>NC_135714.1:78765450-79392367 GCF_964656455.1 Halichoerus grypus | reverse complement strand
AACAGGCACATAATTTTTCCCTTTATTGAAAATATGTGTCAGTTGGCTTCAATGAGGCAGGTACTGGTAGGTGCTAAGGATAGAGGGACCAACAGCACCCTGTTTCTCTGGTGGAAATAAGTAAACAGAAAGTGGGCTGGGGGTTGGGAGAGATAAGGACAAGATGGGAGACAGAGAGCTAAGCCAAGACTGAATCATGAAAAGTACTGAATATCAACCTATGGAGTTTGGTTTTCTTTGACAACAAAAGGAAGTCACTGAAGGATTTTGAGGTAAGCAATGATCTGGTTTTTTTTTTAAGACCCATATGACTCCAGGATGAGGTATACAATAAAGCAATGCAAGACTGGACACTGTAAAATCAGTTATCATAAGCCAATGAAGTGGTAACTCGATGGAACTAATCACAAACTGCCTTATGTTATTCTTTGCTGTACTATTTTTATTTTTTCTACTAAATGTGAGATCCTTGAAGACAGTAAATTTATCTTGTTTGTCCTTGTATACTTGTCCATCCTTAGCACATTTCTTTGCACATACTAGATGCTTTCTTAATGACTGCTTGGTGAGTAAATAAATACGAACTTGTTACTGTTTAAAACATGTTGCAGAGCACATTTCCTCAAAGGACTGATAAACAAAAAGATATAAAGAAAGCAGTTAATGAGAACTGAGAGAAATAGAAAATTAGTGATGGGTGAAATACAATCATAAAGAAAGAAAATAAAATTTGTTGATAGGAATTGCCCATTTAGGAGACATATTAGTTCAAAGGCCTGGTAATTTAATACAGACTTTCACTGCTAAGTCATAGAACTCCAGCCTTTCCTTTTTTTTTTTTTTAAAGATTTTATTTATTCATTTGAGAGAGAATGAGATAGAGAGCATGAGAGGGGGGAGGGCCAGAGGGAGAAGCAGACTCCTTGCCGAGCAGGGAGCCCGATGCGGGACTCGATCCAGGGACTCCAGGATCATGACCTGAGCCGAAGGCAGTCGCCCAACCAACTGAGCCACCCAGGCGCCCGAACTCCAGCCTTTCCATCACCATTTTTTTTTTTTTAACAAACTATTGAGTAAGCAGTTATTGCTCAACCTGCTACCCCTCTCTAGGATTGCCCAGTCTGTCCTGGGCTTGAAACATTCTCCTATATGGAAGATGGGTGCTGAGTTGCCACTTGGCCCCGGATTCTTCTGTTAGTAGGAGGAAACTTCCCCATGTTCTGGGTACACAGTGAATTTCCTTGTATTGCTTATGTATGTGTCATATAACACCTGGACAGCCCCACCAGTAAATCTGCCTCCCCCCCAAAGGTAAAGGGGTCTTCACCTGCAGCATGAGAAAGATGTTGCTGTCTGCTGCCCTGTGTCGGCTCTTGGGAGGGATCTGCTAGACATGGAGGCAGCGCATACTATAGATGCTGAGCTTGCTGCATCTCTTCTTTCTGTGAGGAAGGCTTGTTCCAACCAGTGCATTGTGTGTTGAGTTACTTTGAACCCATGAAGATGCGGTGAGCTGAATCTGTGGGTTCCTGCTTCTAGGTGTGGGCATTGTTATGATTTCTGCCGTCTTCCACGTGGTAGGAATCCTCATTTGGAATTGGTACAGTATCTTCCTGCTTGACATAAACACCATCATTTGTAAGAAATAGAGCATGCTGTAAAATCACTGGGCAGTCTCAATTTGGCCACTGTTCAGTAACCATACCTGAAGCGAAGCTCAGTCCAGGTGCAGGAAATGGGTAAAAGGGAAGCTTAAATTGCTGATGCCTCCCTTTTACTTCTGGAAAAAACAAAAAGTTAAAGGAATGTTTTGAATGTCCATTGGTTATTGTGTTTTTGAATGATTACCTTTAAGCTAAGAGTCTAGAACTATTACCCAATTTCAGTCGTACTTGGAGGAACTCTTCTATGCTTTTGGTAAATGTTAAGAAAAGACAGCTTAGTATCAATAGTTTATTGAGCATTTATTATGTGCCAGTTTATGTTATCTGAGTCATCTTTACTTACCCTCTGCTATCCCCACTAGAGAGAGGAAAATTGAGGATCATGGGGGTTAAATAACAGTTAGTAACTGGCAAAGCCTACCTGACTTCAAAGTTTGTGCTCTTAAACTCTGTATTTCATGCTTTGTGATTTTATTTAGAAGAGAAGAGAAGATGATTAGCTTTCTCATGAGTTCAACGGTGCCTGTGAACTCTTCTGGTCTGTTTGGATTAAAACTGCTAAAAAGCCATTTACTTCAACCGTGTTTATTAAAATTCTGCCATGCTGGTCAACACATTAGTAACGGTGGAAACTATAAGCTACCATTAAAAAATACTGTTTCCTTTGGATATGTGTTCACCTAGATCAAAGATGTCATCTTCCTGATACCAGAAAGAATGATGCAGATTTGCCCAACAAAAGCCTGGGTATCCTATAAATTAATTTTCTAGTAGTAAAGAGTGACACATTTCAGTGTGAGCATACCAAAAAAATGTAAGAATATTGCTACTAGCCAGATCACCAAAATAAATTAAAATCAAGGTGCAAAATCTCCAATGATGATAATACCAAATAACCAATATTGTCCCCATGTTTGATGAGTATGTTAGGAAACGCCAGAGTTAATGATTCATATCTTGTAATAGATCTTTTAAAAATTCTTCTATTTTCAGCTTTTGAAATATTGTCTGGGCTTCTGGGTGGATAAAGCTACGTGGCTTTGTGTACTGTGCTTAAAAGGAAACATATACACCATTTTAAAGTGTCAGCAGGGATACATGTAAAGACAGGAAGTGAATTACTCCTACAAAGAATAGAAGAGTTAGTGGCCTCAAATTGACTCATTAAAGCCAACTTCATTTGTATCAAAACCAGTAATCTGGGAAAATCTATGATATCTACTCTCTGGGCAAGAAATAGCTGTGTCATATTTTAGGGGAAAACCACGGATCTGTATTTTTTCAACCTTCAAACACATAATAAAGGGCAGGAAAGAGAAAAGGAAGCTGTTCTGATTATTTCCCTCACGACATGGGGTAGAAAGGCCTGGACCTAATCAGTAGATTGTTTTGGAAAAGCTATGACTGTATCAATTTCAAAGGAATATAAATAGATACTCAAACTTGAGCAGCTTAAACAAGACACTGAAGAACTTCTAGATGCCCAGAGAGCACATACGGAAGACTCAATGAACAAGGCCTTCGAACAGAAGTAGCTCATACATTTTCTCTTAAGTTTTCTGCTGAAGCTAAAGACTGAAGTAGAAAAGAAATAGACAATTCTCATCGTGGTGACATTTACTGACAGCAAAAATGATAGCATGAATAGAGCTCATTCGGAAACTGAGAAACCAAGCTTTTTAAACTGGGGAACATTTGTACAGGTAGAGGTTGTGTTGAATTAATACATAGAACAAGAACTAAATTCTTTTCTAAAAAAATCCTGGTCAGAACTGTACTTCTGTACAGAAGTTGTAGGGGCCTTTGCTTCCTGAGCCATTAAATTTTCCACCTGCACTGAATTCAATGAAGTTTATGTTCCTTTTTTTTAAAATTTATTTATTTATGTTTTTTATTTTATTATGTTATGTTAGTCACCATACAATACATCATTAGTTTTTGATGTGGTGATCCACGATCCACTGTTTTCGTATAACACCCAGCGCTCCATGCAGTACGTGCCCTCCTTAATACCCACCACTGGGCCAACCCATCCCCCCACCCCCTCCACTCTAAAACCCTGTTTGTTTCTCAGAGTCCACAGTCCTTCATGGCTCATCTCTCCCTCCGATTTCACCCCCTTCATTTTTCCCTTCCTTGTCCTAATGTCCTCCATGCTATTCCTTATGTTCCACAAATAAGTGAAACCATATGATAATTGACTTTCTCTGCTTGACTTATTTCACTTAGCATAATCTCCTCCAGTCCCATCCATGTTGATGTAAAAGTTGGGTATTCATCCTTTCTGATGGCTAAGTAATACTCCATTGTATATATGGACCACATCTTCTTTATCCATTCATCTGTTGAGGGACATCTCGGCTCTTTCCACAGTTTGGCTATTGTGGACATTGCTGCTATGAACACTGGGGTGCATATGGCCCTTCTTTTCACTACATCTGTGTCTTTGGGGTAAATACCCAGTAGTGCAATTGCTGGATCATAGGGTAGCTCTATTTTTAAATTTTTGAGGAACCTCCACACTGTTTTCCAAAGTGGCTGTACCAACTTGCATTCCCACCAACAGTGTAAGAGGGTTCCCCTTTCTCCACAACCTCTCCAACATTTGTTGTTTCTTACCTTGTCAATTTTTGCCATTCTAACTGGTGTAAGGTGGTATCTCAATGTGGTTTTGATTTGAATTTCCCTGATGGCTAATGATGATGAATATTTTTTCATGTGTCTGTTAGCCACTTGTATGTCTTCTTCAGAGAAGTGTCTTTTCATGTCTTCTGCCCATTTTTTGACTTGATTATTTGTTTTTTGGGTGTTGAGTTTGAGAAGTTCTTTATAGATCTTGGATACCAGCCCTTTATCTGTAGTGTCATTTGCAAATATCTTCTCCCATTCTGTGGGTTGCCTCTTTGTTTTGTTGACTATTTCCTTTGCTGTGCAGAAGCTTTTTATCTTGATGAAGTCACAAAAGCTCATTTTTGCTTTTGTTTTACTAGCTTTTGGAGATGTATCTTGAAAGAAGTTGCTGTGGCCGATGTCAAAGAGGTTACTGCCTATGTTGTCCTCTAGGATTCTGATGGATTCCTGTCTCACATTGAGGTCTTTCATCTATTTTGACTTTATCTTTGTGTATGATGTTAGAGAATGGTCGAGTTTCATTCTTCTGCATGGGGCTGTCCAATTTTCCAAGCACCATTTACTGAAGAGAATTTCAGACCGATATCCCTGATGAATATGGATTCCAAAATCCTCAACAAAATCCTAGCTAATGGGATCCAACAATACATTAAAACGATCATCCACCACGACCAAGTGGGATTTATCCCCGGGATGCAAGGGTGGTTCAACATTTGCAAATCACTCAATGTGATAGAACACATTAATAAGGGGAGAGAGAAGAACCATATGGTTCTCTCAATTGATGCAGAAAAAGCATTTGACAAAATACATCCTTTCCTGATTAAAACTCTTCAGAGCATAGGGATAGAGGGAACATTCCTCAAGCTCATAAAATCCATCTCTGAAAAACCCACAGCAAATATCATCCTCAATGGGGAAAAGCTGAGAGCCTTTCCCTTAAGATCAGGAACATGTCAAGAATGCCCACTCTCGCCACTATTGTTCAACATAGTACTAGAAGTCCTAGCAACAGCAATCAGACAACAAAAAGAAATAAAAGGTATTCAAATATGGCAAAGAAGAAGTCAAACTCTTTTCACAGATGACATGATACTTTATGTGGAAAACCCAAAAGACTCCACCCCCAAATTACTAGAACTCATACAGCAATTCAGTAATGTGGCAGGATACAAAATCAATGTACAGAAATCAGTTGCTTTCTTATACACTAACAATGCAACTGTAGAAAGAGAAATTAGAGAAATGATTCCATTTACAATAGCACCAAAAACCATAAGATACTTCAGATTAAACCTAACCAAAGAGGTAAAGGATCTATACTCTAGGAACTACAGAACACTCATGAAAGAAATTGAAGAAGACACAAAAAGATGGAAAAATATTCCATGCTCATAGATTGGAAGAATAAACATTGTTAAAATGTCTATGCTACCCAGAGCAATCTATACCTTCAATGCCATCCCGATCAAAATTCCAATGACATTTTTCAAAGTGCTGGAACAAACAATCCTAAAATTTGTATGGAATGAGAAAAGACCCCGAATCGCCAAGGAAATGTTGAAAAAGAAAAACAAAGCTGGGGATATCACGTTGCCCGATTTCAAGCTATATTACAAAGCAGTGATCACCAAGACAGCATGGTATTGGAACAAAAACAGACACATAGACCAATGGAACAGAATAGAGAGCCCAGATATGGACCCTCAACTCTGTGGTCAAATAATCTTCGACAAAGCAGGAAAAAATATGCAATGGAAAAAAGACAGTTTATGTTCCTTTTAATGGGGTATGAGAAATTTTTGTTTCCACAATTAGACAAATGGCCTAAGTATCTATGGAAGCATAAGATATCAGCAAAACTCATTTATATTAACCCAAAGTTGATTCTTTTTTTTAATTGAGGGAGATAAGGTAAGAGAAGAAATAACTTCTTAGGGTTCAGATGTTGAATGGAAGAAGATGATAAGGAATATGAAAGCATGTGGAGAAGTTCAGCTCCTTAATATTGGGGCAGTATGTACTACTCTAATGTTTGCAGAGGTATTTCACCTGGGGAGTCTTACTTTAGTGCTGATTATAGGGCTCCTGGAACAGATGAGTTGATGGAACAGCCAAAATTCAAACTCATCTTTCCTGATGTTGACACAGGTAAGGCTTTCTTTTTTAAATGGAGGCATATCTTAATAATGTCAAGATAGTAGGAATATAGTCATGTTAGCTTAATCCCTCGGCAGAATTTTTCCCATGGCAATATCACCAGGTATTCCCTAAAACAAGTGAGCCAATACTGGTAGCCATGTGAGAACATCTTGCCCTCATCCCCACACACAAAACACAAGTTACTCCATAAGTCAGTGAGAAAAATCACAATTTCCCTTAAAATATTCAAATAGAATTCAGTGGAAAGCAATATTTGTACTCTGTTTTAAGAAACTTACTAAGATCAGATGATCCAAATATAGTTGGAGCTTTATTAAGAATATGCCAGTCAATAGTTTTGTTTAACATTAAGAGAGAAGAAAAGTAACTTTTAATTTTTGTCCTAAAAGAAACCAGAAGAAGGTATATATGTAGGATTGTCCTAGAATCTTGTCATATTCAAAAGTAAACATGGACCCAGTTCTAAAACATTTGCTTGGCTTAGATTTGAAAAAAGGTTCCCTGTCATTCAAGTCAATTGGTCCTAAAAAAAAAAAGCCAAGTTTTTAACCTCCAAGTTGCCTTTTGCTGAAGCTTGTTGCTCAATAGGCTTCCCAGCTGGTGCATCTGGCTCCATGACAGGGCGTGTCAGGTTCTATCGGTCATGATGCTCCACATGACATCATGGATCACAGAAGAGTACAGACCATAAAAGGAGATGGTGTCACCTCACAATATGAGGTCTCAGCTGGGGAAAGTCTCAGAAACCCTCCAACCCATTATTAAAAGTAACACAAATTAGAGATGAAAAGTTGAGCTTGCTCGGCAACTTGAATTTTATTTGGCTCGAAATTTTATCTCAGAAAAAGTTAAGAGTACGTGAGAGTAAACAGAGATTATAAAGTTGGGCTCAGAGATCTGGTTTAATTTGAGATAGATATTAGAATTCTCCCACTAACTAAACCCAGGTTTCATCTCAAGGGACACTTGCTAAATTTGATTTCTTTGAACATTATTTAAAAAATACATTTAAGTTAGGAGAGCCTATCTCAGTTTTCCAACTGATGATACAATCTATTCTGATATTACTTAAATGTACATGGTACTCATTACCTTTTAGAAATAAGTACTTTTTGTTTTATGTTATTTTATTGCTGGCACCCATTGACAATTATAACCTTCACACAACTCTCTGTGTTTATGTGATATCATTTCACATGGAGGAAATTGAGACTGCTCATGGTTAAAAAGCAGATGCAGATAGGAAAGAGAAGAAAGATCCAGTTAGTAAAGTTAGGATTAAAACTACAGGATATTAGAATTGGAAGTTCTCTTAGAAATCATCTAATTCCTAAAGTGTACTGACTTAGAATATTATTTCCACAGGATGTTCTGGAAAAAAAAATAGTTCCATTGTCAAAGAAATGTGAGTAATGATGTATTCTACACCCTCAACTGGAGAGGCTCAGTGCATTAGTATATTAAAGACCTGAGAATTTCTTTTTTTTTTTTTAAAGATTTTATTTATTTATTTGACAGAGAGAGACACAGCGAGAGAGGGCACACAAGCAAGGGGAGTGGGAGAGGGAGAAGCAGGTTTCCCACAGAGCAGGGAGCCTGATGTGGGGCTCGATCCCAGGACCCTGGGATCATGACCTGAGCTGAAGGCAGATGCTTAACAACTGAGCCACCCAGGCGCCCCAAAGACCTGAGAATTTCTAAAAAAAAAAAAAAATTCTACAAAAAAAGCTGTGTTTAACTTGTTTCTTCATTTCCCCAAGGTATTGTGGTGTTGTGGTGACAACTCAAATAGATTTGGCTCTGAATCCTAACTTAATTCATTAATTGTGTGTACCTGGCAAATCATTTAGCAACCCTAAACCTCAATTTCCTCACCTAGTAAATGAGGAATAATATTATTCACCACCTAAGGTTGGGGGCAGGATGAAATGAGATGACAGTAAAGCTCCTCGCTTTGCAGGTCCTCACACACAATGTGTCCTCTTCAAATGGTAGTTTAATTATCTAAAAGATAACACCTGTGATGAAAATATGAATATCATAGGTGAACATAGTTCTCATGAGAGTGAAACCAATGCATAATTTTGAAAAAGAAATTATAACCAATAATTAGTAATAGTAAATGACATTTGCAATACATAGTCATTAGTAAGATGTGAATTTTTGGACTTGTAATACTACGCTCTTTCCAGGTATAGTTTAGTTATCTTTCATGTATTATGGAGTAGATGATTACATAGAGTAATAATAACACTACACAATTTGCTATTGCATCATCTAGATTCGAATTCTAACTTGTCAATTCCTAGTGGGTAAGCTCACGCAAGTCACTTGATCTTTTGAGCCAGTTTTCCTATTCATAAGCCATGGCTTAAAATATCAGTCCTCTTTGTAAGAGTTGTTGAAGATAAACTATAGAAAACTGATCAGTTAGTAAGGGCTGACCATATCTTAGGCACAACTCTTAGGTAATAAGGTAATAAGTGTTTTACATACATTAAGTGAGCAACTGTTCATGAAAACGCTGCACAAACTATAACACTATATGCAAGTATTAGTTTGTAGTAAAAGGTAATGCTGCTTGGCACCCCGGGGCTTCTGAGTAGTTAACTAAAAATACCTGACTTCAATCCCAGCAATTACATGGAAGAAGAAAAGAGGATATACTCAGTCCCCAAGTAATTGTGAATTCTTAAAGAGGTTTTAAAAATCTGTTCTAATATCAAATTCCAAACAATGCAAATATGAGTTGAAGTTGCCATGTGCTTTTCTTGGATCTCTCTTCTCTTAGGTTAAAACTTCAAGGTATTTGCCCCTAAACAACTGTGGATGTGAATTTGTCAGGACTACATAAAACTTTTGTGGATGGACCTGTTAGAAAAACGGCACATATTATTATTCTGATTTTTTGTAAGAGGAAACTGAGACTCAGGCCAACCAACAAACTGAGAGAACCAGGACATGAACCTAATTTTTAATTTCAAAGTCTAAGCCACCTTCTACTGAGTTGAATGTATAAGGAAGGAAAAATAATTAACAGATAATTTCTAGAGCTCAAGCCCTAGCAGATCAATTTTATTAAAGGATTAATCTAATTTACTCTAAAAATAATCCCTGGGCATATATTATGGATTAATAAAATAAATTTATTCAAAAAAAAGTTTTATATAATTTAATCATTTTTATATTCTTAAGTGGTTACCAAAAACTTTTGAGGACTCTTCAGTCTATACATATTTTGAGGACAAAAATTATAATCTCCCATAGTCCCTCTATGGAGATAGAAAGTAACCTGGATAATTGTTCAACTCTAGTGCTTTATTTGTTTTTTGTTTTTGGTTCTCCTTTAAATTTTATACATATGCTCTCTAAAATAAGTCATGTATTGGGTAGTTAGATATATAATTTCCTAATCAATATCATTCAAGATAAAAAAATCCCTTTGGGGTGAAAAACCTTTTGGGAAATGGCCTATCACATAATCTCTATAGAACTCTAAATCAGTAAACATTATGTTTCAATGTGTATTTATTGAACACTTCTGTAGTCAAGATGTTGTGCAAGGTAGTAGCCTTCCTGCCATGAAGAAAGTTAATAATTTGATGAGTGAGGTGGACAGAGAGAATTTTTAACTCATAAGGAACATATGGTGTTAGCACAGATAATGATTCCTTTTCCCTGCCTGGATGTGCAGGCTAAGCTTCTCCTAGCACTCTATCCATGCATTCATTCATTCAAAGCATAGTCACTGTGAGTCTACGAGATACCAGGACTTTTACTAGTCTCTAGCAATACTATCATAAACAAAATGAACATAAACTTAGAAACCTTGTCTCAAGAAGTTTGAATCTAATTGACATTAGGGACTGTGCAATGACAATATAGATTGACATCATGACGTGGGCAGTAGAAGAAGCTATTGGAACATACGGGATGAATGCTTTGCCTAGACTTGGGCACTCAGGGAAGGCTTTCTGAAAGAAGCATCATCTGAACTGCTAATTGAAGGAAGAGAGTACCCTAGCAAAGTGAGGGGAATGGAGGAAACATTCCAGCTTAGACAAGAGTACATAGGAAGAGCACCTTTAGCCTCATCTTATAGAACAAACAGAATTGAGCCAGTTGAATAAAATTTTGAGAGAGGGAAAACCACATGTGAAGTTGAAGATGAATTAAATCACATCAAGTAGATGAGGAAGCACTAGGATTTGGGTATAATTGTCCATAACTCCACAGTCATGCTGGTAGGGCATGAGCCCTGAGGAGAGAGAAGGGTCAAGATGAAAATGAACCCTGATGGTATTAGGTAATAAGGGAGCACTGACAGGCATCATACAGAGTCATTGCTTAGACGGACTTCCTCAGATTTACAGATAATAAAATGGGGGTCCAGAGAGGTTCTGTGACTTGCCCAAAGGCACACAGCTACTTGAAAAAGAACTAGAAATATAATGCTGGTCTGTGGAGACCTGCTACACATGCCTCACCTTCAGGTTTTTAAATTATTCAGGAAGTTTAAAATAATGACAGATTGATTGTCTATCAAGTACAGATAGAAGTGGCTCCTTCTCTCAGGAAGACCCTTATAGTATGATCTTTTCAGAGTAAATTCTAGGATGATGTCTAGATAAACACAAAAATAAGGTAAAGTTTATTTGATTTGCCATGTATTTTGGTCTCTTCTTCTGTATCACTCCTTTACACCTCACTTATTTTTGATTATTCATTGTCTCTCATCCTGAATATGAGTTTCAGAAGGGTCATTGTCATCTTGTCACAGACTGAGAGCCATCTCCCCTGTGTTGCCCAGCACCTGCAGCACAGAGTTAACTCTGACTCAGATTAGCTCTGGGTCAGCTGTGCTGCGAGGAGAGGGTTTTAACCCCTTGTAGACCTGGTTTCTTTCCTAGAGTGAGTCTGAGGAAAACACATTCACAGGATTCCTCTTTCCTGGTCTTTCCGCTTCACTCCCTGCCCTCTCTCCGGAGCAGGCTGCATTTTCTCCCTCAGCCTGCAAGCTTCTGTTTTCTGGCTGGCTGTGCTCACTGCCTTCCTATGGCACCTCAGGGAATTGCCCTCTTATTACCACAATTACAATCTGTACACATTTCATTAAACTAATATCGCTTCGCACAGGCTTTCTCCACAGAACTGCACAGCTGGAGGCCCATTTCTTTTCCTCAGCTTAAACACTTTGACAGGTTAAGAAAGCTATTATGGCTGAATAACAGGTGTTGCAAAACAATGTGCATTTGATGTTTAAATGAGAGAGCTTCTTTATTGACTGCCTTTATTGCAGCGAAGGCTCTCCTTTTTCACAACGACTGGATTTTTATTGTTTTTACTGCTTTTTAAAGTGTATTCTGTTGTTTCAGAATAGGTCTGAAGTGACTCTGTGTGGTTATTTGTTATTCTGCTGTCCTCTCCTTTTTTTATGATGATTATTATTTGCGTTTCTTGCTTTACTTCCCAGGTGAAGAATAGGTGCAGAAACAGAAGTGTGGCATTGGGTCTCTCTCCCTCTCCACTAAAAGCACACCAGCTTCATGAACAACTCCCAGGGGGCCTCTAAGGGGCTCCTTCTCCATTATTTTGCCTGTTAATATTGCCTACCTCAGTCCACTCACTTCCCTTCCAGTGACCCAGTGAATTGGATCTCAAATAAGAAAGTATAGAATATAAATGGAAGGATAGTTTACTGTTACACCTCTTTATCTGAATATCACTGTCACATTCTTTGTTCAGGACCTTACTGCATAGAACTGCATGGTCTGTGTGTCATATGTGTATGTGTATGTATATATTTTTGGCATGTATGTGTATGTGTATGTATATATTTTTGGCATTTATCCTTTATCTTTTGACATTTGGTTTATTTTTCCTTACACTAATCAATGTTAGGCAAATCTTTATTCCTTTTCTCTATTTGCTCACACAATATTATGCTCAGCAGGATATGGTCTATTTTATCATTTCAATAAGATGACTTTTGCTGAAGAGACAGTCAAGTGTTAAAATACCATTTTTCAGAGGCAAGTGCTCAGTGAGAGAGAACACATGATTATGAAAGCATAGAAATGGATGGAAATAAAAGATGGCTCTAAAATATTTAGAATCGTATCTTTACAGTATCTAGTGTAGTGCTCTTCATATTGTAGGCACTCAAAAATGCTTATTAACTCAACTATAAGCCATAACATACTTTTTTAAAAGCAAAACTTAGATTTCATGATCACCTATATTTTATGGCAGCACAAAGCAGAAAGAAAACAAAAACGAAAGGGAAAGAAAAAGCTCATTGTTTCTTTCAGCTGAATATTTTCAATTCTGTTACCATATTCAAAGCTGTAATCATCATAATTACTTCCTATTCACTTTTGTGAAGCCAAATGAAGTCATTTGTGTGATTCAGCGAGGTAGACGGTTTACCCAAAACATGTATGTTGCCTTCTAGGATTGGGACCTATTTCCCTGTGTGTCTTCAGTTCGTAGGACATTTCTTAGGAAAAAGCAAGTGCTCAATAAGTGAGTGTTAAATGAATTAACCTTAGTCCCGTTGGGCCTGAGGAATTCTTCATCTGGATTTCAGATGGCTAGCTCTTGATATTCTAAGTATGATTTTGTTTGTATGCACAGGAGCGGGGCAGTGAGAGATCTTGGTTTTCATTTGATTCTCAAAGGAATGTGATCCCCCCAAATTTATGACCCCCTTCTTTAGAAAGAAGTGCTTTGTATGATAATTTAGTAAACATTTGCTAAATGAAGAAACAATTTATTGAGCCAGTAGCTCAAGTAAATTTTTTCTATTATAAAGTTCTGCCTAATTGAACATGGAATTTAGGAAACTGGGTAAGCTTTACTTGATCTTATAAAAATACACTTCAATTGTTTAATGGCTGCTCCCTAGAGCCAGAGACTGACTGTGATCCTCAACCTACAATTGTGACACAGATGGATATTTTTAATGATGCCCAAACTTGTACTCCCTGTAAGCTCTTTATAGTTTTAAAAGTTCTTTCTCATTTAAAAGACAACAAAAATCTGTTTTACTAAAGTATTGATTCACCAATATCCCTGGGAAAAGGTAAGGCCAGTTCTATTTTTGGGGACTTCCAAGTACAGCATGTGTCTAAATCTCTGTGAGGTCTAACTCAATTTAAAAAAAGTTAGTAATCCTACATTTATGAGGCACATATCTCCTAAGAATTTTAATGAGCTTCATGATGTTCCCACAAATTTTGTATAGAACAAGGACCAAACAGGTAAGGAAACTAAAATGCAGATATTATTCAATGATATTTCTCATTGGTTGCCTCCTTCTAAAATAATAAATACAGAAAAAAAATAGATATTTATATCTTTAGAAATATTGCAAAAATATCTCCTAATATGTATTTCTCTCTCTGGTTTAAAACTGAGAAAAAAATTTATGTCAGAAAATTGGTTTTAAAATGAAAGAAAAAATATTTTTTTGTATAATTGAGCCAACAAATTTAAATAAAATGTTACAATTACCTATCAATATATTAAGATCTAGTAAAATACTGTATGTTGCAGCAGTTTATGGAAATCCACTGTAATCGTTTTATAGAATTATATGCTTTCAGATAATTCCATACATGTGGGTGATGTATGAATTTTCAAGAAGTGGTTTTGTTTGGAAGGTTAATGAATGAAAGATGGCTATCAGATTGAGAGGATTTTGCTTTTGATTTTTCCTTCAAGGGTCAACGATGTTAACTAAATTATTTAATATCACATGGATTCTATTTTTCAGGTTTATACTTTGAGTCATTTTGAAACTTTGCATCTTTTGATATTTATGAGATATATGAAAGTATATGAAAAAGTTAAATTCAGGTTTTTTTTCTATACATTTCTCTCTTTTGAATATTATAACAAGGTATGACTATGTTTGTACAGATTCTCTGATTCAGCCTATTGAAAATAATAGAATCAGTTGTCCATAACGGTTCTGTCAATTAGATGGTATCTGTGCTGTCTCTTGTCCTAGAAATTCATCTTCTCGAAAGCTTCTGTGTTATTGAAAGCAACGGAGCCTGGTAATGCTGGCCATTACCTTTACTTCATTTGCATTTTTGTCCAATATTTTATCCCCACGTTCTGTTCTCTCTCCTGAAGTCTCCATCACTCCACTGCATCTCATCAGGCGCCCTCTCAGCCACACACAGGCCGCCTGCTGTGTGAAAAGGAATGGGTACAAACCAGAGGTGCCGTGTGCCTGGGTTTCTCGTGCTTGTTTCTTAAGCCAGCAGCAGCTGGGATGACCCAGATACAAGAACTGTTTTCCTCTCTCTGGGTTTCGCCATTTCCAGGAATGACCACTGTTGCATTACCTCTAGGATTTGAAAACACAGCATGATCCCTGTGGGTGGTACAATTTCCTCTGTTGGAAGAATGAGGGCACAATGGGGAATTTAAAGCCCCAAGAGCAAGAGGGCGAGTGTAGCAAAGCAGAAACTATTAGCACGGTGTTCCATTGTGCCAGCAAATATTCCTCCGTGTATGGAAACACTAAGTGAATTACACACTCACCTGCCTGGTTATGGGCACCAGGCACCAGGAATAAATGCAGTTTTCAAACACAATAGGGAAACTGGAGAAGTTATTCAGTTTGGGAATTAAATCTAAGCAGAAAAGGAAATGTCAGAGAGAAAAGAAAATCTATGATTAATTTAATGAGATTCATTTTCTACTCTGTAAATGCTAAATAACTTATACTAGAAAAGGGGGGGCACCTGGGTGGCTCAGTTCATTAGGCATCTGCCTTTGGCTCAGGTCATGATCCCAGGGTCCAGGGATGGAGCCCCGCTTGCGTCCTCAGGCTCCCTGCTCGGCCAGGGGCCTGCTTCTTCCTCTCCCTGCTCATGCTCTCTTGCTATCTCTCTCTCTCAAATAAATAAAATCTTAAAAACAAAAACAGAAACAGTCCCTAGTCATAGAATGAAAATAAGTAAATTTCTAACTTATTTTTTGGCTTTTGCTGAAAAAAAACTTTAGCTGTTAGTAAATATCCTGAAAAGATTTTTCTTTACCTAAACCAGTGGTTCTTAAACTCAAGCATGTGTCACAATCACCTGGGAAACTTGGTAAAATACAGAGGCTCAGGTGCTATTCTGCATCAGTGTGCTGGCCTCTGCGCTCTCTGGTAGCTTTCTAGATGATTCTGCTACACACCCAAGTTTGAGAACCACTGATCCAAACCATGAGGGGGAAGAAACAAAACACTTCAAGGCTGTACATTTATCTATTTTTAATTTTTTGTACTCTTTAAAAAAATGTAATGATAACTTTGGAGCCATTTTTGACTCCTTTATATACCATATCGAATCCTTCCACAAATCCTGTTGGCTCTCTAAAATAGAACCCAAAGCTAACTGACCATTTTTCACCACTTTCACCACCACCACCTATTCAAAGTCACCCTGATCATTCACCCAGGTTACCACAATAGGACAGGTTCCTCAGTCCCACCCATGCCATCCCAATCCGAGGTTATTCCTCCCTACAGCAGCCCAAGTGATCCTGCTAACACTTAAATAAGACCATGCTATTCGCCTTCTAAGAATCTCCCATAGCTTGCAGTGTAACTCAGAGTAAGAGCCTATGAGTTCTGGAAAACATTACCCCTCTTTCCTCTTACCCTCACTCACTTCTCTTAACCATGCTGCCCTCTTTGCTGTCCTTTGCATACGCCATTCTTGCTTTCAGTCTTGGAACATTTGTCATGGTATGTTGCTTTGCCTGGATTACTCTCTCCCAAGGTAACCAGCTCAGTCACTAGCTTGCCTCCTTCACACCCCTACTCAGATGGCTCCTTGTAGAGATGACTTCTTGACCACTTTTGGTAGAACAGAACCCCAGACCATACTACCACACTGATTTAATTTTCGTGTGTGTGTGTGTGTGTGTGTGTTTTAAACACTTGTTATCATCTGGCATATTATATATTTCTTTATTTGTCCACACTTATTAGAATGTGAGCTTTATGAAAGCCAAGACTTTATCCTTCTTATTCTGAGTGGTGGTGTATTATAAGCATTTAAGAAGACCCTGTTGAATGAATGAATATAAGATTTCCTCTCAAAACATCCCAAATCACCAACTTAACAGTCTTCCCGAGAATTAGGTAAAATTGATGAGTGTCATTTTTTTAAAGGAGAAAACTAAGGCCCAGATCCATGTATTTATTTGAGTGTGTTTATCTAACTAGCATTTACCCAACTAGTCTAGAAGTACATTTCCCTTCTCCACATCCTAGACTTGTGTCTGGAATTCAGGCTTCTCACGAGACTTCCAAAATCTTATTACGTGTCTCTTTTTGGTCTTCGAATTTTATACTTAAAGATGAATTTTTGAAATATTATTATACATGTCAACAATAAGATCTCTGTTGACACATAGAAAATGTATTTAATCACTTAAAATTGATGAATATGATATTCAGACTACATTTTACTTTGTTTAGAGTTCATATTGAATCTGTTCTCAGACAACATGAGTATGAGTGTATTTCCTTGTATCATTCTTGCACACATTTTCCACCCCAACCTCTCCATTTATGAATGTATTCCCAGTGACTTCACATCCCTCACTATGTTTGTCCATATTTCATATTTCATTTCCACAAGGTCTTTGTCTCATAGTCAGAAACATCTAATTCCACATAAGACATTCATACCTGAAAGGTGTTAACATAACCTAGGACCCCCTTATATTGTGAATCAAATGCCAGACCTGTTTGACAAATGATTTTTGTGCTACTTCTGTTTAGGAGGTGTTTTATGAGCTTGATTTCAGGGTAAGTTTTTTTATTTATGACAAGAATAGGGTGGACTAAAATATGGGCAATTTCAGATAATATATGATCATGATATCCCTGAATTATTTGATTTCTAACAATTTAACAATAACTATTTGAATTTCATTGTACAATTTTAGGTCCTCACAACTGGAAATTATATTTTCAGATAGAAACAGGGGTGCCTTCAAAATATCTCTCAAATCCTACAAAATAAACAGTTGTATAGTCCACGATATTTTTACTACTACTTGAGGAATCAGTATACCAGGACAGAATATTTAACTACAGGCTTTGCTTATTTGGGAATATTCAATATAATCCCTAGATAAAATGCCATTGATATTTATGATAATAAATATGAGGAACCAAAGCAAAATACTAAACAAATATGTCAGTGAAGTCTTTACATCTATTAAATTGAAGAGCGAGTGGATTAAAAAGCAATTTATTAATGGCAATTACCTAAGTGGGTAATAATTGATTTTTTTCTCTCTAAAAGAGGTTTTCTACATAACCAGTCTTTGCTTTATAAGAGCTATTTATAACCCTTAATGTTATCCTACTGAATGCATTTAGAATGGTGAGCCTCCTCCTGAGGCCACGCCTTGACTAATGCAGGTGAGGGCCAGGGAGATGGCTTGAAACTGCACCACCAAACCAAGCACTGAGAACAAGAACTCCAGAACAGAGTGCCTGCCCTCCACCAAGAAAGTCAAAATTGGTTCCAACAATCCTTACATCCCCACTTTTCTCTTCCAGAAGCCCACATAGTCCTTGTGCACATTGAACCCAGAGAGAAGCCACAGATATATTCTCAGAAGTAATAAAAGAGTTCAGTAAGTTCCCTTAATGTAAGGTAATGTATAAAAGCACATTCGTACATACCAAAAAAAGTTATAAAATAAAATTTATATTAAAGTTACCTACAATAATGACAAAAACTATAAAGCACTTAAAATTCTAGTAGAAGACATGTATTAAATGATAATGGTTTATTACTGTATGGCCTATTACTAGTTTTCATAAGTCTTCTATCTACTTACAATATGTTTCCAAATCATTAGAGAAAATAGATATGTGCACTTTAGTGGAAACTTGTTAATTTTGTTGTTCCAATCTTCTGTACCCTTATTATTTTTTTCATGTGACATTTTCCAATACAATTTTTTGGTAAATGATTGTGATCATTTTTTACCCTCATATGGAGTACTCAAAAGGAGTACACCCCAATGAATGCTATGGAGGAAACACAAATGTCAATACAGTGCTGCTATCATTGGGATTATGACCTAAAATGAATCAAAATGTGGAGGCCATCACCTACAGATGTTATCCCTTGGAGAAAGGTAAACAAGGTGAAAAAAAAATGAAGAAACAAAAAAGTAGTTTTTTGGGCACATTGTTAATAAAACCTCAGTACGATTGTATATTGGCATTTTTTCCCATTTAATGAGAAAAACCTGGCTTTGAAAATAAGCAAAAACTTATTCCCTCTTTGAACTTCAAATGTATAAGTGTTTTGAAGAGTATCTTATGCTCAGACTAAAGCAAACTCCATGCAAAGCAATTATTAAAACAGGCCTATTTGTTTCTTATTCCAATTGCACTTTTTCAACTTCTTCCACCTATCAATGAAGAAAGTACTGCTTCTGATAATAGGTAATTACTTTAGATAATAAGTTTTAGGTGGTCTAACAAGTCTTATAGTTCAAAAATTGATTTATGTTTTAAAAGAGAACGGGTAAAGATGGCAATGAATCCTCTGGTTATCCAAGATACTTATTTTGAAGTAAGGTAAATAGGCAGAGTAATTAAGTTTGAGTAATTATTTGTCAAATTGATAAGATGTTATTTCTAGCACAAGACTATGGCATATTGCATTTTTTAAAAAGAGGGCACGGCAAAATTTCCAGTTCTATATTCTGTTCTAGAACCTAGCCACTTAATCAAGAGGTAGAGTCTGTTTGTCTGCCACTTAAATTTAGGCAGGTATTTGTGACTGTCTTGGCAGGATGCAGGGGAAGTGATGCTGTGTAACTTTCAAGGCCAGATTATCAAAGGTGATGTAGCTTCTTCCTGGCCCTCTCCCCATCCCAACTCTCTCTCTGTTCACCCTTGGAACGCAACAACCATGTCATGAAGAATGTTAGGCCATATTTAGTGGCCACAAATATGTGTTTTGACAAATACCCCAGCTAAAGTCTCAGCTGAGTGACAACATCAGCTGCCAGACAACATCAGCTTCCAAGCCTTCAGGTGATCTCCAGCCATTGAGCCACTTCACATGAGGTTAAGTAGAGCAGAGGCAAGTGTCCCTACTGAGTCTGCTCAAATAACAGATTCAAGAGAAAAATAAATGCTGTTGCTTCAAGTTGCTAAGATTCAAGGTGGTTTTTTGCACATTAGATAACTAGAAATAGAAATAAGAATTTAACATCAAGAATCAAAACCACAAATTCTTCACTATTTTTCATATATTACATAAATTGATATGTTGATCTCTCATAATTCTATTAATTTTTGTTTTCTGTGTTTTGGGGTGATGTTATTAGATGCATGCATGTTTTGAATTTATATATATAATATATGGTGAGTCAATTCATATTAAATATATGCATATTTAGAATTATTATATATTACATATGGCAGATCAATCAATATTTAGTATGTCAAAAGCATTGTATTTCTTTTTTAAAAATTTATTTGAGAGAGAGAGAGAGAGAGAGCACAATCAGGGGCTAGGGGCAAAGGGAGAGGGAGAAGCAGACTCTCCACTGAACAGGGAGCCCAACACGAGGCTTGATCCCAGGACACTGAAAGCATGACCTGAGCCAAAGGCAGACATTTAACCAACTGAGCCACCCACGTATCCCCCAAAGCATTGTATTTCTAATATTTTTTTTTTTACCTTAGAGCATCATTTATTTGATGTTTATATAGCCATACCATCTATATTCTGAATAGCATATGCCTAGTGTATTTTATCCATTCTGATTTCTCAAACTTTCTGTGTCAGTGTGGTATAGGTATGTATTTTATTTTTAAAAGCATTTAGCTGGGGTGCCTGGGTGGCTCAGTTGGTTGAGCGACTGCCTTCGGCTCAGGTCATGATCCTGGAGTCCCGGGATCAAGTCCCACGTTGGGCTCCCTGCTCAGCAGGGAGTCTGCTTCTCCCTCTGACCCTCCCCCCCCTCATGTGCTCTCTCTCTCTCTCTCATTCTTTCTCTCAAATAAATAAATAAAATCTTTCAAAAAAAATAAAAGCATTTAGCTGGATTGTGTAGAAAATGTCAATCTTTGAATTTCAAATGGTAAATTTATTTATTTTTTTAAAGATTTTATTTATTTATTTGAGAATGAGAGCAAGAGAGACAGAGAGAGAGAGCATGAGCAGGGTGAGGGGCAGAGGGAGAGGCAGGTTCTCTGCTGAGCCAGGAGCCTGATGTGGGGCTCGATCCTGGGACTCTGGGCTCATGACCCTAGCTGAAGGCAGATGCTTAACCGGCTGAGCCACCCAGGTGCCCCTTAAATGGTAAATTTAATCCACTTACACTTATTGTGATGATAAAGCTATTTGTATTTATTATACCATTAATTTTTTTTCTTTGAGTATAGTTGACACACAAAGTTACATTAGTGTCAGGTGTGCAGCATAGTGATTCAACTTCTCTATATGTTATGCTATGCACACCAGACGTGTAGCTACCATCTGTCACCATACAACACTATTACAATATTGTTAACTATATTCCCTTTGCGGTGCCTTTTATTCTTGTGACTTGTTCATTCCATAAGTGGAAGCCTGTATCTCCCACTCCTTTTCACCCAATTTGCCCATTATTCCTCCCCCCTTCCATCTGGCATTTTATTTTGTGATTTCTTTTTACCCAGCTATATCCATGCTTTTTTCTCCCTATCTTCCTTGCTATGAAGTTTTTTTTTTTTTCTTTCATTTATTGATTTTTTTTCTTCTTTGGATTGAAACTTACACATTCTCTTTCTATTTTTTTAGTGTATACTCACATTTTTAGTTTGCATATATAACAAAGTCTGAAATGAATCCACATCTCAACCCTCCTCTCAAACAGTACAGGAATTTAGGATGCTCTAACCCTGCTCATCTCTTGGCATTTTCATGTCATTCTTTTTCTGTATTTTAATTCTATCATTTAAAAAATTCTACAGACATCATTTTGTCATTGTTTTATGCAGTAAAAGTTTACCATATATTAGCAAAAGTATTTGTCATTATTCCTTGCTCTATCTTAGTCCAGCTTTTGAGGTTTAATATTCATTTTCCTAAGATGGAGCTTTTATTTTTTATTTTTAAATTTTATTTATTTATTCATGAGAGAGAGAGATAGAGAGGCAGAGGCAGAAGGAGGCTCCCTGCAGAGCAGGGAGCTTGATGCAGGACTCAATCCCAGGACCCTGGGATCATGACCTGAGCTGAAGGCAGACACTTACCCATCTGAGCCACCCAGGTACCCTAAGATGGAGCTTTTAGAACATCCTCAGTAAATCTGATGATAGCCAACACTAAGTGTTTGTTAATTGGAAAATATCTTTACTTTGTCTTCATTCTTGCATAATAGTGTGGCAGATATTGTCCATGTTCTCCAAATATCAAAATATTCATGGCCCCACATCCAGTTCAGCAGTTAGATCTAGCAATCCATCTGAAACATTTATCTCAAATCTGTCCATTCTGTTTCATCAAATTCCACCCTGTAGTCTAAATCCTTTCTCTTTATCATCTGGATCACTGCAGTACTCTCCTAATTATTCATCCTTGCTTGCCCCTAATTCCTGAGAGTGATCTCTTTAAAAACAATGGTGTGTAATCCTTTGTTTAAAATAATTCAATAGCTTAGGGAAAAATGCATTTAGAGTAAAATCCAAATCTTCCATTCTGGCTGATAAGGCCACTCATGGTTTATTTCCTGCTCACCACTTCTAACATACTGTTATGAGCCTCAAAATGAAAACTGAACTGTTTAAAATACCCTAAGAAAACACAGCTAGAAAAGTGAATATGAATGATTCTTTAATGCTTTTTAGCCTGTACAAATGTACTATATAATGCTTTCTAATATTTCTTTTGTTTCAAACTTGGTTTCCAATACATATCATTAAGAGTAGCACTGTAACAATCCAGGTCTTAGATTGAACACAATTATATTTGGGGCAGCAAACATTCCTATTGTTGATGAGCCCACTCTTTAAAGCTTAAAGAGTATCACTGTGATCTACCAAATATGGCTACTCATCATGAATACTGAAGGATACAGTCTACATATGGAGGAGCCTAACTTCATTACTTCAGACAACCTTCAGTATATTTTTGCCTTAAAGCATCTTTCTATTTAAGGTATATTGAAAAATTCCCAAGAAATTAAATGCCTAGTAGATAGTGGGCTAAAAACTTGTTATCAGTTTTAATATATCTTTTTAAACTCACATAAGCGAATAACAAGAGCATCTTTTAAATAGGCAGGGCTCCCCAAATTCCATTTATACTAAGATTACATGGATATTCATCATCTAAGTGCTTTCTGATTAGGTGGCTATTGAGTTCCTTTGGTTGGTTGTGTTCACTCCTATCAGTTGGCCCTTCCAACTCTGTGACTACCTACCCCCAGTGGAGGTAATATCTTTATAGTGGTCATTTCTAACATATGCATAGCTTTCCATTAGTATGTAATAGAGCAATGTTGTATAAACTTATTTGATCATATGAACTATGTAACAATCATATTAAAAATATTAATACCATGTTCCTCTTCTGAAAAGTCTCTTCGGCAGACACTGTTAGTGCCCCATCCATATCTACTCTGAACTCGCTATTCTGGCACATCCACTATAAGCACTTGCAACTCTCCTCCTGGGGGCTCTTTCTTGATCATACAGGACAGAGACGAAGTGATGAAGTATTAATGTTCCTGGAAATAGATCTTAGCCAATGACTAATGGGGGTTTGAAATTCCTTGCCTCTTGATGGAATAACTATTTGTAACTATTTACATGGCCCCAGAATTCTCCAATAATATTGAGCTCCAAATAACCTCATTGTAATCCGCTCAATGATCACAACTTCTTGGCTTCCTCTCCTTCCCTGGTCCATTTCCCCACTCCCTTACCATTGCTTCCTGGGATCCCCTTCCAAATATGTTCTTTGTACTCAAACACTTTTCTCAGGCTTTTCTTTTGGGGTCACCCAATTTAGGATAATCTGATGGGTTTGGAATAGGACCAGAAATCTGTGTTTATAACAAGCATTCCAACATGATTCTTGCGATAGATCAGAAGTGGTATTCTACTGCAGGATAACAATCTATTTTTTTTTTTTAATAACCTGAAGCTTTATTCTCTTTGAAACTTCTGTGTGGTACATAATGCAACTGTGAACTCTTCTCATATATACATATTTTCTTTGATCCCTTCTTATATTGCTTTCTAAAAGATTTTTATATTTTTGAGCTCTAATTAACTCTCACCCTGGTTATTGCAACCTCTTTACTATTTTTGCTTATTTTCATGGCAATCTATGTAATTATGAGTTTATCAAACATGTTAAAATATTTGTTGTGTAAACTCTTAACTTTATGTAACCTGTGATACGTTGCCAAGAAATCAACATTAATGGGATTGTGTTCTCACAATTTCACTAAATTCCATGTTCTTTTATGTGATAGCTCATATTTGGTTACACTAAATAAATTTTGTCATTATACAAAGTAAATAGTGGTAGGGAAATGAAAGGAACTTTATACAAAATGAATATATAAAATATTCATTTTTTTTCAGATTTCCTCAGCAATGGATGTTGTAATACATTGCCCAGATACCTCTTTAGGACTGAAAGACACATTTTTTTCAGCTACTAGGAGTGGTCCCTGCTTAAAGCCCTCATCATCACCTCTCCAGAAATAGCCTTCAGATGGGGGGAGCTTCTTCAACCCAGGTCAGGTTCCTTTTTCAGAAGCAAGCTACACTCAATGACTGATACATGAGTATGAAGGTCTGGACCTCTTACCACAAGCAGGTTAAATCTAAGGAGTTATTCCAGCTTCAGCTTTCTTTCAGAAGAAATCCCTGAAGAACCCAACCTGCAGCAATTGGTTTCATGAGCAGTCTTAAGAAAGGTGTGAGAAAGCAGATGCTAAGATGGCATTTTAGAGCTTATTGTCCTCCAGCTGTCTGGTGCTGGGGACTCCATCACTGGTGGTGCAATGGCTGCTGGTATAAAGTATCAAATGTAATTCTTAAAACATTCACTGGTGGTGAACTGGGATGATATGACTGTAGAAGAGATTGCATTAATAGGGCCAGTGTATCAGGTGTTTGAGAACAATGCAGAAATAATAACTATAAGGATAATGGAATTGGTTGCATGTTGCTAAGTACAATTGATACTTTGGAAAAGGATAATGAAAAGCTGGGAGAATTAATTGGTAATTAAAACTATGAGTGGAAGTCAGAAGTCTTCCTGTTAGAATATAAAGAGGCTCTCACTTTTTTAAGCTTGAGGACAGAAAACTCTGCAGACCGGGTCTACAATTTAATCATAAGCTACTAAGAGAGTTATATGCCAAAGCTAGTCATGTCTGCTATCCAAAGGTCAGGGCCCAGAATCATCGAATGGGATGCCAGTGTGGAGGCACTCAAATATTGAATCACCAAACATTCCTGAACTCTCTAAGCCTGTGAAGGTGACTCACTCCTTATTAAGGGCTATTGCTTTCTTGGCCTTAAAGACGATGCAGAGATCTCTACCTACAAGAAAACATAGCACTGTTATCCCCTCTGAATTTCCCCTACTTCCATTCCTGGACACCAGGATAATAATTAGGGCTATCCCTTCATATAACCTGACTAGAGAAGTGCTGTGCCTGCTAATGGAGAAAAAGAACTATACTCACAAGGATATATAGAACTGAGGCAACATATATCAGTAGGAACTAGAAGGTGAGGTACTTATGAGATTGGGTTCTAAAAGTGAAGTATCAATGGCTGGAAAGATCATAAAGTTGGATAAATTATCAATATGGGTGCACTGTCATGGAATGTGGGATTTAACACCCTAACAAGGGTCTCAGCAACACATTTCTAGAATAGGTCTTAAATGCTGAAAAAAATCAACAAAAAATAAACAATACAAAGGGTGGTGGAAATGCCAAAATTGTTACAACATAGAAGAGATTTAAAGCCTCAGCAAAGAGGGCATGCTAGAATGATTATACTATGTAAGGTCTGAAATATCACCAATGACTATGTTCCTTGGGACCATCCAGAGGGTTCATTCTGTCAGAGTAATAAGGAATGTGTTGGTAATAAGGGAATCAGTATCACAAAGAAGTTCAGTTATGCCTGTTCTCTGTTAAGCCAAGGTAGATGGTAGGATATAGAACTGCATTCTCTGAGAGCAATGGAGAAATTAGGAGCCCAAAGCAATAAAAGACAGGTGGGGAGACTTAACCACCAGAAATGAGGTAGATGCAGTTATTGTAATTAGTGGCAAGATCATAGCATAGAAGGGAGTAAATGGGTGGCTTGACACACAGAATTATGGAGATGATTCCAAAAAGAATATGTCTCCCTTAGGAGCAAGACAGATGGTAGCCAATAAGGGTATGGCTCAAACTAAATAACCAAAACCAATCAGGGATGATCAGGAGTTTAGGACAGTTGTCCCAATAAAACTGGAGTCCTGGAAAATCTGCTCTAGGAACATATACAAAGAACTAAATCTGAGAAGCACAAGGACTGGAGAGGATACTGAAATGTTGCCCATGTCTCCTTCTCCCAGCTGCCAGCTGATTACCCTCAGCTCTGGCAGTTGCGCTCAGCCAGAGAGCTCTGGTTTGTCCAACATCACATCCCTTCTTGGGGGGAAGCCTGTATTCAACTGACAGGTCAGTATAAGACTATAAAGGCTCAGTTCCCTTGCTGCAACTTTGACTGATTATCCCAGTTTCAGAGTTTCCCCTTGGGTCATTTGAGGCCTTTGCTGAGACAGCCTCAGAGCCCAATTTCTCCCTTTGCTCAGTCCTATTTGTTTCTCTTTCCTGCCACAGCTGTTGATCCTGAGAGCACTCCTAAATGCATTTTCTGCCCACTCTCCATCTCAGAGTCTCCTTCCTGGGAAAACGAATATGTACTAATTCCCTTTTCTCTTCAACTCATCATCTCCCTCTGGTAAGGTCCATTTGTTTTCTGTTTTTAAAAAAATATGCTGCACTCATCTCCTAATTCAAAACCTTTGCTCAGGATGTCTGGCTTCAATGCTTTCTTCTTTGGTGCCAATTCCCATTTACATACCCTGTTTACAAAGCACAGTTAAAATACAACCCACATTGATATTTCTGTGCCCTGGTCATCTATAAGACTCTTCATACTCCTCATTTCCACTAAGCCACGTAGTTTATGTTTTCATGTAAATGTGTTTTTCTGCTAAGAGAATCATTCCTTAAAATTCGAGATTATGCATTAGTTTTTTTTTTTTTTTAAATTCTCTATTGAAACCTGTGTAAACCAGGCACATTATAAAAGAGCAACAAGTATTTGTTGATTTGTAGATTACCTAAATGAATGTAATTCACACCCTTCCTTCTCTTCCTCTTCCTGTATAACTCATTACATTTGAATTCTACTTTTAGGTATAGCTTCCCTTTCTAAACTATCCTCCCCACTACCCCCACCTTCAGCATCAGTTACTGAATCAACTGTGGCAAAAAGAAGCCTCAGCATTGTGGTTTCTCCATACACGTTGGCATTTAGATGAGTGTCTGAATGAATAAATGATTAAGCTGATTAAGTCAAGTTTCCCTACACCTAGAATCTTCTGACTGAGCCTTGTTTAACTGATTCTCACATAAATCTATACACATTCATGAGCCCACTTTACCCCAATGTCCCCAAGTCTGGTCTATAGCCATCTAGATAAACGATCTGCTCTGCTGCACTCATATGTGGAACATAATGAGTAGCGCAGAGGACCACAGGGGAAGGGAGGGAAAACTGAATGGGACGAAATCAGAGAAGGAGACAAACCATGAGAGACTCTGGACTCCCGGAAGCAAACTGAGGGTTACAGAGGGGAGGGGGGGAGGGGGATGGAGTAACCCGGGTGATGGGTATTAAGTAGGGCACATGTTGTGATGAGCACTGGATCTTATACACAACCAGTGAATCGTTGAACACTACATCAAAAACTAATTATGTACTATATGCTGGCTAACTGAACATAACTGAAAAAAAAAAGAGTAGAAAAGTCAGTCATACAGTGACTTAATTAACATCCCAGCTTAAAAAAAAAAAAAAGATCTGCTGTATTAGCAAGGAGAATGGTAAAGTGGAAGAAGCTAAGGCTCATTCAGCTTCTTGATTATAGCATTTTCTATCTTCACGTAAGACTGGGGTCTGCTGTTCTCCATTCTACTCTCTCTGGTAATCAAGGATGGTGGCCCTGCTCCAACCCTCAGTCAGTGCCTAAGGTCCCGGTACTTCAATTTCTGCCAATCCTCTTACTCTAGATCTAAATCCTGCTTAGTACCTTTTGCCCATACCAGAAGTTCTTGTCTGTATGTACAGTTTGCCTGACAGAATACCTCCTGGCCTTATTTCAGAATAGATTTATTGCCTAATCCTCCTTTATTGCTATGTATCAGAATGTGGTTGGGAATTCTTGGTAGGTACCATTGTCTAAGCTATGCTTCTTGGACCCAGGGCTTCCAGCGCAAACTTGCTCTCTTGTGCTCTTACTTCTTGGGTAAATGCTTGAGGTAGGGGAAACTTCTACAATAAACATTACTTTCTCAGTTCCATTCTGGATGCCATTGCATTGATTTGAAGGCTAGGTCTTCCTAGTATATTAATTTGCTAGGGCTGCTGTAACAAAATACCACAGAATGAGTGGTTTAAACAATATTTATTTTCTCATAGTTCTGAAGTCTCAAAATCCAAAATCAAGATGTTGGCAAGTTTGGTTTCATCTAAAGCCTCTCTCCTTGGCCTGTAGATAGCCACCTTCTCACTGCGTCCTCACATGGTCTTTTCTCCGTGGGCAAATCACTGGTGTCTCTTTGTATTCTAATTTCCTTATAAGGTCACCACTCAGGTTGGATTAGGGCTAAAGTTTTCATTTTGACTTAATTTCATTTTCATTTGACTTAATTACCCTTTAAAGGCCCTATCTCCAAATACAGTCACATTTTGAGGTACTGGGTGTTAGGACTTCAACATATGAATTTTGAGGTGACAGAATTCTGCTCATAACATGTAACATGCACAGTGCTCTGTGTTGCTGAGGTCTTAGCAGTTCTCACATTCAAGCCCTCCCATGTATCAAACAATCTATTCCACAGCAGCTTATCACTATTGAGAAAAAACTAAATAGTTGCCTCAAATATATTGAGGTCATTGCTGCTATTAATCCACTTTAATTTTTCTAATAGATTAGATTAATATGCTGACCTCCACTTCGATTTGTTAAGTAGCAAGTTGTTAACAGTTCAAACAAAACAAAACAAAATAAACAGAACTGTTGTTATCATTGGATCCCAAGTATTTCTGTTTATTCCAAGGGAAAATATTAAGTTTTGTTTAATTGGATACATACTCATTACAAGACAGTAAATTCTTAACTCTCTAAATTTGTGATTTTGACCTCTGTTAGTAATTTTTCCACTTCAAAATATTTCCATTCATTCTCAATATACTCTGTAGGAAATTATGCTTTTCTGTGTCAGTGACTAAAATTTTATAGTTTACATAGTCAAAATATGTATAAGGGATTCATAACAACATAATGAGTGTTTGAGAGAGCAGGGAGATCCTGAAGATATGGAAATATTGGTCTAAGATATCATATATTCATACATTCCTTCATAAGTTTATCAAATCCATGGCTGAATTTCATTCCTATGGTCCTCTGACACACAGACCTAGGTAAGGTTATAAGAATATAGAGCCACAATAATATCCGTAAAGATTGTCTCTTTGTTCCAGTGTTACGAGAAGTACCAGGATTTGTGCTGTTTTATCACTGCTCAGAGACTGACTACTCCTGATGGCAAATTTCAGATGATAGATTTGTCAGGAAATTAAAATGCCCAGGAGTGGCTATCAAAGGGCTATCTGAAGGATCTCCATTATTGACATCAGAAAAAAGAAAACTTGCAATGATATATAATTTTAATTGGATTCTGTCATGACAGGCTGACCACTTGCCCATAGTTATCTTAAGAAAAAATAACATGAAGGGGAATAAAATTTGCTACATGTCTTCCCCCAGTTGCTTGGAACAACTGTGACTGTTTTAATTCATTTAAAATGCCCTTTGTCCTGGGCTTTCATTTTTAAAATTTCTTTGACAAAGAAGTAATGGAGGGCGGGTGTGTTCAGCCAGGGTGAAACTGCCTAATGAGAAACCTGTACAGTAGCTATTACATGGTCAGTGGAAACTGTTCTTCCACTGTGAACCATAGAAAGGATCTGTTCCCTTATTTCATGTTTTTGTCTGTATCAAATGGAAATACATTCAAATCTCCCCCTGAAAATTTATTTCAATAGGGAAAACCAAAGATGTAATACAGTTAAACAATATAGTGGACTTATGATGATAACATTGATTTCACTGGGTCCTTGAAAGCTCTTAACCCTAGCGAACCTCATTATTTGTTTCTCCGGTAGTCCCTGGAGAACAGAGGTGGTATAGTCCGTGCCAAGCACCCTAGCCTTCAGGTCCATTTGGTTTGGCCCTCACGATTTTGGCACTTAGAGTACTTAAAGAAATAAACTTTTAGCCAATTCTTTTCAGATGGGGTCCGTTTGTCCTGAAAAGAGTAAATTGGAAGATCTGATAAAACTGCTTTCTCATTCCCTCATGATAATACATCACCTGTGATTTTATGATTATTATAAAATTGAAGAAGAAACGAGTTTTGCTTTCCTTTTCCAAACAGAATCTCCTTTTTTGACTCTAAAATAAAGACTACTGATGATCAAATTTTAAGTTTTAATTCCTTTTCCTAGATACGGTTGTAGGTGAAAGCAAATAAAGTGTTTATTACCTTTTGCCTTGAGAGCCTCAAAAAGACATTCTACCTGAGATCATGCAAGAGTCCACTAATGTAAGCTTGGAGTGATTATAATTATGGGTTTGATCATCACATTTTATAATTTTTCTTTTCACTTGAACATCTATTATTGAACACCTGTACTGAGGTCAAAACTGTACCATGGGCTTTGAGAGATACAAAAGGGGTATGTGACAGTATTTTCAAATGAGGATATTAAAAGCTATTTAAAGAATAAAAGTGCATAAATGAAATATACAAAAATAACATGAAACCAAGCAAATTTAGAATCCAATGGAAATTGTACAGATAATGTTATAACCTCAGGGAAGGGAGTTATCAACTAAATCAGAGTGAATGAACAGACCTCAAGGAAGAGGCGACTCATAAATTTCATGTTAGGCCTACAGTCTCAGAAAACAGGAAAGAATATTCAAAATAGCAGAAATGTAAAAGGTCCAAGGCAGAAATGATCTTGAAATCTCTACAAAGAGGCTAATTTGGTATGAACAGTTTGAAACAGCAATGAGATAGAAGGATAAATACATTTGGTATCAAAAAGCCATGATAAAATGCAATAGTTACTGAGACAAAGGAAAAAGTCTTATTTTCACAGTCTCTTTTATTTCATTTTTATAGTTGTTTTCAAATGTAGCATAACTCACTAGTGTTAATAGCCACCATGTCATTGGAAAATTCATAATAGACTGAAGAAGTCTGGTAAAATCCTAAAACCTGTCTTAAGCAACTATGATCTTAGGGCATAGAGTGCAGAAGGTACAGTAATGCTCCACTCTTGGTCTCTGGCATCTAGAACCCAGGAGTGATGAAAAGAAACCCTATTTTCACAAACCGTTTGGGCTAGATTACAAAAATCAAGGTGGACATATGTGTCAGTAACTGTACACATACATTCACTCAAAGGTAGAGAAGACCTATCCTTACTGTCAAGGATTTTACAGTTGTGTAGGAGAGATAAACATAGACACGTTAAAGTCCTCTGTATGTATGTATGTTATTTGTAGTGACAGAACTATGTAAAGACGTGGGACAGTGTGAAGATACCACTCTTGGGGAGAGCTTATAAAATGCTTCAAAGGAAAAGGTGATTCCTAAGTAAGATTTAAACAGAAGAATCAAATTTTTGCAAGATACATTGAGACTAAAAGGGTATTCCAGGAGAGGTAAGTGACACAGGCAAACATATCCAACACCTCTAATGTTAGGGATCCACAGGCATTTTGATATCACTGGATCCTAAAAAAAAACCAGGAGGATAGTGCCAACAAGTAGTCAGGGACCAGATCATTAAAGAGTCACAGCTTCTTTCTATTAGCCATAGAGAGCCACTGAAGTGTTTAAGCTAGGAAGAAACACGATCAGACTTACCTATTCCAAAGACCATTCTGCCTGCCACAAAGAAAATAGATTAAATATAGTCTAGTTTAGAGGTGGGAAACTCAGGTGGCCCCTACAAGCCTCCAAGTACCAGAAAATGAGGGCTTGAACCAAGGCACAACAGTGATCTCAGGCAAGTATGCTTCTGAGAGCTATTTAGGAAATATTAGCAGGACTTGATTAATTAGTAATAATAATGATGGTAATAATCACAACAATACCTAATTTTATTGAGGCAGGCTTCATACTGAATGCTTTCATTTTCACATTAAACCTAGGAGGTAGGTACTCTTAATTCCCCTAAAACTTGTTTCCCCCTAATGGGTCCCAGCTGAATGACTGGGGCCACCTCTTCCCCAATAGCTTAGGCCAGATGCCATCATCACGCTGGTTTAATCTTTCCCTTCCACCCTCCATCTAATTCATCAGTAAGGAATCCATTCACTCCTCGCCACCTCTAGGGCAATAGCCCTTGTTCAAAGTGTGATCATCTCTCTCCAGGATTACTTGAAACTACTTCCTAACTGGTTTCTTTTTTCTTCCCTTGTTTCCCGACAACCTATTCTTCCTACAGTAGTGACAATGACATTCCCCATGCCTCAGAGGCACCCGTTGATTCCTATCACACTTAGACCTAGATCACGAAATCAGAAGTCTTTTTTTTCTTTCTTTTTTTTTTTTTTTTGAGAACCACTGCAACAGGTCCCTCCGCCAGATCAGCAAGAATATGTTTATAGAAGTCTTTATAAAGGCCATCATGCCCTACCTGAGGGACCACTGGTTACCTCCTTGACCTACCAATTTCCTCCACGTCTCTCCTTCTGCTTTTGGCATACCTCTTTGCTCTTCCATGAACACCCACAAACATGTTCCTGCTTTAGGCTTGTGGACTTGTTCTTCCCTGTGCCTGGAGTTCTTGTCACAGGATTCCCTCCCACAGACAGATCTCTGTTCAAATGTCATCTCCTAAAAGATGCCTTCCCTGATCATTCTGTATAAAATAGCATCCTTTTCCCTGTTCTACCATCACGTTCTGTCTTTTAACAAACTTTCACCTTCTTCATTACAGCTATTGCTACCAAATGAATATATCTATTATTTATTTGTTAACTATCTTCCCTGGCTTGTTCCCTATTATATTCCTGGGGCCTGGGGATAGTGTGCCACATATTGTGAGTATATAAAATTTGCTGAATGAATATAAGAATGAATGAAGGAATGAATCCTCTTTTTAGAGAGGAAGAAACTGAGACATAAAGAAGCAAGTAAATTTCCCAAGTTCATACAGCTATAGATGTCAAGAGCTGTGGTTCAAGTCTGTGGAATATCACTAAGAACATGCATATTTAACCTCCATAGTGGCTTTATGTGGTTGGCGACTCATGGTGAAAACTCCAGTTCACAAAAGAAGATATTAGAGAAAGGATGTTTCCTTCTTTTTCCTCATTTTCGTATTTTACTTAAAATTTTAGATTAGATATATCATAGGGAGAACATATTCAGTATAGCAAAAATAGAAGAGGGTTAGAGATGGAGTCATCCATTGTGTTGTTAGAGAAATTATGACTTGGAGTCAAAAATACTGCTTTCATATTAATCTCGACTACATGGTCATATAAGTGGGCTTCATCCTCCTAGCTATAAAATAGTTAAAGATAATTCCTACTTCAAATATTGTGAGGGTCAAATGAGATATGTGAAATATTTTGTACTATATAACAATGGGGCACGATCTTGTCTGAAGTATATGATATGATTGTGGTTTAGAACATATAATTTCTTCTCTTTCTTTAAGATTTTATTTATTTATTTGAGAGAAAGAGCACGAGAGAGAGTGAGCACAAGCAGGGGGGAAGGGCAGAGGGAGAGGGAGAAGCAGACTCCCCACTGAGCGGGGAGCCTGATGCGGGGCTCAATCCCAGGACCCTGGGATCATGACCTGAGCTTAAGGCAGATGCTTAACAGACTGAGCCACCCAGGTTCCCCTAATTTCTTCTCTTTCTAATGTGCTATATATTCTGTGATTGTATACGTGTGTTATATGGCTAGACACCACTTGCTTAGATGCTTTTGGCTCTTGCAGACTGAGCTGCTCTCCTAAGAAACCATGTATCTACTGGGGAAATGTGGCTCAATCTGTGCTAACTAGCTGGTGTAATTGACCTTCTGTCCTACCTTGCAAATTACAGTCTTATACCAGGAGTTGTTAACAATAAGATCAGCAAAGAAATTCAGAGACAAACTAACCCTCTGCACTTTTTTTTCCTATTAAATCCACTGCAAATTGTTGTGACTAGATAATTAAAACAAGCTGAGAATGAGTCTCTTACGTTTGTAAAAAAAACATGGAAAGCAAAGTGGTGTCCCTAGAATTGTCCAACATTTATTCAAACAGAGGTCTTGAAAAGATTCATTTCATGAGAGGGAAAGGGAAAGGTTTAAAATCTTATGTGTGGCCATTATGGGGAGCATGTTTTCTGTCTCTTCTTGTAGAAATGCATGCCTCTTATCCTCAATGGCTGCCAGGCTTCTTGTCAACCAATTACTTTAAAACAATTGTTTCATTTGGAAAAGATGCCACAGCCCAAGTGATTGTCCCTTGTCAGTGACACATTCAATTAAAACAGCTCTGAATAGGAGTTCTGGAGGGCCTACTGTGCCTTGTCCTATCTTATCAGTCAACAAAGAACAACCTCCGAGACCTCAGTGCCGACTGGTGCCACTGTCAGGTGGTTTGAACATGTTGCACCTTCCCGGGGTTCCTCTGAGTCTTTCGTCTCTGTGCCTTTTACAGCCAATGACAGGCGCTGTCTCAGCAGTGTCTGGGTCTACCATGCCAAGAAAGCTTATGGCAGTAAATAAGATGGCAGCTGTGACAGTCCTGACAGCTGGCTGGAGCTCAGGGTGGCAGGCTGAACCGGACTGTGAGCAGTTGGAGCAGCAGTGAGCTATGACCACCATTACTGGTTGGCAGATGTCACTTTCCACACTACTAGTTACTACATGACGTGACGGACACACTCACATCATGAAACAGGCAGACAGAACTTTCAACAAGCTCTGGGCACCTAGCATGTTCTATTCTATACATGGAGTTCAGAAAAAATGTGCACATTCTCATTAAAACATCAATTCCTTGCCTTTGTAGTACTTGTATAATTGGAGAAAAATTTTATGAAGTAGCAATGGCAGAGAATTGAGACTTCCACATAAGAGCTGGAATCAATGAAAGTAAAACTGATTTCAAAGAAAGGGTTAGTGTGTTGGTTGCCTTTAGAAGAGGTACCGTGAGTTCACACACATCTCAGGATTTCTTTATGTGGAAACTGTATGTATCCCCCATTATTTTGGAACATTCTTTCATACCTGCTTTTCTTAGGCAAGCTCCCCATACCTCTGCCTCTTAACTATCTTTTCCTATTTTTAAGGAGAACAGATGATAAAAAATACCTATTATCAGAGGAGATAGGTACTGTAACATATATATTATCAAAACAAGTAAAATGAAAACTGTTCTATTAAATTGTGTGTACCATTGTGAGTTTGTAGACAGGGCAAAGTGGATTTCTGTAGCCATGTCAAGTCTGTGCAGAGTATAGATTTGCTACTTTGTCATTGGGTCAACCAAGGTGGGTGAGCAGGCTCTTGGGCTGGAAATTTGGTGTCATGGATCTAAAGTTGAAAGCTGTCAAGCTAGATCTGGCAGCAGGTCAAGACAGAGCTGAATCTGGTCACAGAGAGAAGTCACCAAAATGACAGCAACACAAGCTGATGCTGCTGGTCTCACACCCTGACCCTTTAAGGGATCTGAGGTCTGTTCACCTAAAACCAATTCTCCTAATGTCAAAGCCTCCAAAGCACCCATTAGCCTAATAATCATATTCCTAATAAAAATCTGTCATAGACGTAGCATTTCATATATATGAAGATGCCACTCTAAGCATTTTTGAGGTCTAGTGTATTTTTTAACCGATTTTATAAAACTTTGTCTTCAGTGGTATGTCTTGGAAACCCTCACTAGTAGGCAAAATAGTTACTATGAGAGTTTACAAAAATGCCTCTGAGCTAACACTATTTTGGTACAAATGAAAAGTATATTTGATAAATGAACATTTTAGATGAATGTGTCCTTAGGCAAATTGATTATTATGCCAATTGATTTTAAGTAAATTAGTTTTAAGCAATTTGACATTCTCCCCCTAAAGGAGCCTTCTCACTCTGAAATTCTAGGACGTCTGATGTGCACTGCCCAAGACAGGGTTTGTCAAGCAGAGTGGCAGCTTTTGTTTGGCTCTATCTCCAAATAAGGCCAAGATTTCTGATACAAAGTAATGACAAAATCAGTACAAAGATAAATGAGTTATTTACTGCAGGCCAGGTATACACCTATGCATTTCACATTTATTTATTCAATAAACTCTTACTGAGTATCTACTATATGCCAGGCACTATTCTGAATGAGCTCATGTAATCCTTACACTGACCTTGTGGGTGACCCCCAAATGTGGCAGGTGGGGAGATGGGAACTGAAGCAAAGAAAAGTTAGCCAATTGCCTAATTAAGTGGTGAAGGTGGGTTTTGAACCCAGGAAACCTGGGTCAATGCTTTACTGCCTCAGCAGATAGGCTCTGCTGGTAAGTTATTACCTACAGGGCTCTAGACGATTTTTTTCAAACTGGGTAAAACACCAAAGCAGGTTGTGGGGATGTAGATAACATCTCCTATATAGTTAAAAATCAAATGTAAGGGCTAAGACTTCGCAGTGATAGCATTACCAGCAGATCAGAAATCACTCTTGGAGAGTCATTCACTTTTTCTGAGTGTATCTAATAATCTCCATGTTCTAGACTGAGATGAAAGAAGACACCTATCAAAAGGAGCAAGTGATGAGCAAGAAATTCTAGATACATCCTATTAAAAGAGCAACAGCATGGCATGCTAATGTTCATGTTCCTTCCCTCTACTGTCTGGTTGTACATGGAGCCCAAATTCTTGTTTCCTCGCCTCCCTACTTGGGAATACTTCTGTAATGGATGGGAGTTGAATGTTTGGAGGGTATTACCGCAAGAAGGACTTCAATGCCGGCACTTTGCTGTGCAAGGTGCCACAAGTAGGAGCTGATGATGGAGGTCACTTCTGTGTCTTTTATGCCGTTGAACGGGTGAATGACCAGAATAATCAGAGATCTACCACCCTCATCCAGTATCCAGCCTTTGGTGCTAAACATCAGACACCATTCTGGCAATAGAAACTGTAACATTCTAGGGGCACTTGGATGGCTCAGTCAGTTAAGCGTCCGCCTTCGGCTCAGGTCATGATCCCAGGGTCCTGAGACTGAGCCCGAGTCAGGCTCCCTGATCAGTGGGGAGTCTGCTTCTCCCTCTCCCTCTTCCCAACCCCCACTCATGCTCTCTCTTTCTCTCTCTCTCTCTCAAATAAATAAATAAAATCTTAAAAAAAAGAAACTGTCACATTCTAATATAACTACTGATAATACTTATGGTGTCCTTAGTTAAATAAAATTTCCACTATGAGATGGTTATAATGAATCCTAAGACATAGTTTTCATGTAAATTTGTTAGCAAATAAAACAAATAAACCAACAAAATATACATTACTAATTGGAAATGTAGGAAACAATAAACAAAAAAAGAAAAAGAAAAAAGCCTCAGGTTGGAATTATTTAAAGCCAGTATTGCTTGATGATTTGAGCTTTAATTTGCAAGATTAAAAAAAAAGAGATAAAGACATTTTGGTATGGCTACAGAAATATTTGCAAAAGGTGAAATGTTCTTGCACTGCAACTTAACCCACTGGGGACAGTCTTTCCACAGAAGTAAAAATGTCTTCTGGAGCTCAGCTGGCTATCAGTTTATGCCCTGAAGCATGATTATAATGTTAACCTTGAAAGGTCCTAATAAAATGAGTTTGGTGGTCTCAGCCTATATATTTTTATATGCGCCGGTGCATGCCTTGGAACATATCTTGATGGACTGTCTGCGGAATAGCTCAGCATGTGTCTGAGATTACAGTGTGACCCACCATCTTCACACTATAACTCCTTATTTTTTCTCACATGATGTACCTCTCAAAATTCAGCCCAGAAGGGAGGAATGACTTCTTAATGACAGTCTGTACATTATTGATGGGGCAAAGAGACAACCCTAGGTGTCTTGTTTGCCAGTTGATTAACTAGCGTGAGTGCATTCCCTAGGGAAAACATGCTTTGCAGAAAACCAGTTATCCATTCAGTGTCTCTCTAATGACAATGTTGCAAAATTTGAGAACCCCCTTTCCTCAAAACCTTGACTGAGTATCACTCTTTAAATCAGACTGCAAAAAAAGACAAAAATTAAAATTGAGATGCATATGGGCCATTTGAGTCAATGGGTCCACTCAAAACCTTGACTGAGTATCACTCTTTAAATCAGACTGCAAAAAAAGATAAAAATTAAAATTGAGATGCATATGGGCCATTTGAGTCAATGGGTCTTACTAAGAACTTAAGTTGAGGTAAATGACTGACTTCTATTATTTGTATTTCATTGTATGATGACAGTTCTCCTGGGTAATCTTTCCAAGTTTTATCTTTTTGTCTGAAAGGGATATGAGATTGCTATTTCTATTACATTTGATTCAAATAAAATATTTAGAAGTGATCCCATGACAGGTTAAAGCCTTAGCATCTGAGGACTGACTGGTGACGTTCTCATGTGATGGTGCCACTCTTTCATGAAAACAGACATCAAGTTGTAGCTGTCCAGTCTTCCATATCTACTCTGGAACTAGCTCAGCGATGTCAGCGGTTTCTTCTCAGTCCCTTGGAGGAAAAGACATTTAACTTCTCCTGAAACCATTGCTTCATGACATAAACCAGCTCAGGATGTCCTTCTCTTATATTATACAAGACTGGAATGTGGGGCAAAATTCAGTGGCAAAACTTTTTTTCATAACTAAAAACTTTGCATGTCTTGCTCTTTGAATGTGAATGTCAGACTGATAAATAGATTGCATTCTTTATACTTAACTTCTCTGGATGGAATTCAAGATTTTTTCCTCTGAGGCTATCAGGAATTTATGAACCATTTTTTCTTCTCTCTAGTCTTCAGGGAAGAATCTATTTGTACAAAGAAGACTCCAAGGCATTTGTCATTTTATAGAGTGTACCCATTAGCAAGCATTAAACAGGAACCTAAGATTTTAGGAGTTCTGAGGAACTGTGGAACTGGGGCACATGTATTTAAAGAATATAGACTAAGCACAAACTTTTTATTCTCCCTCATTGAGCATCTTTTCTTCTGTGTCTTGCAGAAAACTCAAATTATAACATTATTCAGATGTTGGCAGTTTCTTTGAAAATTTCTGTTGGTTATCATGTATTAGTAGGGACATTTCCACACACCACTGCTGTTTTCTCATTACTCTTAACATACTTAAGGAATATTGGGTTTAAAATCCCCTGTGACTTCTCCTCCTGACTAATGCAAGAAACTCAGACAAGACTAAAATAAAAAAGGGAAATGAATTATTTAGCCTACAGAAGAGAAGGCTAAGTGGGTTTGAGGATCATGCAGGAAATTTAATAATAGTCTTCATGTACAGAGCAGATATTATACAGAGATTGATGGCTAGCTATTCTCTACATTTACTGAGATCATAATACGAGAAAATAAAATAGGAGAAACTAAGGTAGCAATGAGGAAACATTTCCTGATGTTGAAGTCTGTTGGTTATGAATCATTCAATATTTATTAAGTTTCTATTATATGATGTCATGGTTGCCCAGGATGGAATCGTTTACTTAGGGTTCTTTTTAGAATATATTTACATTTTGTCTGAAATGATTCAGCTGGTCTTGTTTAGAGAGAGGGAAACACATAATTGGCTTTATGATTTTTGTGATTTCTTCAAAGACACAGCAGAAAAAGTGAGATGCTGATACAAATGTCCATACTAACATAACATGGGTTTTCCCAACACCCCTCTTCAGAAGCATAGGAAAAAACAATGAAACATGAGCACCCATCAATGGAATCATTGAGGCTCTAACATCTTTAAGTCCTTCTTATAAGCAGGGTCCAATTATGGCTGACTAATCTCTTTGGGTTCTATTAATGTTCTCTTACAGAGCTAACCATATGAAGCCTCACTGCTTCAGTGATCTTAGCTACCATTCTAGTGGCTCCCCGTGCTGAACAAAATGATAACCATTGACATGAGCCAAGATATTTCTCTCTGTTTTGCCCCCAATGCCACGCTAACCTATTTGTTACTCAACTCCAATTTCTGCTTGATAGGTATCACGCTTCTCTCTGTGTAAGACATTTACTCCTCTGACCCTAAATCTATGTTATCACTAAGGTTAGAGAGGGTCATTTCCACATTAGAAAAATCACTTATTTAAACCCTTGAATAGTGTGGACTTGCTCTTAGTTAGGACACCTTCTACATTTTGCTGAGTTTGAGGAAAACATGTGAGTTGTAATATTTTATATGGACCTATAAGTGAAATCCTAACTGATAATCTAGAAGTATGTAATAATTGACTTCAAACAATTAAGACATTTATTTTAAATGAGTTTCTGCCTCCCAAGTTATCCCTCTTCATGTTTGCTATGTTCCTGGTTGTCTCCATTGCTAAGAATCTCAACTCATGTATCCTGGGGCTGTCAGTTACAAAACTATCTTACCATTTTCAAATTGCAAATTAGGTCATCTTGTAAACATAGCCCTAGGTCACCAGTTTTTTAGCCATGCTTTTCCATAGTCTTACCTCTTTCATATAGTTAGGGAGAAGTACTAAATTTTAAAACCACCTGTTATAGTTACAAAGACAAAGACGTACATCTTAGCACTCACAGGCGATCTGCTTTTGCATGACCCCTGTAGTAATTTGTAGCTAAGATATAATTAAATAGTATATACAAAGGCCAGGCCAAGGAGAAAAAGCAGCCAGATGCATGGCTTTTTTTAAGATGACCCCAATTTAAGGGGGAGACGAACCATGAGAGACTATGGACTCTGAGAAACAAACTGAGGGTTCTAGAGGGGAGGGGGGTGGGGGATGGGTTAGCCTGGTGATGGGTATTAAAGAGGGCACGTATTGAATGGAGCACTGGGTATTATACGCAAACAATGAATCATGGAACACTACATCAAAAACTAATGATGTAATGTATGGTGATTAACATAACATAATAAAATTAAATTAAAAAAAAACAAAGGGTACCTAAAGGAAAAAAAAAAGATGACCCCAATTTATAAATATGATTCTACCCTTATTGGAGAAAAATGTACAGGTTTATCTAGTCAAAGCTAAAATTAAACCCTTCCAAAAACTGAATAGCTATTGAACAATATTTTCGTCGATTGTAGGCTGACAATATACAGCAAACTGTCAACTTCAGGGGAAGATCAGAGGATGCTTTTCTCAGGAACCTGAGATATAAAGAAGGTATGCAATTTGCCCAAGGCACACCTTGAGTGACAGAGAAGAGATTTGCATTTATGTAAGTCTGAATCCAAAGACATGCTTTTTCCTCTATATTAATCAACTTTTACAGTGACTATAAAATGATCTCACTATAACTTGTAATACTTCAACCCAAAATTGTAAATGTGTGGATAGCTTCTGTTGATCATTCCCTCTTCCCAGAGGCCCTTTATTCCTTCACATGCTTTATAGGACAACACTCCTCTGGGTTTTCTTCTTGGCTCACTAACAACCCTTTCTGTCTTCCAAACTTTTAGTTCTCAGAAGGTCCCAGGCCGTAGTACTTTGACTTACTCATATTAAACACTTATTCCTTTGGGGAATTGCTTGCAATCTTGTGGCTTTAAAAATGATTTGTGGGCTAATGGCACCAGATTTATATATACATTTTAGAACTCTGCCTTGAACTCCAGACTTCTACATTCAACTGCATACTCAGTATCTCTAGTTGGATGTCCAATAGACAGCTCATATTCAACATGTCTAAAATTGAACTCCTAACTCTGCCCCCAACCTCTGCAAAATTGCTCCATTTTAGTCTTTGTCATATTAATGGCAATTCTGCCCCACAGTTGTTTAGACACAGGTGCTTAGAATCCTCTTATTTTTCTCTGTACCTTACATCTTATTTATTAGAAAATTGGTCTGGCTCTACCTTCAACTATTTCCAGAAGTAGACCATGCCTAAGCATCTCTACTGCTTCTACAACCAGCTCCACAGCACCACCATCTCTTGCCTGGGTTACTACTCTTGCCTCCAACAATCCTCCAGCTTCCACTCTTGCTTCCTGTAGTCTATCCCCAACACAGCAAGAAGAGCGGTTCTGTTTTACCAGGGATTATGGAACAGTTCTGCTCAAACTCTCCAAATTTTCTCAATACTTCTCAGAGTTAAATCTGTAATCCTTACAATGTCTTTCAAGGATCAACTAGATTTGGCCCTGTGTTATCTTGCTGACAGTGTTGCCCGTTATCTTTTCCCATTCTCAGTTTGCTCCAGCTACCTGGGCCAGAATTTTTATCTATTTCTCACATACTCCAAGCAGCTCTTGCCTCAAAGCCTTTGCCCTGGTTCTTGCCTCTGCACATAATGCTCTTTCACCAAATGCCTGCATGGCTCACTCCTTGATTTCCTTTAGCTCTTTCCAGCTGAGGATGACCTTAACCACTCCCTTCCTTCCTCCCTACCAATCTTCCTTACACTGCATGCACTGTTTTACCTCCTTCATGGCATCTGTCACTTTCTAAAGTGCTGTGTAATTTAATTATCATGCTTCTTTTTAACACTTTGTCTCTACTCACTAAAATATAAGGCCCATAAAGCAGGTTTTCTAGTGGCTGGTTGTTGGATGAATTCCTGTAATAGTGCCTGATACACAGTTGGCAATCAGTAAATATTTTAAGAAAGGAAGAAAGAAAATAAATAAATGAATGGATAAAAACAGAAAGAAAAGAGAGACAGAGGAAAGAAAAAGAAAGAAAAATGAAAATAAAAAAGGAAAGGAAGAAAGAAGAAGGTTTTTTTAGAATGGAGAGAAGAAGGTTTTTTTAGAATGGAATCTGCAATGCTCTATCTCTTACTTAAAGGGTTAGCTTATTCTCTGGATAAAACTGAAATTAAACACTTGGAATAATCAATAATATTTAGAGTCAGAATGTTTTGGGGAGGTATTTTTAAAGTAATTAAGAAGTAATTGGATGTTAGTAAAAAATAAAGATAATTCATCACAGCCAAGAAGAGCCCAAGGACACTTGAAAATTAAATGGGATTCTGGAACAAAAAAGGATATTGGGTAAAAACTAGATATCCAAAGTATGGATTTTTGTTAATAATGTCTCAGTATGGGTTCATTAATTGTAACACATATATCATACAGCTATAATATGTTAATACTAGTCGAGGCAGTGTGGGGTATATGGAAACTCTGTGCTATCACAGCAATTTTTCTGTAAATCTAAAGCTGTTCTATGACAAAAAGTTTATTTTTTAAAAAATGGATGTTCACTAGAAAGAACTGATTATAAGTTTTTTTTAGGGCTTTATTTTTATTATTTATTTATTTGTTTAGTTAGAACCTCATTTTCATCACATAGGATTTCTGTGTGACACCAGTACAACCGGTTGAAAAATTTCCCAACACAACTAGTTAAAATTGGTATGAAAGTCACTTGATTTTACATGTACTCACATGTATTTTATGATTCCAAATAATTATAAAATCTTAGAAACTACCACTTATAAGAGCCTCAGAAATCTTCAATTATCTCCAAACCCCTTCCAAGAAAAGAAATTTTTGACATTATTCTTGACAAATAATCATCAAGGAAAATTCATCTGGTGAACTGGGGAAATTTTAAAATTTTAAGATTTGTCCTTTTTTTTTTTTTTAAGAGAAGGACCATGCTTGGAGTTAGCCCCTATTTTGGTTAGCCGAAATAAAAAGTAAAATTCACAAGAAAATATATTAGTATACCAGAAAATGTACATTTAGTAATCTGAGGAAAACTTTGAAACTAAAACCAGGACATAACACAACGACGTTGGAAAAACAGAGAGATTAGTTTAACACCAACTGTTGAGTGTGAGATATACTGGAAAGTAATCAGTAGTTCCTGTGTGTGTGATTTTTGATCACAGAATATTTTGCACACACCAGCACCAAAGTTGTACACCAAACTGTATGAGAGTTATCAGCAAGGATACAGCGTTTAGGCAAGAGAAAGGCAGTCTATAGCATTCTCCATATCGTAAATACATACAGTTACAAGGTCATAGATTGCAAGCATAATTTGGACACAGAATTAGGTAACCCTTTGAGACTATGGAAGAATTGGTATGGACCACATTGAGAGAGAGACAGAGATAGAAACAGAGATAGAGAAGGGATAGAGACCATCTTAAGATGTGGCAAAAAGGGGCACCTGAGTGGCTCAGTCCTTAAGCGTCTGCCTTTGGCTCAGGTCATGATCCCAAGGTCCTGGGATCGAGCCCCACATCAGGCTCCCTGTTCGGCGGGGAGTCTGCTTCTCCCTCTCCCACTCCCCCTGCTGTGTTCTCTCTCTCGCTGTGTCTCTCTCTGTCAAATAAATAAAAATCTTAAAAAAAAAAAAAAAAAAAGATGGGGCAACAACAATCCTGGAAGAAGTTCAGGAATGGAACAAATAAATAAATAAGGCTAAAGAAAGAGTGCTTTCTTATTTTTCATTAATAAGTAAATTCAAATATGTTTATTTGAGAATTTCTGGGATGCTATATGTGAATTAATGAGTTGTTCTCCTTGGTGATTCTGGTCAGATCAGCATGGTTAAAAAATCATTGATTCATCTATGCTAGTAATCCTTTACTGCAACTTGGAAGAAGCCCCAACCCCTACCCACCTTTTGCCAGTTCGGGGACTTGGAGAACTAAAGTGTTCTAGGCAGCTTGTCCTGTTACTTACTTGCTGTCATCCACAGGAAGCAGTTGTAGGACCAGAAGACAGAAAAGCATGCCACAGTCTGTGCGCTAATTTTAGGATGGTGAGATGGGCTGAGAGTACATATGACCCGGAGACTTTTTCAGCTCTACATGGTCAGTCCAGGGGTGGGAATGGGAGGAGTTTAACCCACAGACAAATTCCACACACAGGATCATATACCGACTTGGTTACTTTTGTGAATGAGGTAGGTGATTTATCTTTTACTCTCAATAATTGCCCCACTGAGAGTAAAAACTGACCAGATTGTTGACTGTAAGTTTTGTGGTTTCTGGCATAGGACTTCAATATTGGGTAATTTCACTTTTAGATGCATTGTCACTACTGACCTCCAGACTTGTCATTGAGAACAGGTTATTTTCAATTTAGGAAGAGCACTTTACCTGACTCTAGTTTTATCTGGATAGATTTTTATTGTTGCTTTTACTATAGCAGTCTGTTTTCACTGGTACATATCTTATATTAAGTAATCAATCATTTCTCTTGTATTTCCTCTTTGTCTTTCACTTTTAAACAGGTATGGGGTAGATGCACTCAAAGGGAGTCAGCCAACAGGACAGACTAACTTCAGGCAGAAAGACTGGATAATGTTTTTACAAACCTTTATGATGCTCCGAACAGAAGTCCGGCACTTTGATCAATACATCTATACTCAATCCAGTAATATTCCTTAAATGGTACCTGGAATCCAGGCAATTCAGTAGCACCTCAGGCCAAACCTCCCCCACAAAACTACTCTTGGGTGGGTCTAAAAGACATCACTAGAAGACTTGTTGAAACAATGCTGTTACAAATATTCTTAGAATTTGTAAGGGGATTTGGGAGATAAATGAACAAAATAACTGTTGCCTCCCTCCCCCAATATCTGGAACTTAGAAGATTGACTTGTCAGAATCAGAACAATCATAACTTCCTCATTTTGGGATATGTTTGTGCTCTAAAGAGCTGTACTACTCCCACAGGTCTACTTCTAGTTAGAATAAATTTTTTTCAGAACTATGGGTGGCTCACTTTTGGATGGGAAAGATTCCAGATCTTTATCAGGCTATTTGTATGACTACTTTGGAGTTTATTGATGTATATATACCTTCGTAAACAGTATTGCCTGGAATGAGCATGCTACTTCATCTGCCTGATATTTAGGCCAAAAGCAATAAAATTAGTACTTTCTTTTAATTGCACCATTTTGACTTTCTCTGACACCCCACCACCACCCCATACATCTGGAATTGGATTAATCAACTGCCTGACTTAAATTTTCTATATTTAATAATTTTCCCTCAAGGTAATATTTCTATCTAGCTGATTTACTCTCTCCTTTTCATTCTAAGCCACCATTCTGCTCCCAAATTCCATCATTTATTTCTGTCATCTTCTGTTATTCTCCCACGAAATTAGTAATACTACAGACTAATGTACCCTTAATGCCCAGCAAACTTTCTGGCATATAATATACACTAAAAATGTTTTTAGTGTGAATAAATAAGAACTATGGATAGTAGTCATTCTCAGATTATTATGTGAATATCATATACTATTCCAATAAAATTATTCTAAGGTTTGTTGAAACATTGATAATGCTCTGGCATCAAAAGTATAAACACTGATTTATTCTCTTTGATTTTTCTCAATATAATTTATGACAATGCATTCCAGAATACTAAAATGTGTTATGCATGATGTTTGTCACTATTTCCTTGTTCTTGTGTCTATGACTGAGTTCTTAAAATAAGGAAATACTAAGACTATATGTGTATATATTGTTTTCTTTTGCTTTCTCATTTGAAAACATCACCTATTTTTCTCTGTATTAATTTTTATAGATATTGTTTTTGTTTTGTTTTGTTTTATTAATTTTTGTGTTAAAATGACATTTGAAATATCCATGATAGAGTTTGGGGCTCTAGCCAATAGTTTAGCATTCAGTAATTAGTAAAAAGTTACAGGATCTGATAGTGTTTTGGTTCCAGATTTGAGGAGACGTTCTGCCTGAAATTCCCTTGCTGGAATAGAATTTAAAAGCAAATACCATATGATTTCGCTCATATGTGGAATTTAAGAAACAAAATGAACAAACAAAGGAATAAAAAAGAGAGACAACCCAGAAACAGATTTTTAACTATAGAGAACAAACTAATGTTGCCAAAGGGGAGGTGGGTGGGGAATGGGTGATATAGATGAAGGGGATAGGAGCACATATATCGAGATGAGCACTGAGTAATATACAGAATTGCTGAATTACTGTATTGTACACCCAAAATTAATATAATTCTGTATGTTAAGTATCCTGTAATTAAAATTTAAAAAAAACCTTTAAATTACAATGTCTCTGTTCTATTTTGATATCTTGAGACTAAACATATCCTTTTTTTCTTGAGAGAGAGAAGGGGCAGAGGGAGAGGGAGACAGAGAATCTTAAGCAGGCTCCACACCTAGCATGGAAACATGGGGACTGATTTCACAACCCTGACATCATGACCTGAGCCCAAATCAAAATTCAGACGTTTAACTGACTGAGCCACCCAGGTGCTTCCCACATCCATGTTTTGAACATATTCTTAGATCATATTCAGCTCTCTCTTGTCCTTGTGTTCTTTGTTAATACCTGCATATTATTTGTGCACATTCCTGGCTCTATTTAAAAGTGGAGAAAATATGACTTCTCCTGCCCAATAGCTAGCATAGTGTTTTATATGAAATAGATGCTGAATCAATTTGATTAACTAAATTACAGATAATATGTGGAAGGAATAGAATTAATATTGTACTATTTCTACTAAAATTTATAATTCTTCAGTATGCTGCCAAATGGCCAAGTCTATTCTTCATTGATTTCCTGTCAATCATTAAATACATATTTTATTGTTCCATTTTACTTCATTGTTCAGAATTACCCATTTCAGCCATAATTTATTACTTGTTCTATGCTATTTAGGTCTGCTTGCTGGTTCTAAATGACCACAATATCATTTTACAGGTATAATTCACACTAGATATAAAGCTTAATACAGCGTCTCAACATTTGATCACTTAATAATGTCATGTTTTTGAATTAATGGTATATTGCATCCTATTTCACTAAGTTAAAATGAGAGTCTAATAACAATTATAGTGTCTGGAAAGTATAATTTTAGCATTTAAAATATCTAAGAGAATATATATCTAGAAGTCACATTTTTCCCTTAATTGATCACTGTAAGAACATTCTCACAGAACTGTTGTTGAATGGATGTCACTGTCAGAGAGCATGATTTAATATGATATTATGTGACTTGTGGGGAGATAAAAGTTAAAATTGGCTTTTCCGGAACCTTCCTGTCTTATCTTTCTTTCATCACAGAGAGGTATAAGTACTGATTGTACTTTTTAATTTCATGTGAACTTTATTTATTTGTGATTAGATATTTGACAGAGACCATTGTCTTGAGTCACATTCTTTCTACTGGGGCTGTCAAGAGTTTAGCTAAGCTTCTCCATGGTATTGCTGCCTAGCATTCATTTTGTTTGGCCAACTGACCCACAGGGACCTTAAACTAACTCTAGCCCCTCAGGCAGCATATACCCTAGATAACAGCCCCCAGAGTCACAAGCAAATGCAGGTTCTTGATATGATTTCCCCAACCGTGATCAACAGTCTTTCCAGCCCCTAAGGTCTTCCCCTTGTGCTTAGATAAGACCTTCATGGAACTTATCAAACTCCTGCTTTTTTTAGTTTGAGTTGACCAATCTGGCTTTAGTCCAAGAACCCCAAAGCACTGTACCCATGGACTCAAATAAAGGAATGTGCCCCAGATCCTATGGCTTTCTGTCTGTATTCTTCCTTGACCTCCCCATGTGGCCGCTTGAGGCATGCCATGTACCTTCTCCAGGACAGATGAGTGATAAACTCTATTTCAATTTCTCTTGTGGTCTCTTGTTGAACTGTGGCACCGTGTGCTCCTCTTAACAAATGTTAAGTTAACAAACTCAGAACATGCACAAATTCATTTGCTAAAATATAGTATAAATATCAAATTGAGCAAAATTTGGCCAAGTATTTTCTTCTAATGGACAGAACTCAGTAGACATTAAGCTCCTGAAAGGAGAACTGTAACTCCAGTGAGGAGAAATATATTGCACTAAATGGTTGTGAGAAACAATGTGAGAACACTTAAGCAAGTATAGAATGGTATGTAAAAAATTTAGCATGGATTGATAAAAAGAAAGATGAGTGTCAGGCTTAACAAACCAATTAACTTTCATCAAGCAAGAGAGTCAATGAGTTCTTGACAGGGGTAAAGCAATAGACATAATTTGTTTACAGATTAAAAAGCCTCTTTGACGTGCTACCACATCATAGACAAGAACATGAAATTAGCAAGTTATTTATGGAGAAATTATGCATCGAAAGGAAAAAAAAGTGCACAATGGTGAAGAACATTGACAGGCATTCCAGATTACATAGAAGGAAGGAAGTAAATAGAAAGAGGGGGCTACAGCTGTGCCTACATGCCATCTCTGCTCAAAGCGACATCTGCTAACAGGAACAGAATTGAAAGCTGGGATGAAACTAGCATTGCCAATCAATAGTATTGATTGAAACAAATTAGGATCAAATTAGGTCTATTATTAGTAATTTATTTCCTTGGTTTTCTACTGGCTTTGAATTCCTTAGAAAATATTAAGGAGTTTTCATCCACAATAACTATATTTTTCATGCCATTTCACACAAATGGATAATTAGAAAATTCTGTCCAAAGGACACATAAAAACAATGGCAAATCAGATCTTTACTGCACTTCTTCAGTCATATATTTAGATATGTTTTCTCCTCTTTCTTCTTCACATCATGTTTCCCCACACCTGTAAACTCCGCCCAGGACAGTATTCTGTTATAACACATTCTGTATATCCCAATGGAGTCATATTTTTTCATATTTGCCCATCAATACTGGGTAAGACTCTAATATTTTTATACCTCAAATATTTTAAATAATTTTCCAAGGTAAGCGAAATTCTCAAGTATCTATCTCCAAAATTGGCTCCTTTTCATGTAATTCCAAATCAGATTAATGGCATAATTGCTCAGAAGATTAATTTTGATGTCCCCTTTTCCTTCTCCTATCCAGAGGCTTCCCTAATATATCTATACATTTTCTTCATTATTCTCAAACTGATATTATTCAGTTTTTTATTCAAATTCTAATACTTCTAAACTATATTATTATAATCTGTAATAATATCTTTCAATTATATGTTTATTCTTTAAAAATGAAAAGTGCTAATTATTTTATAAAGTTTATTTTTCTTTCTTTTTTTTTTTTTTTTTTTTTGAGGGGGGTCAGTTAGGGGCAAAGGGAGAGAGAGAAAATCCAAGCAGATTTCATGCCTAGTGGGGAGCCAGACTTGGGATTCAATTTTATATATATATATATATATATATATAATATTCCATTGGGTTTTTATATATATAAATATATATAGAATATAATCACATATTCTTTATCCATTCATCTGTCGATGGACATCTAAGCTCTTTCCATAGTTTGGCTATTGCAGACATTGCTGCTATAAACATTGGAAGGGACACAAATACATGGAGGTTAAAGAGCATCCTACTAAAGAGTGAATAGGTCAACTAGGAAATTAAAGAAGAATTTTAAAAATTCCTGGAAACTAATGAAAATGAAAACACAGCTGTCAAAACCTTTGGGATGCAGCAAAGGTGGTCCTAAGAGAGAAGTATATAGCAATTTCTCAAGAAATAAGAAAAGTCTCAAATACACAACCTAACCTTACATCTAAAGGAACTGGAGAAAGAACAGCAAATAAAGCCTAAAGCCAGAAGAAGAGAATTGATAATGATTAGAGTAGAAATCAGTGAAATAGAAACCAAAAGAACAGAAGAACAGATCAACAAAACTAGGAGCTGATTCTTTGAAAAAAATTAGTAAGACTGATAAACTCCTAGCCAGACTTATCAAAAAGAAAAGAGAAAGGACCCAAATTAATAAAGTCATGAATGAAAGAGGAGAGATCACAACCAACAGTGAAGAAATACGAACAATTATAAGAACATATTATGAGCAATTATATGCCAACAAATTAGGCAATCTGGAAGAAATGGATGAATTCCTAGAGATGTATAAACTACTAAAATTGAAACAGGAAGAAATAGAAAACCTAACAGACCCATAACCAGTAAGGAAATTGAAGCAGTAATCAAAAATCTCCCCAAAAACAAGAGTCCAGGGCTGGATAGCTTTGCAGAGGAATTCTACCAAACATTTTAAAAAAGAATTAATACCTATTCTTCTGAAACTGTTAATGGAAGGAAAACATCCAAACTCTTTCAATGAAGCCAGCATTACCTTGATCTCAAAACCAAAGACCCCATGAAAAAGGAGAATTACAGACCAATATCCCTGATTAACATGGATGCCAAAATTCCCACCAAGATACTAGCCAATAGGATCCAATGGTACATTAAAAGGATTATTCACCACAACCAAGTGGGATTTATTCCTGGGCTGCTAGGGTGGTTCAAAATCCACAAATTAATCAATGTGATACAATACATTAATAAAAGAAAGGACAAGAACCATATGATCCTCAGAAGAAAAAGCATTTGACAAAGGACAGCATTCTTTCTTGATTAAAACTCTCCACAGTGTAGGGATAGAGGGAACATACCTCAATGTCATAAAATCCATATACTAAAAGCCCATACTGAACTCTATCCCTCTCACTTTTTCCCCTAAGGTCAGGAACAGGACAGGGCTGTCCACTCTCACCAATATTGTTCAACATAGTACTAGAAGTCCTAGCCTCGGCAATCAGACAACAAAAAGAAAAAAGGCATCTGAATTGGCAAAGAAGTCAAACTCTCACTCTTCAGATAACATGATACTCTATGTGGAAAACCCAAAAGACTCTACCCTAAAAAAATCATTCTTGTAATTATCCTCCTTAAGATACACACCTAGCAATAGGTTACTGGGTCAAGGCATGAACATTTACATGGCTTTAGAAAAGGGGTCAACAAACCATAACCTGTGGGTCAAGTCTGGCCCACTGCCTGTTTTTGTAAACAAAGTTTTACTGTAACACAGTTACACTCATTCATTTAGATATTATCTATGGTTGCTTTCATAGTCCAAGGGCAGAGTTGAATAGTTTAGCCCATAAAGCTGAAATATTTACTCTCTGGCCCTTTCCAGAAACATTGGCCAACCTCTGCCTAGAGACAAAGACTCAACTTATTTCTGAGAAGCAGTTTTCAGTACCTACAAAGAGTTGACTGATTTCACCATACCTTCATCTGTGATGAGAATTATGAAACTTGTAAAACATTTATGAATTGCCTTTTCTCCATTATAGTTTCACACTTTGTTCTGAAAAGAAGATTGAGAGATCTAGACCCTGTACCAAAGGGTCTGGCAGCTTAGAAAATTGCCCTGAAGCCTTGGTTATATATGCTTCCAAAGAAAGTCGATTACTTCTGGAGTTAGCATTAGCACGTCAGTGACCGCCAGGTGCTTCCTCTCTCTAGCTAATGAGTTCTACGGAGAGCACACCCTCAGCTAGTTTGCAATGCCAACAAATTGAAGAGAAATATAAGAGCTCTAACCCATCAGACTTTGTGATATTGTCTACTTTAGCATACTGAACTGCTGCAGATGTTTTCCCTTCAAGAGCACAGTTTAATATACACAAAAGTGCCTTAAAGCAAAATTTAGGTTATTGAATAAAGGTCTGCTGACTCGCTTCAGCATGGCATTATGCTGAGATTGCATGCCAGGTGCAAAAGGGCTATCACATTTCATCATTTCTGTGTTGCAAAATCAGGTAACATGGGTATATTAGAAGTTAGATTATCTTCTTGTAATACAAAGTGACCCAATTTGCCAAATAAAAATGGAATGAAAACAGCAGCTTGTAGCAACACCTAAAATATCTTCTGAGTCATTATCTCTTTAATGAAAAGCAACGCTGGACAATTTCAACGCAAATTGTGGTTTAGCATCTCATTAGCTGAAAAATGGCTTATACACACCATGCATTTCTAAGCACCTGAAGTGTTATAAAAGTGTTACACCAAATGAGTCAAGAGTCCATTCCTCAATCCATCCTCAGATGATAATTAAGATCTTTCTGCCCTTCATTATTTTACCATAATCATGTTTCTTCTTTTATTTTCCTCAGATATTCAGTAGAACAGAGTAAGATTTCCAAACAGCCTATTTGACATATTCCTAGGTATTTAAATAATTTTTCCCACTGTGGATTACGTGGATGTTTGATTCTGATCTGCCATTTGACTGGCACATTTCTTTTCTTGGGAGTCTTAGGGGGTCTAAAAATAAAAGAGGCACTGACTTTGTGTACAAAAGGCCTCCCAGAACATAAATTACTCCTGGGCATCTCCTAGTGCCAGTAAAACAAATCCTGCAACTTTTTAATTGAAGCCTACTGAGACCAGTATGTCTCTATTTTTCAGTTCATTTAAAACATCTCCCTTCAGAAGTGATATTTTCCTTTCAGTAATCAAGTAATTACTAGGCTGATTTCACTTCTTTTGCAAAACTTTGCCTTGTGTTCATCAGCCTGGTTCTTTCACCCTGATAAGCCCTGGATACTGGGGCTGGGATAGCTGTTCCATACCAGGCCTGAATATCTGCAGGCATTTTCCTCCTGTTTCACACTGAGTTAGCAATCAATCCCATCTGTTCTTTATCATTAGAAATTCACAATGTGCTCAAAGCCATTCTTCAAGTAAGGTCTTAAACTTTCAAGGCAGCTTTCTAGATAGATAGATACGTACATTCATACACAGAAACATACATATACATATATATACATGCACAGAGTTTTCATACCCATAATACATAGATTTTGGATAATAAGAAAAATAGGTATCTGGAAATAATTATTTGTGAACAAACCTCATTTGTATATGCTGATTGCTTTATCATTTTCCATGAAATAGTGTAAGATGACTATATGTTTGTTTGATATACCATATTTATGCTATCACTAAAAAGTAAGTTGTTTTTCAAAACATTCATGGATCTAGGCAAGATAATCAATTAGGTGTTAACATTTTTTTATTATTTTTGCTTCAAGCCATTCTTCATTGACTTAGAAAGTATTCTTGAATTTGATGTGTTGTCAAAGTCAAGAGTAATCAGTCCCAAATTCCTTCCAGTCCATTTTGTTGGGATATCAGTGTTAAAATATAGCAGTATATAAATTAGCTAGCGTATGACATGTTTCAAATAAATACGAGAAAACACTACACAAGAAAGCCCTACAAAATAGTCTTACGGCTTTATAATGAAAATAAATGAACTCTGTATAATATTTACTTTAAAATATGGACGGACAAAGCTGAGGTACTGTGAATCCTTATGAGTGCTGTTCCATTGTGTGTGGTGTGAAGGCATTTTAGTCTAAAACTTTGCTTCACACAATGAAACCTGTTTCCACAGGTTAGTACGAGTTTTAAGTATATACAATAATTTAATCTCTTTACTGTATCTCAAAGTCTAATATTTGATTACCCTAGATCTACCTCCGATCTCCAAAACTAAGTAAGTCTTGATCAAAATACTAAATCTATTTCCTTAAGAGATTTGATAATACTTTTATAGAAATAGTTTTATTTTCATTGTCAGCATTTTTGTAAAACTATAAATGCTAATTGTACCATTCCCTAGAGCATAACAAGGTGTCCTAAGCTTTTAAAAATAATTTCAAAGAGCTGCAAAAGCTCATGGAAATCATGAACACTGAAGTATGGAACAACCCCTAAAATATCTACTTTATATAAATTGTATTTCCCATCACCTGTTAGGATACTCTTAGAATAAGCATCCATTTTAATATATCAAGTTTGAAATGTAATTTTTGTGCAACATATAGGAATTTACTAGCCAAACTTCCCCTAGTAATTGCCCATGTGATTCTCAAATATGTCTCAGTAATAAGAAAACAAATTTAAAAGGCCTTGAAATAAGATCTATGACTTTTTAAAACAATGTCTTCTGCATAACATTAAAGCATAATCATTGTAACACTTTAAAGTCAGTTTACCTAAATAAAAAAAATTATAACAGTATGAACAGAAATTAATTGTGAAATTTATGAAGTCTCCATTGGTGATTAAGCTCTGGGGAGCAAAGCAGATTTTGTGTATATTTTCTTTGATATAGCATATCGCTGTCCATTATATAATTTCTTTTGCAGGTATCTTTCTTTATATTGAACTTGGGAAAAATGTGATTTGAAAGTACAGTGGGATCTGTGATACAAATGTCTATTAGAGGTGACTGGCACATCATTTGTCTCAAAATTTCATTAGAGAGGATGGTATAGACCAGGGAAAAATTGAAAGGAGTAATAGAAGGAGCTTAGCAATGTGCTGTAAGTTTTTAGATACCTGAAGATGGAAGAAAAACATTGAGTTGGCATTCACCTGATTTCTTCCAAGTACTAATGGATAGGAAGTCAACATATTGTAAATTATTTTTCTTCCTAGCTTGTGACATTTTAGTCAACTGTATTTAATAAAAAACTCTCACCTCTTAGTCTTGATTCAAGCTAGTCATTCAGTCTCCAGAGTGTAAATGATATGTGACTCATCCCAATCCTTCTTTTTAAGATCCAGTTAGTCACCAAATTCTATGGAGTTTTCTTTCAAGATACCTCTTATCCAAGTTCTTTTCACTTTATTTTCATTATCAACATCCTAATCCACACTTTCATCACCTCACTCGGAGATGAATCAAAGAGCTTCCTACGTGTTCTAACTTATCTCCTCCATCTGCTCCATCCTACATACAAATGACAGATGAACCTTGCTTAAATCTTCTTTAAAGAAATTATATCATTATCTACTCCTCCCTCACAATGAATTTCAACAGTACATCCTGTAATGTTTCTCTTTCTCTATCCAAACAACCACATATCTTATGATATCTCAAATATAACTTTAGCTTAAATTATATCAGCCTCTACATTTCAGGGTTTTGATATCTACTGGCACTTGTTTGAATTTGGCTTTGAATTGAGATTTAAAGACAGATAATAATACCATTACTAGAAAATGACTTTTCTAATTGTTTTCAAGTTGATCTTTTCTTGAATCATATAATGCCTGCATTGATTGTTCTTAAAACTATGATCTAGATTTTGATTTCAATCTAGTAAGTTATTATTTATTTCTCACTCAGCATTTTTCAAGATAAAGGTATATATTAATTTATATTGAAATGAACCAAATTAGAGATGGCTAAGTAGTTACAAAAAGATCTAGATAGAAAGGGATTTTTGTTTCCCAACTATTCAAATGTTACAGTATTCTTCCTTTTAGAGGTGATTCCACATAAGACAGGCTTAAGTTACTGTTCCTTAGACCCTGAAATAGGGGAAATGTGCATGTTTAATCGAATACATTTGAGTTCAGATTTTGAGGATATTCTTCCTTTGGAATTTTGGGAAAGAAACTCAACTAATTGAGCTCAGAATATCACTGTGAATAATCAGTGTTGATTTTTGTTGATAGTCAACCTAAGCATATTGAAATAGATTTCCATTTTAAATTTACTTGTGTTCACCAAAAAGATGTACTGAAGTCCTAACTCCTGGCATTTGTAAATATGACCTTATCTGGAAACAGGGTCTTTGTAGATATAGTCAAGTTAAGGTGAGATCATATTGAATTAGAGGGGACCCTAAACCAATGAATAGTGTCTTTATAAGAAGAGGGAAATCTGGACACAGAGTAGGTAGAAACACTGGGAACAACTCCATGTGACAATGGAGGCAAAGACTGAAGTGATGCATCTTGAAGCCCAGGAATGCCAGAAATCACTAGAAGCCAGGAGAGAAGCATGGAAGAAAATCTCCCTAGGAGCCCTCTAGAAGGAACCAACACTACCAACACCTTGATTTTGGACTTCTAGCCACCAGAACTATGAGAGAATAAATTTCTGTTATTTTATGCCACCCAGTTTGTAGTACTTATTTAAAGTAGCCCTGGGAAATGAAAAAATATTTAAGTATCTATCTATCTATCTATCTATCTATCTATCTATCATCTATCTATGCATCCATCATCTCCAGTCATCATCAATCTACTCAAACTCCATCCATCCATACATCCATCCATCCATTCATCCATCCATCCATCCATTCATCCATCTATCCATCCATCCATCCATCCTAATAAAGAACACAAATTTTAAAGTCAGTCAAAGCCAAACTGCAAGATTTTCAGCAAGTTCTTAGATTTTCAAATCATCAGTTTCCTCATCTGAAACATGAATAGATTTTAAGATTAAATTTAAAAAAAACTTAGAATAGTACCAGAAACATTAGTGAGGGATCAATAATTACACACACACACACATATAAATATGTATACACACATATAAACACATATATCATATATGGTTTTGTAGCAGCAAATGTTAGTTGTCTGCCTATACCCATGTTCCTTTTATTTCTTAGCAATATCTATTTGGCTAACTATGAATTTTTCTATATGTCCATACATAAATATAAACATATAAGTGGTTTTGTAGCAGAAACTGCTGGTTGTCCCCCACAATCCATTGTCTCCTACTTTCTTCAGAGCTTCATGTAAGTACATAGAAATCTGGAATAAAAGCTATATTTTCAAGCTGCCCAAACTCAAAAGTTGTGACAAAAGAACTATATTCTAGCTATTAGAATATATGCGGAATTGTTGCATTAACTTCCAGTCAGAGTGCTTAATTAAGAGACTGTCTAGCTTTCTTTGACAGAGCAGATTCTATTTGCTGGTGTCCTATAATTTGTGACTTGTTGGATGTCCAGCAATCATTTTGACTATTTGAAGCTGCATGTTGGGAATCATAGAGCACAAGATAAAAGTAAGATTAGTTAATCATAGTTTCTGTAGTTGTCAACTAATTCTAATAGATGTCCGTATTAACAACTTGGGAATGTTTACATCTCAGTATACATATGAATGGGCTGAATACAAGAGCATTTTACAAGTGTACTCATATTTAAGTATTTAGCCCTTTATACTTGTAATTAAGTCCCTGATGAATGTGAAACCTTCAAACCAGCCGCGAACTGCAGACCCTTAAACATTCTGTGGGTGAGAGAAATATGGGTTTTCTTATATAGGTGGCAGTTGTGCCAATCTCTATGATTTCTAACTTAAGTGTACCCAAGTGATTCACATAAAAGTGAGCAATATGCACAGTCAATTTCAAGAACCTTTTATAAGTTTATCAGTTAACCAGCTAACAAATCCTTCATACTACCGAACTAGTACTGACCCTTCCATTGGCTGACTAGGGTAAGCTCTCAGTGATCCTGGAACTAGATGTATTTTTGCTTTCATTTGTGATGTGGTTTCTTGAAATTTATTATATAACTCTATCTCTATCTATAAAACATACATATATTAATCCCATTCTGCTCATGAATCATTTGTATAAGGCTATGTCTTTGACTCCCTCTGTTTTGTCTGATTTTTTCTTTGAAATGAAATTTGGAATTGTCTACCACAAGTGCATAGAAACAGCTTTGGCTGTTTGGTCTTCTTCTTATGAACACCAGTGACCTTCATTTTGCCAAATTTTATATTCAATACTTTGTTCTCATTTTATTTGACCTGTCAGAAATACTCAGCAAGGTTGACATCCTGCTTCATATACTCTCTTCCCTTGGTTTTCATAACACAATCATGATTCCTCCCGTCTGATTTGCTGCTCAGACTGTCTTCTTGGCTTGTTTCTCTTCCTGTGGACATCCTCTAAATCTTGGAGGCCCCAGTCATTTTTTTTGCCACGGTCTCATTTCTGTCTATACATTGCTTTCTTGATATTCTAATTCGGTCTTAGGACTTCATGAGCACCTGGCATGTTTCTGACTCCCAATTTCACAGTTTCAGTCCCATCTCTCATGATCCACCTGCCTACTAGGTTATCTCCACTGGATGTCTGGTAAGTTTCTCAAACTTAGCATGTTCGAAAGAGAACTTTTGATTCCTCTTTCCCCCACACCCCATTTCTTCTTTATTATTGAAGTGCAATTGATATATAATTTTCTACTAGTTTCAGGTATACATCATAATGATGCAACATCCCACACCCTATTTCTGAATGTCCCCTTTCTCTGCATCTCGGTTAATGTCATAGTCACACCCCCCTCCCCTGAAACTGGTCAGGTCAAAATTTCAGAAGTCATTCTTATTCCTCTCCTTGTCTTCCCCCTAACTCACAATTCTACTTGCAAATATATCTTGAATTTATTTATTTTTTATCATCTTCATTATTACTACTCTATGTGCCTATCATCTCTTCCTAACCATTGTAATTGGCCCCAAATGGTCTTTCTTCCTGCTTTCATTTTGTGTTCCACCGAAGTCTATTATCTTCATGGTAACTTGAGATTTTTTTTTTAAAGATTTTATTTATTCATCTGAGACACAGAGATACAGAGAGAGAGAGAGAGAGCATGAGCAGGGAGAGAGGCAGAGGGAGAGTGAGAAGCGTGCTCCTCGCTGAGCCAGGAGTCCCATGTGGGGCTTGATCCCAGGACCTTGGGATCATGACCTGAGCCGAAGGCAGATGCTTAACCATCTGAGCCACCCAGGCACCCTGAGTTTTTTTTTCTTAAACAATGGGTCAAATTATATATTTCCCCTGCTTGAGACTCACCAATGGCTTCCACTATACATAAATTAAATTTCTTAAAATTTATGATAAAGTCTTTCCTGGTTTGATCTGCTTTTATACTTAAATAATTTCATACAATATTCTCCTTACACCTTGCATACATGTACTCACCCTAGATTTAGTTCTATTTATCAAATATTTAAAGCTCATATTGTGTTACTTTTCTAAAGAGGACCACTTATCCAAAATTATATCCCTATACTGTCTCTTTCATATTTTATATTTTGTATATTTATATTTTATATTTTATATACTGTCTCTTGTATATGTATGTTTGTATATATATGTGTATATGCTTATTTTCTATCACCCCTAACTAGACATTTCAAAAGGGAAAATAATTGTATTTATTTAAAAGTCAAAACTGTGGAAAGATGAAATAGCTTGTTTGGGGAATTTTTTGAGTAGAATCTGGATGACCACAGGGAGTGTTTCTATAAAAAGGACCTGAAGCTTAGGGTAGATAATTTAGCTGATATATATGGCATCTTCTGATACCCAGGAGCTCCCTTCTCTTTAGATATCATGACCTAATGTGGCATTTAGTTACCTTAAACAATGCAAGTGACCTAATTGAATAGCTTTTACTTTCCCTATCAAACCAATGAGTTACTCAGGATACTGGAAATACTATGTTTTAGACCTGTCTCAATTGTGTACCAAGGTTTATATAGGTTACAAGAAATCCATTTCCTCAAAAAATTATAGCCTATTTTCATTTTCTGTCCCCTCTCAACCTACTACGAGAATCTCTGGAATATCTTCTAAAGAATGTGGAAGGCATATTATTTGGAGAAGTAGTATAAATCATTTGGCACTGGGACTGTTACTTTTTTTCCAAGAAGATCCTTTCCATTTCTTGATATGGATGCCTTATCATCTTCACATGACCTTAAACTCTGGGGAATATAGGATCTAATGGACACTTTGGTCCCTTCGTCTTATTCATAATCAGTATTAATTGCTCAATAGTCAAATAGTGAGCATAGCATAGAATTTGCATAATTTATGACCTGAGGAAAAGGTGAAAAGCACTGATAACAATGGATATGGACACTGTTCCTGAATAGCATGGTCTGAGGATAGAAGATAAGGAACTTCAAGCTGGAGTACTCTTAACAGTGCTGAGCACAAATGAAAAGGAACAGAGAAGCTGACTAGTCTCCCAGTTACACTGAAATCATCTGAACTAGACAGACTAGTTACTCAGAGCTAAGGACCTGAGATCAATCTGACAGGGTCTGAATCCCTGTTTAACCACATAATTAACTGTAAGACTTAAGTCTTAAGACTTAATTAGCTTAACTTCTCACTTATTTCACTGTGGAAAATGGGAATAATGATGGCATACACACAATGTGGCTTGGAGGGGAGAAACAAACAGGTTAATTCATGTAAAGCACTTATCAAGGTGCTTGATGCATTATAAATGGCCCACAAATGTTAACACTCTTATGCTTTATATGTTTTATAGAAGTTTTCCTAAGTCTACCGCCTTTACCCCTTCTCTAAATGGCTGTTTTTGTTTTGTTTTGTTTTGTTTTTGTTTTTTTTTAAATCAGTTGAGAATAAAGACAAAATGATAGAACTTAACATAAAAAATCAGGATAGAGAAAGGGAGAAGAAGAGAGAATAGAGGTTCAGGACCAGAGAAGCATCTCTCATGACTATAAAGTAATGAGGTTGACATATTTCTTCCACAGTAAATTCTGAAGGCAACTTCTTAAGAGGAGTTTCATTCTAGAAATGCTCTGAGCAAAGACAGTGAATTTGAATAAATTTTGTCCCCCCAGCGTACTTCTTTGAAATAGCACACTCATTTGGTATGTCCCCTCTAATATTTACTAAAAAAAAAAAAAAAAAGTTTTATAGAGAACCTGTTTAATCCTTAAAATTGAAGAAGAATAATTCTTAAGTTTAGAAAGAAATGCTCTCACATACACAGGTGTTCTCTAGGAACTGCAGAAACCCCTGTCAAGAGGCAGAGTTCAGAGTTCAGATGGAAGCACCTTCGATTTTATGGATCAAGATCCAATTACACTCTCAGCTCTTGAGTTTGGCCATATTCAAACATCAGCTTTGATATCTCAGATCGGTTTACTGAACTGTTTCTCTGCAGGAGGAGAGTCCCTTAGTGATCTAGTGAGTAGATCAGACACAGAAACAACGCAAACAACGCTGCGGCTGGTTTCTCTGATAACGGCAAATGTGTGACAAGAAAGTACAGAGGAGGGTGACAACAATCATATTAGTAAAGAAGGATTTGAGGTTTTCTTCAGGAAGTATAACTCAAGCTTTGCCTTACAGAATGGACCGAACTCTGGTAGCTGGAAAAAGGGAAGGTCTCTAAAACAGGATTTAAAGATATTTCCAGTGAGGCCTTTGTCACTAGGCCATCTTAACTCTTCTCTCAGATGCCTTCTGGTGCCCAGTTTAATTTCCTGTTGCCCTGTTATAGGAAATCTACCCAATTACTGACTCCATCACTCCCAAATGTTAGTGAACAGGTGGTCAGAGGCCTTTCTGGGAGGTCGACTTTCAGTTTTGAAGAGCTCTGAACCTGATACGAACAGAAATATGTATAAAAGATACTAACCAGATCTCTCCAAGATCAGGGGAGATAGAGATCTGTGTATCATCTCACATTTTTGTGAATACTTTATTTTAGAGCCTGGATGCTGCATCATCAGTGATCGTACAGTGAAGCCAAGCAAAAGAGATTGCTAAGCAATTCCTTGATACTCCGCCAGGGCAGTCTTAAACTTAGAACCAATTCTGGTTGATGTATATGCTATTTCTGTTATGTCAGGGTTCATTCTAATTAAAAGTAATAAACCTCCTATTTTTAAAAAATGATTTATTTATTTATTTTAGAGAGAGAGAGAGCACGAGTGGGAGGGGCAAAGGGAGAGGGTGAGAGAATCTCAAGCAGACTCCACACTGAGCACGGAACCAAACACAGGGCTCGATCTCACAACCTGAGATCACGACCTGAGCAGAAACCAAGAGTTGGAGGCTTAACCGACTGCACCACCCAGGCACCCCTAAACCTCCTATTTTAAATGACGGACAATTTTGTTTATTTTTGCTTTGGGTAAATCATACAGAGGAAACCTCATGTGGTCTGGGCCCATAAACATGGAACATAGAGGTGATGAGACAACTCTTTTCTTTAGGAATGACTAGAAAAGACATAAAAGATCAATTAAAAGGTTTGGTAAGAAGGGAGCTCAACCAATCAGGAAAGAATTTATCACTTGGATGAGCCTAATGAGAAAAGCAGTGCACTGGCTGATGTGACAATGTTAAGCAACAAAATTATGATTAATTAAAGAATAACAAATTCAGGGGGAAAAATGGTACAAAAGAGAATTGGACAAACTCTTCCAAGAAAATAATTCCTTCCTCTACTTTGGTTGAATGATTTAAAATAAGAGGAGTTATTCTATTTTCAAAAAATTCTCTGTGAAATAAGTTCAAGTTTTATGTAACTTTAATAATTAAGAATTAGAAATATATTGAAAGGATTTTCAACTTCTATGTTCTAAACTTTATGAAAATTGTGCTATATTTATTCAGAGTACATTAAAAGTAGAAGAAAGGGTGCCTGGGTGGCTCAGTCGGTTAAGTGTATGCCTTCGGCTCAGGTCATGATCCCAGGGTCCTGGGATCGAGTCCCACATCCAGCTCCCTGCTCTGTAAGGGAGCCTGCTCATCCCTCTCTCTCTGCTGCTCCCCTTGCTTGTGCTCTCTCTCTCTCTCTCTGTCAAATAAATAAATAAATAAATCTTTAAAAAAATAAATAAAAGTAGAAGAAAAGCTGATTAAGTGTAAATATAATAAAATATATTTTACTTATTAAAATGGCAACTTAATGAAATATATTTTTACACTAAATATAGTTTGGAAATTTTAGATCATATGTTTTACAGAATTGATATGTATTGTTTGACCTCTAATTCAGAGCATTTTATTTTATTTATTTAAAAAAAATTTTAAACATTTTATTTATTTGAGAGAGAGAGAGCAGAAGCAGGGGCAGAGGCAAAGGGAGAGGGAGAAGCAGACTCCCTAATGAGCAGGGAGCCTGATGCAGGGCTTCATTTCAGGACCCTGGGATCATGACCTGAGCTAAAGGCTGACATTTAACCAACTAAGCTCCTCAGGTGCCCTATTCAGAGCATTTTACAACCCTCTTTCTTCTTACTTCTTTTAAGCAGAAAATTATGTATAATATGTTTTACTGACTTAAATCATAACAGTAGAGTATCATGGAAAAGATAATGGTCTTAGAATTGCTGGTCATGGATTTAAATCCTAAGCACTATTATTTTCTAACTATGTAGCCTTGAGGAAGTTTCTTAAGTTTTCTAAGCTTCCTGAGACTCAGTTTCCTTATATTCAAACTTGACCTACCACACTGTATATGTCAGATTATTGAGGAGGATTAATAAGATGTCTGGGGCAGAAACAAAGAAAAATGTGAACCTGTCAGAGAACACACATCCACACTATTAATTTCCTCCTACCATTCCATTACATAGTCTTTTTTTTTTTAAAGATTTTATTTATTTATTTGAGAGAGAGAATGAGAGACAGAGAGCCTGAGAGGGAAGAGAGTCAGAGGGAGAAGCAGACCCCCCGCTGAGCAGGGAGCCCGATATGGGACTCGATCCCGGGGCTCCAGGATCATAACCTGAGCTGAAGGCAGTCGCTTAACCAACTGAGCCACCCAGGCGCCCATCCATTACATAGTCTTAACAAAAAGTTAAAAATCTGACTTCATCCAAGATCTAATTAATAGGAGTGAGAGAAGTCAGAGAAATTTGTTTCCTGTGATGTCAAGTAGAAAGTTATACATTCCTGGGATTGACATGTTGAAGACCAGACTGGATGGAGTGTGCTCAGCACAAATAGGATAATATCCTTTTCCTTGAGGATGTTCACATTTAGTAAATGTGGATGATAAAAACAAGTACTATGTATCTAGTCATGTGCTACAAATACCTAATCTGGAGCAATCTATAAATAGGAGCAGTTTAAATAGTAAATTCATATTTTGGGTTCCTATTTGTAACATGTATTGTTAATAATTTATTCACTTCTGTTAAACTTCATGTCTTTTGAAATACCTTCATGTGTGAGTATGTTGACTGAAAACAGAAAGACATATGGAGTTTGATGACTAGAAAAAAATCTGAAGAGTGGCTTAATTCATATAGATAATACATGCAATGATAAGGAAATATGGCTCACATTATTTTGTTAATAATATTTTATTTTTAAAAATACAAGTATGTTGCATAATCCTAGAGGCAATATGCATATATGCACAATGGGGAAATATTTTTCTCACTCGGCCTAATCAGAAAGTTCCTCAAAGTGTAGGATGGAAGCTCTGTTGTTTTTGTTTTGCTATGGATATTTAATTTAATGACACTCTTTTAGAAAATAAAAGTTATTTTAACACACAAAGGGTCATTTTAAGTTAAGGTCTAAAACTGTAACTATGAATATCCTCAGCATTTTTGAAATAACAAAAATAACAAATAGGGTTAGGAATAAAAAATGGGATAAAAATTGAAGAATGAGGGTGGGATCACTGATAGGGTATAAAAAGGCCTCTGGGAGGAAACATTGACTAATGTAGGGCCCAGGTCACTTGACTCCTGATCTAATTACTTTCCATATACTCAAAGTTTATATCCTAAGCAGAGAAAGTTTGCATGCATGCATGTATTTTAGATAGGAAAATTTTTCTGTACAAGCTCTGTTGGGTAAATTATTATCAGTATTAGTTATTCCTCCAAGTTGTCACAGAGTGAGGCACTTGAGCTGTGTTGCAAAGTTTTTCTTCAAACATAAACGGTCCCAGGCTGTTATTTTGTTCTCAGTGTTTAACCCTGCAGTTAGGGTTTCGGTGTTTAATCCCGCTCCTCTTTTGATGTCAGGCTTTCAGGACTCACGCTGTGGTGAGTACAATTGCCACGGGAGTCACTTCCCTTCTCAGGGGAAACAGAGTTGTACACTCACAGTGAAAACAGAAAGAGCCTCGGAGGCAGACAGACCTGAGCTGGACCCTGGGTCTCTTGGGTTGGGCAGATCGCTCAAACTAAATGAACTCACTTTTCTCACCTGTAAAATGAAGGTAGCGGGACCTACTTGTTGTGTGAACTAAATGAACAAACACCATCTATAAAATATGTAACAGGATTCCTGGGACACACAAAGGACTCAACAGATCCTTTTTCCCTTCCACATTCTCCCCTGCTGTTGAAAGTATGCTTTTTACGGTTGTTGATTTTGGAGAGCACTAATCTAGCTTGATAAAATATTGCCTGAAATAATGGTAAATTGGCTCTGATTAAACGCCTGAGAGACTTTCCTATGGGTTTACATTTGTCTATTTTGGCTGCTTACTTCTAGGTTTTTGGATGCATTCCAAAGAATTGAGGTTTTTTAATTTATTTATTTATTTTTTTTTGAGGAAGTGAACTGTCACCACAGTATTGCAAAATCTTAACATTCACTGTTTTTTATCTTCCTGTGTTAAGACAGCCCATGTGCTAAATTGAGAACTTGTTTTCCTATTCACATATAAATAAGGAAATCAGTGGAAACATGAAATATTATCAGCTATTCATCATGTAGGCTATAAAATTTCTCAGATTGGTTATTGTAATGAATATTTTACCAAAACACACTTTAATTTAGCCAAACTGGTTCCATGTATATTTTACTACACACTCTTTAGTTGGTACCAGTTTAACATTTCTAATTTATTTTTTTAAGATTATGAAAATAAGTTGTGATACCCATTGTTACTGAGTTCTATGTTTTTAATAAATTTTAAAAATTCCTAAAATTGGAATTCCCACAGAAACAAATTCTAAATTCAAAATTCTAATTTTGAAGAATGAGAGCTCATTTTGAGGGCTTAATTATAATCTGGCACTTTTAATTATAAACTATCACTTTAAGGTATAATCTGATACCTGATTATAGAGATATACAGATAATAATAATAAAAAAGCTTAAATTCTGTCTCTTGAAATATGGATGTCTTCCCACCCTCTCTTCTTGTTTGTTTTAGGGCAATAAACTTACTTTTCTTGTCCTGACAATGAAACAATTATCCTCCTTTAACATAAACTGTATTGACTTTTAATCTTTTTTTTTTTTCCATTATGATTTTGGTTATTCTGTTCAATAACAGAAACAAATTATATACGCTTAATCAATATTAAATTCTTTTAAATATTGCAGAAAGAAAGCATACGGAAGTCACAGTACAGAGATATAAAATGTATAAGATTGGGCGCCTGGGTGGCTCAGTTGGTTAAGCGACTGCCTTTGGCTCAGGTCATGATCCTGGAGTCCCTGGATCGAGTCCCGCATCGGGCTCCCTGCTCGGCAGGGAGCCTGCTTCTCCCTCTGACCCTCCCCCATCTCATGTGCTCTCTCTCTCTCATTCTCTCTGTCTCAAATAAATAAATAAAATCTTTAATAAAAAAAAAAATAAATAAAAAATAAAATAAAATGTATAAGATAAAAAATGGAAACATATATCAAATAAAGCAGAAAAATGTTTTCCTTGATTTTATTTGTACCTAAATTTTATGTTTTCTCATAATGATCTACTCAAGTGAATGACTCTAAGGAAATTTGATTAAGTCTTTTACATATACAGCATTTATTGAGATTTCATAAAGAAGATTATTTTGTTCAAGTAATGCCTCATTTCATAGCAATAGATGACAGGAGAGAAAATTGAAGAAATAAATACCAATGGATGCATTTTCAAACTGAAATTTCTATTGAGTCTTATAGATATGAGACCAAGACTATTAATGAGATTATTCTGATAACATGGGTGATAGAACTTTCCAAAAATAGTCAAAATATATCACTCATTCCATATTCTATTTTTACAGTGTGACTTTAACATTTCTTCCATCAAGAGGTATGGTCTACATTCTCTCTCCTTGAATCTGGATGTGGTTATGTATAGAGCAGAAGTGAGGTTATATGACTTCTAAGTCTATGTCACAAAATGATACAATTTCTGATTGATTTTCCTGAATACTTGCTCTTGGAACCCAGTCACTACACTGTCAGGAAACACAAGCAGCTAATGGAGAATGTACATAGAGAAGAACCAAGACCTCCTGGAGCATGGTCTTAGCTGAGCTCCCTGTTGATAGCCAGCACTACCTGGCCAGACATGTAGAAGTGTCATTTTGAAAGTGGATTAACCAGCTTCTAGTTAAGCCACCACTCCTGATGTTGAAGAGAACAATAATGAACCATAACTCTGAAATCTGCCACAATTACAGATTTGTGAGCAAAGTAAATGATTGCTGTTATTCTTTTAAAATTATTTTTAGAGAGGGGTATGGAGGGGCAGAGGGAGAGAGAGAGAGAGAATCCTAAGCAGGCTCCATGACCAGTGTGGAGATCTAAGCAGGACTTGATCTCATGACCTGGAGATCATGACCTGAGCCAAAATCAAGAGTCGGACACTTAACTGACTGAGGCACCCAGGCACCCCATGACTGCTCTTATTTTAAACTATTAAGTTTTGGGTGTTTTGTTACATAGATATAGATAACAGATACAGATAATTTCCTAAAACATGATACCAATTATTCTACTAACTTTGCATAACTTGGAAGTGATCATTGTTCATTTTCTCAGTTGTGAGTCAAATAATTTGGCTTCATCAACTTTAATAAGAGAGAGAGGATTTTTATATATATGTCAAAATATATATGCACATATATATTTATATATATATTTGTATGTCAATATTGAAAGTTTTTTTTTCATTCACACAAACATCTGATAAAGTCTCATTATCATCTTGAATAGTAGTTTTGCTTTAAGCTCTAGAAAGGAATTATGTATTGTATAAGAGCTGTCAAAACCAGTTTTGTTTGTTTGTTTTATTGCAGCTCAATTTGAGAAATAAATTTTAGAATTGGTCATCCTAAAGAAAGTGTCTCCTAAGAGCCATTTTATGCAAGTATGGCTCAGCAGCAGCAAATATAAAGGTAACTTTATAAAGAAAGAGTACAGGTCACCATTAAAATAGCCTGGGTCTTCTCTCACCAAAATAGCTTTAATACATTAAGTGATAGAACAAATATAATCACTGAATAGTGGGATAAGTTACTCTAATTTAACTTAATGGTACTTTCCCAAATGCAGTGGGCTCAACAAATGTAGAAACTCAAAGTATCCCAAATATTATTAATTGCCTCATCTTCCTCAGGCAACTGAGGGACAGAACTGTTCAGATAAATCCACAAAATTCTGTGTGAATATCTAAATTTTCATGGGAGGTTTTAAAGTGAGCTAAGAAAAAAAACAAGGGAAAGGATTAAAAAAGATAAAATCCACATACAATGTTGGGGATCAAGAGCCGGCCAAAACAGTGATGTTCTAATTCTAATGTGAGTAAACAATACACAACTATCTGTAACAAAAAAGTTGTAATTTATAAGGCAAGCTAATACTAGATGAAGATTGTAATCTAGAAAGTCTTATAAAAATAGATAATTTATTTGAATTGCATAGAAATTAAAGGTTTCATTTATTTTAATAAACAGGAAATTAAAAGTGAGATTGATTGTCAAGCACATGAAAGTGAATTGGCAGATTTAAGAAAGTAATGTAGAGTGAAAATAATGATACTTCAGCTTTAAAATAATATTAAAAGTAATAAGAAGTTGAACTGACATGTAGAAAGTGAATTAATAGAAATGATAAACATACTTATGGAAAAACTTTAACCCTAGGTGTGAAAAATAAATAAATAAATAAATAAATATAATAATTGTATATGTACATGTATGTACACATCTATATTGAGTTACTGAGTTAGATACACTAGGGAAAGCTGAAGGGACTAATACCAAATACACAAACAACGTGGCTAGGTAAAATCACAAAGGACCAACAAACAATAAGGATTTCAAACTCATAGAAAATCAAACACAACTTACAAAAATTATAAAACTGCATGTTTTATATTCTAGAGTGAAAGTTATTAAGACATTAATAATAACAAGGTTGCTGCGATTGTAGGAATTTGGGGATTCTCATACAATGCTGACAGGAAGGCAATCGGGTATAAATCCAACGGATGACGTAGTAACAAGTAGTCACAAGCACTTTCTCAGAGGCTTCTATGTGCTCAGAAAAGCCCACTTCCCTTTTCCTCTTGGGCACACAGCTGGATGAGATTTCCTATTAGATGTTAGACCTACTGTTAAAGGGTCATATGACTAAGATTGGCCCATGGAGAGTAGTTAAAAGTGATGGATGCCCCTGTAAATCCTGACCACTAAAACATACTACATGCAATCTTTTATGCACTCTCTATAAAATATCTATCAGTTGAATTATGATAATCCAGCAAAGGATTTGAAGACCCTAGTGAATGGAAGAGCTATGTATTGGTAGGTGTCTGAGTGCCTGATTCACTGCATGGAAGAGAGCCATTCAAGACAACTGGCCAATAATAAATTCATGTGCTGTTGCACAGTTGCAAATGAAAATAAATACTTGTGTTAATCCACCAAAATTTCAGGGTTATTTGTAACAAACACAGACTTACAGATGATTTGGTATCTTAAAGTATGGTGCTGGCCAGTAAAGACTAATATATGAGACATTAAGTGGTCAGGTGGCTCAAAGCAAGAAAACAGTAAGGATTTCAAACTCATAGAAAATCAAACACAATTTACAAAAATTATGAAGCTTCATGTTTTATATTCTAGAATGACAGTTATTAAGATATTAATAACACTAAGGTTGCTGGGACTGTGGGAATTTGGGATTCCAATACAGTGCTGACAGGAGGCTGAGAAGATGGTAATCCAGGTTATGCAGTAGTGAAATATTCAGTAAAACTCTTGCCTGTGAGGATCTGGAAGGCAGACAGACCACATGTCTTACTAATCTTGTAGCTCTAGAGAAAGTGGTTTGAAAGAATCAAGAGTGTTTGTGTGTTGTTGGCTCTTATTAAGAAAGTGATAAGCTCACGAACGTCTTGGCTTTCTAGATGTGAAACTAGATATGAAAAGGAACTTTGAGAGCACAGAGATTTGGAGCAATAACAATTTATAAAAACCCTATAGTTCCTAAAACCTAAATAGTGAAGGATAAGATTGAAAAATGCTTTTGCAGATACTGTAAATTTTCTAAACTGAAAAAGAATGAATCATTTCTGTGGTAAGGACCTAGAGGGTATTATGCTAAGTGAAATAAGTCAGACTGAAAAAGTCAAATACCATATGCTTTCACTCATATCTGGAATCTAAGAAACAAAACGAATGAACAAACTAAAAGCAGAATGAGACCTGTAAATACAGAGAACAAACTGATCATTGCCAGAGGGGAAGGTGTGTGGGAATGGGCAAAATGGGTAAAGGGGAGTGGGAGATACAGGCTTCCAGTGATGGACTGAGTAAGTCACGGGAATAAAAGGCACAGCATAGACAATGCAGTCAACCATATGGTAATCACGTTGTATGGTGACCGATGATAATTACACTTGTGGTGAGCATAGCATAGTGTATAGAGAAGTTGAATCACTATGTTGTACACCTGAAACTAATGTAACATTGTGTGTCAAATATACTCAAATAATAGATTTTTTAAAAATCAGATTAAATGTACGGACTTCCCATGTATTGTTTAGGTTGACTAAAGCAATTGCCATTACGTTGAGAGAACAGCATGTGTTTGAAGAAGCAAAGAAATAAGGCTTAAGATTTTTGTTGCCTAAAAATAGCCTTGGTTGTGGTGAATGGCACATGAAACTCACCACTAACATAGAACAGCAATCTACTAAATTTATGAGAGAATTTTATTGCCAAAGGAAACATGAGCCTAAACTTAAAAGCCATTGACCATTCAAGTGATAAGATAATGATCAGGTTACAGTATTTGTACCAAGAGGAACAGATTATGAAACTAGGGAAGACCTAAGAAGGGTCTGTTCCTCATTGCTTACCTTAGTCTACTTTGGCTATGAATGTGAAAGACAGTAACTTCTTAGTAAGTAGAACCATTAAATAAAGCAGTTCCAGACAAAGACCAAATCATAGCCTCAAAAAGGAATATCCTGTATCCCATGTTCAGGAGTATTTATAAGGCCTATCTAGTGAGATCTCTAGATGTCTGCATACAAACGACTGCTCTGAAGCTCCCATCCTGACCTTTTCAAATAGGATTTTCTTTTGTAGCTCTCCTATCCCAACTACACCAGCATATATTGAGTGTAGGGGGAGCCAATGCTCTAATTCAAGGTCGTCGGACTAGAGTAGCTATATCTGGATCCTATAAAGAGGGCTACACTCATATCGCAATTAATAGCCTGGACTTCAAGTTGGACGCAGTGACCAGATAAGACTTCAGAATGTATCACTTTAGAAAAAGGGTGAGTAGGAAAAGGTATAAAACTGATATTTGGGACCTCTGTATCAGAAGCTACTATGGGGTCACCAAAAGCTATATTCCTTTTTCTCTGAGGCACACATTTAGACCACATTCTTCATGTAGGTATATCCATGTGACTGAGTTACAGCCAGTGAATTGTGGGTAAAAGTGATGTGTGATACTTCAGGCCTCCTCCTAAAAATCCTCAAGTGATCCTTCATACTTCTTTTGTAGAGAATCCACCAGAGGACTCTGAATCTTAGGGAATGCACAATGATGAAATAGGAGAAGGCTTAGGATTGAAAACACCACTTGGAGATCTGCTTTACTCATGACAGACTGCTGGATGACCCAGAAAAAACTTTTATGAATTTTGGGGCAGTTATAGCAGTTAGTACATTTAGACTAACATACACTCTGAGTCAATAATTCTATTTCATTGATTTTTTTCCCTAAGGCTGTAGTCAAGTAAACATATATATGTGCAAAAATATATACACAGGATGTTAACTGAGTTATAAAAACAATATTTTTAGGGCACTAATTAAATTGATTACAGTTCTTTACCTAATTGAATATTTTCTGTCAATTAAAATGATGACACATATATCAATATAGAAATAGACTTAAGCCATATTATTCATGGAGAAACTTTTATAATAAAGTTACAATATTTATTTAAAGTTAAAATAAATATGTGAAACTATTTGATAACTGTACACAATAAACTGTTGATAGTGATTGAATCTGAGTAATAAAATTAGGAGTGAATTATCACTTTCCTTTTTATTATTTTTTGTACTGTGTGAATCTTTTACCATTATTATGTACTGCTTTCATTATCAGAAGTTTTAAAAAGGTATTTTCATTTTTTAAAAAAGTAAAATTGATCTCTTACCAGACACATAAGATTTAATCTGCACATCAAATCTAACATAGATTGTGCCTTTCCCAAATCAATTTCAGTGAATTTGAATTTTTCAAAGACCTCTTCCAATCATCTTAACTTGCTTTTTTTTAAATAGGTAGAGAGAATTTGGGGGAAAGTGAATATTATCATTGTCTTGCTGTGTTGGACTAGGATTTTTTTAGAGTAACCAATTCAAGCCATAATGAACTCTTCAGTGATCTTTTGAAGACTCCCTTCTATGTGTTGATTGGATTAGCTATTTTGAAAACCCATGTCCAACTCACCCAACCTTAGTTTCTTTAGTAAACCACCAAGGTCTAAGCATTAATCTATATTTATGCCATCAATGTGCAGTCCTCAGCTTTGAGTCAAACTCACAATTTTCTTCTCCATCTCAATCCTGCCATTATACTGAATAGTTTATATCTGTGTAGAAAATGTATTAGTTTCCTAGGTGTGCCATAGCAAATTGCCACAAACTGAGTGGCTTAAAACAACAGAAACATATTCTCTCACAGTCCTGGAGTCTAGAAGTTAAGAATCCAGGAGTCAAGAGGGCCATGCTCCATCAAAGGCTTTTGGGAAGGCTCTACGCATCTCTACTAGGTTCTGGTGGTTGCCAGCAATCTTTGGCAATCTTCGACTTGTAGATACATCATTTTAATCGATCCATCTTCACATACTTTTTTCCATGTTTGCCTATTTCTACCTGTGCAAATTTCTGTCTTTTTTTATAAAGACACTAGTCATATTAGGTTTAGGGTCCACTCACCTTAACTCAATTATATCTGCAAAGATCCTATTTGTAAATAAGGTCACATTCATCAGCTCCAGGGGAAAATGAATTTTGGGAAGACATTATTCAACCTAGTATAGATGGTCCATCCAAAATCAGTTTTCTGACATTTTCATTTTCAACAAGGTTATAATAGTCCTTAGTTACACTCTCTTTCCATGGTACCCTGGTACTTGTCACAACCTGAAGCTGCTTCACTTCTGAAATATTAAATTTAAGCTTTCTATTGTCTGACCAAAATTTTTTTCTCCTTGCTTGCTTTTCTCTGTTCCTGCAATATCTATACTTCAAATTCTTTGAGGCTTCTAGTCAATTTTTCCCTCTAATTTTCCTGATGCATTAAGCTCTTCTCATCTTTGCCCACATTCATATTCTGTCCTCAATCCTATGGTCTGTCTCTTGGAAATGTCTTCACCATCTCCCTGCCTCACTCCTGTCTTTTTGTTGAGCACATCTAACAAAACTCCAAACCTGAATGAAAAGGAGTATCTATCTTTGTACCTGTATCCAAGAATCTCAGCCCATATGCAAGATAATTCATATAATCAATTAGACTGTTATCACCATAAATTTGGTCCTAAAAAATATGAACTGGACTTTCAACATTCCTGAGTAATTACACTGTATGTCTATTCAGATCACTTTCTTATTTCCCTCAACTACAAGTTTCCATCTTTCTGTGACTTTCCTGTCAACAGGTAGCTGACACTGACATAGCCTCCTTTTAGAAATGCTCTTAACTCTAGGAAACAAACCGAGGGTTGCTGGAGGGGAGGTGTGTGGGGGGATGGGGTAACTGGGTGATGGGCGTTAAGGAGGACACTTGATGTAATGAGCACTGGGTGTTATATGCAACTGATGAATCACTGAATTCTACCCCTGAAACTAATAATACACTATATGTTAACTAAATTGAATTTAAATTAAAAAAAAAAAAAAAGATGCTCTTTTGGCTTCCATAACTCTTCTCTTCTTTGGTACCTCTTTCTTAGTCCTCTTTGCAGGATCATCACATTTTTACATATTTTTTAATATTGATATATTAGTGAACCTCAAAGTTCTCTCTAAACTTATTTTGTTCTCATTCTACATGCATACTAGGAAGGCAATATTACTATTTTTATATTTTCCATTATAATTTATATATTGAAGATTTCCATTTTTTTTTGGAAAAAAATCTCTAATTATATCTGTCTTCTAAGCATCAGGCTACATATCCAAATGCTTACTGGATACCTTCATTTGGATGTTCTATTGGTCAGTTCAGTCTGCCATAGCAAGATACCATAAACTGGATGGCTTAAACAACAGAAATTTATTTCTCACTCTTCTGTAGGCTGGGAAGTCCAAGATATGGGTGCCAGTACAGTTGGGTTCTGGTGAGAGCTCTCTTCCTGGCTTGCAGATGGCTGCCTTTTCACTGTGTCCTCACATGGCAGGGACAGGGATGGAGAACATGTTCTCTGTTGTCTCTCCTTATAAAAGCCCTAATCACCTCATGAGGGTACCACCTTCATGAACTCATCCATACTTAATTACCGCAGAAAAGTTCCATCTCCAAATACCACCACTTTGGGGTTTAAGGCTTCAGCATGTGAATGTGGAGGGGGACACAATTTAGTCCATAGTAGATATCTACAGGTAGATCAACTACAACATGTTGCAAGATTAATTATACCCTGACAGACATAATTATACTATCATCTATCCCAAACTAGAGATCTTATCATCATATTCGACCTTTTGACATTTCCTCTTCCTGCAAACACCAAGCTTTGCCATCTAGTCACTTAAAAAAATACTTATTTAACACCAATAGTATATCAGGCACTGTGTTAGGCACTGGGTCAACCATAGGGCGAAAGAATAGGTGTAATTCACATCCTTAATAAAGCTAAGATTCTGGTGTTGGACAGGGATCACAGACATTAGTCCTCTAACCAGGCAAATACATAAAATGTTACAAGTGTGATGAGTATTATGAATGATAGGGACATAGCACTATAATAGAGCTACTTATGGATGTCAGAGAAAGATATCCGGAATGAAGATTGGGCTGAGATGTGAAATAAAAGTAAAGATTTATCAGGTGGAAAGGAAAGAAGGGGAACAGTATTAGCAAAGGCCTCATGGCAAGAAAAAATATTGTTGGGACAGGGCCTGGTAAGCCAGTAGGGCGGCATGATATGAGCTTGGCAAGATATGTAGGGTCAGACTGAACAAGGCCTAGGAGTTCTTGTTAAGTGAATTTTATTTTCATCTTAGCAGACAGAGAGCTTTTGAAGCATTTTAAGCAAGAATGTGACGTGATTAGATTTACATTTCAAAAGGACTCATTTGTCTGCGGTGAGGAGAGCCTTTTACAGAGGAGCCAAAATCTGCCAGTTAGAAGACTGCATCAGTCACCCAAAAAAAGAGATAATGGTAAGGGACCAGAGTGATATCATTGTGAAATGGAACAAAACACAAAGACTTAATAGATATTTGGGTAGTGGCTTTGTCTGTTTGGGCTGCCATAAGAAAATACATAGACTGGGTGGCATGAACAACAGAAGTGTATTTCTTGCAGCCCTGGAGCCTGAGAAGTCCAACATCAATGTGTTGGACACATTGGACATCATTCTAATACCTCTTTTATTTGGCATGTAGGTGGCAGCCACCCCACTGTGTGCTTCCACAATCTCTTCTTTGTGCTTGCAAAGACAGGAGAGAGAGACAGCAAGCTTTCTGGTGTCTTTTCTCTTAAGGGCACTAATGCCATTATGAGGGCTCCACCATCATTACTTCATCCAACCCAAATCACTTCCCAAAGGCCTCATCTCCAAATGTTATCACATTGGTGTTAGGGCTCCAACATATGAATTAGGCAGGAGGGGGGGTACACAATTCAGTCCAGAGCAGGAAGCAAAATTGCTAAGGCCTATTGCTGACCTGGATATGGGGTGGAAAAGTGGAAGATAAGGGTGTCAGGAAGAATCTGAGGTCTCTGGTTTGCACAAGTCAGTGTTCTTCCCTGTCACTCATTTAGATGTCTACAGCAATTTTCTCATGGTTTCTCAGGGTTCCTGTTGGCCCCCCCGCCACCACCAGTTTCTTTTCCTCTTTGGTCAGTATGTCCTTTCTAAACTGAAAATCTAATTTTGTTTATGCTTCCCAATGACACTCAGGATAAAGACCAACTCCTTGATGTTATCCTCAGAAGAAATACAATCATCTGAATTTTTTTGAATCTTCCAAGACCCATTTCTTGCCACATTCTACCTAAACATCACTCTAAGCAGTAATTGTATTGAAATTATTTTCAGTTTTGTAAATGTTCCTTCTTGATCTTGGAATTTGCACCATCTAATGAGAAAGTGCTTCTACTTCTCATCCTCCTTTTCCTGGCTAATTCTTATTTATTCTTAAGGGTCAGCTTAGATGGCACTCCTCTAGGAAGGCTTCTCTTAAAGCTCCTCATTCTCAATACTTGATACAGTGCCCTGACTGGCTCACAGTCTCCTAGCACCCTGTATTTATTTTGATTGTAATATAGCCTAACCGTGTTTGTTACTTTGTTTTTGGTGATTATTTATCTATGTCTTCCTGGACTATAAACACTTGGACTGTAGTAGCCATATTTTGGTCATTGTATCTTTAGAACCTAGTATTATAGACCCTCAATAAACAATTGTTGAAGAATAAATTGCATACATGAATAAATGGATGAATGGAAATTTTAAATTGTATGATAGGTAATTTGGATTTAATTTGGGTGTTCCAGTGCATAATACTGCCAGTTCAACTCCAGAAGAATTCTTTAATAAGAGACAAATTTGATAATATTTTTTAAACTTCCCTTTCTTTTTATAGCTTGGATTGTATCATCTTATTGACCAGTTTTCCAGAGAACATTCTGTATTTTCAACAGATTGTATGTTTATAGTGCTTCTTTTATGTGAATAAAGTTTTTATTTTATTAGCAATAGCTAACATCGACTGAGCAGGTATTATACGTATTCTAGGCATTGTTCCAGGTGGTTGGCATATATTAATGTAATTCTCATAACAATGTTATATAGGAGATATTATTAGTATTATTTTGTATATGAGGAAAATGAGACACCAAGAGGTTAAGTAAATTGTGCAAGTTCAAACATCTAGCAAGGGCCAGAGTCAAGATCTGAATCCAGCCACGCTCTTTCCAGTGTCTGTGCTCTCATTTCCTATACATATTACCTCTCAGTCTCACATACAACCTGAAATAATCAGAAGACTTTTTAAAAACCATTTTGGGCTCAGGAGAAAGACCAGAAAATCCACAGAGTATTAAATAAAATCAATGCATATTTTCTCCCAAAATGATACTTAGTTTCCCTCCATAATTACATATGCTCCAAACATTTCCACAGCTTCTAGATATAGTCTAAGTACAAAAACAAAAAGGAATTTTGTTCAGGACCTAGCTCAAGAATAAATGAGTAGAGCTCATATGAAAAGGAAAGGAAGAAAAACAAATAAAAAAATTAAAAGAATCTTTGGACCATATCCAAATACCTTTATACTCCAGGCAACAATAAATACACCATGAGGAGCTATGTGACTCTAACTTCTGTTTGAGATAGTACTCAGTGGAGATACATGGGTAACTTTTTGATGGAGCAATTATTATTTGAAGTATACGACAAGGTCTATAGTTTCAGAGCTATTTTTCAGTTTATACAAAATGGGCAGAAGGGGTAGTTGAATGATATCTTTTTCTTTGGAATATAATTATTATCTGTACACATTCATATAATAATAATAGCTTTGGCAATGAGAAGCAATAACTAGCACCAATTGTTATTCCAATTTTTAGCTGTTCTACAAATACTAGAGGAATAAAAGATGTCTATTTTCTACTTCCCTTCTTTTATTCTTCTCTACGGGAGAAGAGCCTAATTTCACAGTGACTAGATAGGTTTTACATTTCATGATGGATGCTTCAAGTAACAGGAAACACAATGTCACAATTAACGGTTGGTAAGGATATATAGATTGTATCTTTACATAGATTCATTTATTTCTCATTCATTATTTCTCAACAACTAACTTATTTGCCAAAGTCATCACAACACTCTGATATTTTATTACATTAATCAATTAATTCATATATTCATTTAACAGATACTTGTTGAACCATCTATGTACAGGGCACTCTTTCCAGTGATGTGTATTTAGTGGTTCATAAGACAGACATAAATACTGATCCTCATGAAGCTTACATCCTTGTGGAAAAGGCCAACAATAAACAAGATAATTAAGGAAATGTATAGTATGTTAGATAGAGATAAGTTTTATGGAGAAAAATAAAGCAAAGAAAAAGAATAGAAAATACTATTTGGAGGGTAACTAGAGGAAGTATATGGGTGAAGACTTAAAGGAGAAAGCCAACAACATGAGTATATGGAAAAAACCCAAACTTTTTAGGCAAAGCAAAGAGCCAATAGTATTCTTGCTGTATTAGTGTAACAAGGATGCTCATATGCCTAGAGCAGAAAGAAATAGGAAAAGAGCAACAAGAGATGAGTAAAGAAGTAATGGACATCCAGGTCGAAGACATTTTATCATGAGTGACATAGTGTGCCATTGGAGGGTTTTGAGTAGCAGAATGGTATCACCTGCTGTGTTTTAACAGGATTACCCTGGTTGCTATGTTTGGAAATAGACAAGGAAGAGGCAGGGAGATTAAATGGCAAGCTAGAACATTAATACAGACAAGAAATGATAGTGTTTGAACTTGGGTTGTTGAGAAATGTTCAGATTCTGGAAATATTTTGAATGTAAAGCCAACAAGATTAAATGTGGACTGTGTGAGCAAAAATACATCAAGAATCACTCGATTTGGGGCTGTATGTTTGGAATCACAACCTTTGCTACTAACTGAGATGGGGGAAAAATGGAAGATGAGTTGTTGTTGTTGTTGTTGTTGTTTATTTTGGATGTGTTAAGTCTGAGATTAGAATTAGGCTTTCAAGGAGATATATCAAAGTAGGTAGTTGTGCCTAAAAGCATGAACTTCTGAGAAGAGATCTGGGCTTGTAATACAAATTTGGGACTCATCATCATATAGGTGATAATTAACACTATGAAAGAGGAAGGAAACATTAAGGGACTTGAGATACAGAACTTTACTATCTCATATGGTAGTCACAACCACATAAGGCTATTGAGCATTTGAAATATAACTACCGTCAATTGAGATGTGCTTTAAGGGTGAAATATCCATCAGATTTCAAAGACTTAGTGTGCAAAAAAGCATGTATAATATTTTACTATAATTTCTATATTATTAAATATTAAAATAATATCTAGAGACATTTGAGTAAATATTAAAATTAATTTCACCTATTTTTTTCGGTGGCTCTTATTTCCTTTGAGCAGTGTAGATATAGGGAAAAATGAAGTCTAAGAATGGAGCTCTGGGGAATTCCTAGTTTAAGATACTTGGAAAATAAGGAGAAACTAAAACATAGATTGAGAGGGGCAGCTAGTGCTGTAGAACAGGTACCAGGAAATGATTGCATCCAAAAAGGCAAATGAACAAAGCATCTTAAGGAGGAAGGAGCAGACATGGAGTTTGATTTACTGTGCCCAATTTTTAATTGACTGTGATACTTGAAATAAAACTAAGGTTGAGAAATGACATTGAAATAGCAATACGAAGATCATTGGTTTGGGGGCAAGAGTAATTTCTGTGGAGCTGTAAGGTGAAAGCCTAATTGAAATGTTTATGAGAGAATTAGAGGAAATAGATTAGAGGAAATTAACATAGAAAGCTCTTTTGAAGTGTATTGTGGTAAAGGGGAGACAATGAAATGTTAGTTGGAGGTGGTAGTACAGTGGGGTTGAGAGACATCATTTTAGGAAGGGAAATACAGCAGCATAATTTTCATGCTGATATGAGTGATTCAGTACTGAAAGAGTAAATGTTCATGTATGAGAACTATTTTGGTGATTTCCTTGTTAGTCTATAGGGGTTGGAGTCTAGAGCAAAATGCAGGTGAATATATGCAGCTGACTTGCTCACAGAATACTTAAAATCTAAGGGGCATTGAGACAAAGCATATCTGCATGGAGGGAATTTGTTACTTAAGAATAAACACAGGTGAGGGTAAAAATTGGAGGTTCACTCTTTAAAAATGTAAAGAGGTAAGATATAGAAGAGAGGTGGTTAAATAGTCCAAAAAAATCAGAGCTTTTATATGAAAATCTGCCTTTAATTCATAAACAAAAAATTATTCTTGGGCAATTCAAAACAAATTTGAATACTGTGTGCTCCACAGTTATTATTTATTTTATTTAAAGAAGTGGTAAACTCTAGGGGAGAGAGGAATTAAAGAGAACAACAGGGTTTAATTTTAGCAATGATGGATGATACTTTGGCTTTTCTTTGCTTTACTTTCATGAGCATACTTTGAAGGTTTTGTTTTCACTACTGATTGTAGTTTCATTACATAATTAATAATGAGCATATGTTAATATTAAAGCCAACATAAAAACTATGTTTGCTTGAAGATGAAGGAAATAGAATAGCTGCATTGCAAAATTAAAACTTTTAACTTTTGTATAAAGAAACAGATTCCAGGTTTTGTTTCTTGAATACCTATCAAATAATTAAGAACCCAAAGCACTAAGTATGTCTAAATACTTGCTTTTAAGAGGAATAAATATAATACATGTTATTTCCATGACTTAATTTTAAATTCAACATTGATTATTGAATACTATATATCAAATACTGTGATACAAAAGTGGATGAAGGCATTATCTCTGCCTTTGAGAATCATGTACATAAGCAGAAGTGTCACTGCTATAGACAAATAATATAATAAACGGTAATAGAGCATCAATAGAGCATCTATTATTTGTGGGGCACAGTTCTCACAAAAATCATGCAACATAAGGAAACTGATATTGTAACTTACCTAATCCATTGTTAACAATGTGGCAGAAGTAGAATTTGAACTCAGTTTGATTAGTTCCAAAACTTACATTCTTTCATCTAATCCATATTCCCCTTGACAAGCAAATAAAATAATAATGCTATGTATCACTGATCATAGTTGAGTAATAAATTACCTCAAAGCTTAGTGGTTTATTTATTTATTTATTTATTTATTTTTTTAAGATTTTATTTATTTATTTGAGAGAGAGAGACACAGCGAGAGAGGGAACACAAGCAGGGTGAGTGGGAGAGGGAGAGAAGCAGGCCTCCCGCGGAGCAGGGAGCCCGATGTGGGGCTCGATCCCAGGACCCTGGGATCATGACCTGAGCCGAAGGCAGACGCTTAACGACTGAGCCACCCAGGCGCCCCAAAGCTTAGTGGTTTAAAGCAACATTAATTATCTCAAGTTTCCATGGGTCAGGAATCTGAGAATGGTTTTCCTGAGTCCCCTAATATTAGTCCCTCAGAGGCTAGAATCAAGTGACAGCTGGAGCCACGGTCATCTCTAGGCTCTGCTGGAGGTGAAGCCACCTCCACACTCACTCACTTGGTTTTTGTCAGGATTCAGTTCCTCTCTGGTTGTCGGGCTGAGGAAACTGGATCCTCATGAGCTGCTGACCAGAGGCTTGCCTTGGTTCGTTGCCACGAGAACCTCTCTGTGGAGTATTTTGCAACATGGGAGTTTGCTTCATTACAGAGAATAAGAGAGACCTAGCAAGATGGAAGCTAGAGTTTGTTTTTGTTTTTAACCTAATCTTGGATATGACATTTCATCCCTTTGGCTGTATTCTACTCATTAGAATCAAAGAATTAGGTTCTGTTAACATTCAAAGGGAAAAGATTATACAAGGGCTTGAATACTAGGACTCAGGCATCATTGGGAACCATTTTAGAAGCAGCCTACCATAAGGCATATAAAAAATACAGTAGTAGCTGAGAGAAGTTGTTAAATCTGTTAGAGTGGAGACCAGAGTTAAAAAGAAGTAAGATGTGTTTGAAATATGGGTTGAAGATTGTATAGTAGTTAAAAAGTTATTTTGTTTTATGGGTTTATTTATTTATTTATTTATTTGCTTAGGGGAAGTATAGTTAAAACATAGAGGGGGGGAAGGAAAGGCGTACCTGGAAGCTGTAACAATATGGGAAAATATGCTGAGTCATAAAACTGGGAAGGTAAGTTAGAGATAAAATTATAGAATAACAGACATTAAATTTTGGGAGTTCCTGAACAAATTTGAATAATTGATGAAAAATAATTATACTGCCCTCAGAAGAAAATTGCACATAAATACAACATTTGTTACTTTTCTGTAGGAAAAGTGGATCTGTGGATCCAGGTTAAAAACCAACAACTCCCCCCACCCCCCACCATGGTTAGTTAGGCCCAGGGAAATTTTGAAGGTCATTCTTACTAAGAAATTGAAATTGTATCCTACAAGTTTTCTGAAGAAACTTAAAGGAGGGCAGTGAGTTGATGACATTCATTAACAATGGGTGCAATGTCACTAACTGATTAGAGTAAAAGAGACAAGTTATGAAGCTATTGTAATAACCTAGACAATAAGGTAAAGAGATCTAACTCGGGCAATGATAGCTAGATAGAGAGAAAGACAACCTCTGGAAGATATAATCAATTGGACTTGTTGGTTGATTTAAAGTTTGAGTGATACAGAAAGGAGAATGATTTTAGATTTCTGGTTTTACAAGCTGGGTGATAACATTGAGAGGATAGGATACATTTGGGATGAAAAGACAAAAAAGTCATCAGCATATTATATGTACATATTAAAAATGTATCAATTTTTAGATACAAAAGAATAAATATAATATTGATGAAAAAATATATACTTATATTTGGCTATTTCATAAGTAATTGTTTAAGTGCAACATCTGCCTGTAATAAAAATACAAATCATGGTCCACATGGTATCTGGAGAAAATAAGAGTTGACAGGGACCATCTACAACAGAAATGAGATACAAAAATGCTGAGAATTCCAAATGGTTCTTTTAGAATATTGTAGACTAAATTAATTAATGGAATTGCACTTCTTAATTTAATTAATGAAGTTTGTAGCCAGAAAATGCTTCTTTCTGTTATTACTCTGACATTCGTTTGACTTCTGTAGGCCAAAGGATATTTCAAATCACCTTACACTCAGGGTCATTCTCCTTATTTCATTCTTTCCTTCTTGTTCCTTCTCCTCTTCCAACTTCCTTTGAAAAATCCAGCTGGACTATGGTGGACAAAAAGAGTAAAAAGCAATAGAGGTATGAGTTGCTTTCCTCCCTTTGGCAATGACAAACTGATGATATTTTAATAATCATGGCCATGAGGATCACCATAAATCTAGGATTTAGAAATCAGTTCCCTGCCCTTGGGTTCTCCAGCCACCCTCCCTAACTTCTGACAGATTTAGGGGTTATAATTTAGAGAGAAATATTTTGACCCTTATAGAAGCACTTCACAGTGACAAAATGCCATATGAATTCTGATGCTCTTTCATTTGAGCTTTGGCCTGATGATGACTTCAGTTTAATTCTCTAGGAATATTAGGGCCATTTGGCTGAACCATTAACAATAAAACATATGTTTACTGAGTTCTTGTGTTAAGAATACAGCAACGAATATAACATATTTATAAAATATGGCCATATTCTTCAAGAACTGTAAACCTAGTAGATGCAATAAGAGTATATTAATAATTGTGAAGAAGAGAAAATTTATAAACATAATATTATTAATATAAATAAAGTATTATGGAGGTCCAGAGAAAGGAGACATCATACATATCATTAGGAATCCAGATATGTTTCATTTAGTAGGTGGCATGTGAAGCCATTTGTGAGAGACAGGTAGGATTTTTGAGAAGTAGAAATAGGAGAAACCATAATCTTAAGACTTAGGGATATATCACTGTTTAGTAGTTTTTCCAAGGAAAATGAAAGATGAGATTGGAAAGAGTTGAAGTAAAATTAATTTATCTTAACTGGCTTTCACTAAAAATAAAACAAAATGTTTCTTTTTTTTTAAGATTTTATTTATTTATTTGAGAGAGAGAGACAGAGAGAGACAGAGAGAGAGAACAAGCCAGGGGTGGGGGCAGAGGGAGAAGGAGAAGCAGACTCCCTGCAGAGCAGGGAGCTTGACAAGGGGCTCAATCCTAGGACCTTGAGATCATGACTTGAGCCAAAGGCAGACGCTTAACTGACTGAGCCACTCAGGTGCTCCAAAACAAAATATTTCTTGGTCTTTGTTGTAGAAACTGTCTGGCTGTTTACCAAACCTGTTTCCTCTTCCTTTTTTGCATAGAGCTAACTTGCATTTACCAGCATCCCCTGCAGTTAGGTGTGGCCATGTGTCTGTATTTTGACAATGATGTAAGGTGTGCTACCTCCAGAACTGGCCCCTAAAACACTGAATGCAATCCTCCATGTTCTTTCCCCTTCAGAATAAATTTAGAAAACCCACATTACCTGATTTTGAGACTTAGAACAAAGTTACAGTAATCAAGACAATGTTGTTATTGGTTAAAGTATAGAATCATAACCAATGTAATAAAATAAATACTCCAGAAGTAGACCCACATAGATGACTGATTACTGACAAAGGTGCAAAGGCAATTCAATGGAAAGAGGGTAGGCTTTTTGATAACTGGTAGTAAACAATTAGACAATCATAGGCAAGGAAAAAAAAAGGATCTCAACATATACCTCAGATTTTTTATGAAAGTTTAGTCAAAATGGATGTAGGACTAAATGTAAAATGTAAAACTATAAAGTTTTAGAAGATATCATGGGTGAAAATCTTTATGATCTCGGGATAATCAGTTATTATACAGGATACCAGAAGCGTATCACATGAGAGAAAAACTGATAAATTAGACTTCATCAAATTAATACCTTTTGTTTTGTGAAAAAAGTATTGAGAGAATAAAGAGATCAGCCACAGAGCTGGAGAAACCACCTGCAAATCATGTTTCTGACAAAGGACTTGTATCTAGAACACAAAAAGATTTCTAAAAACAAAACAATTAAAAAATACATAAAATTTGAGCAAAAAAATATGAATAGATACTGCACCAAGGAAGATATTTTAATGATGCATAAGCATATAAAAAGATATTCAACACAGGTAGTCATTAGAGAAATGTAACTTAAAACAACATGACATACAAGTATATAGTGTTAGCATAACAAAAAATACCTTACAATAACAAAAAAACCCTTACAATAACAAGTGCTAGTGAGGATGTAGGGCAGCTGGGACTCTCACATTTTGCTGATACGAATGTAAAATGATACAACTGCTTTGGAAAACAGATTGGCAGTTCCTTATAAGGTTAAACATACACTTGTCGTATGACCGGATAATCCTCCTCCTAGGTATTCGTGTTAGAGAAATGGACACCTATAATCACATAAAAACCTGTTTCTGAATTATAGCAGCCTTATTCTTAATTACCAAAAACCAAAACCAAACCATTTGTATTTCAATTGTTGAATAAGTAAACAAACTTTGATACATCAATACAATAAAATTCTACTTGCAATTAAAGGAATAAAATATCAACTCATGCAGGGGTGCCTGGGTGGCTCAGTCGTTAAGCGTCTGCCTTCGGCTCAGGTCATGATCCCAGCGTCCTGGGATCGAGCCCCACATCGGGCTCCCTGCTCCGCGGGAAGCCTGCTTCTCCCTCTCCCACTCCCCCTGCTTGTGTTCCCTCTCTCATTGTGTCTCTCTCTCTGTCAAAATAAATAAATAAAATCTTTAAAAAAAAAAAAAATCAACTCATGCAATAATATGGACATATCTCAAATACATTTTGCTAAGTGAAAGATATTAAATGTCAAATGCTATATAACATTCTTGAAAATATAAAACTATAGAAATGAGAACATACCATTTTTTGATACAGATTTGGGGATTTGGGGTTGAGGAAGGGGTTGATTACAAATGAGCCTCATAAGGGAATTTGGAGAGGAATGGAACTAACATATATCATGACTATGGTGGTAGATACCTGACTCTGTACATTTATTAAACCTTATAGAACTTATACCATAAACAGTGAATTTTATTTGATGTAAATTAAAATTTAATAATTTTTAAAAATTAAAAATATACAGGCACAAAATTCTGTAGCTTTAACTTTACTGGTACTACAAAACCTAACACAGTTTTAGAGTCCAGATTCACAGATACTGTTAATGTGTTCCAATAAAATTTTCAGTAATAAAATGGATTTCTGAGAATATGCACTCTCGTTTTCAAGATAGATTAATGATGTCACTAGACAAGAGGATATAAGAAATTGGTACACTTAGGCATATCATCTTGAACTGCAAAAATATCAAAGAGAGAAAAACTCCTGAAAGAATCCAGAGGTAAAAAAACAAACAAACAAAATAGAAAAACACACCTTATATATAGCGGCACAAAGATAAGACTTACATCTGACTTCTCCTCAGAAACCATGCAAGCAACAGAAGAGTGGACTGAAATATTTAAAGTGTTGAGAGGAAAGAAAAAAAAAACCAATAACCACCAATCTAGAATTCTGTACTTTGCAAAATTATTCCTTAAAAGTAAAGGAGAAATAGGACTTTTGCAAACAAAAAGTAAAGGAATTTGTTGCTAGTAGACTTGCCTTGAAAGAAATGTTCTTTTGGAAAAAGAAGTTCTTTTTGGAAAAAGATAATAATGAGTCAGAATCTTAGATTTACATAAAGAAAGAGCATCAATGAGGAAATAAGAAAAGATAAAAACTTTTTCTTGTTCTTAATTGAGCTAACAGATAACAGTCTGTTCAAGATAATTAAAACAACAATGTATTCAATTATGTGTGCTTATATATATATATCTAATGGACTCATATGCTTATGTATGCTTATACATAATTGAAATGAATAAAAGCAATGATACAAGCAATCAGAGGGAGGAAATTAGGATTATTTTGCTATTATAAGGTAGTAATACTACTTGTGAAGTGGTATAGTGTTATTTGAAAGTGGACTTGGATTGGTTGTAAATGTGTACTGTAAAATCTAGAGCAACCACTAAAAAAGTAAATTAAAGTAGTATACTTGATAAGCTAAAAAAAAAAGAGGGAAAATAGAATCATACAAAATGTTCAATTAAAACTAAAAAAGGCAAAAAAAAGTGTGGAAGACAAAAATAAAAACAAAGAACAAGGGCAAGAAATAGAAAACAGTAGCAAATATGGTAGGTGTTAATCCAACTATACCAATAATCACTTTGGATATCAATGGTCTAAACACCAATTAAAAAACAGAGACTGTAGATTAAAAAAAAATGACCCAACTATAAGAAACACAGGTTATAAAAAACACATATATATTGAAAGTAAATGGATGGAGAAAATTATACCATGCTAACACTAATCAAAAACAAAACAGGAGAACCTGTATTAATTTTATACAGTGCAGACTTCAAAGGAAGGAAAGTTATCAAAGATAAGGAAAGGTATTACATAAAGATAAAAGGGTCAATTCTCCAAGAAGACAATTCTTAAAAGAAAGCATCAAACTACAAAAGGCAAAAACTGATAGAACTACAAGGAGAAATAGATGAATGTACTGTCATAGTTGGAGACTTCAACAGCCCCTTCTTGGAAATGAACAGATCCAGCAGGAAGAAATCAGTAAGGACATAATAAAACTCAATTATATTATCAATAAACTGGATAGAATTAGCATTATTATATACTACATATATATACTACTTCATCCAACAATAGCAGAATAACATTTTCTCAACCTCATAGAGAACATTCACCAAGATTCCACATTCTGGGCTATAGTACACGCCTTCACAAATTTAAAAGGATAGAAACCATACACTGTCTAGCCTTAGATCACAATGGAGTAAAACTAGAAACTGATGATAGAAAGATAACTAGAAAATCCTAAAATACACAGAGATTAAACAACTCACTTCTGACTAACAGATGGTTCAAGGAGGAAATCTCAAGAGAAATAAAAATATTTTGAACTAAATAAAGTTGAAAAAAAGAATTATCAAAATTTGTGGGATGCTGTGAAAGCTGTCCTTATAAGACAATTTATAGCATTGAATGCATATATTAGAAAAGAAAGTGTAAAATCAGTAAACTAAATTTTTACTTTAGGAAACTAGAAAAAGAAGAGCAAATTAAATCTAAAGTAAGTAGAATGAAAGAAATAAGTATAGAGCAGAAATTAATGACATTGAAGACAAGAAATCAAAAGAGCAAATCAATAAAACCAAAAGCTCGTTCTTTAAAAAGATCAATAAAATTGATAAGCTTCTAGCCAGGTTAAGAGAAAGAGAAAAGATACAAATTACTAATATTATAAATGAAAGAAGGGATATCTATCACTATAGATCTCATGGATATTAAAAGGATCATAAAGGAATAATATGAACATCTCTATGCCCACAAATTTGAGAACCTTGATGAAATGGGCCAACTCCTTGAAAGATACAACCTGCCAAAACTCACACAAGCAGAAATAGATGATCTAAACAGACCTGTATCTATTAAAGAAATTGAATTGAATTAATCATTAATAACTTTCTGAATCAGAAAGCACCAGACCCAGATGGGTTCACTGATGAATTCTACCAAACTTTTAGGGAAAACGTTGTACCCATTCTCTATAATGTCTTCAAAGGATAAAAGCAGAGGGAATACTTCCTAACTCACTATAGAGGCCAGTGTTAATTGAATACCAAAAACAGACAAAAATATTAACTGATAGAACTACAAGGAGAAATAGATGAATGTACTGTCATAGTTGGAGACTTCAACAGCCCCTTCTTGGAAATGGACAGATCCAGCAGGAAGAAATCAGTAAGGACATAATAAAACTCAATTATATTATCAATAAACTGGATAGAATTAGCATTATTATATACTACATATATATACTTTTATTGAATACCAAAAACAGACAAAAATATTACAAGGAAAGAAAACTACAGACCAGTATCTCTCATGAACATAGATGCAGAAATCCTCCACAAAACATTAGCAAATCAAATCCAAAAAGGTCTAAAAAGAATTGTATAACATGACCGAATGGATTTTATCCCAGATATGTTAGGGTGTTTCGACATTCGAAAATCAATTCATAAAAAAACATAAATTCATGTAATCCATCACATTGACATACTAAAAAAATCATATGATCATATCAATAGATGCAGAAAGAGCATCTGACAAAATCAAACACCAATTAATAACTCAGTAAACTAGGAATAAAGGGGAACATTCTCAATTTGATAAAGGCTATCTGCAACCAACCTACAGCGAACATCATTATTAATGGTGAGAACTTTGAAGCTTTCCAACTAAGATCCAGGATAAGGCAAGAATGTTCCTCCTTGCCCAAATCACTCCTTTTTAACATTGTCCTGGAAGTGCTTCCTAATTCAATATGGCAAGAAAATGAAATAAAAGATAAACAGATTGGGAAGGAAGACATAGACCTGACTTTATTCATAGGACAGAGAATGCTCAATTCTAGGAAGCTGTGGATTCAAAGCCCTATCCCGAAACAACTTCCATGTGACCTTGAGTAAAATTCTCAAGTCTGTCTCACCACCTGTAAAATGGAGTAATACTGTCCTCAGAGAGTTTTCTTGAGGACTACACTAAGGTACTGTGCTTGCAGACATTTAGGTGAGTAGAGGCATATAAAGCTTACCACTCAGTGTTAGGTGAAGCTGAATCTGAACAATTTGGTGGTAATGAATCTTTAATCAAAGTTTAATATTCAAATGATACTCTGGTGACTTTCTAGGTACTAACCTAAACAAAGAAGTAACAAGATTTAAAAGACTGGCCAAGTTTGTTAGTAAAAATGCTCTCTGGCATACATTTGTCTTTCCCTTCCTAAAATGAATAGCTATGCATTTTAAATCTATTTCGCGGAAAAATAACCCTTTTGTATTAATTTCATGCATAATTCAACAAGGTCACTTCTGATATTTAAAAAAACTTAGAGAAGGTGCTAAAGTAAGTTTTTAGGAAATAATATTACAAGATTTAGGAAAAACACAGTCATGACTTATTATTAAAAGTTCTGCATGTTCCGCATTTTACCTGAGCACAAGATACATACAAATGAACAATCATGTAGTTTGCAATTTCTTGATTTGCTATTCTCATTCGCATAGACTAATACTTATAGATTTTTTTCACTCTCTAGAAATACTGAAATAATAAATATGAAAAAAATCCTCTTTTTTTAATCAATAGTCCTGTAAAACTCATCTGATTTAATAAAGAAAGAAGAGAGAGCAAGGGAAAGAGAATAGAGAGGACAAAGGTTGAGAAGAGCTGGGGAAGGAGAAAGGAAAAAGAAAGAACTACAATGTTAAACTAAAACTTTAACATTCAACTCCAAGTTGAGTTTTGATTTAACCTGCTAATGTCTTGATTGAAACTCAAATGCCCATCACAAATATGAATGTCTTTTGTTCCCAACAATTTACAGCATTTTATGGCCTATTTCACTGCATCATAAATGTCATAATGACCAAATGTTCCATGAAATGTCATAAAATGACATGAATTACAGCTCTCCTCTAGGTCTACGTCTGGAAAACTGAGTTTCTGGCTCATGCTCAGGTAACGTGCTTTTTGTGTTTGAAATCTCTGTGTACTGTGACACTGAGTTAATTAATTTTACTTTATCGTCCAAATGTACTAAGATTCTCTCTCAAAAGGTAATTCATTTGTCTGGAGAGTACATACATAACTGGATTAAGTATCTCCCAATTATAATGCTGTTATTTCCTTAAATATCAGCTATTTAAGGATTCTTAAAATCTCATGGTAACAATGCTCTCTGGCATGATAATGCTTTACAACTAATGTTTCATTTTCAGTATTAGGACATGTGCTTCTCTGGAACATATTAAGGTGTATGAGATTTTATCATACTGTTCAAATTCAGTAATAACTGCCAAGTTCTTCGGCCACCCCATATTCCCATTAATCCTGTGCATGCCAGAATGTAATTTGATAGTTTCCTAAACATGAGAAAGGAAAAAGGGGAAAGGTCATAATAATGCTATTCCCACAATTGTTCTGCCTATACTAGATTACTGACCCTAATTTCACAAGTTGGTTTTACTACTTAGCTTTGATTCAGCGGGAAGATTTAGCTTGTTGGCTAAAAACAGTTTTTGAAATGTTAATCTTCAATTTATATCAGCATTTTCTAGCATTTTGCTTCCTTTTTTTCTTAATCCAAACAAAGAAATGATGCGACTGATAGACAGGATTTTAAGACACCTATTCATTTATTCAACAAGTATTTATTGAGCCCCTTCTGAATCTGGGCACTGTGACTTAGAAGAAATAAACATGACAATTGTTTCTGCTTTTATAACACTTATCCAAGATCTCAGAAAACAAATATGTAATCCTAAATCCAGTCCTAAGTGTCCAGTTTTGGTAAGCTAGGGTGTTTTCTACAGAACACCATGACTCCAGACCAACAGAGAAATAACAATCGAAATATTTAAACCAGCATTTTCAATTCTGCAGGCTATTACTATTCCTTTTTACTTCCTAGTGAATTTTCCCTACACTTTACCACTGGATAAATTACAGGCAACCTAATTTAATCCATCCTTCTTAGTAGGAGAGCATCTTTATGAACAACTGATTTAATTGTACCAGTGAACACTTTGCTACTTTCAATTTTCCAGTCTCACTCAGTATATTCCTCTGATAGAGGAGAGTAAGGAATAACTGAATGTCCTAAGTAATGTACATCCTGGGCCTCTGCATTTATCTAATTCTCTCTCTTACTCCTACCTTCCTCAACAAAACATTTGTCTCATATCTTTCAACACCCAATTAATTATTCACGACTTGGTTTATTGCCAATCCCTAGCCTGACATACAATAGTCATCCAATAAATTAACTGATACAACCCCCAAAATAAGCTATAAAAAGTTAAAAAAAATCTTTGCAGAAATGTGGTTCATTCCATTTGTCATGACACTTTTACCTATAAGGACTATTGTGTTTTCCCAAAATAATTATTTACTTTTCTGTAGAAAGAAGCTAAAATGATTTTTTTTTAAATTTTTGTTAGGGTTAAACAAAAGAGCCATGAAATAATGGGATTTGTCACATTGGAGACTTATGTAGTTGGACAATGAATTTTAAGACAAATATAGGTGCTTGGCTTACTATGATGCCCCAAGAGAAAATCCTAAAGCCTAACTCAGGAACAATAGTCAGAGTTTATGTAAGGCAATTTATATATTCCAAGGGGGGAAATTACTACAATGCTTGGGGCACTTTAAAATGTGGAAAAATACAGTGAGAAAGACTGTCACAATAGCGCTAAGTATATATGTGAATAATTCCCTTGACTTCAATTTTTATAAAATGGATCTTAATCACCAAAGAAAAGACTGGAAGAAAAATGTCTGTTTAAGGGTTTTGTAAAGTTCTGAAACTTCACATCTGCGTTTATTTACCTAAAATCTACTTGTCATGCCAATGCACTTTATACTTTTTTTTCTCAAGGATTATTTTTTTTTAATGTTTAGCATTTCATGAAAAAATCTTACATTTAGGTAAACCTAAACTTTGAACTCCCTGTGGTTTTATAATTAGTAATTCCAACTGCAAGAACTTCTGATTCAGGAAAAAAAAATCTACAGAAGAAATATTTAAGTGCTTGAAGTAAAAGTATTGGGCAATAACAAAAGAGATATTTGGCATTGTACAAACAAGCCAATGGAAACATTTACATCATAGAGAGAACAATATATTACTTAACACTTGCACAATCGTGTTTCCTATATGGCTTTTTAGGTTCTGGTATATCTTTTCAACTTTCTATTTAATGTGATCTCTTAATATCATAGTTTTACATTAGCATTTTTTATAATTTTTAAAAAGAAATTCAAATATATTTACAGAATGTTTTACTTCATGAATGGCATTATGCTAGGGATATTAAAGGATATAAAGATAAAGGAGACATAGTCTATTTCACAAAAGAGCTTTATGTGGTCTATAAGGAGAGAGAGCTCAGCACATTTAATATAGAGACAAAAAATTCAGACTGGAATATGGTAGGAGATGTTCTGAATGTTAAGTACACTTTTATTTTCAAGTATGCTAAAATTTTCAATTGTTAATAATAGAAGAAAAAAAAAATTAAGAGTTCATCTCCAAAACATGAGTAACAAATATATGTGCATTCATTATAGTCCCACTATTTCTCAGTTCCTTTGTTTTGAAAGAGCAGATCACAGGCAGAGATTTTCAGGCCTTTTAAAACATTTTACACATTTTTGTATATGCAAAATTTGGTTGTCTTCTCTATCTTAACGTTTCCTCTTGAAGTCTAGCATTTCTTCAAAGACAAAATTAACATTTTAATGTTTATTGTGTGCTGTACCCTGTGATATTCAAGACTCATGAAAACTGAATGAAAGTCAACTTGGACTTGAATGAGTTGAAGGAAAAGCACCCAGATAATAATATTGTTACAGGAAAAGTTTTTCTGTATGCTCATTTGATCTTAAAAAGAGGGGTCATTTATTGTTTGGGAGAAAATTTATGGTTTGGAGAACTGCCTAAAGAAAGCTCTTCCTTTCATTATTTGTACTAGGCCATATCCAAAGAATTCTCCGACTGCAGCACTTTGTTAATTCCCTGAACATAAATTCACAGAACATATGCTATGTGGCAAAGTCTATGCTAAGTATTGGATGTACAGAGGTGCAGGATCTGGTCTCTAGGCTAAAGGAACTTACAGGTGAGGCTGGGGGAAGCACAAGTAAAAAAAAATATGTAAATGTAACATGGAAACTGTAAATTTTACCAACACTTCAAAGAAGCTAGAGTTTTCTTAATTTTAAGTTTTCCAGATCTTCTAACAAATTCTACAAGTTGAGCAGAAATCCTGATAGCAAACAATAGGAAGAAAGCAAAAAAAGAACATTTTCACATTTAAGCAAAAGTGTGATACTCAAAGTATTAATAAGTACAACCTATCACTGTATTAAAGCAAAAACACCTCATGAAGGAGTCTCATGACTTCAAAAAGCAGTTGATGCAAGGAAATCTATTAATGTAATTTTTACAAAAACAAGTTAAGGAGGAAATAAAATAGTATCATGATATTGATCACTATTCCAAATCCTGTTAAGAAGTTTAGTACCCATTAACTAAAAAAAAAAAAAAAAAATTGGTAAACAAAGAATGGGATAAAGAGTAAGCACCTCTCAGAAAACTATTACAAATCATATATTCTGGTGATCCATTAAGAAGTTTTTTTTACTAAAGTCAGGAACAATACATGCATGGTTACTCTTAATATCTCCTCTTCCATGTTGTACTAGATATTTGCCTAAATGTAATTAAACATGGAGTTAACTCCCCTAAAACTATTGTTTAAATCTCTTTCTTTAATAATACATCATGTGTTCTTAATCCTTAGATCCTTGGACTTCTCTTGAGCTCCTTTATGGTGAAGATTAGGTTGGATTTTTTACCACTCTCCCCCCAAAGAATCCTCAAAATATGGGTTTGCAATACAAAAGACTTGATAATGAATTAATTTCTTGTTATTTGGAATGCATTTTCCTATAGAAAACTGTTTTTGGACTAGTATACAAAACCTATTAATACTAGGGAATGAACTTAATGAGAAAAAGAACTAAACTACTATGTAAGTGAAATACAGAATACTGAAATAGTGAAACAAAATACTGTTATGCTACAAATAATATAAAATATATAAATAAAACATATAGTGGAAAAATTTCAACTTGAAGCAAGTAAGGTGAGTTTCTAGGCCATTAAAAATCAATGGCACTTCTTTTGTTTTGTTTTTCAAGTATGATTTCACTTCAAAAGTGGATTTCTTAATTATTGAAAAATTATTTTAATTATTTTAAAAGAAGTTTATATTTATCAATTATGATGCTAGTCTTTCATTGGCTTACAACAGCTTTTTCCAAAAATAAGCAAATGATTGAATTTATATAACTGAGAAAAAGCCAGAGGACAGACAACAGAGAATATACTTGAATGAGATCGTTTCATATAATGTTGAAATAAGGAGGACCTTGATGGAGAGTATTTGTACCACTGCCTTGAGAGAGAGGAAGAACGATGAGTTAGTTGGTTCTTCAGCCAGCCCCTAGGTTCTATCAGCAGAGGTCATCTTGGTTATGGTCCAAAGCAGGTGTGAATAGTCAGGAAAAACGTGAAGATATGCAAATAGTCATTTAAAACTACAGAACATTAACCAGATGCACCCTAGCAAAGTTTTGACAACTGCATAACTAAATGGACTAGTATTTCTAACAATTTTGCTAGAATTAAAATGTATGTATTAGCATGCTGTCGCCAAATTTTAGTGGTCTGTTAACCAGCCTTAGGCTAACTTACCAAACAACAGTAATTTGCTGTTTTGGAGTAAAAGCTAACTTAAATGTAATGTGTTTCATCTTTGCTTTTAATTCAGCTGTGCAGGCCTAGCCTTATTTAAAAAAAAGTTATAATCTGTTCAACATATCATTTTTAGAGTATCTAGTATTGGTATTCAACAAAATACATATAGTTTTTGCTGTCTTAGAATGATACTAAACAAGCAAACAGAAATAAATCCATAGTTGAAATGTGTGAAAAATGCAATGAAGGAAAAGAATAGGATACAATAATACACACTAATAGGGAGAATGACTTTTAGGGGTCGTGGATATAGAAGGTCTTGTTCAAATGGCATTTAAGCAGCTGTTTGAAAGGTGACTAGGAGCTATTCATGAGCAGAAAGAGAGGATGTACATTTCCGGTGGAATGAATAGTGCATTAATAGGAATAATAATAATAATAATAATAATAACAGCAACAATCAACTTAGATGAAGGAAGAGCTAGTGGAAAAATTCCAGGTTGGCTGGAAGATATTAGAACAACTGGAGTAGTGACAGAGTAGAAGTTGATGCCAAGGCTTGAAGCTTTTACAGTATTCTGAATATAATGAGGACGGTAAGGCTGCGATAATATTGTAGTCACTTTCCCCGCCAGCTTGGTTCTCCGTGGCGGCGGCACGCCTGGCCAGAGAACTAACAGGAGTTGTCTCCTCGGCGGGCCCAAGCGAGAGGGTGAGAGTGGGAGCGGTCTAGGGAGCCAACCTCGCCTCAGCCAGCGCCCTGCAGCGCCCCACCTCACCAGAGCAGATGGAGAGCCGCCCCCGAGGCTCCCGCACGCCCGCCATCCCACACTGGCTGGCCCTCGCTAGCTGCTCCAATTTCCCATTTTCCCCACCACCTAAGCCTTGTCTCCCACGTCAGTGGCATTGCGGTTTGAAAGAAATAGAAGAAAAGGAGCGATGTGACCAATTCCATTCCGTCCTCCTGCATTGAGGCCTGGTTGGCATTTGCAGAGAGGAAAATACAGCAAGAAAACTTGATTTTTCTGGAAGGGAAGGTGGGAGAAGGGAAACAAGGTCTTAGACTTTCTACAGTTTTTTTTTTTTTTTTAAATTCTGCTTTGACGGTGGCAAAATAATCTGACGGTAGTGTATTAAAAAAAAAAAAGAGGTGGATTTTTTTTTTTTTTTTGTCCTTTTGATTCCAGGCTTTTCTCCCCATGACAAAACTTCATAAATAAATAAATCCATAAATCCATAAATCATGGGTGCCAGAAAATGAGGTGGATTTCAGGAATCCTGAAAAAATTGAGACGCAAAAAAAAAAGAAAAAGAAAAAGAAAAAATTGAGACGCTTACGTTCTTCCCCCGGAGGGAAGGGTGGGGTGTTTTTAGCTCTCTCTGGAACTTCAAAGGAAAACATGAGTTGGGTGCCACGGAAAGGACACAAGGCCAAATCTGAATCTTTGGAACTGTCCCAGGCAGCACCCCCCACAAACAGACCATGAGAAACAGCGCAAGGAGCTGTGTGCCCTGCATGCCCTCAATAATGTCTTCCACGACAACAAGGTCTTCACCCAGGAAATGCTGCAAGAGATTTTCCAGAGAGTGTCTCCAAACACCATGGTGAACCCCTGCTCCCCCCAAGAAGAGCATGCAAGGAAATGGGAACTACCATGTGAACGCCATTATGGCAGCCCTTCAGACCAAAGGCTATGAAGCTGTGTGGTGAGACAAGCCCAGGGAGGTCAGCGCCGTGGTTCTCACTAACATCGTGGGCGCCACCATGAATCTGCCCTCCAGCCCATACTGGCGACTGAAGTTGCCTCTCAAAAGGCAGCACTGGATCTGTGTTTGAGGGGTGGGAGGTGTCTACTACAACCTCGACACCCAACTGAAGATGCCCAAGTAGATTGGAGGAGAGAGCAAGCTCAGGAGATTTCTAAAACATCACTTGGGATGAAAGAACTGTGAATCCTGCTGGTGGTGCCAGAAGAGGTGGGGGCCCATTAAAGTTGGAGGGCTGAGGTGTAATGCAGTTCTACCCAACCTTCCCTCACCTCAGCCCTAAGTCCTCTGTAGTGTGCTGGGGCCTATACAGTGGGTCTGCCCCTGTCACTTCCCCAAACATCTCATTGGGCTTTCCCTTCAGATTTGACAGTTGGGGGGCGGGGGGAGGTATAAGGTAGTCAATTTTAACTCATGCTGTTAAGTCCAGAAAATGTGGGAGGAAAAGCACAAGAGCTTACAGGCAAGGTAGTCCATATGGGAACTAGAATTACAGAATCTGTCATTGTAAATAACAGAAACAAAACAAAGGGAATTTATGAACACATGCAACAGGAAAAGTTAGTGACTGGTCTAGTTTCAGACACATGAGTCCAGGGGCTTAAACAATGACTGCAGACAAAGCTGGTTTCATTATCTCTAAGCTGTTTTTATGTGTGTGATTGTACCTTTCATACAGACTAATATGTATGGCCAACAGCATCTCTGAGTTTATATTCTATCAGCTAAGTGACCCCAACAAGAGAGTAATTCTTTCCTCAGGCAATTCCCATAATAAAAGTCTCCTTTTAAATGCAGATCATCTACCCATCCTTGAACCAATCACTGTGGTCTGGAAACAAAATACCCTGCTTGTCCAGGCCTGGCTCCCATGCCCAACCCTCAAATAGGCACGGGGTCGGGCTTTTCTGAATCACACTGGCTCAACATGACTGAGGGTGCAGAAGTTGTTCACCAAGAGAAACCAGGATGATATTATTGGAAGAAGTAGAAATGTACACTGGGTGGGAGACAGATATGGAAGTGGGGGATTACAGAGGCAATCAGGATACTGAGAATAGGAGAAGGACCAGAAGAAATTGGAGGATAGAGATAGATTCCAGGGGATTTCTTTTGTTTTTTTAAGATTTTTTATTTATTTTTTGACAGAGAGAGAGACAGTGAGAGAGGGAACACAAGCAGGGGGAGTGGTAGAGGGAGAAGCAGGCTCCCCGCTGAGCAAGGAGCCCAACGTGGGGCTCGATCCCAGGACCCCGGGATCATGACCTGAGCCGAAAGCAGACTAGGGGATTTCTAAACACAAGTCTGAGACTAGGATAAAATTACATATTCCTCATCTCCACCCAAGGTCTACTGAATGTGAGCCAGAAATTCTAGAGGTTTGTCCTATCAATATGCATTTAAACAATAATAATAAAATGATTTTTTTCAGCACTCTAAAGGTTGAGAACCACTGGATTAAAATTATAACCATGAGAAGGTCTGAGTCTCTCAGTAATTCAATGTGTAGACTTTCTGTGAGCTATGAAATTATATGATTTTTATGTTGCTTGTTATCTGGAAAAAAATAATGAGTACAAAACGGACCTCCTACATAATACTAAAATGTTTTTAAATGTTGGTACTTCTATTAGTGCATTTGTATGTAGAGCAAAATGGACCAAAATCTATTTAATATCAGAAATACCTCTTGGAGATTTTGTTTGGACCTACAACGTCTCAGAAGATTTTCTCCACATAGTAACTTAGAACAGATGAATTGAGTTTTTGAAGATAGGGGCAAAAACTTAAAAATGAATACCCATGAGTATCTTTAAACATGAGTAAGTTGCAAGATTTTGCTTTGACTCTGAATTTCTTACTCTGCTTAGACTGGAGTTAAGTATTTAGCACTCCTTCAGTGTCAAGTGTGTTGCAGATCCTCGATGTTTTACTGCAACAACAGCTCATCACTGGTTACTGTGAAATCTGTTGAGATTTAGCCACCAGGTGTCAGTAAGACTTGCAAAACAATAGGGTTTTGCAAAGTTCAGTGATTTTGTTCATTCAGTCTCTGGGAACAAATTAATATAGTCTTTAGTTATATCTTTTTTTCTTTCCAGGGAAAGGGATGCAATCCATTGACAGACCCACTGAACACAGCAAGAATCTAAATCTCCCCCCCTCCCCCCCCACACACACGTTAAAGCCTTGCTTCACCACACTTTCAGAATATGGGCTGGGTTTTAAATTTCCAAGAATTGAGTACTTCAGGATTCACAGTGAGTGAAGTAGTTTAGCCCAACCAGAAGGAAAAGGATGTATCTGTGGAAGGTGATAAGACAGGGAATTTTTCCAATTACATGTAAATTCCATGAAATGTCAATTAACAAGGAAGCAGTAGAAAAGGTGAGTACTCTTAGACTATTTATAATATTGCCAAAAGCAATATGCTGGGACAATTGTGAAACGAATAAAATGAAGTCTTTTAAAACTATTCATCCAAACTGTTGCATTAGCAGTCTCACTTATTGTTGTTGTAGTTGCTAATATTATTATTATTGTTTGCGACATTAGCTTTTCCTCTTCTGTTGTTGCTTATAAGACTTAAATATAAAATCATTTGACCCTTGTACCAAGCCACCTGAACACCTGTGTTTATTTTTCCTATTTCATATAAACCTTGAATTAAAACTTGAAATTAAGGGTGCCTGGGTCCCTCAGTCAGTTAAGTGTCAGACTCCTGATTTTGGCTCAGGTCATGAGCTCAGGGTCATGAGATTGAGCCCTGCTTCAGGCTCTGTGCTGGCTGTGGAGCCTGCTTAAGATTCTCTCTCTCCCTCTCCTTCTGTCCCTCTCCCCTCACTCTCTCTCAAAGTTTTTTTTTTTTTTAATTAAAATTTTCAAGGCATATCATATCAATGATACCATTACCAAGAAATATTCTATTTCCTATTGTTCTGGGTAGAGATGAGATTTTTGTGAAATGTATTAACTCTCACCTTCTTGAGAATTACTCTAATAGTCACAGTGTTCTGGTAAATCATTTGGTTCAATTCCTGTTTCACTCTGAGTTTCCTCAGAAGCAGATATTTCAAACACTTGGTGTAGCCAGCCTATCTAGTTAAAGTCTGAGCAAGGTCACATAGTCTGTTGACTCATATGGCAATTCCTGTGTAGAACACAAAATTCTACATCATCTTTGAATCAAATCCAATAGAGCAAGATCCCAGCTGTCCTGGTATCTGTTGAAAGCATAAGACTGACCTAGTTTAAATTGTTTCATGGAGTTATTTTGGAGAATTAGTCTTTTAAGACTACAAGAATAATACAAGTTTATTTTAGAACATTTGACAAATGAAGAAAATACTAAGATGAAAAAGAAAAGCAACTGTTAATACTTTGACCTACAACTCTCTCAAGATTTTGTTTTGTTACCTTCTTTGTTTCAATGTTTACAGTATTTCAGACAGCAGCAGAAGAAAGTACTAATTTTGTACCAGAAATTACCTATTTCTGAATGAATGGAAAGACTTGATAGAGCGTCTTTTCTCAGAATAATAAATGGTAAGCTACAACGGCCAGATTGTATTGTTCCTTTGCCTTGGCAAAGTGAGGTCCCTGACAGCTACTTCCAGACATAAAGCACTAACATACATCTTTTTCCTCCTTCAAATACAACACATTTCTAGAAATTGAAGTAGGAAAGAATGATTGCATAAAAAGAGGTATGTGGCTGGGAGAAGGGTTTAAACAGCTTTGAATGCTCTATAAACTAGGTCCAGTATTATATGGGTGTGACTTATTTCCCTCTGGTTACAAAAAAGTCTGGGTCTATAGGGAGTGAGTGATTGCCATACTGGGGAGTATCATGTTTTTTCCTTTGTGTGCACCTGCTGTTTTGCCTCAAGCCTTCATCAGAACTTTGGTTGGTGGACATTCTATTGATATTTGACAAATTTAAAAAAAAAATTGTCAGTACTTTTAAATATTACCATATCACCTTTTATTTTGTGCTGTGTTTCAGTGAGAATGTGAGGAGTGGCTAATCAGGCATTACTAACCTTCTGACATTTAACTTAGGGAGGCCCTCTTTACCGTCACTATGGATGTTCTCACTCTGAGTCATTAGTGGGCACTTTTCCTTTTATGGCTTTTCAGTATGAGTCAGTCAGATGCATTTCTAGTGCCTATCACTGTGCCCAGGACAGAGCAGATGCTGAATAAATATGGAAAGAGGCAATAAAAATATTTTTTTAGGAGGTAGCAATCTATTACCAGATATTAATAATATAAAAGAAGTCATATTTCTCATTTGTCATGTTTCATCAATGTAGTTGGGACATCTGGTGGATATAATTCAAGGCAGACACTGTTAATATATATGAGTGGCAAGAGGCATGCACAAATCAGAATGATAAATATTGGACAGAACAAGACAATATTGAACATTTAGATTATATAGAACATAAGTACAGTTTCATTCTGGGCAATGAATAATAATAGAACTAGAACTCAGTGTTTGGTATGAATGCATGAATGGAACCCCAGTTGATAAAAAGTGATATTATCAAGAAGGAAGCCATACTTGGATAGTGTGTAGGGGAGAAATTGGATCACAAATTGAACTTTGGTTATACTCAAACTGTGAAGTTGGAACATGACCTGGGAATATCACTAGATTTATCACTTTTGATGGTTTTCAGATTGCTTAGGCGGCCAGGATGCCCTTTTAAACTCTCTATCTGACTGACTGTCTGCATCCTTTCCTGCAGAGCACAGGACTTTGCTACAGTGATCCCTGCATTTATCATGTTCAGATGTGTCTATTTCAATGTGTTTTTCTGAAACTGGAGCAGAAAACCATGTGGAGATTGCATCTGGCACCTGATGCAGTATCTCACCTCATGATATAAGATAATCTTCAAGAGAACATTACTCAGACTCCCATGTACACAAAAAGAAAACATTCCCTAGGGAGGATTATCTAGCTCGCTGATGAATATCTAGTTGAATATTTTTCCAAAATGATATGTAACTTCTAGAAAGCCCCACAAATATCCTAAAATATTACAAATAGCACACAAGTCACTTTCAAGAGAACTCATAACTTATCAGGACATTTTTTTATTCAAAATACCTCGATTTGAAATATTACTTTAAGAAGGAAATAGTTTGTATAGTAACATCTTCCTAACAGGCTATAGGCATGCATCTTTTCTCTTCTAATGTGTTTTGGTTCTAAGCTGCATTTGTGACTTTGGCTCTATAGAATATAATTGTGACTTACTGTTTTTCTCATTCATTCACTAAATGTTTACTTAGCACCTCTACCTTTAAACAAGTGTACTATACTCCATAGGAGATACAAAAATGTTTAACTCACAAAAATAAATAGACCCTCCAGTGCTTACAGGCCAAGAGAGAAAACAAGAAAATCACACAAATCTTTTAAGACATATATATAAAAAAGTACGTTCCCTGAGAAAAGTGCAAATCAGTTATTCTCAGTTGGGCCAAAGGGAGTGGTGGAACTTTCTAAACATTTTTCTTGTAAAATCACATTGAATTCCTTAAAATATGATGAATTTGAAATCAAGCCAAGAATTAATTGAAGCTGAGTACCAGTAAACATAACAGTCTTGAATAGTGAGGCATATGCATTTATATTTAATTGGCAAAAGTTACCTGATTAAAAATCTGTCAATCATGGTGATATGAATGGCTGACTCAACCACCTGAGTGACTGATAGGGCATTCAATGAAAAGTACTGTTGTAAAAATGACTTGAAAATGAATCAGCCAAAAGTAAATCAATTGGTTGGCTGGGGATAGACTCTGTCTCAAATTTATACAGCAAGTAGGAATCTCTGTTTTATAAGTTTATTTTCTATAACTCAACTACATTTCTGCCAATATGGCAGAAAGATAATTTTATTTAAGATACAACCTACCTTTCTTCTTTTTCCAAGGTAGTGCTAAGCTTTGGAAAATCTCCCATAGGACAAGGCATTGGAGAGACTCACTAGGTCTTCAATATCACCTTTCTGTATCGGTTAGGTCTATCGTTTTGTCTGCACCCATCTACCAATCCATATATGTTGCCACACAGGGATTTTTCTATTCCTCCCTGCCTTACCCAGTGGCCCTATTTCCTATAGTTTCATGCCACATTGATAGGCACAAGATTCATACTGCTATTTTCATTCAGAAATAAGGCACAGAAATCCCTGGAAGCTTGCCTAAGGGCTTGCTTTTTTCTCCAGTTCCGTGGTGCTATCTGGGAAATAAAGCTCAGACTCTTTTTGTCTGGGAGGGGACCACCCATTTAATATCCTGACCTCATCATGTGCCATCACTCACTTGCCTCTCTTCCAATGGAAAATTTTCTGTTTGGAGTGAGAGTGGAGATTCCCATCTTCAATCTACCCCTCTTTAATATTAATTATATACATAGTATTTCTCCATTTACTAAGGGACTTATGCTCTTGGAAAATAATAGGCAGAGCATGTCTCCTTTCTGCCTTGTTCCATGAGGTGTTGAGTAGCAAAAGGTCTAGCTGCTTGAAATGAAGGACAAAGCAAAGTAAAAGGGAGAATATCCAAGGCGGGGTACACAGTCCTATTTCAAATATGTTTATTCCTACATATTATGATCACCTTATGAGTTTTTTGATCAAATAAAAATCAAATATATATTAAGCAAAGCAATATAAATAGAATAACTTATGTCAGAAAACATATTCATTATTTTGATATCAAGCTTTAAATGGACTGTTTCTAGTGGCTTGGTATGCAAAACCAAATTTTCTCTCTCTCTCTCTTTTTTTTTAGATGCTTATATGACCTAGAGGGCAATGATAACACATAGTGCACAAAAATATTATAGATTATGAAAATATAGGAAAAGTAGACTCTAGATAAAGGTTTAGGAATGGTCAATTCTATTTGGATGAGGAAGGATTAGGGAAGTCTTCATTAAGAAGTTCTTCAGTGTTGAAGAACACTGCATGGTTTTAGGGGAGGGGGTTAATAATACTGAAGTTGATCCTAGGCATATCATGTTGGCTTCAATTGTGGAGGACAAGTGTGAGGGTAGCACAGATAGAAGCAGAGACAATTTTGGAGACTATTTCAGAAGTACAGGTAAGCCATATCATTGTATGTTAAAAAAAAAAAAAAGATAGTAGGAAGGGAAAAATCAAAGGGGCTAAATCAGAGTGGGAGACGAACCATGAAAGACTATGGACTCTGAGAAATAAACAGGGTTTTAGAGGGGAGGCAGGTGGGGAGATGGGTTAGCCTGGTGATGGGTATTAAAGAGGGCACATATTGAATGGAGCACTGGGTGTTTTAGCAAACAATGAATCATGGAACACTACATCAAAATCTAATGATGTAATGTATGGTGATTAACATAACAAAATAAAATTAAAAAAAAAAAGAAAACCCAAATAAATAAATAAAAGGAATCTGCAATAGTGGTGGGGAAGCAGAAGCTTCACAGCATTATAAGGAGGCTGAATCAACAAGACCTTGAAATCCAATGCACATAGTAGCTAAATACAAAGTAAAACCCTAGAATGATTCTAGATTTTTAACTCAGGTCTCTGGTGCATGGTGATATATTTCACAAAGATAAACAAACAATTAAAAAGAAGAAAGCAGTCTATCTGGGGAAAAAATTAATCTAGTATAATAATGAAATCTAATTGATAACATGAATTTGACCTTTTTAATACTGAGAATGTTGACTTTTTCATATTCTTATAATAAATGAAGGCTTTGAAATGCTAGGTTTAGTGCACATAATACCAAACTGACTATATATACTTTTCTCAGTAATCCATTGTGGATAATTTCAGTATTCTATATTAAAATTCTAGCTGCCACTTGGAGGTTATATATCTGATCAGACCTCAACATCTAGAATCCGTTTCCCTCTTAACCTGTAGTATACTAAACTAATAAATACTTTGTGTAAGTTAGCAAACAAGATTTCAAAACTACCACACTTCTACTTCTTTTAAAGATTTATTTGCTTAATATAAGGTTTTATTTCAGCTGGGGGACTGGCCTGTGTCATATTCTGGACTGTGTTCTTCATCTAATGTCCCATTAACATTAAACCAAAGCCAACAATAACAACAAAATCTTATAAGAGAAGGTAGTGAAATCTTTGGGGGATGCAATTATCTTTACACATACAATAGTGTACTGCCCTTTATGGTATTTTTAAATTGACAGAATTTCATCTTAACTCAGCACCTAGACAGATGGTATTGACTAGTAGAAATCTATTTAGTAAATGGAATAATTTCTAAAGTGGTGTATACAGAAAGGTGGCTATGGCATTTATGAAAGCTGTTCTGACTCCAGACCTGTTAAAGGATGGAGGAGGGAACAGTAGCATATGGAATTAGTGTCAAGTTTGTTTAGCTGTCACTTTAATGTTAGGGCCAAAAAACATACTATTTTTTGGTCTCTCTTTCTCTCACCTTACCATTTTCTCTTGTGTTTTTCCTTTCTGATGCTTGTCCCTTTCCAGACATCTCTGCCATAAATGAAACCAATCAATTGACTCTTTCACTTATTTTGCTCTTCAAAAAGCATTCATTGAGCCATTCAGTAAAGGTAGGAAAGCAGCTATAAATTGGTTTATAAACTGCATGGACTCTGATGCAAGGAACAACTTTCTATTGGCCATTGTTACTTGACTACTAGATTGACTAATTTTCTTTGCTATTTTTTTTCCTTCCTAAACAGAATAGTGCAATCAGAACAATTGTAATGTATTTCCACTTTTCATGAGTGTGTGCTGTGGAGTGAGTGCATCAATGAAAAGAAGTAATTGCTTCTGGAAGACAGTCCCAGGGGAGGTGGCCCAGTGAGGAACAGGAGATGACAAAGCCATTCAAGGGGATTGTATTTAATCAAGACATGGTATCACACCATTGTGGGTCCCAATGATTTCAGAAAGGTAGCCTAACCTTGTTAACTTCTCCTGTGAGGAGGAACAAGTCACAGTTCTAGAAAGGGCATAGCTCCAGGGAAAACACCCAGCTTGTAGGAGTATCACAACTTGAACCAGAGATAGGAGATTAAGTAGGGAAAAGCTTACTGGTGCCAATAGGTCACTACTATAGTGGCACTGTAAACAATCTATATCCTATTTCTATTTCTATTAGTTATCTATCACTGTATAGCAAGTTACCATAAACTTAGTGGCTAAGAAATCACATATTTATTGTCTCATAGTTTCTGAGTTTCAGAAATCTAGACACAGTTAGTGGACACTCTCTCAAAAGGCTGAAATCAAGGTGTTGACCAGGGCAAGGGACTCATCTGAAAGTCAAATAGAAAAGGATCCACTTTCAAACTGAAATGGCACTTGACAGGATTCTGTTCCTTTTTTGACTATCGGGCTGGGGCCCTCAGCCCCTGGCTGATGGTTGGCCAGAGGCTATTCTCAGTTCCTTGCCATCTGGGCCTTTCTGATGGCTAGCTTACTTCATCAAAACCAGCAAGGGAAAGAGTCAATAAAGAGTATCTCCTCACAAAATAGAAATTGGAATCCTAAAAGTGACATCGCAGCCTTTTGCCTTATCCTCTTATTTATAAGCAAATAATAGGTTCCTTTCATACTCAAGGTGAAGGGATTACACAAGGGTGTGAATGCAGAGATAATATGAAGTCACTTTGAAGTCTGTCTCCCACAATACTTATATTCACATTTTTTTTTAATTACAAACTATTTCTAATAAATAGCAGACTAGAAGAAGCATCAATGATAAACTTTGGAGCCAGAAAACTTGGGTTCAAATTCCAGCTCTTCTACTTTCTAGCTGTGTACTTGATATTCAATTATTACTTAACTCCTTTGTGTCTTAATTTCCCTATATATAAAATAGGGAAAATATTCATGATCATCTCTTAAGATTGTTACAAGGATTAAATGAGTTCAGATGTTTAAGTAGTAGAGCAGTCTCACTAAATGTTTGTTATTATAGTTTGTGGGTAATAGGTCTGAAACAGTATCTGTCATTACCCATCTAGACTCTGGATCATCCACTAAAGGGCATGTTTGGGTTTGGGAGAAGACAATAATATCCAGAATCACCAAATCGCTGATTTACAGATCTGTCTCTAGAGAGTAGACCCAGGCTTTGGCTTTCTTTATGGAGAACAGGGTATGGAAAGAATTATACCCATCCTAAGTGTCCTTAAGCTAAAATGAGGATGCAGAAGGAGCTGAGTCACACATACTCTACTTCTCTTAGGTAAAGGGTTAAGAGTCTTCATACTTTGTTTCCCTCCTGAGAAATGAAAATTCCCACCTTTCTATAGAACCAAGAAGAATATGAATCATGTGGTGTCCTTAGCCCCCAACTCAATACTTACCATGACCTATAAGGCACTGCATAACTCTGGCTCTATCTACTCTCCATCATCATGACAATACCCTTCTTACCTCACTCAACTGTCCCCAGACAGTTCCTTTCTGTTCCCCACAGGAACCAGGAGCTTTCTTACCTCACAGACCTTGCATATCCTCTTTCTTCTGACTGCTTTCCCTACATCTCTTCACACTGTCATTGTTTGGTTTCCCCAAGGAGGACTCTGCCTGGGGAAGTCTCCACCATCCCACGGAGCTGTCCAGCATGTAAATCTTGCTTCTCTAATTTCTTTATTTTACCTTCTCCCCTTATTAGAGTGTAAGCTCCATGAGTCCCAAACTGTTTTCTACCCAGTTTTCTGTAGTACTGGCAATATCTAGCATATTAGGTATGCTGGTAGTAACATTTGTTGAATGAATTAATTAATGAGATAGATGAAAAGATATGATTGTTGAATTCAACTATGTCTTTACAAAGGAGGAGAAAAATCATTTTTGCCATTTTAAACTCTCAAGATTTTCAAATAAAATACACTCAATAAAATGGTCACATAAAGGTCATTATTTTTTCCCTAACAATGATCTAAAGCTATATCTTATTATTCATATGGAAGCATTTTAATAAGTGATAAGTTAATTAAATTAATAATTTTATTCAGGAGCTTAGAAGCGACAATTTATCAATTTGCATTCATATATTATCCAGGAGGCAGAATTTAGCAATTAGCAATTAATCATGTACTGATTGGTTTTGAAAGAACTAGTTGTTTGATCTGATTATTTTCATGTGGAATATCTACTGGAGTTCTACATTCTGCATGCGCAGCACTGGACTGCCAATAAAAATCGTGTTTCTAATATCATGGGGAAATTCTCACAGTATACTGTTAAGTACAAAGAGTAGTATACAAATTCTATACACTCTGTGAACTCGTTTTTTTAGAAAGAAAGATTCTTTAGAAATATAACCAACTATTAAAAGTGGTTATTTCTAGAGAGTGTTTGGGTTGCAGGTGATTTTAATTGTATTCAACCTGCTTTTATGCTGTTTCACAATCTTTGTACTTCAGATTATTTTTAATAAAGAGTTTTCTAATGCAACTGCAAAGAGTTTCTCTGTGTGTGGACATCTTCATAGCTGAAAATCAATGAATAGTTGAGGTCAATATGGATTTCAGTATTAAAGTCTTTTTAGAAGGAAAAAGGGACATGAACCAGCTGCATTCAGTAAAGTCCAGGACAGGGACAAATGGACTAACGATGGTTGAACAAAGTTTGGACAATAATCTCAAGGAAGTGTTTCAACCAGTGGGCGGTGCCTGAGTAAAAAACACCCCGCCAAGAGGAGCAGTAGAACAGTCCCCTGGTGCCACTTCAGGAGAACAGAAAGAGCACTTAACAGGAGAGACCCCTGAGGACTATGACTATATTAATGGCTAAATCCACTACTGAAGTCAGGTGGGAAATTGGCCGGGACTCTGCTAAGTCTTAGGTGCTTGATGTAGCTGCCTTTAGACAATGACACATTTTCTGGAGCCTGTGCAGGCCCAGTTCACAGAATTTGGTGGGTAACTTTTTTTTTTTTCTTTTAGATTTGTCCTTTTCAGAAACTTAGTCCCACACATTAACTCAAAATTATTTCTGAGCCTTCATAGTTGCTAATTAATTTTCTAACACATAGCACAAAGAAAGGAAAAAAGCCCTTCTTTTTTTTATAGCTCATTCATTTTTACATTTCTTTCTCTGCCCTACCCCTTCTCTATTAGCACAAAGACTCCTTCTATTTTATATAGCTATAAAAACCAGCAGACTTCTCTCTTAATCAGTGTTGTCTGGGTTCATCGCCTGAGGGCCTAGGTCATTAGTAATAAAGGTCATTAGTTGATGTTTCCAACATACAGAGACTGTCAAATGATCCCCTCATTTAATCTCCCCATGATTAGAAACAGGCCTGAGCTTGTAGTATTTAGTCATTTTATTTTCTTGTTGTGGGAGGTAAAAGGCTACCTCTTGGAAACAAAAGCTTTTAAAAACTAATAGCTGCTTCACTGTAGACTTGAAGGAATAACAGACTATATAAAGGCACTCAGAACCGGAACAAGGGAGAAAATGCAAAGAATTGGTATCTGCTTCTCCCCAGGTTTCTTCAAGGAGCTGAATTAAATGTGAAAGGAAGAGTCCCATCGAGCGGTAGGCAGCCCTAACTTGCCCGCCCTTGTTACCTTACATCTTAGCACTGTCTGATTTCCAGCATTCTAATTGAAAAGACACTTTGTAGTAAAAAGCTCTGTTTGAGTCACTTTGAAATCATGATCCTCAGGTTTTCTTTCTGGCAAATGTTTCTTAGAGATCACTGAGCTTATTAAACAGTTCTGCGTTCGGAAGCTTCTAATGTGGGAGCAGGCATAATCCAGACACCTTGGTCTAGGACAAATAGCAGCCAATTCCCCAGGGACTCTTTGGACAGAGGCTGTGCGCCGGTTTCCCTCCCTTGACATGTATCTTTAGAAGCTCAGTGCCATGTACACAGGAAGCACCTGGTAAATATCTGCGGTGGCAGATAATTATATAATCATCATTAGTCATAGAACAGATTAATTTCTCTTCTTCATCTAATTTCCTTTGTGCACCCAAAAGAAGAATGAGGATTTATAAAATATTACAGATTTTGTAAAGAAGGAAAAACAGTTGTATTTGAGTGGAATTTAAATGATCTTTAGGGGGATAAAAGCATTTATGAAGTTTGGACACCTAACAATTTTTCACAATTCATTTTGAAATGTTGAAAATGAGATTAATGAATGCAATTATAGATTTGTTTCTCTTTTCTTCCAATATTTTCCTCAGCATTACACAATGAGTATTTTGATGTAATAATTGTCCTAAGAAAGTGATTTTTAACGAAGTCTTTGTTTTCATAGTTATTTTGCAGTACAGAAAAAACTCTTTTAAGCTTTAAAGTTCCTTGAGACAGGAGATACATGAGCCAGTTAAAAAGAAAATGGCAAACTTACAGGATTTAAAGCTCAACCTAATAAAAAAAGCATAATCAGTTTCATCAGAGGTGACCACCTTTGATCAAATATCGATAATTTATCTCAGTGGAACTAAGCACTCCTGGAGATTTGCTTCCACTCTGTGTCGTCAGCGTATCTGTGAGCAGTCAGGGTCTCACTAACTCCAAACTGAGGCAGAGAAGTCCAGCCACCTGCTCATGGATACACACTAATTTTTTTTTTAATATTTTATTTATTTATTTGACAGAGAGAGACACAGCGAGAGAGGGAACATAAGCAGGGGAAGTGGGAGAGGGAGAAGCAGGCTTCCCACGGAGCAGGGAGCCCGATGCGGGGCTTGATCCCGGGATCATGACCTGAGCCGAAGGCAGACACCCAGTGACTGAACCACCCAGGCGCCCGATACACACTGTTTTTTTAATGAAGAGGATTTGTGGTAAAGGAAATGAAGGGAAAATACCCATGTTGAGCTTCTGTGTACCAAGCACTTTCCCAGCTTTATCTCTTTTAATCCTAATAAGAATTTTATCCTACAGGGTACACATCATTATTTCCATTTTACAAATAAAGACAGACAGACTAAGGAGAAGCTGTGACTTCCCCAGGGTGATAAATTTGGGTAGGATGGGAGATAGATTTCAAGCCCAGATCTGACTGCCTCTAAAGCTTATACCCTTTCTTCTATTCCATATTGGTGAAAGTACTCTTGAAAAGATACATCTACTGCATTTATTCTCCCCACCCCATTCAGAAGTTTACATTGCCTGTTTACTTTTCCAACTATTTATATACAACATTATTAATTCTAGCCATTAAGGATATATTGATTTTTCTTTCAGTGTAAATTTTCACTTTGTCTTACTTTATTTTCGCAATTTATTTCCTTTCTCCTATTTTCTTTTTCCATTGCACTATTTCTTTCTTTCTCCTTATCCTTTCTTTTACAAAAGCAATTGACAGGAAGGAGGGAAGAAAGCAAAAAAGAAAAAAAAAAGAAAAGAAAAAAGAAAAAAATTCCCAGTAGCCCAAGTGAAGAAAGAAAGAAATATACGAGACTGAGGAAGTAATCGTGGGAGGTTCGCCCACAAGACTGTACAGGCGCCAGGCCAAACACCATTCATCCAACTCACGTATTGGGTTCCTAGGATGTGCCTTCCGTTGTGCTGGTCCTAGACCTTAGCATCAGGAAAGACAGAGTTTAATGGACAAGATTTAAACATGAAGAAGGTAATGACAAAGAGGACAATATGGCCAAGGTGCTGAGGAGAGACACTGGCTGGGCCCCTAACCAAACTGGGTGCCAAAGATGGTGGTAAACTGGAGCTCCATAAAGAGCTGAAGCTTCGGATGAGTCCCGGAGTCTCAAGAGACATATTTGAGTCCAAGGTCCACTATGTGAAGAAGATTTACCTGTGGTTCTAGCCTAAAATTATGACAGCAGCTAAAGACTGTGATTCATCAATATTAGGGTCTAGAGAAGAAAATGTGCTTCAAGCTTAATGGAGGTGCTTTTGGATTTTGTGTTCTTTACCAGAAGGGCATGCTTGGAGTTATAAGGCTAAAACATATTTTACTCTGCTAACTGTCCTTAATCAGCACAAGACTACATTCTTAAGTTGTGACTTATGCTTTAGTATTCATAGACAGAACAAAACAGCTCTGTTCTTTTGTATTTACCTAGTTACTTACGTTGACTTTTTACTTTTTTTGGGTATCTTGCTATGTGACTGAATAATGTAATGGTTAATCATAGGGCAGTCAGATAGAACTCCTCTGACTGAAGGCTAGAAAACTGTGACATACATAGTTTTATCCAAAAGATATCCTAGTAAGCAAATTATTCAATATACTTTTAAAATTAGAAATTTTTCTCTAAATAGAACTTATAACTTTATGTAGAGTTTCCATTAGTTACGGCATTACGTTGAAAATGATAAACAACAAGAAAATAAAAACAGAAAGGAAGTAATTCAAATTTATTTTTATTTTATGTCTAAGAATCACTGAAGTTTGGAACACACTCAATAATTTTAAAAACATATGTGTCACCATTACTTTTTTGGAATAACTGTTTATGGGTCTACTAAAAAAAACCCTAAGAACTGACCTTAGTGTAGACTTTGTTCTTGAAGGTGATTTGGGGAATAAAGCATGAAGACATGGCCTAACTTAATACTTTATTATTTTTTTTATTTACTTATATTTCTAACTTAATACTTTAGTCAATAAAAATGGACTACTGTGTTTATAAGAAAAAAAAATCAGTGTTAATACCCAATTTCCATCTCCAAAGCTGGTGGAAACAGAAAATGTACATTCTATAAGCAGAAGAGATATAATCTCCAGCATTTCTTTCTTTTCTTTTAAAGGTTTATTTATTTATTTGAGAGAGAGAGAGAGAGAGCACGTGCATGCGAGCACGAGGAGAGGCAGAGGGAGAGGGAGAGAATCTCAAACAGACTCCCCACTGAGCCCGATTCGAGGATCAATCTCAGGACTCCGAGATCATGACCTGAGCCCAAATCAGGAATTGGACGCTTAACCGACTGAGCCACCCAGGTGCCCCCAGCATTTCTTTTTTTTCCTTCTTCTTCTCCTTTTCCTTACTCTTGTTTCCTCCTCCTCCCCTTCCCCCTTTTTCACTTTTATGCTGGCTATCTGCCTGCTAGATATACGTTGATAGGGCTTCAAGAAAGTTTTGGTTTAATATATTCACCCTCTCATCCTTCCAACCCAATTGAAATTTCTAATAGCCCATAAATCCCACATGTAGCATTTCTTATTCAAAATAAATTTACAATGAAAATGTTGACATTTTCACTTTGCAAATCAGAGAAAGTTCAAAACTTCCCCTAAATAGCATTGTATAGATGAGCCAGACTGAACAAAGTAATCAGTGGCTGTTGATTTAGTTTGAATTCCATCTTTAGGTGCCTCTCCCTAACGTCTTCCTCGGCTGAGTCGACTGCTGGTCTGAGGGGAGAAATCCCCAGCAAGAGGATGCCAATAGTCAGAGACATCCTTGACATGTTTGAAGCAGCAGTAGAAATCAGGAGTACTAAGGCAAGAAAAAATGAAGAAGTAAAGAAAACCAGCTGAACATAGGCAAAAGAGAGTTTGGGCAGGCATATGCTAATCAATAGATTACTTTAATTAACGAAATCATTGTTTATCAGCATTTACATCTGATCTGCTTTTGAATACTCATGAAGAGATATAAAAAAAAATACTCCAGTTCTACTCTAGGAGGCACTATTTATAGAGAACAGAATGGGAATGATGTTTCTGGAATTGTACATCATGGTAGCCTTCTTGAACACTTACAGATTTGCAGATTTTCTTCATTTTTTACAGAAGCTTTTTGCTATGTACATATCAATCTCCAGTACAAAAACTCTAGAAAAGAGGTAACTTTAAAGAAATCCTATTTAATTATTAGATATTATTATTATATAATTATATTATATAATTATTAGATATTCAGGATGCTAATTATACAGAACTGATAAGCCAGATTTCTGGTTGAAACTGTTTAAAATAACCAAAAATTCACATGAACCTTTCCATAGATTTAGAACTCATATTTGATATAACTTGATGAAAATTATATTGTTATGGATGAAAAACTCCTGTTAGAATTAGATGTAAATTTCCTTAAGTATATCAGTTTATATATTTATGATGTCTACTACATATCTGAAAGTGATAATGTTAAAACCTAAGTTCCTAATCATCTCCCAGAAATCTTGGTCTATTTAAAATCTTCTCCATCTATGTTAAGGAAACTCTATCCTTTCAGTTTTTCACACCAAAAAACTTGCGAGTCATCCTTAGCACCTAGAAAATCCTGTTAGTTCTTTCAAATTGGTTTAGAATCTATCACTTCTTGCCACCTCTATTGTTACAAGTTTGGTACTAGTCAACAAAAAGAATGAGGCAGCCCTATTAGTAATAGTATGGAAAGATCAGTATGATATATTAAGTGAAATAATGAAGCTGCAAATTAATTTTCTTTTCTACCATTTGTGTTTTGTAATTTCTCACTACATATAGTAATTTATTGTATTTATATGTGATTTTATTTTGCTTGTGTAGAGAATAGGTAAGACAGAATATCTTTGTAAGACTCCTGGAGAAGCTGGCTGCAATAAAGATGACTTGGGGAAAAAGTGGGAGAGAGCTTTTTCTTTTGTATAATTTCTGCTACCTTCTGAATTCTATACCAAGTGAATGTATTACCAACTTTTAAAAATGAAATTTTGGAAGACTATAATTGCCCAAGAAAACATTTCATTTATTTTTCTTTCAAGGCTTACTTAACTAATTGGTACTTTAGAAAGTTAAATATCTTAAGATATAGTTCCATTTTTCACAATAAAATAGGTGAAAAATAAATTTAATAATACGTGGTTAAGGTAAAATCGCACTATGATCATTTTATATCACTATCTTATGGAGAGAATGTAGTTGGAAAGTGGAGAGAAATTACTTAAGCCATTATGAGGTCTCTTATCTAGTGAAAATTAAGTGAAATTAAGAAAATGGAATGTATGTTTTGTGTATAAAAGAAAAAATCATAAAACCCATTAAATTAATAAGGGGTCAAATGATCTTTCAGGGAAAGTGATAGAAATCATGTCTCTGGAGACAACTGTAACCAAAATGGACAAAGTACTAGAAATAACCTTAAGGGAATAATCTTGCTATGAGCCAGGAAAGTACATGACATCAGAGAATGGTTTCTTTCTTCTTCCTCAATGATCCAGTACTATGATTATGAAGAGTAATTAACTCTAAAACAACAGGGAAGTTGGATGGAAAGAACCATACCTAAAATGTTGGATAATTAAAGTGAATGAAACAGGAAGCATGCACTGGGGACATAAAACGTGCTACTCCAGCAGAGCTATTAACTGTTGCATTAGAGCCCCTAAATCATATGCACTTTTTACCTTCATTGACTTAGGTCAGACTGGATCTTTCCACTAAAGGAGCCAAATGAGTTTAATGTTTTAGCTGGTTGATGCCAATGGCAAAGAGACCTTAAGATGCACTTCAGGAAAGATGTATGATCAAGGAGGCATATGCTTTTCTCCATTAGTGTAACAAGTCGAAAAATCATTTATTTCTGGAAGTGTTTTTTATTGTAACGGATATGGCTCATCATTTAACTCAGTTCACCAAACATCACACACTAGTATTTTATTATAGTTTTAGGAAGGGAGAGGGGAGGTCTTTCAGGGGTGATTCACTGACATTTCTGAAAAATAATATCACTGCTACAGAATTCTTAAAATGTTAAGTATAGTTTTGAACTTAGAACACGTGGGCACTGAAATTAAGGGTTTCTGTTGCTGTTTTAACTGTGTATTATATAATACATGCTTATAAATCCACATAAAACATTGTGGAGTTTCAAAGAAGAGACAAAGTATAATCAATCCTACCACCGAACACCAAAGGGAAGCAATGAAACTGGAGTAAAATATCAGTAAATATTAATGTAATACTAATAGGTACACTATGACTATTTGAGCTGTATATGAATTAGGGCCCCTTTCTCATGCCACAGATTATCTACATGAAAAAAATCAAGTATTTGCATGTTATGATTTCTAATCTCTAGTTTCTTGGTTTCATACAGGAGAAAAAAAAACTTTCTGAGAGTTCAACTTTTCAGTTGTCTCTTTTATAGGTTAGTGACATGTAGATAATATAGATTCTCTGGTAATAGCTACACACAAAAAGTTTTGAGTCATAGATAACTGAAATAATTTGGAGTGAACTACGTAACTGACTAGTTATATTGTGAACCTAGAAGGTAAAATGGGCATTTATATACGTGTTATAATAATGCATAAACATGGAAATTATCAGGTATCAATGAAGTATTTTTAGGATGCCATTTACTGTAGAAATAAGAACTGCAGAAAATCATACTTAAATCGTTTTTTTTTTTACTTTGGAAATTGAACAAGTATATAAACATCTCTGAACCTCTATTTACTTAGTAGAAAGTAAGAAATAATATTAGGAATAATAATTCCTACATCATAGGGATATTATGGATAAATTAAAAGTAAAAGGCAGTACTTGGCATAAAATAAATGCTCAATAAATTATAGCCATAATTCTGTGCGAATTTTGCTATGTTAAGCATTTCTTGTAAATGTAATTGTGAATGCATTTTGTTTCTTTTGACAGTTAGTGACCTCTCACTATTAATCAGGTGTTAGCCTGGTAATGTATAAGTATGGGGTAGGCTTGCCTTTAAGGGAGTGAATGGTCATTAAGCTGCATAAAGAAGCAGATCTGGCTCTGGCTTGATGATGAGGTTGGCCTGCTTTTTTCCATCATGCTTTTTGCAAGATTTTGCAGTTCGATCCTGTAGATGCACCCTACCAGTCACCTGGAGTCTGTTAGTTTTCCCTCAGGCAATGTTACACAATGGTTAGAGCAGGGACTCTGGTCAGAGTTCTGGCTGTAAATCTCATATCTGCTGCTTTCCATCTTGGAGCATGTGACTTTTCTGTAGCTTAGTTTCACTATACTAAAATGAGGATATAAAAAAAAAAGAGGATATAATAGCACCAAACTCAAAATTTAATTGAGAATTAAATGAATCGATGCATGTGAAAATAACATAAAGGGCCTGTCACATAAAAGCTGTTCGTAAATGTTAGCTATAGTTTTAGTGACTGCTATAAACTGATTTTTCTCAGTTACTGAAAAGTGAATCTGAGAATCTAAAAGAAGTCTTTCCTGAAACCTACATTCAAGCGCTTATGAAGTGATATTTGTATAGTTCAGGAATCAATTTTATTCTTATTAATAAAATTAAACACATATTTTAAAATGTGTTAGTAACAATATTACCTAAACTTGATTATGGTGCACATTCTTTCTATTTGGCTTAAAGCTCTACAGAATTTGTTTTCCACCAATCGATTGGCCTTGTTTTGCCCTCACTATTCTCTATTTGCAAAATAGATAATGAACTGAATTATAATTTCTTTTTTTTAAATATAAATATACAGACATAACCTTGCATACTTTATGTATAGCAAAAGTTGACTGTTATGACATTCAAGACATAACAATTAAGATATAATACATGTATCTTATATCTTAAGATACAATATATTTAGTTTATCTTTTGTGACTTGATGTAACCAAATCATTTTTAGGTATTTACAATTACATTACATATGAGTAACTACTTTCTTAATTAGAGAAATGGAATAACTATCCATTTAATCACAGATTAACATATGATACATTTTAAACTATGATTGCTTAATAATTTTTATCTATGTACCTGTGTTTATGTGGTAATTGCATGATTCTTGTCTTCACTTTGCTAGTACCTAAATAGTCCTCAAATTCTAGAGAAATTAAAACATTTCCCCTTCATTTTGTATGAATATGTTAAGTATACATATTTTTTTAAATATTTATTTATTTGAGAGAGAGAGAGAGCATGGGGAGGGACAGAGAGAGAGAACCCTCAAGCAGACTCCCCACTGAGTGCAAAGCCTGACTCAGGGCTTGATCTTATGACCCATGAGATCTCGATATGCACTGAAACCAAGAGCCAGATGCTCAACTGACTGAGCCCCCCAGGTGCCCATAAGTATACATATTTAAAATCAAAGTAAAGTAAAATAGAATTAGTTTAAGAAAGGCAAAATGTTTATGTGTACAAAAAATGTTATATGAAAAACATACATAAAGTTTAAAAAAGAACTTGGAAGCCCAAATAAAATAAAGAACTGCTTCAATGTATTTAGTTCAAAGTCGGATATAAATTCTTGTAAATGCATTACAGAAAATTATGTGACAAAACTTACTAGACAGTATGGCTCTACAATTAGAACACTAGGTTCCTTTTTCTTGGGTCAGGACTAATTGACCATATAGGGCTGAAAATAATGAGGATGGGCTCACTTAATTATGCTCTCAGAATCTTAACTTTGTATTTAAATACTATTTTCATTATCCTTCTGATTCTTTGCCTCTCATTAAAACAAATTCCATCTTCAGAATATGGAAATCTATTTTAATAGAATAAATGAAACTAAGTTTTTAAATCTAGGCTCATGTTAACAGAACATATGGACAACTGGATATATATTTTGAACCAGGTAAAATACCGACCTCTGGTTATTTCTGGGTTCTAGAAAATGTATACTTCTGATACAGTATGGTAATTTTTCAAACCAAATGATATAAATATATGTTTGTGTTATACCTACCTATGTATTTTAGGTTGTATGATGTTTTCTAATTATAGATTAAACTGAGATTCCATATATGAAGGAGATATTAATTTATTCTATTTTTTATATGTAGTAATGTCTTCACTTCTCATCAGCAAGGGACAACTTTTTTATTTATTTATTTTTTAAAGATTTTACTTATTTATTTGACAGAGAGAGAGATAGAGAGAGCAGGAACACAGCAGGGGGAGTGGGAGAGGGAGAAGCAGGCTTCCTGCCAAGCAGGGAGCCCGTTGCAGGACTTGATTCCAGGACCCTGGGATCATGACCTGAGCTGAAGGCAGACGCTTAACCATCTGAGCCACCCAGGCACCCCAGCAAGTGACAACTTTTTTCACATCTCTCATTTAGAATGGACATTGGCAAACAATAACTGTGCTGAAATCAAATTTCTGGTTTTATAAGGGAATGCTTTTTCTGTGATTTTTTTTTTATAAAAAAGTCACTAATATTGAAAATCAAGCCAAATCATTATTTTAATTATGGTTTGATAAAGTTCCACTATAGTCATAATCTTAAACATGATTAACACACATTAGCCATCCACCCCATCTGAATATAAATCCAAAATTCACTTAATGATTATCCACATTCTGCATTGTTCTATACTCTTTAGATGTGCCATTTGGAAGCATTTGAGTATTTGAAAAATACAGCTTTCCAGCAAGGAGCTTCAGACCTTGAATGACTGGCTATGAGAAGTAGTTCCAAAATTCATCTTACTATTGCATATTGTGTTTATGTAGGTATACTTATATCTAACTTGTTACTTTTTAAGACTCCTACTCTAAATCTAGAAGGTGCAGAACTCTGGAGGAGGAAGAAGATTTGGATAAAGAAGGTCTTGAGGCCCAAAGGACTTGGAATCTCCTAAGATCACAAAGGAATCAACTAAGTCAGTAATGAAAAGATCATTATCTTCCTTTAACAGTTTCTGTTATATTCATACTTGCAAGGGCTCCCTCATCAATGCGTCTGACTACAGTGCATTCAAGCTGCTCCAAATAAAAAAAAAATACTGTAATTTGCTGTAAACCTCTTTTGGAAAAGAGCCACTAGGAACTAACATTGTCTTAGTCTCAGAACCTATATTTTGTTTCTACCTCAGTTGCTACTATACATCTTCCATCAAGCTTTAATGCCTCTTGCCCCTAAATTCGACCTTATTTTCATAACTGTAATTTAGCTCCTCTGGCTGGAGAATTTGATGATCCATCCATATGTGCAATACTTTGAACCAATGACCTTGCCAGCCTGATTCCCTGTCTCTGGGTATGTATCCATAGCCCTTGATAAGCTTACTGCTCCCAATAAGTTCCAGGCACCAGACTTAAATCCTAGCTCCTGGTACAGTTGTGGTTAAAATGGTAATCAAGGCAGATATTTTCATACACATAGTAATAGTTTTATATATATTGTAAAGCAAACAAAAGAAAACGCAGTTTTGAAAAAAAAAAGGTTTATTAGAAAAGTTACCAGTTATATATACCATCCTATCATATTAAACTGTTACATTATTTTCTCAAATGTTTGTGTACTACATTGTAAACAGTCTTAATGAACCTTCATAAAACAAACAAAACACTTCCTTTAGGCCAGTAGAACCCTGTCTAGTGTGCATATAATTAGCCATGTGTATTTTCTGAATCCTAATACATTCTAAGTGAGAATTCATTTCTCTCTCTCTTCTCTCTTAAAACAGTTAAGAGTGATATTTCAGGAAGCTATACTTACCTTAAAGATTCTCAAGTCGCCCTTAGCTATTTTTACACAGGTCAAGATACAGCTTACATTCTAGTTTAATAAAAGAGGAAATGATTTTCTTTCCTTTCCATTCTCACATAATTTACCTTGAGTGAGAGAGTTGTCTTCAGCACATCTGGTTCCAAGACAGAACAATGAGATGTTTATAACAAAATAATGTTGCATAATGAAGCACTTCAGGTATATGAAAAGTGAATCTCCAAAGAGATTAGAGCTGTAATTTATATTTTGTTCTGAAGATGAACACCTGTAAGCCATTTTTCCTTATGGTAGCGATCTTTATAAAATTAACAGTGATTTATATTTATATTTGAGGATTAATCCATATTAAATTTGAGTGCTAAAGCAATTTCAAATGAGTAAAAATGCTTTTTCTCTAGGTCAAAAGCAAGTATTGTGAGGATGTAAAACTGTCTTTACAAATGAAAGACAAGTGTTAGAAAACACTTTCTTTGGCTAATAAGTTTCTCTTTGAACATGCAAATGCGTATAAAGAAAGGAGACAAGTGGTGAGTGGTTATTTGTCATTAACATTGCATTGTGTCTGTTTAATCAAATGCTTTCTTCTGAACACCTAACTAAGATGTAATGGAAGAATACTCATAAAATATCATTGCTTTTTTTTTTCTTTTTTACGAAAACATTTCTGAGTTGATACTCAATGTATAAATATATACCAGTTCCCTCCCAAAATTGAAACATACTTGAACTTTGATTACTGTAAAAGATGAATATTCAGGATATTCCTAAATTGTTGTTAGGTAAACAAAACTCTGAGTGGTATCTGCTGAATTTGTAAATTAAAATAATTCGAAAGAAACAATTCATTTCGGGGCCCGCATTTGACTGCACAACCCCATATATGATCACTGTTAAGCAAAATAGCGTGGTAGTTAGAAGCACTGTCTCTACAGCCCATCTGTGTGTGTGTTTCGATACAGTTTGTGACCCAGTGCAGTTGCTTACCTTCTCTGAGTCTCACTTTCTCATTTCTGAAAGAGGGATGACAATAAGTAGCTTCCACTTAAGAGGGCTGTGATTGGAATTCAATGCATCAGTACATGCGAAATCCTCAAGAATAATGCCCAGCTCGTAATATAATAGTTATCATGATTACAACTTCAGAGATGGCATATAAGAACAACTTAATGAGAAGTCATATTTTTATCATAACTAAATTATTTTGAAAGTGAGGACAATCGGGACTTAACCTTTAAGGTGCTACAAGGTATTTAAAGTACCCAGGTATTATGGGCTGAATGTTTGCATACCGCCGCCCCCCCCCCCCCCCCCCCCCCCCCGCCCAACGCCACTGATAAACTGAAATCCTAACCCCCAAAGTGAAGGTATTCGGAGGTGGTGGCTTTGAGAAATGATCAGGTCATGAGAGTGGAGCCCTTATGAATGTGATTAGTGACCTTATAAATCAGACCCCAGAGAGCTTTCTAGACTCTTCTACCATATGAGGATCCAGCAAGAAGACAACCATCTAAGAACCAGAAAGTGGGCTCTCACCAGACACCAAATCTACAGGAGCCTTGATCTTGGACTTCCCAACCTCCAGAACTGCAAGAAATAAGTTTCCATTTTTAATAAGCTGCCAAGTCTATGGTATTCTGTTATAGCAGCCTGAAGAGACTAAGACACAAGGTCTAGACTCTGACCTAATACTAAATGCAAATATCTCCTTCTTCCTATCTCCCTCCATCCCTCTCTCCTTCCCTTCCCTCTTTCTTGTGGAAGCTTAACCTCTAAAAATATAGACAAATGATCTTGGCCACAACCTCAACAAGATTAAATAAAATCATGTCAGGACTTAGGAAATTATTGGTAGTTATGACTCTGTTTACTGAGAATAAAAAAAAAATCTTTTATTTTTCCTGACTTTTCTCCTGTTTTGATAGGATTATTTAACTGGGATAGTAAAGGAGGGCCATGGACATCTGGATTTCAACAAGGCTGCTGAAAATGTCTTTCATTATGTTTTTGTGAGAACTGACTTAATTGAATTTTAAATAAGAGTGACCTAGTGATTTTAATTGACTATAAGCTCATACTGAGACAACACTGAGCTGCAGCTGCAAACAGAGATAAATTACTTTAGGCTGTATTGGAAATGCATCTCAAGCAAAGGAGGTGAAAGTTTCAGCCATATCTTGATTTCTCTGTTTATTAGAGGAGCCCACTTTAACATGAATGTGGCAAAAGAGAAACCCATTATAAGGCCAGAAGATTGGAAAGAGCAGGTTAATTGTCTAAGAGCTCTGTCACATGAGGGGAAATGGAGGGAGCTGGGGATGCTTAGCTTGAGAGGAAGAGAAATAGGAAAGGTATGTTTATTGGCTCCCAATGTGTAAAGACCAGTCATACGGAGGAAGTTACTCTGATTCTGTGTCATTCTATAGGACGAAGTTAGGGCAGTACATGGGAGCACGTGGGGAGTATTCAGCTTGAAGGAGGGCAAAATACAGCACCCCTGATTATTTTGAATTAAAGTTATTTAAGAGGGGTGCCTGGGTGGCTCAGTCAGTTAAGCGCCTGCCTTTAGCTCAGGTTATGATCCCGGGGTCCTGGGATTGAGCCCCATGTCAGGCTCCCTGTTCACCGGGGAGCCTGCTTCTCCCTCTCCCACTCCTCCTGCTTGTGCTCTCTCCCTGTGTCTCTCTGTCAAATAAATAAATAAAATCTTAAAAAAAAATAAAGTTATTTAAGAAACAGCAAGTGCAAGGACATTCTAACCCTCCGTTGTCCCCTTGAAAGCAGGAAATATATGTCCCATGTGAAGGTACTTCCCTATACCAAGAGAGTAGGAGACATCCTTATTGCCAGAGAGAGGGAATTCAGGGCCATGAAGGCTGTACAAACATTTCTACTTCCTCACAAATTTGCTACCCTAAGCCCAAACTTCTTTGCCTTGTCAGTTCTTCACAAGTTTATTGTTTCTTTCTCTAAAAGGTATAAAAGCTGCCTGCTTTGGTCATTTCTTTGAGTCTCATCATATCTTTGGGGATCCTGTACATACAATATTGAATTTGTTTTTCTCCTGTTAATCTGTTTGTCAGTTTAATTATTAGACCAGCCAAAGAACCTAGAAGGGGAGAAAGGAGAGGTTTTCCTCCCCTACAAGCTCAAACTAAGAAATTTTTTTTTTTTTGCCTTTTCAAAAAATGACAGCTTTTTAAAAAAAATATAAAGAAAGAAATATTCTTAGGTTCTGAAGTTTACACAAAACTGGTTGATGATCTGTCAAAAGTGATATAGAGATAATTTCTTCATTAGGTGCTAGATTGGGCTAACTAAACTCAGTCTCGGTTTTCATGATGGCCTCTGTGTAATTTATCCTGAGATAAGTGGACTTGAATCCCAAGTGTTATCATCCTGGTCTATGTTTGTGCAATCCTTATATGTTGTGGAAATTATACTGAGATGAAAATATTTTACACAAGGTTTTGCAATATACCAGTATTTTTTGGTGTAAAATGCTTTGAGACCATGCTGTGTGAAAATGTTTACAAATAAATAAAGAAAAAAATTTTTAAAAAGTTGCTATAATGCAATCAACTGAGTAGACTAGTGCTTATCCTATGAAATAAGTCTTTCAGTTATATTACATAGCTAAAGGGAGTAATTGCTAAACACAGTAACAACAACAAAACATTTCCTAGTAGCTCGGCATTCTTATGATATCAGTGGTTATGTCACTAACATCATACTCTAATCACCAGAATTGACCAAATACCTGAAAAACTGATATTCTGGATTATTTGAGATTAATCTATAGATACTATAGAGTTTATTAACAATCTTGGATTTCATTTAAGAAGTTATTATTTTGTGCTTTTCATTTGAGAAGTCAACATTTATACTATGTGTTACATTTACCGAATTGAAATAACCATAAAGTCAAATATAAAGTCATATTTTCTTATTTAGTGAAGAATCCTATAAGGATAAAGTATGACAGATGTTTCATTTATTAATAAAAATCACTGAATGGGGAACTAATTATTCTTTCTACAATTCATAATATTATTTTCAGATTTTTAATGTTATGCTGTCTCTTCAAAATCTGAATCATTAGGATTTCCTCAAAAAGGTTTTAGCTTTCTGCTTGTATCAACTTGCTAAACTAAGCGTTCAAAGTTTACAGAATTGCTCTTTTGTTATTTTAATATAATGTCAAATAAACCTGCCTCAATTATCTTTAAAAAAACACATTTAGTAATACTTTTCTACCCATCATTGAGCCTATATATGGCATTCTATGAACCAAGCTGTCCATGAGCATGCATAGTTAAGAAGCAGTGAAATTCAGGGATTATACACAATCAAAATATAAAGGCAATGAGAAAATAATTAAACACCTGGTCACATGCAGGCCACTGAGCCAGAAATTGCTAGTTACTACTTGATATCCTTTCTCTCCTTTCTTAAGAAAAGATACTCCCCCACTTCTATCCTCCATTTTATTTAAGTGGTCCTGTGGTATAGCTAAAAAATTATATTTACAGTTCTTTCTTTCCTAGTTGTGGCCATGTGTGTAAATTCTCACTGATAAGATATAGATACACGCTATTGGTAGGACTTCTAGAAAGCCTCCTTAAATGGAACTAAATTAGCTAGGAGGAGTCCTTTGTCCTTTGCCCTTTCCTTCCCTTTGCCCTTCTTCCTGCTGCAACATGTACATGGAATTTGGATTTCTGGTACCATCTCACTTTGTGGATAGGTACAGAAAGATGTGCATGCAGCAGATAAATAGAAGGAGTCTAAGTTGCTTAATGACATTATGAAGTCATCTCACCCACCAATCTAGTAATGCCTACTGATGTTCTTTTCTGCGAAGATAAACACTTGTTCATTTTAGCTACTGGAGTCTGGTCCTAGTTATAAGTAACAAAACACAACACCTAACTGATAGAGACACTCAGTGACATAAAATGTGAGTGGATGCAACTTTCATGTCTATAAGAGTTGCAAAATGATTTGATTTATTTTGCATGAGGTCACAGTGTAGAAAATATTTGGGGGAAGGTGTGAGTGTATTAAATTATTTTTGTGTGATTTAATAGATCAATCATCAAAGAAATATATATATAGAAATTTGTGATTTAATAACTATTTTTCCTTAAGTAAAATATCCACCATAGTTCAGTTGAAAACAACTGGGTCAGGGATAGGTTTCTAGAATATTTGTGAACTGATTCTTAAATATTTCTGCCAAGAAAATTATGGCAAGGAGGGACCACCTGCATGACACAGATGATCCTGAATTATCACACAGAAAAATGAACCTAGCATTGGAAAACCAGCCATCATGCTTCTCAAAACACTGTCCAACAGACATTAATGTCTCTAATGGATTCTCTGTTGCTTTTTTGGCATGAGAATTGATTAGACTTGGATAGTAATAGAATATATTCTAACAAAAAAATGAGGTCATTGGAAAACAACTGTGTCTAATTCAGTATTTGACACAGCAAAAATGCCTCGCTGATGCTCAAAGATAAAATGCTAATAAATATACTAATTTCCACTACTATACTCCATTTCGCCTCTCCCCAACTTACCTCCAGACAAAGAAAACTGATCATAAATACAACAGATTTTTAAAAATTTACAAAATCATATGTGTCCCCTTTAAGCAGTAATTCTCAAACTTATAATTTTGACCTCTGATACACATTTAGGCTTTTTCCCTTTATTCTTTCTCCAGCTTCTAGGTGTTTAGCCCATAAAATAAACGAAGCCAGAGCAGGTCCCATATGATGCTAGTTGCATTTGATGGCAGAGATACCAGAAAGCTGTGAGTGGTGAGCCAGTGTAAACATTTGGCCTTTGCTATGATACTTGCAAAGGCTCTAAGATGGGGGTGTTCTCCTGGCTGCAAAGTTGGAGAATGTGAGAGGTGAAGAGAGGCAGATCATTCTTTTAACACATGAGAGACCATAAATAACCATCTCTCATTCTTATCATACAACTTAAGAGTTGAAATATAATTTAGTTCTGTAGTTTAAAAAAATAGCATAACTTTTCAAAAGAAAGCATATCATAGAATTCTAGAGTCTAAAAGTGATAATAGCCAATAAAAATGGAGCTCTCCTGGTTAAGATTTGAAGGGAATAACCTAGTCGATCTTCCCCACTTTCCCTTAAGCAGCTTTTATGGTTTTCCCAGAAAGCTCTGAGTTCTACAGGACCCCCAGAATGGACAGAACATAGTTGGAAGCTTCTTGTCTAACTTCCTTCCATCTCCTGCCATTGTACAACTTGGGTGCTGGATGAAGAAACTGAGACCAGAGAGTTTCAGGAATTTCCCCACACTTGCACTATTAGAGGGAGAAGTGAATCTAGACTACTGATCTATGGTTTATTTGTTTATTTTTTCTTTTTGTTTTAAGATTTTATTTATTTATTTGAGAGAGGGAGAATGAGAAAGAGCACGAGAAGGGGTAGGGTCAGAGGGAGAAGCAGACTCCCTGCTGAGCAGGGAGCCCGATGCGGGACTCGATCCTGGCACTCCAGGATCATGACCTGAGGCAAAGGCAGGTGCTTAACCAACTGAGCCACCCAGGTACCCTTGTTTATTTTTCATTATACAACACTGTCTAGATATAAAGGGAATAATTCTTAATATCATTTCAAACTGCTTTTTGAATCATTTCCCATCTGAGTATATTAAACTGCAGAGAGTGGAATTTGTCACATACTTTGGATTACTTTAGAAACTGAAGGCTATCATGCTTAATCATCAAGGGAGTAATTCAGGGACATGATCTTCGATTGTATAAAAATTCAAGGCAACCATGGACAGTTAAACCAATCAGAATATTATTTATTCATTATCAATTGTTTTCCCAGGATTCTGGAAGACATAAAAGAAGCATAAGACATGGTACCTGACCTTAAGAAATGGCCTATATTGTTAGGTAGACAGTGTGCGTGTGTGTGTGTGTGTGTGTGTGTGTGTGTGTGTGTGTGTGTGTTTAGAAGATGGTTATCAACTGACCTGTGTAGAATTTAATAAAAACTTCATTGTTGTTAATGAAAGAGAGGAAGACAATCAGATTCTCTTATCAATTAAAAAATGAGTGAAAGAGAGAGAGAGAAGTTCAGAAATTTGGCTTGTGGTCTTTGAAGTTATCAGAGGTTAATGGATCTTTGGTTGTTCAAAGTCTCCTGGCCTGTCAAACTCCTGGAAAGCAGAAGCTAAGAATTTTGAGGAGAATGAAGGGTAGCATGGTGTAAAACAGATTATATATGAAAAGAGAAATAGAAATAGAGAATTTAGAAATGGAATAGGGAGCTCAGAATATTCTAACTACTATACTTCCTGAAGTTAGACTGTGAAATCTCCTTCAAAACTTTAGACTCATGAGTCATTCTCTAAGCTTGTGTGAAGGGTTTAAGTTGTACTCAATCAAACTTTTCTTGACTAAGTCACAATAAATGGATACAAATTACCTAGTAGAGTGTATAGTACATAGAATGCAAAACATGATATATATCATTATTATGTTGAAATATAATTCCTGGCACTCAGGATTCCACATGGTTAGAGTTATAAAAACAAAAATGCAAAGCTGCTGTACTTCTCAATGTGTTATGTATAGGAAAACACTGAGTGGAATTTGGGAGCTGGGAGCTTTAGTCCCATTTCCTCTACCAAGTGTCCAGTTGCCCTTGGTTAAGACTGACATAAAGAAGCCTCAATTTTCTAATGACAAAGGAGAAGATGAGTGATTTCAAAGATAACTTCCATCTTTAAATTTATGTAAAACTGGGGTTGACTCCAAGGACTGGTATAATCTGCAAATATTTCTTATATTTTTCCTGTGAAATCTTTCATGCATAAACTTATATGAGTTCAAAATAAGGGAAGACATGTTTTTCTTTTTTTTATGTGAACTTTTTCATATTAGCTTTCCAGCCTTGTGCTGTACGCATAAACTCATTTCAGAGAATTATTTAATTATCACTGATTAAGAGATAGGGGAATTTTAGTTTCTAAATCATAACATGTGGGAAGTATATGCTTGTTTTCCTTGACATTAACAAGATCTTAATTCCATCCAAAAAGCTGACTTAACACAGGTTTAATCTTGTATATGTGTTATTATTGAGAATGGATCTGCTTTTCCATTTGATAGAAAATATGACTGTGCTCTGATGAGAGTGACATTTAAAATTAGTTTCCCAGACCTGGTGTGCCCATTGAAGCCTCACAGATGGAAGAGGAGAAAAATGTCAGAGAAACTCATACCCTTGGATTTCTTTCTGCTGCCTACACTTTTCTCCTGATACCTGCTCCTTGGCATTGCTTCTAGTACCTCAAAGGGAAAACATGTTGCAAAAGGATATATTAGAGTACTGTGCACTATTTTAATACATTTTTAAAGGAAACAACTTTCTTTGCTCTCCTATTGCTGACCTCTCCACCCCTGTATTCATCTTCCTCCCTTCCCTTAATTCCTCAGGACACTCGAGTGTTTTCCTGGGGGATGAAAGCAAAGAGAAACTCTTGGTGCTTTAACAGGCTTAGAGACTGCAGGAAATTCTCATTTCTCACCGTGCCCCTTTTGATAGCAATTCAAGGACTCACTGTTGCAAAGACTGATGTGTGTATTTTGAGCAGAAACAACAAGGAAAAGCAAGAAGTTTTTCTGTATGTCACAGTGTTTTTAAAATTGCCCATCACTTGGTTACCATGTCTTCCTCTCTAAGGCAAAACTTTATGGAGGTTCGTCTTCTAGTATAAGCCCATGACAAGTGACCTCTATGGTGTTGGTGGTTGGAATTGTTTTGTAGCTTGTAAATCACATAACATAAGGGAAAAATCTGACCCATGAAAAAACCCCAAACAAATACATTTATTTGCTAGACCATATTTTTTGGGAAGAAAAACAATTTAAAATGAAACAAATTGATTTAATCTGGCAAAATTTTGGTTCATCTTGGATTCGTGTATTGCTAAGTAATGACTTCATGCTTTCTTTCTTGTTCTCCATTGGGATTGCTTAATTTTATGTGAAAACTTGACTGGGCTAAGGGATGCCCACACAGCTGGTAAAAATTATTTCTGGGTGTGTCTGTGAGGATGTTTCCGGAAGAAATTAGCATTCGAATCAGTAGACTTAGTCAAGAAGATCCACCCTCACCCTCTAATCCTTTGAGGGTTCTAATAGAACAGCGAGGTAGAGGAAGCTTCACCGCCCCACCCCACTCTCTTCTTGAGCTGGGACTGACAGCTTCCCTTGCCCTTTTTCTCAGGTCTTCGAACTCTGGAACTTGCACCAGCGACCCCCTCTCCCTTGCATTTCTCAGGCCTTCAGACTTAGGCTGAATTGCACCACTGGCTTTCCTGGTTTTCCAGGTCAGAGAGAGTGGATCGTGGAACTTTTTGGCCTCCACAACTGCGTGAGCCATTGCTATAACAAATCTCCTCTTATATATATATCGATATATATCCTACTGGTTCTGTTTCTCTGGAGAACCCTGACTAATACACCTATCATTCTCCCCTTTTCTGGGTCTTGGATACAAAAATCCATGTATATTTATCCATTTTCAGTGACACTGCTCTCAAAAAAAAAAAAAAAAAGAAAACTTATGTTTGACTTCTGTGAGATACTAATCTCATCCAAACTTCAGTACAAAACACAGGGGTCAACATTAAAATTGCTAGGATATCTTACCTTTCTCTGCAACAGAAAAATTATTATTAATGTTCTAGGTCCACTCTAGTAAAAATGCACATGTGTTCTTTCTGTTCAATTTTCCAGCACCCTTAAAACTGTGACTTAGCCGAGTAGCCTGAAACTATGTTAGTTTTCACAGTAGTTTCTGAACTAAATGCCTGAAGTAACAGAAACCAGAGGAACAATACTGTAGTGGCCAGGTTCCCTTAACAAGCTGCAGCACTCAACATGGGAAGATTCCAATCTGGCCACTGAAACTGAAGCAAAATTGCCACTGTTACAATTTTGAAACAGGAGGAGATAAGAGGTTAAAAGTTAAATAAGGAAAATCCTTCTAAAACTGAAAAGCAAGCCAACCCAAATGACAAACTGAGTGGAATTTTTTTACAAAACTGTGAGCTCCCCATGACTGGAAGTGTTCAGACAACAGATGGATACTAATCTAGAGGAATCCTGCAATGGGTGGGGGTTACACCAGGTGAGCTGTAAGCCTCTTCTAATGCACAGATTCCATGGTTCTAGGAACCATATGGTGAGGGCATTTAAAACAGTACTGAGAGAAAAGAGACAGTGTTAGTCCCCCAGTGTTTTTCCATTTTCTCTGGGAAATGCAGTCTCTCCTTTATAACAGAGATGCTAAATTTAATTGGTATGCCTACCCTCACCTATAATCTCCTAAGCTATTTCCCAAGTTTGTTTCTGTACAATTATAGACACCATTTAAACACGATTGATAATTGGGTCCATTAACTATGTTTTCAAATGTTCTGAGACACAGTCTCGGATATGAGGCATGAGAGGTGGCTGGAGCCTGAAGTAGAGAAGAATATGAATTGCACTCAGTCTGTGGCAGAAGGGAAGAGCATAGGAGACTATTCCCCAGTTCACTTGATTTTTACCTGATGATTTACAAGGTATGTAAATTAGGAGACAACCACAGAAGGTACATTTAATGACATCTTAATGCATCACAGAATTTACGACAAGGCATGAATAGCTTGTGCACTCAACCATTGGAAGCAGATGCTGCAATAATTCTACTTAATACTTAGAAGCAAAGTAAAGCATATTGTTTTTTGTACAAATGTTTATGAAACATTAATAAGAATAATATGCACCATTCAGTGCTGAACATATAATCTGAAATCCTTTCCTATAAATATTTATAAAGGAGACATTTTGGTTCTCAACATAAATTGATTTTAAGCCCAGATTCTGAAATACTGCATGGTTTTCTTTCTCTGAGTATGTATTTAACTAGAGTAAGACTAACTGACTCAAAGGACGGCACTACTTTTTACTGTACCTACTTACTGTTGAGTCTAAAGAGAATGCTTTGAATCAATTTGTAAAATATACTCTTTGCTACAACAGCTCAGCTAGTTGCTTGGAAATGGAATTTTTACTATTGTGTTAGCTAGTAAATGCTTACTGTGTTGGGAAGAATTAATGAGCTTCATTAAGTTCAAGAAAGTACACAGTTTCTAAATTATGTGGTAATACTTGATATTTAATAATATAAATAATTTAAAAATGCTTTTTCCATCAATGCCTCAAATGTTGGCTTGGCTATTCACAATGACCAATTATGTGTATTAAAGGAGCTAGAATATATTTGAGGAAAAAAAAAAAGAACTTTACATTCCCTTAGTACAGTAAACGTGATTTACTATTCAAAATGCTATAGTTCTTCACTGCTAACTACAGTTGCAAGCCTCTTAGTCACACCATTTTCTTTCTGACAGTATCTTTTCCATTTTCAGTTGTATTATGTTTCTTTTAATGGCTTTTACTAGCCAATGTCAGGTTTTGTTTTGTTTTTCCCCTCCCCTTAATGGGGAACCATTTTAGAGAAATAGGATACTCTAATGGTGATTTTCTTCCAGTTAAAATAATCCTAATTGCTAATTGCTCTTCAACTTTGCAGTGCTGTCTCTCCTTAGTTTCCTGAGTTCGGTCAAAAATGTCAAGATTATGAAATGAATTATTTTTGTGACTTTATTTGTGTAAGCATTTAAATATGGAGAAAGTTTAACACCGCAAATTTAGCTTTCTCAAGAAATACAGTGAATTTATTGAAAAGCATCAGACAAAACGTGAGCCTTGGGAAAAGTAAAAGGACTTTACGGTCTAAAGAATATCCCACAGCAACACAGCGGAGAAAGGACAGAATGAGAAGGTTGTTAGGAGCTATGCACAGGAGCGATTTTAAAAGTAATACAGATTTTGCTGCATTAATACCACTTAAATCTGTCTAACCCATTTGAACACAATATGATCGGTCATTTGAATCAGCCTTGAGACATTTGATCATAGCGTTATGATGTCTGCACTCTCTAATCCATTGGCTCATGTCTTATCATCTAAAGATGCTAGGATTTGTAACATCTTCTCTGACCTTTGTGTTCGTCTTGGATTTCCAAATACAGATATGCACACTAGATGTCCAAATTCAAAGAGATCTATATCAAGTATTAGAAAACTATGCCATATCTTAAAATATATAAAAAGCTATTTTGATCTGCTCTTGTCCTACTAACTACCAGAAACTGAGACACTGTAAAACAGAATTGGTGAGAAAGTTCTTCTTTTCTATTGCCATGTATCCACTGTATGTTATGAACTTGTTCAACATTGAAAGCTTTTAACAAATTTAATCTCAATTGTGTCTAGAATACCCCTGGTGAAATAAATTTTAACACTAAAGTAAATATGTGTTTATAAAAAGTGTGTATAAAGGGGTGCCTCGGTGGCTCAGTCGTTAAGCGTCTGCCTTTGGCTCAGGTCATAATCCCAGGGTCCTGGGATCCAGCCCCACATGGAGCCCTGCATCGGGCTCCCTGCTCAGCAGGAAGCCTGCTTCTCCCTCTCCCACTCCCTCTGCTTGTGTTTCCTCTCTCGCTGTGTCTCTCTGTCAAATAAATAAATAAAATCTTTTTTAAAAAGTGTGTATAAAAATTTCTGCTTAAGTACCAGTGACTTCGAAAAATTTTAGTACTAAATTTTAAGTCATTGGTACTCAAGCGAAATTTGTTCTAAATGGAATAAATTAGGATAAATTGAGTTTGTGTCAGAAAATAGCTATGATTATTTTGAAGTACCAATTGATATTGTAAAATAAAGGCTTCACAAATATTTAAGTTTAATCAAATCACAAAACTTGTCATGCAGTGCGAAGAGAAAGAATGGAAAATAATGAATATATTCCACAGCCCATTTTAAAGTAGCTAGAGGCAGAGATTATGGTTTAAATAAGCTTTAGAGTAAGCCTAGGATAACAGTATTCCTGAGCCCAATTGTGGTCTAGGCTTGCTTAATAAAGTTGTAAATGTCCTTCTTTTAAGGCCATACTCTTAATTGCCTCATTAGAGTCCACATTCACAACATTACCAGGAGGCTGGGTCTGGTTTATCGCCTAGGTTCAAACCCCATGCTAGCCCCTGTTTATTCACAAATACTGGATCATGGGGCTCCAACAGTCACTACAAAATGAGCCTCCTCTTCTCTACTACTTTCATCATTACCTTGATCTGAGGTGAGGGTACCTCCTGTCCTCTAGTTATTATCCCAGCCCTTCCTGAGAATGTCTTCTCTCTGCCATTCTCCCTTGAAGTCTGGTAGAGATAAGGATGGCAATGGTAGCAGTGGGAAGAAAACACAATTATATATATTTATTGCATTTAATATTCATCATAACTCCATTTGGAGAGATCAGAGTAAAGACTTAGAGAGGTTAAGTAAGTAACTTGGCCAAAGTCACACACCAATGAAGTGATGTGGCTGATATTTCTGATTTCAAAACCCCTTTTCCCTTACTGGATCATTGTGATGCCCGCATGAATGCCTGGTGAGTATGTGCTCTTACATGCAAAACTAATATTTTTCCAAGGCCAGTACCATGTCTACCATGATTCCTGGTTCCATCTAGGGTGGATCAAAAATTATCAGAGCATTACACCATTTAATTTGATAACAGATTATGAACTAAGCCTAACATCTTCAATTAGTTTGGAAAGTAGACTATTTAAATAAGCAAATGTAAGTCTTTTTCAAAGCTAGTTTTAAATAGATATTTTTAAGTATAAAGTAAACTCCAACGATCAGAGTTCTGTGGCCAAAGTTCTTAATCAATTATTTTCTAAATTTTTTTTTCTCTGAAAACTTACCTTAATACTTGATATTTGGCATGTGAATAGGAGTTTGAAAGAGAGAATAAGCCGGGGGTAATAAAGAAATAAATGATTCTAAGAAGAGGCCTGAGGAAATGTCAAACTGATTGCTGGGACTGTTACTCTTATAACTTACTTTCCTGGATATACCCTTTGACATACTTTCATAAATATTTTCTTTGTCTCTCCAAATGAAGTTCAAACTCCTGAAGCTTGTAGGGCAGATAAAGTGCTTTATTAACATTACTTCCTCAGTGTCTCACATTTAGTTGATGTTTAATAAATATTTATTGAATAAATGAATATAAATGAAAGAGCAAACTTTAAGGTTTGTATATTGTATGTTATACCATATTTGCTTGACTGTAAACTGTCAATTGTCTTTGAGTCAATAAGGAACAATAATAAAACCTATGGTGCAAAGATATTAATGAGAACAAAGTCTTTTAAAAATATGTTTGTAAGTTTGCCTGTATGTGTGCAAAGGTATGTGAGTTACAAGTATGTGTGCATGCTTAATGTTTGTAGTCATCTCTCTTAGTGTGTTTTCAAGTGCATATATATTTTTTTGTAAGTTATTTGACTGATCAACATTCATATTGTGCTTTTACTATCAGCTATTTGTGTCAGTAATCTAGAACTTACTCTGTACCTTAGGAACTCGAGAAGAAAGTTCATGGATGCTAGTTCATCATACCAGTCAGTAGCTGATAAAGGTGACAAATTTGATAAGAAGGTGTCAGAATCTCTGGGCTCTGACATTGCTGATGGTGAGAGAAGCAAGGCCATTACTCCTGAACACAGGTTAAAATCATTAAGTGTTAGGTTTGCCCAGAGATGCTTACATTTTGTTTTTTAGTCATATCATAATTAGACAACTTTTATTGTTGAAATTCTAACCACTAATTACTGTTTTATATTGAAACAACACTTTTTAAATTATGAGAAACACAGTATTTATTAGAAATGCCTTATACTTTTTAAAATCAACCAGGCTTGGGACTTCTAATTCTGGACCAAAATGGAGTAAATTCACTTCTCCTTATTGCTTTAATAAGTACAGCTTAAAAAACTATGGAGATTTTACGTTTATATATGTATATATACATATATATATGGAATTATATACATATATATGGAATTATATATATATATATATAGGTAGGTATATATATATATGTATATATATATAGGTAGGCATATATATAATAGGTAGGTAGGGAGAGGAGGGCATATCAGCTAGTGACTTTGGGGCCCATGGAATGACTTGGTGAAATTTCTCAGGGTTTTCTTTTTGGCTCATATATTCATGATGGGGAAATGAAAATGCAAGCAACTTGAAAACACCAAAAGGGGCATAGCAAGAAACAAGTAAAAAAGAACCCCACAAAAAACAAATAAATATTATCTTGCTCTAGCCAAAGGACTAGAAAAGGGTCAAATTAGCAAGAGAGAAAACTTGGAGATAATAGCTCCCCCATCCCAGCCAAACACCATGGATAAGAAGCCACGCTCCAATTCACTCCTGCTAGCAAATGCTGGGTAGGGAGTGCAGACATTCATCATCACTATTTATAATGAGCACCACTTCTCACACCTCTCTCCCTCTTCCTTATCTTCTCCCACTAGGGTGGGATCTAGGAATAATGAGTGTGAAGCTGGGACTTTCATGCCTGGTGGTAATGAACCCACCTGTTCTCATGATATCAGTGTAGGCTTCATGAGGAACCTAGACTTCCACACTCATGCTAGGCGGTGGCCTCCTTCCCCTGCTGGGTAGGATGAGAAAAGGCCTACTAAAACAGAAGATTTAAATAAGATCTGGAATCTATCAATATAATATCCAAAATGTCCAGGATACAACAAAAACTCACTTGTCATAACAAGAACCAGAAAAATACCAGCTTAAATGAAAAAGCCATCAACAGATGCTACCGTGGAGATGACACAGATGCTGGAATTATCTGACAAAGATCTTAAGGTAGCCATCATAAAAAAACTTTCAAAGAGCAGTTATAAACTTGTTTTAAACACATTAAAAAATAGAAAGTATAAACAAAGAAATAGAAAATACACAAATGGGAAGTTTAGAACAAAAAAATACAATAATAGAAAAACCCTTAGTGAATGAGCTCAACAACATAATGTAAAGAACAGAGGAAAGAAACAGTAAACATGAAGATAGAATAATATAAATTACTTTATGTGAAAAAGAGAGAAAAAATAAACTGAAAAACAAAATAAACAGAACCTCTGAGATGTGTGGACTATAAGAAAAGATCTGACATTCGTGTTGTTGGATTCCCAGAAAGAAACAATGGCTAAAAATTTTCTAAAATTGTCGAAAGTATAAACCTACAGGTTCAAGAAGCTGAGTGAACCACAAACAGTATAAACCCAAAGAAAGTCATGTTAAAACATAAGAAATTTCTGAAAACTAAAGACCGAGAAAAAATCTTGAAAGAAGCACAAGAAAAACACCTTACATACAGTAGGAAAACAATTAGAATGCTCTACATTTCTATATCTAGTGAAATATCCTTTAGGAATCATAGGGAAATAAAAATATTCTCAAGTGAAGCAAAACTATGAGAATTTGTCATCAGCACATCTGCCCTAAAAGGATGGCTAAAAAAAGTTCTTGAAACAAAATGGGTATGATTAAAAACAACAACAACAAATCTTGGAGCATGAAGAAAGAACTGAAGAAGTAAAAATATGGCAAATACAGTAAATGTTCCTCCTCATGAGTTTCTAAATTGTGTTTGATAGTGAAGTAAACATTATTATATTTGTGAGATGTGGTTCTCTATGTAGAGGAAATATTTAAGAAAATTATGAACTACTATAAACTGAAAAGGGCAAAGGATTTGAAGAAGGGAAGATATTTTGCGGTGATGAAACTATTCTGTATCTTGATTTTGGTGATTGTGTCATGAATCTACACAAGTGATAAAATGACATGAAACTATATATATACATTATACCAATTTTAATTTCCTGGGCTTTGCTATTATGTTATAGTTATGTAAAACGTAACCATTGGGGAAAGTTCGGTGCAAGGTCCATGGAAGCTATCTGTACCATTTTTGCAACTTCCTCTGAATCTATAGTTAAAAAGTTTTTTTTTTTTTTAAAGGCACAAAGGCTCTGTATACATTTAGGTATATAGATATTTGTTATGTGTTTTTTTCTTTGAAGAATAAATATATACCATATGTCATATATGAAGACCTGTTTAGGACTGTTCATTCCAGCTCACATTCAAATTTGGTCCCATCTAGTACTGGATCTCTGGAAATCACAACGTGGAGACATGTTACAGGATATTTTTAACATCATTCAACCTGTTCTTTATACACATAAGATGTCAGGATGAAATGCAATGATTAAGAAAAATTTCAAAATGAGATTGATAATTTCTAAGCCATTACTTAATCAACTGAACTTCCTCTTTGTCACTTCACATAAAGTATTAACTTAGTTACCTTTACTATTTTAGATGTGTTCTCAATCTATTAGATATAAAGAAAAGTGCCATCTCTATAGCTATAGAAATAGCCGTTATAAAGATGCTTTCTCCTAAGTTTTTGAATAACTATTATACACTACATACATTAAGTATACCATCTTATTAAAACCCACAACAGTCCTGAAAGGCAGATACTATTTTTTTCCCATCTTTTTATCAAAGATAAAGATGAACCTCAGAATATTTAAATAACATACTCAGAATTATTCATCTAGTTAGTGGCCAAAGACATATTCAAACCTACATTTGTATCAGGCAGCTTACAATCAGGAAAACAGAACCACACAAAGGATCTCAAACAGAAAATATTTAACACAGGGAAATCTTGGTCATGCAGGTTTTTGAAAATGGAAGATGCAAAAATCAGAAAGTATATTAATTCAGAAATAAAAAACTGTGAGAAGTAGCTACTACCTGAGGGGCTGGGAGAACACAAATTGTTAGAACACTAATGGTTAGTGCCAGAACCTGGCAGCACAGAGGAAAGGTCTCCATCTTTGGTGGCCAATGCTCCAGAGGCAATGTCAGAATAAGAAGAAATGGAGCTAGAGTGAAAGCAAAGGAGAGCAAGAATGATGACCATGTTCCTCTCTTCCCCATTTGTCTCTGAATACCCAATACTTCTTCCTATTGATCACACTCAAAGAGTAACTAACTGGAAAAATACTCTGGGAAACAGAGTTTGCAGACCCCCAGTGTAGACAGGGGTGAGGGGACAGGAATTAAAAATTTAGTTTAGACTGATTTTTTAGTCATAGCATTTACATGGGAACATGATGCCTTCAAACCAGGGATGATGCATTAATACTTAAAAGTTGAATTTTAAAGGCTAAATTTCTTCATTACATTTTCTAATTTCTAAGAATTCTAAAACTATGTAATATATACATTAGTTTTTTTTCTTACTTCCCCTCATTCTTCCAGAAGTGCAAAGGTATGTAATTTTACTTTTATATTTAAGCAGGAGTCTAAAAATCTTTAAGGATTTAAGAAATAATTCTAACCTTTGACATGATCCAAAGACAAAAAAGAAATAATTCTAACCTTTGACATGATCCAAAGACAAAAAAGTGCTGACTTGTTTCATTTTCTTTTCATAGATACCTGGTTAGCATTCAAGGGCTAATAAGGCCAAGGTCTCAGGTATATTCCATAATGGGACAGTTAGCATCACTGCCCTCATGTCCAGATGATTTTCCTGAAGTTAGTTAGACATGTTAACAGATACTGTTGTTCACTGGAAATACCCTGATGGTTGATGTGCCATTGCAGAACTCACTAGTAGTATTGGTAGAGGCAGAAGTAAAAGTTTTTCTCTGACTTTTGCTTTTAAAGCTATGTTACTTAGATGTATATGTTGGTAATATGAGATGAGAGATTTGATTGTAATTGTGTCTACTTTGTAACAGTATAACTTAATGGGTGATAAAGCAAAATAATTTAGTAGATCTGGACTATGACTTTTGAAAATGAAATTGAACAGAATAATAGAATGGAATGGAATGGAATGGAATGAAATAATAGAATAGAATAGAATAGAATAGAATAGAATAGAATAGAATAGAATGGGAGACAATGGAATGTGAGAAAAGAGTATGGAATCATAATAGATCAAGAGGTGAGTAATATTTGGTGAAATGTTTACTTTGGTTAAATATCTGCTTGTCTGTGTGTGTATGTATTCTGCATCATAGTATAAAATGTGCTTCTCACTACAAATTGTGGAAAACAATGTTTGAATTTGAAAAATACAGTGAAAGAAACCTAACTGAAGCAATTCTGTACTTCTTGTTGCCTATCTAAGTAAAACTACTGTGGCTAATTTTCTTCCTTTCCTGGATGAAAGGAAAAGGGTAGTAGACTTGATGCCTTAAAATACCAATTCTTCATAAAAAAATTTATTTGACCTGGTCAATTCCTTCCATCTGCATTTTACTATAGATAAAATTAAGATTTTGAACCTGTTTTATAATTTTTTAATTTATTTTTTTATTTCAATTCATTTAATTAACATATAATGTCTTATTAGTTTCAGAGGTAGAATCCAGTGATTCATCAGTCTTATGTAACACCCAGTACTCATTACATCCCGTGCCCTCCTTAATGTCCATCACCCAGTTACCCCATCCCCCCCAGCAACCCTCAGTTTATTTCTTATGATTAAGTCTCTCACGGTTTGTCTCTCTCTCTGATTTTGTCTTTTATTTTTCCCTCCCTTCTCCTATGATCTTCTGTCTTGCTTCTTAAGTTCCACATATAAGTGAAATCATATGATAATTGTCTTTCTCTGATTGACTTATTTCACTAGCGTAATACCCTCTAGTTCCATCTATGTCGTTGCAAATGGCAAGATTTCATTTTTTGATGGCTGAAAAATATTCCATTATATATATATATATATATATATGTGTATATATATATATATATATATATACACCACATCTTCTTTGTCCATTCATCTGTCAATGGACATCTTGGCTCTTTCCATAGTTTGGCTATTGTAGACAATGCTGCTATAAACATTGGGGTGCAGGTGCCCCTTCGGATCACTACATTTGTATCTTTGGGGTAAATACCAGTAGTGCAATTGCTAGGTCTTGGGTAGCTCTATTTTCAACTTTCTGAGGAACCTCCATACTGTTTCCCAGAGTGGCTGCACCAGTTTGCACTCCCACCAACAGTGTAGGAGGGTTCCCTTTTCTCCACATCCTCGCCAACATCTGTTGGGTCCTGACGTGTTAATTTTAGACAATCTAACTGGTGTGAGGTGGTATCTCATTGTGGTTTTGATTTGTATTTCCCTGATGGCTAGTGATGTTGAGCATTTTTTCATGTGTCTGTTGGCTATTTGCATGTCTTTTTTTGGAGAAATGTCCGTTTGTGTCTTCTGCCCATTTCTTGATTGGATTATTTATTCTTTGGGTGTTGAGTTTGGTTAAGTTCTTTATAGATTTTAGATACTAGCCCTTTATCTGGTAAGACATTTGCAAATATCTTCTCCCATTCTGTCGGTTGTCTTTTAGTTTTGTTGACTGTTTTTTTGCTGTGCAAAAGCTTTTTATCTTGATGAAATCCCAATAGTTCATTTTTGCCTTTGGAGACGTGTCTAGCAAAAATTGCTGCGGCCGAGGTCAAAGAGGTTGCTGTGTTGAACCTGTTTTAAAACCAGTATTTTTCATCACCCACTAGGTATTCTGCCACTCCAAATCATATAGATTTATCTTGTAGATCTGAAACTTCTTTTTTTAAATTTTATTATGTTATTTTAATCACCATACATCATTAGTTTTTGATGTAGTGCTCCATGATCCATTGTTTGCGTATAACACCCAGTGGTCCATTCTGTACGTGCCCTCTTTAATACCCATCACCAGACTAACCCATCCCCCCACCCCCCTCCCCTCTATGTGGTGGTTAGTTTTTAAACTGTCTTTATATCCTAATTGTATACTTTATACCTTACCGGTTATTTAGGATGTGGGGAGAGCAGTTGTGATTGTTCTAGAAAGCAGAACACTGAATAATATTGACATAGTTTATGAGCTGTCAGGTTTTGCCAATCTGATTGTGGTAAGCAGACTCTAAGATGGCCCCCAAATATTTTCCACTTCCTAGTAGTCATGGCCTAATGTAATCCCATCCCCTTTTATAACTTGATTCTTACTAATAGAATACAACGACATTGAGGGATGTCATTCTATGATTAGATTATGTGGCATTGTGACTTCTGTCTTGTTAGTAGATTCTCAGTATTGCCTTCTCAGCTTGCACAATTTGATGGACAAAGCTTCCACGTGGAAGAGATCCACATGGTATGGCCTCCAGACAATAGTCAGCTGGTAACTGAGACCTTCCAGCTCTCTAGGAACCACAGTATAAGAACCAAGAACCAGATGCTGCCAATAACCAGATGAACTAAGAAACGGATCTTTCTCCAGTTGAAACCTCAGATGAGACCCCAGCTCTTGCTGACAACTTGAATGCAGCCTTTTGAGAGATTCTTAAGAAGAGGACCAATTTACGCCACCTCTAAATTCTTGATCCACAGAAACTGGGAGATAATACATGTGTGTTGTTTTAAACAGCTAATTTTGGGTGCAATTTATTACACACAGCCATGAATAACCAATACACTGGTATATACTCAGTTATGAAACAGGCACATTTGCCATTGTCTGGAAGTATTTTTGGTTTTTATAACTTCAGAGGTGCTACTGGAATCTAGTGGGTAAAGGCCAAAGACGCTGTCAAACATTTTACAATACACAGACAGCCTTCTAACAACAAAGAGTTTTCTTTTTTTTTTTTTAAAGATTTTATTTATTTATTTGACACAGAGAGAGAGAGAACAAGCAGGTGGAGGGGCAGAGGGAGAGGGAGAAGCAGGCTCCATGCTGAGCAGGGAGCCTGATGCGGGGCTTGATCCCAGGACCCTGGGATTATGACCTGAGCTGAAGGCAGACGCTTAACGACTGAGCCACCCAGGCGCCCCAACAAAGAGTTTTCTAATCCAAAATGTCAACAGTGCTAAAGTTGAGAAACCCTGGTCTAAAGCAGATTACAGTACCTATAGACAACAGATTTTAGATCTCGTTCCACACGCTACTTCTAATATCCACTACCAAAAGGAAAATTATTTTTTAAATCTATTCCTGGGAATGTTATTGTAAAGTCAATGATATTTCATTCACTTTTGAGAGATCACAACATCTTTTTCTTAGAAATGTTCCAGAAAGAAAAGTATGAAACATATTTCCATTAAAATACTTTATTAATCCTAGAGATATGTCCATTCTGAAATATATAGGTAAGCTAGAAGCTGATAACAAAACACCTAAGTAAGCTAGAGAAATTTCACATATTAAAATTACAATGGTAATACCTGAGTAGCCAAATTTATCTTTCTCTATATTCGGTAGCTTATGCTCCCCCCTCAGGCTAAGACTCATTATGCCAACTTATATCTTACACTGAAATGGTTCACACACAAAACAAGGAGATCCTAAAATCCTTGTGGGTGTGTCTGTAACTTTTCACACTCAAATGAAAATGCTTCATGAATAAATCAATGGCGTTGTCACAGAAAGAAGGCATACATTTTTCCACAAATGGAACTGTAAGCAACCAGTGCTCACTGTGAATAATCAGTATGTTTCCTTTATGACTTGTCCTGTCAGAGAAACAGCATAATTTGTATTGCCCACAAATTGATATATTTCTGCTACATAAAGACAACCTGAATGGTAAGAAAAAAATACTGGTATGATTGTGCTTCTGCATTATTCAGAACAATAATATTATTATCAATTTTTTAAGGAAATAAGAGTAACAGCTGATACTCCATTAAAGAAATAGCTCCTCCCACTAAAGCCAAGCATAGTCATACTCAGAGTTACCATAATCATGCAGTCTCACAAAGCCGTGCTCCAGTCACCTTCATCAAATAAACTATATAGTCCCTTGGTCTTGACTGCACACATTGCCCACACAGTCAAGGGAATACTGTTGTCCTTCAAGCATATTTCTGTCCTACTTTTATTAACTAGACTAAAGACAGCTGAAAGGCTGATTTAAGCCCACGTTGTGATTTTGCTCTCACGATGATGATGATGTGCTTCATCAGGATAAACTTGAAAAGAGGTTAAAGGTTACAACATGAAAAGTCAAAGGCATTGCCTCAATATCATCCCTTCTGTTCACTACTCAGAAACTTCAATGCCTCCTTATTCTCTACAAAAATTTTAGTCTCTGACTTGCATTTAATGATTTCCCTCCAATTGCTTTTTTTAAAAAAATATTTTTTAGTACTTCCTATCATGAATTCTTTACTTTGGTCAAATTCAATTGCATTCTTTTCTCCTTCTAATGTCTGTGTTACAGCTCATGAGGTTCCCTCCATTTGAACTAACCTTTTCTTTTTCTGTACAAAGTGTAACCATCCTCAAAAGTCCAGGTAATATTTTACTCTTCATGATGCCTTTTATAACCCCCAGCAAGGCAATTCTTTTCCTCCTCAAAAAAGACAAAATGGGTTTATTTGCATATTTCAGTTTCCATTTTATATTTAATTGCATGTCTGAGTTATCTTTGCATTTCTCCAATGCATAATGTCTACTATATTAAACACACACGTAATCACTTGACCTAGACCCTAATGAAAAGCAAAGCACCTGCTTAAATTTGCAAATTCATGTGTTTGTTGTCCAATCATTGAATCTGTATTTCTTGTTTGGTTTGACTTGACTATTACTGAGTTTATCATTCACTTTATAGAATAATAATACAGGACTGACAGCAGTACTTACATGATAGTTAAATACTTAATAGTGGTCTATAGAAAGCTCTCTAATATCATGTATCAACCCTTAGTCTGGCACTATCAAATAAACATATTGATCTTCCTTATTTCATTCCTTGGTAATGAAAGATGATCTAATTCATCTCAAAGATACTCTTGAAAATCTGAACTGTTGACTGGCTCTGGAATAAAGCTTTCCTTTCTAGGACAGGAAAGGCAATGTGGTTAGTGTGTAATAGCTATAATGTAGGTGAAATACAATTAAATTTAATTAAGCTGGTTTAATGACCGAAATGTTAATACAGTTCTAGTTTATAATATCTGGCCTTAATATGTGTTTTGTCTGATAAATTCATAGTGCCTTCCAAGATTCATCTGGCTTGACTCCATTGTCTGTCACAGAAAGAAGCTGAATGGTTCAGAGAGAAGAATAAACAATTCTCCTTCTTGTATAACATGTTTTTATGGCATATTTGGGTTATAATAAAATGGAAAAGTTAGGCAGGCTAGCATCTATCCTGAAGAATAACACATGAAGAAGCAAAAAATGAAAGGAAAATAAGGGAATATAAACAGGGATCAGATAATTATGCTTTCTCATTAACTCTGATTGCAATCTTGTAAATGAAACTAAATATCCGGGAATATTTAGAAGACTGAATGTATTCCATTACAGGGATTTACCTGCTAATAAAATAAAAATATTCTTCTTTTTAGATTGAAATTTGGGTTAATTCCATTCTCTTGCCATCATATCATAATGGCACCAGGCAATTAATACCTACTAATGGCATCAGAATTTTCTTCTGAGAGTAAGCACAAAGTCAGGAAACTACAATTTGCAGTGCCAATGACTGTATGTGTACCTGTTTTGTGAATTTGCCTTTTATACTAAGGAGTTTAAATATGTGATTCTTTAAAGGTAATTTCACAAGTTTCTTTTTGTCTTCAGGAGAAATATCTAACACTAAAGATGATAATTTTTTTCCATTTAGTTCTTTTCTTTTTGGAGAACAACAGTCTTCGAAATATATGGCCCTTCACTCAATTGAGTAGCTTCAATTTAAATAAAATATATTCCAGTACTGTTTTCTCTTTTGGGAATTTAGGTATATGGTTGATAGGTGACTAGACAGAGGAGAAATAGAGAGATAATTTTGTACTTGCTTCATGTAACATTATATGTGGTAAATGCATATAGCACTTCATAAGGAGATTTGTTTCTTGGGAAGCAGTTAGATGATGATGATGTTGGGAAAGAAGCCTGGAAAAAAGGAATGCAGAGGAAGTAGATAGAAGGAACATGACACAATGCAGCACTTTCCAAAGAGTGTTTCTCATATACCTGCACTACAATTAGCTGGAATGCTTGATAAATATGTAAATTCCCAGGCCCACTCAAAACACATTGGGTCAAAACTTTTCAGGTTTAGACAAAAGCATCTGAATTTTTAACAGGCACCTTTAGTGATTCTGAGGCACATTAAAAATTGAGAACCACTGCTAATAAGAAAAGCACATTTTAAATTTTTTATAAGTATAATAAAAATTTTTAAAAAGCATCAGGGCACTCATGCTTAGTATTTTCTCCATATCTTTTTGCCTTTTTAATTCAGCATTTCTACATCATGGTTCTCTGCAGACTCTGTCTGCTCTATAGTCTACGAGGTAGAAGATGATCACATAACTAAGCCCATATCCTTACATTGCTGTTCAAGAAAGCAGCCAAATCTGAGACTATATTCATTTCGTCTCAATTCCAAATTCCTAGGGAAGGGAGTCTCACTAGCTTAGATTGGACTAAGTGCCTATGATCTGCCCAATAATCTATGGCCCAATAATCTAGGGTCATGAAATAAAACATAGTTAAATGGTGCCACCCCAACCACCTATGAATTCTTTGACAAAATATATTGAGCATATGCTATTTGACAGAGACAGGACACCACATCCAAAATAAAATAGTACACAGTTAGAAGGGAGAAATGTCCCCACAGATGAACAAATTACTCTATTCTGGTCAGAGAACTTAAAACATGTCAGCCAAAAGTAGCAAAATAGTGGTAAGACTCTCAATATCTAACAATAAGGCTTAGTTAAAAGATAAGATACACCCACAAAATAGAAGAGTAAAATCCATTCTTAGAAGAATGTATAGAATGAAGGAAAATTGTTTAAGATATATTATCTTGCCAAAACACATACAAATTTTAAGGTAATAAATCTGTGTTGTTTTAAGCCACTACATTTATGGTAATTTATTATGGCAGGAATAGAGAACTAATACAATATGCAAAAGGAGGGAGGTAGCCAGATATGATGCTGCAATTATCATAGATATGTGTGATAATAATAGCATTATTTTAAATGCCCATCATAAGGACATGAATAAATAAATGTTAGCATGTTTATATTTCAAATGCTGTATATTAGTTAAAACAGAATAAACCAAATATACATATATCAACATGTTTAAATCCTCAAAATATCATGTTGAATGATCAAAACAACTTATATAATAACAAATAAATTTTCATATGATTTATGATTTTTTATTGACCTGGAAACACCATATATTGCATATGGATGCTTAGATTTAGTAAAAGTCCATTGGAAGGTTATACATCAAATTCATTATAGTGGTTGCCATTGTGAAAGTAGGAAATGGGACTGAAGAAAATTCCAAACATAACTCCAAATGTGTATGAAATGTTTTAGGCTTTTATTTTTAAAATCCTAAGGTGAATATATATGAAAAATAAAGAAAAGAAATAGAAAGAAGACAGGGAAGGAGGTACGAAGGATGGGAATCATGAAATGTGGAGATCAGATGCCCTGAGATTAAGCTGAAACATTTCTGTGTGCTGTGTAAATTCAGGCAAATTACTTGAGTGTTTTCTAAGCCTTAGTTTTGCTCATTGGAAAAGAAAAAAAAATAAGATATAATAATTTTTTCACCTGTTGGAAGAATTAGAAAAGATAATTTATGTAAAGTGGGTAATAAAAATAAAAGTCTTGCACATGGTAAGGACTGAATAGAAAGTATTTATTACTCCTTTCCCAACATTATCTCTGAGGAGATCTCTCTGTCAGGTAGAGAGGGAAAGATGGAGTCTAGAACAAGTGCAAAAAACTTGTTACCCTGACTCACAGAGACATCTGGGTAACTGAACTTCATTTGAGCTCTATAACAATAAATTCAGGAAGGTACTGGCCCAAGCTGTATAAACTCAGAGAGATTAAGAGTGAAAGATGAGAAGTTTGTTCAACTCTGTCTGTTCTGTGTACTATCCCTTAACAGTTATACTGTGCATTGCATTATAAATGAGATGCACCTGGCCCAGGTATTGGGCTTTCCAGCATGGATCTAGGCAAGACTGTATCCTGAATTCTTTTAGTTATGTTGGGCCTGAAAAGGTTCCAAATTCTGATCTTTATTTTTTTTTCATCCTTATTATCTACAAATGTTGGTCTACCGTTCAGCCCCTTTTGGGCAGATTAAAATGCTTAACCTTCATATGTCATTGTAGAATGTTGATGAACTCTACTATACATCCAGCATACTATCCGGTGCTGGAGGGAAAATTGTTATTATTATTATTTTGTTCTTGCCCTTTCTAGTGATGGCCAAGGATGGAAGAAGCTATTGTGATGGTCATAAAATGAGGCTAGTAGCTTTAATCTTTTGTCTGTCAGATGTCTCAGCATCTCTAAGCATACCATTTTCCCCTGGCTACATTGATTAATTCAGAGATGAGGATGCAACCTATGGGGATATTGAGATGTTAGTCAGACTTTTGCAAAAGAAGTCCCTACTCTTTTATACTGGACTTGACCCTGGGAGAATAAAGCCATGATACTTATGGTAGCCATCTGGCTACTCAGAGGAGTTTGTAATTAAGCCAAAATGGAGGAAAGAAGAATCAACAAGTGGCAGTAGACCTGGTATAAACACCCTTTAGCCCTTCATACCAAGCTGAAATTGACCAGATCTTTTCATGGACTTTTTAGTTATGTAAGGCAATAAATTACCCTTTTTATTTTAGACATTAATAGAGTTTTCTATAACTTCGAAATGAAAATGTGATGCATTTCCTTCCTTATGGAATATGGCAGCCAGAGGAATTAGCCTGGTAGCTCCAGGTTGAAACAGTTCCCATTGGGGTCTATGGATCCTTCCCAGTAGTACTGAATAATGTCCTGATTAATACTCACATTCTCATTTCCGATCTAAATATGCATTTTCTCTTAGCTCCTTTCAACCCTTGATCCTTTTCTGGGGCTACATCTTGCTTTCTATAATCCCCAATTCCCAGAGAGTTGGAAGTTGAGGTTTGTTGAATATAGATATACTTTGTTTCCAAATCAATAATCTATGTAGGATTCCTTAGTACTGTGCTTTGTTTGGTGTAGGGAACTTTGTGGTGTTTCTAATTACCTGAAGCTTTTCTAACTATCATCATTCTGAGACGTGTTCTTTGAAGCATATGCTGATTATTTCCCAACTAACAGACTGGCTTGAGGAAATCTCTGGGCATGGCTGGGTTTTAAGACTGAAGGGTATGAGGGCACCTGGGTGGCTCAGTTGGTTAGGCGACTGCCTTCGGCTCAGGTCATGATCCTGGAGTGCCAGGATCGAGTCCCGCATCGGGCTCCCTGCTCGGCAGGGAGTCTGCTTCTCCCTCTGACCCTCCTCCCTCTCATGCTCTCTGTTTCTCATTCTCTCTCTCTCAAATAAATAAATAAAATCTTTAAAAAAAAAAAAAAAAAGACTGAAGGGTATGAATATAGGAACAACCAGATGCTCAACTGAAAATTATACAGACTAAGAGCAAATTATTGGAGAAGGGCAAAACTAGTACCCTGAAATTTGGCTCAAAAGGAACAAAAAAAGGTTGAAATAATCATGAAAATAGTTGAATCTAGAAGGAAGAGCCACAAAAGAAGCTGGCCAAAGGTAATGGAACATCTGTAGGGATAAAAAAACCCCAAGCAAATTCAGACATGAGTATTAGACAAAATGATAGGAAATAAAACAAGCAAACTCATTCACTGCTACTTCTGATAATCCTTTTCCAGCTTCTACTATGTATGGAAATTTGATCATCTTCACACAGACTTCTTAGCCCCTGAAAAAGGACCTTTTCTATTTTCCAATTAGCACATGATTTTTCTACCAGACACATGATGCATTTCCTCCCAGCTGCTTTGCCCCCATTTGGAGTTCCTGCTCCAGATCCTGCCTAGTGTACTTTGGCTTCAGGGAAAATTGAGATGAAATTTTTCTTGCTGTTTTCTGGGTCTAAATCTGACTCTTTTTCCAACAGTTCAGCATCCAACTGATTGTCTAACAATTCAATTCAATTCTGATGTTAACTACCCCGAGTTAGCACAGATCCCAATGGTTAAGGATTCAGTCCCATAGGATCCAAGATTGTTCCCAATCAGATTGCAGGAAGCAGCAAAACTGGGGTCCTCAGGTTATCCGCACCTCTGCCCAGCTGGCTACAAATTTGTGCGTTGCTTCAATCTCCTCCTCAGTTTTGATAATTCACTAGGACACTCACAGAACTCAGGAAAGCACTATACTAATGATTAGTTTTATTACAAAGGATAAAACTCAGGAAAAGCCAAATAGAAGAGATACATAGGTCAAGGTATGTGGGGGAGGTGGGGTAGGGGGGTGACACAGTGCTTCCATGCCTTCTCTATGAACATTACATTCTGAGGACCTCACTGTATTCACCACTCCAGAAGCCCCCAGAAACCTTGTCATTCAGAGTTTTTAATTGAGGTTTCATTACATAAACACAATTGATTAAATCATAGGCCACTGATTATTTAAACTCAATGTCCAGCCCCTCTCCCAGGAGATTCAGGGATTGGGCTAACAGTTCCAACCCTCTTATCAGGTGGTTGGTATCTCTGTTGACCAGCAGTCATCCTGAAGCTATATAGGGCCCTACTAGGAGTTAACTCTTTAGCATAAACTCCAGCAGGGTCCAAAGAGGCTCCTTATGAATAACAAAAGGCACTCATCACTGAGGAAATACCAAGGGTTTTAGAAACTCTAAGCCAGAATCTGGAATAAAAGATAATACACTTGACCTCTGAACAACCAGAGGGCTGAGGATGCTGACCCCATGCAGTTGAAAATCCACGTATAACTTTTGACTCCCCCAAAACCTACTGTTGGCCAGAAACCTTACCAAAAACAAAAAGAGTCAATTTACACATATTTTTATGTTATATACATTATAAACTGTATTCTTACAATAAAGATAGAGAAAAGAAAATGTAATTATGAAAATCATAAGAAAAATATGTTTACAGTACTGTACTGTATTTATTGAAAAAATCTGTTCAAACCCGTGTTGTTCAGTGATCAACTGTATGTAATTTGTACTATACCACAGAATTTTTCCCTGAAATTCCACAGGTGACATGTAGACCAATCAGAACTTTCGTATCAGCCTCAAACTCTTGTTCTCTATGCTGGGGTCTTCATAATTTTCTGGACATATCAAAACAGTGTCTCTGAAAATTATTTAAAATTACATGGGATGATTAGAACTTTTGATTTAAAAACCCTAACTTATTCATATATATTTTACGAAATTGAAAATTCTTCACAATCTTTACAGTAATCTTTAAAGTAATTCTCTCTCTCTCTCTCTTTTTTTTCCCCTAATTAACCATTATGCTCTGAATGGCTTGAAGGATCCTAAAGGTATGGCTCATGATTTTCCTTTTTTGTATATTATTTGCTTGTTATAATTTCACTTGTTCAGTTTGCATTTCCATAGTCACTACTATATTGCATAATATCTTTAATTCTACAAGTTGATTATTGGCTTGTATTATTCAACACATGTTAGATAATAATAAATAACCACACAACTCTGTGGCTTAATAGAACCAAATGTCTCTTCTCTTGCTTCATTTCTAAACGACCAGCAGGGGGCTCTCTTCACTATACCTATCAGGGTCAAAGGCCCTCAGAGGCTTCATCTTGACACCTGTTTCTTACATTGCCGTGGTGGAGAGAAGAGAACCTGGCAAAGCATGCACTGGTCCTAAAAGCTCTGCTCAGGATGGATGTATGTCATCTGCTCACACTTTATTGACTAAAGCCCCATGAATCTCTCTCTTAACATAATTGCAGGTACCATGATCTTATCAGTTTTTAGTAGGAAATCTAAACATTTAATCTATTTTCCCAGAGATATTCTGACTAATTGAAAGGGTTTCCCCCCCCCCCCCATGTATTGCCATAAGCCATTCAGAGGTTTTAATAATGAGTTCAATGGCCATGCCTTTGAGTCAATGCTTGCCAAGAGTCTGAATTTTAATTGGCCTTTTTAATGCAAAGCATTTCTCCATTTTACTTTTTTACTATTTGGAACTGAGAAGCAGTTCTGCTTTCAAACCAATATGTCCTTGAATTTGCAGACTTGTCCTATTTTCTTTAAAGTCTGTTTACTTCGATGCATCTTGTTGTGCTGATACCTTGACTAATGCAGTCAATAACAACCACTACATACCATTAGCGTTTTATTTTCTCATCACTTCTCCTAGGTCCACAAATTCACAAAGTATATGAGCTGCCTTCAAAGCAAAGGTGGAAATACTACAAAACGTTTTGACCCTGCAAAACATTGACCGTCCTTTCAGGCTCTGATATCATGCCTCCCTACTTGTTTTCTCACCTTTATATCAATCCCATGTGTTTTAGCCTTGTTGTCACAGCAGTACCCAGTATCAATTTCTGTATCAATCAGGATAGGTTACATTGGTGGACATTTCCATTTGGCCCTCTAGGTCTATATATTTCTCTTCACTACTTTGGGCTCCTTTCTGGGCACCTGATGTTATTATCTGCTTCAATACACTCCCTTTTCTTCCAGCTTCCAAGAGCTTTCATCAGTAGAAGTTACTGGAAAAAGACTGGAGAGTAAAGGGAAAAAAGGGTCAGGGTACTTATTCTCCTTCAGGTCACTCTGGGTTGGCTGCATTCCTTTACTGAAGGTGACAGCTATTGTCAGGCCCTCTCCACACAACCATACTATCCGTGTCCTAATAATGAATTCGCCCTCTTCCTGCCCCACGTCTAGTCATCATAACATCTCTTCAATGTCACCAGCCCCACACACTACATCATTCCTGGTCAGTTTCCTTAACCTCTGATGACTGCAACTTCATACAACACCCTCATTTAAATCTTTTCAATCATCTAGTTTAAAGGGCTTCCTTTTAGAACTCTGATTGATTATTTCAGAGTTCAGGTTGTATTTCAGTAGCACACAATCCCTGAATCTTAGTGGCTTAACATAATAAAAGTGTATTTCTTTCTGAGGCTTCTATCCCACATGCATGGGCAGGGAGCTCTAATCAATTTAGTCACTAAGCATCACAAGCTTCTGCTTAGTTTCTGCTTCTGTGACCACTAGAAGTCATAGGAAGAGTTTACAGCTTACTCACGTAAGGGCCCTTCTACTTCTGCCTGGATGTGACACCCGCCACCTTTTCTTACATTTCTAAACTCAAAGGATAAAAGTACCACCCTAACATGCAACCCAAAGGGGGAAAACTGGAAGAATTTAATGATTACTTTACAAATGGTTCAAAAATGGTCTTTGAGGCATAAAGTTATGATGAAATTAAAGCAAATAATAAAAGTCATGTTAACTTCATACATGCACAAAGTAAGAATGATGACAGTGCATATTTACATTTAATTCTGTTTGTGCTCAAACAAATAAATCTATTAGTATAATGATGCTGCACAATTTGTCAAAAAAAGACTGTAAAGCTCATAGACAAATAACTGAAAATTGAATTGTATTCAGGCCAGGTTCTGAGCCTTCCAGATCTGCTTAGCTCCACTCTAGCCCTGGGCCAGGGAGTTGGCCATTTGCCTGTTTCCCACAGAGAGTAGTTCCGGTGGTGGCTTTCACTGTTCCCACAGCTTAAAGGCAAACTTTATTACCATGGCATTATGACTCCTTTTCTAACATTGTAAATGACCTTACCACCCCAGGAGTGAGAGGGGGGCTTCAGCGAGAATTCGACTGCCCTCATGGTATGAGATGAAGCAACTCCAGCTCTTCAGTAGGACCAAGTTGGACTCATGGAAATTCCAGATTCCCCAGGAGCTACCCAAAGGGGCCAACTAGCAAAATGCAGAAGAATGGGAAAGGAAATTAAAAAAGGAAATAATCTTTGCCCAAAGAAAGATAAAAGACTGGAAAAAGTACACTAAAAGATTGCTTTTGCTTCCTCTCCTGCCGTTTTTTGAGCGGGTGGTGTCTTCTAGCCTCTGGGTGTCTTTCCCAAGACTAAGCAGCTGACTACACTTCCTGTGAAACTGGGACAGTTTGGTGATACCCAACTTTAAACCTCCTTGCCCTTCTTCACTGCCTCCCTTCCCTGCCCTCACTCCTGTTCCTCTGTGAGTGTACAGCCTCTCTCAATGCAGTGTTTACACATAAGCTTTGCCTCAGGAAATATTTGCTAAGGAATCTAGGCTTAGAAAAGTAGTCTAGGATGGTCATAGAGAATAGACCCTCAGGAGGAAATCTGAAGTTAGATATCCCTCCTGTCTGAACGCAGTAAAGACCCAATTGTTTGGGGTAGTAAATGGAATGATAAAAATCCCTGGAATGCAATAGCAGTACCATCATTAAAAATTTTAGAAGTAATTAATAGAATTTAGGAATATTTGTTTTTGTTTTTTGGCTCATCATTCTAATTTTAATTTCCTCTTGACCTTTATTACACTCGTGCCCTATTAGAGTTTTTTTTTTCCTTCTGCCACTTATATTTTTGTGTATGTCTATTAAAATCCTTGCTCAGATTTTTTTTTAATGACAAGCATATACTCTTTATTAAAAGCTATAAAAATATTGAAATGTTAGGATTTTTTTTTTTTTTTTTTTTTTTTTAAGATTTTATTTATTTATTTGCGAGAGAGAGAATGAGAGACAGAGAGCATGAGAAGGAGGAGGGTCAGAGGGAGAAGCAGACTCCCTGCCGAGCAGGGAGCCCGATGCGGGACTCGATCCCGGGACTCCAGGATCATGACCTGAGCCGAAGGCAGTCGCTTAACCAACTGAGCCACCCAGGCGCCCAAGGATTTTTTTTTTTTTAAGATTATTTATTTATTTATTTATTTGAGAGAGAGAATGAGATAGAGAGTGCATGAGAGGGGGGAAGGTCAGAGGGAGAAGCAGACTCCCCGCTGAGCAGGGAGCCCGATGCGGGACTCGATCCCAGGACTCCAGGATCATGACCGGAGCCGAAGGCAGTCGCTTAACCAACTGAGCCACCCAGGCACCCCGAAATGTTAGGATATTTTGCAGATTAGGCCCCACTGAGTCACACTCCCCCAGAGAATGTCAGTTGTTAGCAGACTCATTAAAAAAAAAAAATCTATTGAATTTAATTTAAATTAATCATGATCCTTATGCTGATTTTGCACCTGTCATTTGAATTTTCGGACCCAAATCTGGCTTGTTTACTATTTCTGGACAGTTTGGTAAACAAAATGATACACAAGTTTTAGTAATAGTAAGTTCTCATGCCAAACTTAGAATCGGGTCGGGCTTACCTGAGAGTCAAAGAAAAAGGAAGAGTGTTCTAGTTGGCAACTGAAGTTAACAGAAACTCTGACTTAAAATGGCTCAAACGAGTAGGGGATATTTATCTCACATAAGACTAGAGTTAAGAAGATATTGGTGTTGATTTACCTATCCAAGCCCTGTTGCATCATTCTCATATGTTCGGTGGGGTTTGTGTGTTCGTTAGTTTGCTAGAGTTGCCATAACAAAGTATCACATACTAGGTGGCTTAAATGACAGAAATTTACTTTCTCACAATTCTGGAGACTAGAAGTCTGAGGTCAAGGTGTCGACACAGTGTTGGCTGTATTCTGAAGCCTCTCTCCTTGGCTTATAGATGGTCCTCTTTTTCCTGTGTCTTCATGTGGTCTTTCCTCTGTGTGTGTGTGTCCCAATCCCCTCTTCTTATAAGGATACCAGTCATATTAGACTGGGACCACCACAATGGTTTCATTTTAACTTAATTACTTCTGTAAAGATTTTATCTCCATTAAAGTCACATTCTGAGGTACTGAAGGTTAGGGCACCAACATATGAATTTTGGTGGAGGAATACAATTCAGCCCATACCACTGTGGTTATCACTTTGTGATCTTAAGATGATTGCACAGATCTACTATACATATTTACTCTAAAGAGCAAAAGAAATGGAATCTGTTATATTTATCCCTTTTTTTTGAAGAAAAACAAAAGCTTCACATACCATCATACTTCCTTCATGAAGTTTATTCATTTATAGCTCATTGGCCAGAACTGTGTCACATGGTCCCTCCTACTTGCAAGAAAGGCTGGATAAGTGACAGGATTTTTCAGTATCCATAGCAAAGGGGACAAGGAAGAGAATAACTAAATATGAGTTTTGAGCCACTCGAGCTACAAAGTCTGTAACAGAGGATTTCATGGAATATTTAACAAATACATATTTATGACCCACTACTAATGACAGAGACTATGACAAGCCCCTGAGATGACTTATGAGTGAACAAAACACAGACCCTGCCTTCACAGAGCTTACAGTGTGGTTTGGAAAGCAGACAAATAGGCAATTACAATGTTGCATAGCAATTGAGAAGGTGAGGAGCAGCAGAACATACTTTAGAAACTCAAAGGAGAGGCCACAAACTTAGTTATAGAAAATCATCAAAAGCTCCACAGAAATGTGACATCTAAGGTTTTTCCATCTTTAACATGTAAGCAATTTAATATGTGCTTTGTGGAGGTATTTTAAACTGTAAATAAACAAGTACAAAGCTTGGAACAAAGTAATTAAAATGTATGTGTCCATTTATTCATAATTTTTTGTTTATGTACTATGTCACCATAGCAAACCCTTTGTACTTCTTCAAATTCATTCCACACAATTTGAAGGGTTCCCTTTTACTCAGTTATTACTCACAATGATTAAAGCAGGTAGTTACTATCACTGTCCTCATTCTACAGATGAAGAAATCGAGACATTGAAAAATTAAATGATTTGCTCAAGGTCATGTAATTATTAAAAGGCAAGGCTGGGATTTGGGTATAGCTAGTCCAGCAACAAAGATCATGCTCTTAACTACCCTGCCATCAAGACTCTCCTCATTATTCTCTGCTTCTGATACTTATCTTAAGTGGTATGAAGAATGTACTCATACTAAAACCATAATATTTTCTAATGCCTGAGTTTCTATCTCTGGCAGTGACCTACTCCTGCACTACTGAAAAAAAAAAATGTAGATGCTTGCAAGTAAGACCGTAGTGTAATTATTTGCTACTGATATGGGAAAAATGGGAGGAACTCTATAAATTCCATCAGTACACAAAATGTTTTTGTTTCCCTAAGGTGGTCATTTCCTCCACTCATATTTTCTCTTCCGCCGGGATATGCTATAAACTGAATATTTTTAATTTGACATTTGCAACTTGGATACCAGGTTTCAGAAATTGTTTTTGGTTCTTTCTAGGCAATGAAATATAGAGGTTTTGTTTTTATATAGCAACTGTCTCTTTTCTTGTTTTGTCATTTTGTTTATTTTTATTGTTTTGCTTTCACATTTCATTTTTATCCAAACTTGACATGGTTTCTATTTAGTCCTTTGCTTCAGAATGTAATTAAAAGAAATATATTCACTAACTGTAACATGGCTTTTACTTTTATTTTTCAATGACACACATTTCAGAGTTAGTAAAGCTTCCATTTCGCTTTACTTTCTTCTGGCTGGGAAAGGAGCTGCTGAAGTATCACATGTAACAGTGGGATTTGAAGAGTACGTTGGAGAAAAGATACAAGAGAATTTGTACTAAATGTCTACATATGACTAGCAATTATTCATAATGAAATTATATGCTTTAGAAGTCACCAAATCCACAATCCTAAAAAGCTGACTATTTTTATGCAAATATGTACTGTGGGTAAACTACAATGGTTCAAGAAACTAGATTTTTCTTTGGAGTCAAAGAGTGGTAGTAAATTTTTAACCATAGATTTTAGAGCATGCTGCCACCCATTATCCATTTTTCCATAGTGATCTCTCTCATGCAGGTATATTGAAAAACTGTATTTTTAAATTTCCAGTTGACATAGAAAGCTTTCATGTCTCACCATTTATACTATTTGGAGTTACATGGAATGAATAAAAATTGTCATTATAATTATCATTATTGTCAAGAATTATCAAAGTCTCTGAAAATTCCCAAGGATGTACTCTTTTGTTTTATTTGTTATGATGCTACTACACCCATTTTACCCTGATGCAGCAGCATGTAATTCTTATGCTGCCTGTGATAAAGTATGATTACTATTAAAACTGCAATTGATTCTGTATAATAACTACATTTTGAAATAGACCTTCTCAGCTTTCTCTTGGCAATGCCTATTTATTTTTCAGTCTGTATGGATTTAGTACTTGAAGCCAACTGAGTTTTATTACATTTTAATTTTCCCAATACTGTGACGGCATAAATTACCTAACCTCTGACATGTTACCGCCTTGCCATTAAGATCTGACAAACAAAAACTTTATTGTGTTTATGATGGTCCCACAGTTCAGCTCTGTTCATCTCCAGGAATCAACCTTGGGGATCTTCTGTTCTGTCTAAGCCTCAGCTGTCTCATCTCTGTAATGGTAATGGCTCTCCCTGGCATGGCTCTTTGACTGATGGCTGGGAGAGTCAAATGACATAAGGTGAGATTGGGCTTATGAAATTGGGGACATGGATTCCCAGGAAGAAAAAGTGGTAATCAGGAGATGCAGAATTCTTAGAATAAAGATATAGTACATAATCCAATAGAAAGAATTTCACTAGAAGATTTTGGGGAGAAAAATGAAATGATTTGGTGTTAAAAGCAACACAAATATATTATGGCATGGAATTCAAACCTACATGAATGTTTAAGGTATAATATTCAAAAGTAATAGTAAGGAGGGCCTCTCCTGGCACTGAAATTCCCTTCTGTCACTCTTCTCTCTTTGTCTCAACCACCTACCGTACTTGTATGCATTATTCTGTACTGTTAGCGGGACTTGACTTGAAAAATAAGCAATATAACTGTGTTTAAATATGCATAAAATGACATTCAAATATGACATATTAATATCACCTTTAGTCTTTCTGAAATTAATGTGCAGGATTTTGAAAATCCTTCTACATTTCTATTCACTTAATTTAATCATTTGATTCAAAATGCCATCTTTCTTTTGTGGATCACTGTAACAGCCTTGCAACTGACCTACTATGTCCATTCCTGTCTCTCTCAAAGTTATCCTTCAATCCTCAAGTAAAATGGTGCTTCTGAAACTCTAATCCAGTCATGGCACCTTCTCCCTTAAAACCCAGCTGTGACTTCCCATTGTTCTTAAGAAAAACACCAAAGACTTTAACATGTCTTCTTGGAGCCCTTCACAATTGATCTCTTACATTCCTCCTAGCAGTCCTTATTCCTCCTGCTCTCATTCCTCTTTCAGCCCCTGGTAGAGTTCAAATGCCGTCTGGTCACAGGGTCTTTGCACATACTGTCCTCTTGCTGAAATGGTCTTCCCTCCTCTTCTCATCTATTGACTCCCCCCCGCCACCATTTGCGATCTTCCATGAAAAAACAAACTTCCTAGATAAAACATTCCCTGCTCTGTAGAGTTAGGTAAAACTCCCACTATAGGCCTCATAACACTTTACATATCTCATTTGTGGCACTTACTATAATTGCAACCAAACATTATTTGTGCAAGAATTTCATTAAGATTTTTCTTTATTAGTTCTCTACTTAAATTCCATCAGTCTACTTTGTTCCATAGCAGCACATAATAAATCCTCCATATATATTTGATGAATGAATAAATGAATGAGTGGATACCAGTATACCTTGTATAACAATTTTCATCACTTTCTTAAATTTTTATAGATAAATAGCTGCAAAATAAAGTTATAATATTCTTCCCAACTAGTAATAATACCATACTGCTTGTTTCATTTATATAAAATTTTATTGCTGGCATAGTGTTGGGAACATAATAGGATCAAAATAAATTTTTATTGAAAAGGATTGAATGATATAATTTATAGGAAAATGAAGAGCAGATATATATTTTATTTTAATTAGCTTTAATTAGCATCGACATTAGTTGATATTGTCTGATGGAGATAGAACTATGAGTATACTACTTAGGAGGAGTATACTTCATCATCATCAAATCTCTATACACTATCATGGACAAAGGTAGAATGATCCCAGATAGATGTACTAATGATGCGGGGAAATGTAGAAAAACTATTAGCATTTAATACCAGATGGGTAATCACCTTTTTTTTTTTTTTCAGAAATTAGATATTGGCAATTGAAAAATGGATTGTCAAAATGATCATTTTATTACTTATGTATTAAGATCCTATTATAATCAAGAAACAATGATAGGCATTCTGAAGAAACCAATTTGAATAGGAGGATATTTCTGTCCTTAAGAAGACTGGGATCCCATAAGAGCGAAAATAAACTCAAAATAGAGTCAGACTGCTGTTATAAATGCTATAGTACAGTGTTATGGGCTGAATGGTGTCCCCCCAATTCAATTCATAGGATGAGGTCTTAACCCTTGGAAGGGTAAAGGAATAAATTTGGGTTGTTTAGGCCACTTGGTCCATGGTATTTTGTTATGGCATCCCTACCTAATACATACAGTTATAATAAAAATGTTTTAGGAGCACAGAAAAGAAAAAACAAAACAGTTTTTCTGGAGTTTAACAGTGGAAGTAACATCTCTGCTTATTTATTAAAGTTGTATAAGACTTTCACAGTAAGATCACATTCTTCTCCATTTCCATGGATCACTCCGTAAATCTCTCAACTTTAAGTCTTATAATTCAGTGCCAATTTTGGTCACCCATACCTTAAACCTTTTAACCAGGAATCCTCCATATTAATTCTTTCTGGTGCTATAATAAATTACCACAAACTTAGTGGCTTAAAACAACACAAATTTATTTTTTTATAGTTGTGTGTGTGTGGGGGGGGGGTCACAAGTCCAAAAAGAGTCTTCTAGAACTAAAATTGAGGTGTTGGTGTTGAGTAAAATTGAGGTGTTGTTTCTTCAAAAGGCTCCTGAGGGGAATTTGTTCCATCTCTTCCAGGTTCTAGAGGCTGCTTGGATCCCTTGGCTCCTGGCCTCTTTCTCATATCATTCCACTTGCTTCCTTTGGTACATATCCTACTACTGCTTGGACCTTTGTTTTCCTTTTATAAGGACTGTTGGGATTACATTGGTTCACTTGAATAATACAGGATAATCTTCCCATTTCAAGATCCTTAGCTTAATCATATTCACAAAGTCCCTTTTGCCATATAACATATCCACAGGTTGTGGGGATCATGATGTGGGCATTTTCGGGGAACTTTACTTTGCCTACTACCCCTACAGAGCAGACCTCTTATATTCCAGTATTCTGCTCTCCATCCTTCCATTTTCTCATTCTTATTAAGCCTGCTTATTGAACTCCAAGCAATATCCAGTGTTGGGTTTTCTTTCTTTCTTTCTTCTTTCTTTCTTTCTTTCTTTCTTTCTTTCTTTCTTTCTTTCTTTCTTTCTTTCTTTCTTTCTTTTTCTTTCTTTCTTTCTTTCTTTCTTTCTTTCTTTCTTTCTTTCTTTCTTTCTTTCTTTCTTTTTCTTTCTTTCTTTCTTTCTTTCTTTCTTTCTTTCTTTCTTTCTTTCATTCTTTTTCTTTTTCTTTCTTTCTTTCTTCTTTCTTTCTTTCTCTTTCTTTCTTTCTTTCTTTCTTTTTCTTTCTTTTCTTTCTTTTTTTTCCTGGCTTTGCTTTTGTCATTATTCTATGCTGACTGCAATTTGATCTTCTGAACCACTATCTCCCTTGATTCTTCAGTTCCCTTACTCTACTGTCATATTATTGCTCAGCTGAACCCCACGCTGAATCGGTCACTGACCTTCTCCTCTCCCATACTCTGCTGTTCCTCCAGGGTAGAAGACCACATAACAAGGGTCTCCAACCTACCTCAGTTTGCAATGAGGGAACTTTAATTATGCTTTTCCTTTTTGTGTCAATGTCTATTAAAATAAAGGAACACTTTTACCCTTGGTCTCATTCTCAACCTTACCATTTCTCAGTAGATGATCTAATTTCCTATTCCTGTAAAATAATTAAGCCCAACCCACAAAATACCTGTTTCTTGCTCCCCATTCACAAAAATCCTAGAAAGGATATTATCTAGATATGCAATTCTACACCACTGAACATACATGTCCAACTTTTTCCTCTGCCTGAAATATTCTTACAATATGTCCTAAAGTAGCAGGCTTCTACTTCTCATCAACAATCTAAATTACATTCTTTCTGGGAACCCTTTCTTAATTCTTCTAGAAGAAGTCAGTAGATTCTCTTCTTTACACCAGTCTTAATTACTACTTAGCATTACGACTACTGCTACTGTTAATATTACTAACACTATTATAAACAGCATAATAATCAGCTACCATTTACTAAATAAATTACTAAACTCCAGCATAGATACTGTTTCTTTTGAATTCCCCAATCACTCCTGAGTTTAAATATAATTCTTATCCTTTTTTACTGCTCTACATACTGAAGTAGTTAAATGTTTTACCCAAGGTCACACAGTTGCAGGATTTACACTCAGGTCTGTCTGATCCAAAGCTTTTACTAAATGCTAAACTCCTTTGGCTTCTTTGCAAATACATCATATTTAACTGCAAGATTATATATGCGCTATACTCTAGACTATATACTCTGAAGATGATAAGTAATTCTGTGGAGCAATTTCTGTAATATTGAGAAGTCAAATTCTTATTATCCCTCCCTGACTGCCAAACTAATGTATTACTCAGAAAGAACATGGGAAAAGCAGTTGCTGTTACTTAAAACATAAGACTTTCTTATGTAAATTGAGGTGTTTAAATTTAAACTCACAAAAGGCTGTGCAATCCACAATCTCACTTATATCTTTTAAATTCCTACTGGACAGAAAAATGCTTTTATAAATGTTTATAATACCATATGTTTTTCTTTGTGTAAATTATATAAATATGATTATAAATAGCTAAGATTAGAAATACTTAATTGGCTTTATTCTGGAAAAAAGGAACCTTGGACAATTATAGTACACAAAGTTAGGATTTTTTGTTTATTTTTATTTTTTTACTATTTTTAACTTCTCATGAGACACATGCCATGTAATATATAATGCACTACCATTTCAGGAGGATTTCTGTGTAAACAAAATATTTCCAACTAGTGCTCAGTCTGACTGATGCTAATCTTGCCAGCTGCATTACTATACATTTATGTTTTAAAAAAAGTGATCACCTTGCAAATTATCTTTTCATTTACAACCTACAGAGGGAGCAACAGGAGATGGACTGCCAGCTTTTGAAGGCTCCCCAGAGGATACAGTCTACCAATTCCATTCTAGCCCACAGCATTCCAGAAAAGCTGAAATAGGATACAGAGCACTCCATCTCCACCAACAGTCACCACCACTCAGCAAATACTGGTACAATTGGCTTTTTATGGATAACATTTCCCAAAAGAGCTGGAGTTTAAAATTTCCTACAGCTAAGCCCACTGCGTATCTATTTCAATATATGACAGATTCAACTGAGGGTCTAACCAATAAAGTCTAAACCAACTGGTATTATATTAGAAGCCATTTATCAGTTGCATAGCTGACGGTGCTCATCTCATCCTAAAAATGAATGAATGAAAATACATCACTACAGGGTTGGCTAGCTAAATAAATACTATGGAGTTTGAAACTATTACCACCTTATTCATGCCTGTAATTAAATTTTGAGAGTTATGTACCAGAAACCTTGAACAGAGTCCTAATAACCCCTAGAAGTCAGGTCTTTTAAAGTGAATGTGCAGATGTACTATGACTGGTCCCAAATCTGACCCAAAGGTCTTCGTGGTTTACTTTGAGGATGAAACTGATAAATTACTAGCCTTGATTCCTGAAAGATCTTTCTTTTATGTTCTGCACTGAATGTAATGTAGTTCATTTTCATTAGGGGAAAGCATAGAGCTTCAGGCAGAACATTCTACTGAGACGCTGTAAAAAATACATGTAGCACACACATTAGCGCATATATTGAGAGAACACACTTAGTATGAATATCCTTTCCTATAAATCAAGGGATTGGAAACTTGAAGAGCTACATTAATTTTTTACCTTTAGAAAACTATACTGTTTTGAAGCCGTTTATATGTATGACTAAAAGAAATGTGAAGTTAGGCAGCAATGATAATGTTACTTATTTCATAAATTTAGACAAATTATCTGACTCAATCCCCAAGAGCTTTGTATCTACTTTAAAATTATTTCCATTGTTATTCCCCCCAGATTGTGAGGCGTGAATACATAGATGTTTCTAGCCATACAATCTACCCTTTTGGTAGCTGCTTGGATGATTCTGAGGGCTTTATAAGAACATTCAGGAAGGCATGAAGAATCCTGATTGCTAAGCATAAAAAGGAGAGTATGCATTATATGGGAAAAGATTATGAATTTTTATTACCCACTTCTCTGAGCTCCATTTTTCAAACATGTATAGAGTCAGCATGGCTTAGTAGAAAGGACGTTAGACCAGAAGCAGCAGGGCTAGACATTCCACCCCCAGCTCTTACAGGAGCACGTAGTACCTTAGAGTTTGAGCTAATGAACTTTCATATTTGGTTCAGGCTCAACACTTTATTTTATTTTTTTAAAGATTTTATTTTATTTATTCGACGGGGCGGGGGGGCAAGCAGAGGGAGAGGGAGAAGCAGGGTCCCCCGATGAGCAAGGAGCCCAAGGCGGGACTCAATCCCAGGACCCTGGGATCATGACCTCAGCTGAAGGCAGACGCTTAACCAACTGAGCCACCCAGGTGCCCCATCATTTTATTATTTCATTTTGCAGTTCTTTTCACAGCATATCATCTGCCTACCTACATATGTACCACTCTATCTTGTATCTCATTTTTTAAGAACTACTTCTCAAATAGAATTATTTTATGTTTACTTAGCATTACCAATTTCCAAAATCTAATGATATGCTGGGTAGTCTGGAAATGTGTGGTTAAAAAAAGACTCTTGGTTGCTGGCAAAAATATTTCCAAAATTGGAATATACTGTGTAATGAAAAAATGTGCCAAGTTGTGACAGTTATTTTAAGTATAACAAGTTGATGCTTACTGGGTAGAACAACTGGTTATAAAGTTAATAAGCTTATCACAGAGCAAAGAGGAAGGGCTTACACAGGATACACAGAAGGGCAGAGACTGAATAAATCAACCAAAGAAATGATAGCACATTAGGAAAAAATTATTTTTTTTAGAGCTTATGGGTTTATCTGATTGAAAAGTAAATCTCTTATTATCCTTTCTCTTGTGTTTTTTCTGAAGACTTATTGTGCTGTGACTCACATACATTGATAGGATAAAAAGAGAAGAATATTTTATTTTTTCATCTATAGTATTTACTCCTACATTAAACATTCTAATTCTCATATCTCTACCTACCAAATTCTCTAAAAAAAAACACTCCAATAGAAAAAAATTGATAGAATAATTATGGAAACAGGAGGCATATGCAACAGAAGGGGATTATTTGTAGTATTTTTCTTTAGTTTCCCCACTTAATTATTATTATTTTTTTGAGATCAGCATTCAGATAATTATCTTCAGATCTCTTCATGTTTTTTTTTGATATGTTAGAAACGTGGAGTAAAAGGGCTGAGGAAAGCAGCCAGTCGGGGGAAATGCTAAGTCTCTGAATATGAGCATAAAGGAAAATGCTCATAGCACTACTAATTGCTTGCACTCTGTAGTGAGAGGCTGTCAAAACAGCCATGTTATGAGCCCCAAGCTGAAGCAGCTGCGGCTCTTAGTGCACAGAACATTTGGCGTGCTCTATTCCCTATGGAAACACTTCCTATGTGGTCTTTTGGGAATCTTTGCTTTGATTTCCATTGGATCCATTCATAGTTTTCACTCCCTTCAATAAAACATGGCTAAAAGAGGCCATCCTTTCAGATGTCTTTGGAAAGGACATCTTAAAATAGAACCTGGTTTAAGAAAAAAAGAAAAGAAAGGAACATTTACTAAAACATTATTAGTAAGGAACAAACATTTATTGAATGTCTACCATGAAATAGAGTCTATGTTAAGCTCTGAAAATAGGTTATATTCAATAAAATTGTGAACATAATTTTTGGACATTAAACCAGAGAAATAGAAGGGAATTTGTAGATAACGTTATTAGAGCCCTGTCGCCCTTTTCTTTTCAGGGTTATTATCCATTAACAGAACTAATAAAATGGTTACAACATGCCAGGACCTTCACTTATGTTACCTCTTTAAGACATGTGTTAACTCTGTTTTGAGGTAGGGAAGTTCAGAAACCATAGTGCTAAATAAACAATTTGCTTCAGGTCACACTATGGCTGACAGATTCTCAGACGGCTTCCCATGATCAGCCCCTCTTGGAGTTCACACCTTAGTATAATCCCTTCACCTTGAGAGTGAGCAGAACCTGTGACTTTTTCTAACTAGCAGAATATGGAAAAAGTGGTGAAATGTTCCATCTGCACTTATATTACATTATGTAATACTCCATCTTGCTAGTGGATTTCTGCTAGATATTCACCTTGCTCAGTTCCTGAAGCAAGCAGCAATATTGGAAAAGCTCATGTGTCAAGGAATGATGGGCAGCCTCTAGGAGTGGCCTCTGGTTAACAGTCACCAAAATTCTTAGTCCTACAACCAAAAGGAAATGATTTCTGTCAACAAACTGAGGGAGCCTAGAAGTGGATCCTTCCACAGATGAGCCTCTAGATGAGAATTTCACTCATTTCAATTTCATTTCAATTTCACCCAACACCTTGGCTCCAGCCTTATGAAACCATAAGTAAAGAATCCAGATAGGAAGATTCAAACTCCTGAACCACAGAATTTATGAAGTAATTAATAGATGTGCATTTTTTTAAGTTGTTGAGTTGTATGGATATGATATATAGCAATATATAACTAACACACATAGAATTTGAGATAGAGGCAAAATTCAAATCCAAGTATGCCTGACACTTAAACTAATTCTCTTTCTACAACACCAGTGTTCTGAAAATATGGGTTCCAGGATCCTTTTATAATAATCATATGGAAGTTTTATAAAAAATATTGTTTTGGGATTCCACAGCTGTCCCACTGAAACAGAATCTCTGGGATAAAGGCTGAGGATTTGCATTTTTTACAAACTCCTGAAGTGATGCTTATACATTTTAGCACTGTGAACGTTTCATTATACCTTGTTGTTTTTATAGCTGGAGTTATTTATTTCAATTACCTAGAATGAATTTAGGTCATAACATTTTTTTATCCTTCGAGAAAGGATTATTTTGGAAAGTTGATCATTCTAAGGTTTTTATTATAATATGACAAAATTATCAACTGACAGTAGGGAGAGAATCTGTCTTTTCAACTTAGTTTGCATAATTTCAGTTGCATTATCATGCAAAAATAAACAATATGTACTTATTTTATGGCTCAAAATAAAATGGAAAAAACATAGTATCTGTGAAACTCTTCATAGATTAAGAATTTGTGAACTAATCTTGACAGCTTTAAGAACTTTTCTTGTTTTAAACATTAGTAACCCTCTCATTTAAAAGGTCTCAAAGTACCGATTTTAAAGATTTTATTTGTTTATTTGAGAGCGAGAGAAAACACTGAGTGAGGAGGAGAGGGAGAAGCAGGCTCGATGTGGGGCTTGAACCCAGGACCCCAGGATCATGACCCTGAGCCAAAGGCAGATGCTTAACCCACTGAGCCACCCAGGTGCCCCTCAAAGTACCTATTTTAAATTGAATACAACTATGAAAAGATCTTAATAACAGCCAGGAATTATGGGAGTCGTATAAAGAAACATATCTGAAATATTTGCAAACCCCAAATAACCCAGACACACATTGAAAATTGGTGATTACCAAGTGATTCAAGAAGTCTCCTTACTTTTCAGAGATGGCTGCATAAATTTCAAGTACAGATTCAAAGTTGCCAAATTGTTTCCTCCTGAAGCTCAATTTAAAGTTTTTGACAGACAAGAACTGTATCTATAGCATTCTCTACTGCATACCCAGTGGCTAGCAAGGTGCTTGATACACTAATGAATATTTTCTAATGACTGACTAACGTATAGCAGGAAAGCCTATCGGTCTTCAGCTTTTTTTAAGACTTGATCCTTTAAGACAGAACTTCTTAACCTGAGTTACAGGTATATCAATATAGAGACCTCCTCAGTGCTGCTTGACAGGGCCTAGAGTAGCTAGAGCACCCAAGTTGGTTTCTACTAGATATATGTAGCATTGCCTATTTACCTCATTGTGCCTATTATTATTATGTTTGCCATGACTTTAAACAGATTTGGAGAGTTCTACATTAGGGTTTATATGACACAAAGGCTACACAAATAAACTTTAACTAAACTTGTATTTTAATTTATGAGAAATATGAGAATCTCACTGTTTTAACTTTGTTTATCTGACTCCTCAATGTGACAGGCAGGTTTCCCAGAAACTGCCAGAAATGCCTTTGCATAACTAAATAGATAAAATCATCCCACTTCCTATGATCTGCAGCAAACTAAATGTGTGTTACATAGTAAGGAATTCAGGTACTAAGACTATTACATCATAATGTGGTAGTCCTTAAAGAGTCCTTATTTCTTGTCTTATAAAGTGTTAAACTTAGATTAAAAGAGTGAAGAGTCATATGCAGGCCAAGAACCCATTTTTCAAATCCTCTTCCAACGCTCATTCTTTAATACTTGTTTCAAATTTTAAGCAATAAGCTTCAATGATGTTTGGAAGTATAGGTGAGACATGGCAGGATAGTGTTAGCCACAGAGGAAACAGAGAAAAACAAGTTCCTCAGTACAGATCATCCTTGACTTATGATGGGGTTACATCCCAATAAACCCACTGCAAGTTGAAAATACTGTAAGTCGAAAATGCATTTAGTACACCTAGCCTACCAAATATTGTAACTTAGACTAGCCTATCTTAACTGAACTCAGAACACTTACATTAGTTTACAGTTGGGCAAAATAATCTAACATGAAGCCTATTTTATAATGAAGTGTCGACGGCCTTATAGAATCTATTGAATACTGTACTGATTGTGAAAAACAGAATGGTTGTGAGTGTACTGGTTGTTTAGCTTTGTGACCATGTGGCCGACATGACTGCCCAGCATCACTAGAGAGTATCATACCACATATTGATGGCCCAGGAAAAGAGCAAAATTCAATTTTGAGGTATAGTTTCTACTGAATGCATATCACTTTTGCAACATCATAAAATTGAAAAATCGTAAGTTGATCCATCATAAATTGGGGACCATCTGAATGAAGAAATTCCCCAGATGGCAAGGGAGATATACACAGAAAAAAATAGAAAACTATAAGCAAAGAGGTCTTTAATGCATCAAATAGATCCTCTTTAAAATCTCTTGGGTGAATGTCAACTATGTGTTCTATGTTTCTGTTTCTATTGTGTTTTTCTGTCTTTCCCTCTCTGTCTCTCTACACCACAAACACACCATCTCCCTTATGGTAGGATAGTTACTATTCCTTTAGTTTTGGGCACATAGGAAGACAGCAGTTCCTGGTCGCTCTTGAAATTAGAGATGGCCAAGTGACATGTTTTGAGCAATAAAGTGAGAGCAGGCATAATGTGTTCTTCTCAGATGAAAGTATTTAATTGCCAGAGCTCAGATCTCTAGCAATCTTTCTTCTAGCACCAGTGATCATAGCACAAATTGATGTGAAAATGCTCTTAAGTCAAAGCAGCCTAGAATACTGAGCCAACACATGGAGAAAAGTTGACCTGAACTTTTATTCAGATGCAGAGAGTACTGAATATGATCAACTACCTTTTTATGGATAGTTGAGTAGCTAATTATTTGGTGTTGTTTGTTACTAGGACACACTTAGTCCATTTTCGCTAAAGCATCTCCTGAGGACAGATATTAATCCTCAGACAGAGTTGAATCTTAACTTAGAAGGCCATGGTGAAACTGTCCTATAATTTTCAATGCTGAGTTTATCTTCCAATGAGAGAGGACTGAATTTTATTTAGGGCGGTCCTCTTTTTTCACTGATTCCATCCCCTTCTGGCCTCACCCTCCACATACTCTCAATTTATATCTCCTTAGGTGGATTCAGACTAAGATAATTGAAGTTTCCCCCCCAGTCTTATTAAGATATAATTCACACACAACATTGTATAACTTTAATATGTACAATGTGTTGATTTGATATTATGAATTGCAAAATGATTATTACCATAGTATTAGCAATGGCCTTATCCCATGACATAGCTACTGTTTCCTTTTTGTGGTAAGAACATTTGAGATCTACTCTCTTAGCACATTTAATAATATGATATAGTATTATTAGCTATAATCACCATGCTGTACATTACATCCCCAAATTTGTTAATCTTATAGCTGGTAATTTGTATGCTCTGAGCAATATCACCCTTTTCCTCCTACCCCAACCTGACAGTTGAACATTTTAATTTTAAATGGCTCTTCAGCTATGAAAATCTGGCTGATACTTTGAAATTACTCCTTGCTTAAGAGAGACCTATTTAGATCTTAGCATTCTGTGTAAATTTGACAGAATTAGACAAATAGTGGCTGTAAGCTAAAATGTACAAAATTTTAATATAGCACAGAGGAAGAAATCATTAATTCTGTCTCAATGTAGTAGAGAAAATTTTATAGAGATGGAATTTAAATATGGCATTTAAAGCAAGGGTAGAAAGGGAAATGGGTAGGTAAAAAATTATATATATGTAATAATTATTTTTATGTATAAATACATATATAAAATTATATATAACTATATACATATGTGCATGTGTATAATAACAAATGTACACCATATATACATATCTCATATATAGACACACACCCACACTTACACATATATCTATATATTTAGATATACACATATATCTATATATTTACATATCTGCATACTTCTCATTTAATATACATACACACACATATACCATGGAGAATTTAGAACACACAGTAACAGCAATTAGAAGCGATGAACCACCTGTACACTTAAGAATGACGACAGACTTTTAAAGATAATAATGAGTGGAAAAAATAAGGAACAATATGATTTATACCACAAGCCATTATGGAAGAAATATGCACACAAAACAATATGCAATTTATGAGTACATATAATCAAAAGAATATATATAAATGCATTAGAATGGTTATCTGTGGCAGAGAAAGGGAATGGTAAATGGGCATAAAAAATAAAAATAAATAAATTGGACAAAAAGGAGGCCTTCTAAAGACAAGGAATAATGTACCATGAATTAAGATTTTGGTTTACTCAACCCTCAACTCTTAGGTCCCCATACCCTACAAAGATGTGGAGGGCATGTATTTTTTTTGGTAATGTCCAATGACATTTAGGAAAATACATCCAAGATTAGTTATGGAATGGGGTTAATTGAGAGATAGGCCATAGAGGGCTTAGAGAATAAGGGAAGATCAAGAAGAGGTTCCCATATTTAGGAGAACAAGAATAAACAGGAACTGGGGTGCCTGGGTGGCTCAGTTGGTTAAGCGACTGCCTTCGGCTCAGGTCGTGATCCTGGAGTCCCGGGATCGAGTCCCGCATCGGGCTCCCTGCTCAGCAAGGGGTCTGCTTCTCCCTCTCATGCTCTCTGTCTCTCATTCTCTCTCTCTCAGATGAATAAATAAAATCTTTAAAAAAAAAAAAAAAAAAGAATAAACAGGAACTGGGTTTATTTGACAGATTTTTGTTGGACATAGGATTCACCAAAGGCTGAGATGCAGAAATCTGAACTACAGCTACCAGATTCTTATCTTGTGCTAATCACTATATATACTTATGGAATTCTTGTCATATCTAAAAAGCAATGATTGATCTACCTGATGGTTAACAATATAAGAACATAAGGAAGGTACATGATATGTTTGTGTGTGTGTGTGTGTGTGAAAAATAAATAAATTCTTGGGCAGTTGAAGAAAAGCTGTGAATAGTAAGGGGTAAAGGAAGATTTTTCTCTAAATCTCTAAAATATGAGAAAACCTTGAAGGAGAAATGGAAAAATATAAAATTAAATTGAAAATTGATATGGCTTTTGATCTGTATGACATCTTGCATTTATAATTTTAAATAGATTAAATTTGATTAAATTATGATTTCATATGTTAAAGTTTAATTTAGAAATATATGATATCCTAACTTCACTGGAAGTATGTGTCTAGTGCATACATACTTCAAATTTTCTATCCAATTTCAAAGTATTTATTGAAACACTAAACCATAGTATGTTAATAGAGAACAGTATTTTAGTATGGCATAAAACTTTAATAGCACTAGAACATAAATAAAAGCTAATTTTACTTCTTTTTCTGATAAAAAGAGACACTGGGTTTTTTTTTTTTTGTATTTTTAAAACTGTTTTAGGGGCACCTGGGTGGTTCAGTTTGTTGAGTGTCCAACTCTTGATTTGAGCTCAGGTCATGATCTCAGGGTCATAAAACTGAGCTCCTCATAGGGCTTCACACTCAGTGGGGAATTTGCTTGAGACTCGCTCTCCCTCTGCCCCTCCCCACTGCTCACATGCTCTCTCTCTCAATAAATAAATAAAAATAAAATCTTATAAAAAACATTTTTATTGGGTTCTGGAAGGAATTCATTTCAAATTTATATGCTGTAAATGCAAAATTTATTGCAGTATAGGCCTACCTCAAGAAACAAGAAAAGTCTCAAATACACAACCTAACCTTACACCTAAAGAAGCTAGAAATGGAACAGCAAATAAAGCCTAAAGCCAACAGAAGAAGGGAAATAATAAAGATTAGAGCAGAGAAACAAACAAACAAACAGAAAAACAGTAGAATTGGATTAACGAAACACAGAACTGGTTCTTCTAAAGAATTAATAAAATTGATAAACCCTAGCCAGACTTAACAAAAAGAAAAGAGAAAGGACCCAAATAGGTAAAATCATGAATGATAGAGGAGAGACCACAACCAACACCACAGAAATACAAACAATTATGAGAATACTATGAAAAATTATATGCCAAAAAAACTGGGCCACCTGGAAGAAATTGACAAATTCCTAGAAACAAACTACCAAAACTGAAACAGGAAGAAACAGAAAATTTGAACAGACCCATAACCAGCAAAGAAATTGCATCAGTAATCAAAATCTCCCAACAAACAAAAGTCCTGGGCCACATAGCTTCCCAGGGGAATTCTACCAGACATTTATTTTTATTTTTATTTTTATTTTTTTTAAAGATTTTATTTATTTATTTGAGAGAGAGAGAATGAGAGAGAGCGAGTACATGAGAGGGGGGAGGGTCAGAGGGAGAAGCAGACTCCCTGCCGAGCAGGGAGCCCGATGCGGGACTCGATCCAGGGACTCCAGGATCATGACCTGAGCCGAAGGCAGTCGCTTAACCAACTGAGCCACCCAGGCGCCCTCTACCAGACATTTAAAGAAGAGTTAATACCTATTCTTCTCAAACTGTTCCAAAAAATAGAAATGGAAGGAAACTTCCAGACTCATACTCCAAAGACAGCATTACCTTGATTCCAAAACCAGACAAAGACTCCACTAAAAAGGAGAATTACAGGCCGATATCCCTGATGAACATGTATACAAAAATTCTCAATAAAATACTAGCAAATCATATTCAACAGTACATTAAAAGAATTATTTACCATGATCAACTGGGATTTATTCCTGGGCCACAGGGGTGGTTCAATACTTGCAAATCAATCAAAGTGATACACCATAATTTTTTAAAAAAGATTTTAGTTATTTATTTGAGAAAGAGAGAGAGAGCATGAGCAGGGGGAATGGCAGAGAGACAAGCAGACTCCTCACTCATGAGCGTGGAGCTTGACACAGGCTCCATCCCAGGACTCTGAGATCATGACCTGACCTGAAGTCAGACACTTAACCAACTGAGCCACCCAGGCACCCTACGATACACCATATTAATAAAAGAAAGGATAAAAACCATATGATCTTGTCAATAGATGCAGAAAAAAACATTTGACAAAATACAGCATCCTTTCCTGATAAAAACCCTCAACAAAGTAAGGAATATAGCTCAACATCATAAAGGCCATATATGAAAGACCCACAACTAATACCATCCTCAGTGGGGAAAAACTGAGAGTCTTTCCCCTATGGTCAAGAACAAGACAAGGATGTCCATTCTCACTATTACTATTTAACATAGTACTGGAAGTCTTAGTCTCAACAGACAACAAAAAGAAATAAAAGGCATCCAAATTGGCAAAGAAAAAGTCAAACTTTTACTATTTGCAGATGACATGATAGTCTATGTAGAAAACCCTAAATACTCCACTAAAAATTGCTGGATCTCATACATGAATTCAGAAAAACTGCAGGATATAAAATCAATGTACAGAAACCTGTTGTATTTCTATACACCAATAACTAAGCAGCAGAAAAAGAAATCAAAGAATCGATTCCATTTGCAATTGCACCCAAAACTATAAGATACCTAGGAATAAATATAACTAAAGAAGTAAAAGATCTATACCTGAAAACTATAGAATACTTATGAAAGAAATTAAAGAGGACACAAAGAAATGGAAAAGCATTGCATGCTCATGGATTGGAAGAACAAACATTGTTAAAATGTCTCTACTATCCAAAGCAATCTACACATTTAATGCAATCCCCATCAAAATACCAATAGCATTTTTCACAGAGCTAGAACAAACAATCCTGAAATTTGTATGGAAGCACAAAAGACCCTGAATAGCCAAAGCAATTCTGAAAAAGAAAAACAAAACTGGAGGTATCATGATTCTGGATTTCAAGTTGTATTACAAAGCTGTAGTCATCAAGACACTATGGTACTGGCACAAAAACAGACACATAGATCAATGGAGCAGAATAGAAAACCCAGAGATGGACTCTCAACTCTATGGTCAACTAATCTTCAACAAAGTAGGAAAGAAAATCCAATGGGGGAAAAAACAGTCTCTTCAACAAATGGTGTTGGGAAAACTGGACATCAACATGCAGAAGAATGAAACTGGACCACTTTATTACACCATACACAAAAACAAATTCAAAATGGATGAAAGACTTTAATGTGAAACAGGAGCCATCAAAATCCTAGAGGAGAACACAGGTAGAAACCTCTTTGATCTTGGCCACAGCAACTTCTCATCACCCATAAGCAAGGGAAACAAAAGCAAAAATGAACTATTGGGATTTCATCAAGATAAAAAGCTTCTGCACAGCAAAGGAAACAATCAACAAAACTAAAAGGCAGCCTACAGAATGGGAGAAGATATCTGCAAATGACATATCTGATAAAGCATCAGTATCCAAAATCTACAAAGAACTTATCAAACTCAACACCCAAAAGACAAATAACCCTTAAGAAATGGGCAGAAGACATGAATAGACACTTTTCAAAAAAAAAAAAAAAAAAAAAGATATCCAGATGGCTAGCAGATACATCAAAAGATGCTCAACATCACTCATCATTAGGGAAATACAAATCAAAACCATAATGAGATACCATCTCACACCTGTCAGGATGGCTAAAATTAACAACACAAGAACCAACAGGTGTTGGTGAGGATGCGGAGAAAGGGAACCCTCTTGCATTGTTAGTGGGAATGCAAACTGGTGCAGCCACTCTGAAGAACAGTATGGAAAGTCCTCAAAATGTTAAAAATAGACTATGATCCAGCAGTTGCATTACTAGGTATTTACCCAAAGGATACAGAAAGACAGATTCAAAGGGATACAGGCACCCTGATGTTTATAGCAGCATTATCAACAATAATCAAACTATGGAGAGAGCCCTAATATTCATTGCCTGATGAATGGATAAAGGAGATGTGGTGTGTGTGTGTGTATGTGTGTGTGTGTGTGTGTGTGTGTGTGTAGTGGAATATTGTTCAGCCATCAAAAAGAATGAAATCTTGCCATTTGCAATGACGTGGATGGAACTAGAGTGTAGTATGCTAAGTGAAATAAGTGAAATAAGTCAGTCAGAGAAAGACAAATACCATATGATCTCACTCATATGTGGAATTTAAGAAAGAAAACAGATGAACATATGGGAAAGGGGAAAAGTAAAAAAAAAAGGAGAGAGGGAAACAAGCCATAAGAGTCTCTTAATGATAGAGAACAAACTTAGGGTTGATGGAGGGAGATGGACAGGGGATGGGCTAGATGGGTGATGGTTATTAAGGAGGGCACTTGTTATGATGAGCATTGGGTATTGTATATAAATGATGAATCACTGAATTCTACTCCAGAAACCAATATTGCACTCCACATTAACTACCTAAAATTTAAATTTAAAAAATTGTATTTTGTAAGTGCTATAAATTTTGTCTTTCTTCAAGAAAAGAGAAGCCAAAGTCAAAATAGAAAGATATATATTATTTCTATACTAAATCAAGGAAAATCTCGTTACTATTTCTTTTGAAGATTTGCAATTTAAAGTAATGCAATATTTCTATGAAATTTTATTACCAATATAAATTATGCCTAAATTTCACATATGATATAAGTGCATTTGAATCTGTTACATAGGACTGGAAAAAAAAGATATTATTTTTTTTGAGAGAAATATTCCACCCTTCCTTTTAAATCCCACCTGCACACAAAAATAGGTATGATTTACTTGCTCACAAATTTCAACGTCTACATTACCTGAGTAATCATAATAAAAAAAATAAAGAACACTTAATGAACTAGGCACTTATTACATTCTAGGCAGAGTTCGAAGCAGTTGACACATGCCAAGTCATTTAATTTTTACCACAACCCTATGAGATACTTACTAGGAGGAAGAAATTGAGCATGCAGAATTGAAGGCTCTTGCCTAAGGTCAGAAAAAGAGTTAGTACCCCAACTGAGCTTCAATCATGTGGTCTGGATCCAGAATTTATGTTCTTAACCACTTGCTATCTTTTTTCCTCAGTGTGGCATTCTTGACTCTTATCATCTGGTAGGAGGAAACCTTTCTAGAATCATTGCATATTACTCTGATACATACATTCAACTTCCTAGCCCATTTGATCCTCAAATCTATACCATGTGTTCCTGTTCCCATGATTGTTTATGCTGTCCTTCCTTATTTAATGCCCATCCTTTTTTAAAATAGCCATGTGAGTTAATGTCTCTGACTTTTTCCCCTGGTCCTACCAACCAAAGTGGATTCTTCCTTCCCTCTTTCTTGTCCCTCTAATCATCTAGCACTTAGCTTAAACCACTCATAGGTCTCTGTCCACTTACTGCTTTCTATTTTGTCTTGAGGTTATGTGCACACATTTTTATATCCCTAAACAATCTTCCAGTGCATGAAAACAGAGACTGTTTAATTTTAATCAGAATATCCAGTCTTATCTTTGAAAGCATCTCTTGGTAGAATATATTAATAAGTGAATATATAGTTCATTTAAATGGAAAAAGAGATAAAAAACAATAAAAATGAATCAATCTTGGAGAACTAATTGATGTGTTCATTTTTGGGCAGTATATTATCAGTTTTTTCAGACTATTAAGACTTTTATAAGTAAATTCTAAGTGACGGTTAAGAACTCATTTCCTCATGAAGTGAAACATTTACTTTCACATTATAAGGTTCAGAGTCAAAGATATGTAAAAATAAGATATAATGTCCAAATCCTTCATAAAAATTTATGAGAATGTAATATGTATAGCTAACAAAATGTGATTTTTAAGTTTAGACAAAACATCTTGGTAGTATTTCTCCTAAATATAGTCTAGGTGACTTGAGCATAGAAGATATGAGTTTCTCTGTATACTTAACTCCATTTTATTGTGCAAATCCCTAGAAGTTAATTTGTATATTCTAGGTGAGTAAAAAAAAAGAGAGAATACATAAATGTGTGAACAAATTAAAGAATGATTAAAGAACTTTAAACTTCAAGAAATAACTAGAGTACATAAGTTTGTTTAAACTTTTACCCTAGAAAGAACAATTTTTTTTTTTTTTGGTTAGAGAGCAAAGAAAGTTTATACTCATTAAAAGGATTTTAGGCTCTTCCTGTTATTCCAAATTGTTATCATTAATGGAGATTGAGACAATGTCTATGCCAAGAACAACATACTAAACCACCAGGTAAATATATCAACTGAGACTTGAAGTCAGGTCATCAGATTGTGGTAAAAAAGCTAGCACTGTGAAAAAAACCTAGACAAAATTTGCATTTTTTGGGGGGTGCGGAATTAGGGAACATACCTCCAGTCTTTCACTTATTGGATATTATCCAGCACTGGATATTTTCTGAACTTTCCATTTCAGCCATTTTCACATATAATAGTCTCATATTATAGTTTTCATGAGTATTTTCCTTATGACTAAATATTTAAGCAGTTTTTCATATGATTACTTTCTATAAATACCTTTTTTTTCCCCTAAAATACTTGTTTAAATTGTTTAAGAGAGACAAATGGCTTGTCTCTTCTTTTTTATTAAACTGTAGGATGTACCAAAAAAAAATGTAGGATGTCTTCTGATATTTTTGATGTGTGTTTTTTCTTTCCTGATATATGTATGGCAAATATCTTCCTCACTTCTTTAGTTTGTTCTTCATACTTTGATGTATCCTTGATGAACAAGTTGCTAATCTCATTATCATCTAATTTATCGTTTTTAAGAGGTAATACTTTTGAGCCCCATGGAAGAGTGCTTTGCTTACTGTAATATCATGAGTATGTTTTCCTGTGCTTTTCCCCCCTAAAATCCTCATTTTTCACCATTAACATTTAGATTTGCAATCTGTATAAAACTGATTTTTAGGAAAGATGTGAGATTTTTAGGAACGGTATAAGATTGGTGGGGGAGGCACTAAGTATATTTTTTTTCTTATGAATATCCAATTGATCCAGCATCATTTATTGAAAAGATCATCCTTTCTACACTGCATTTGTGATTCACATCTGTCAAAAATCAGTACACTATGTATGGATCTCTTTCTGGACTCTGTATATAACTCTAATACACAGCTAGTTACATTGTAAATTTGTACAGCCATTTTGGAAAGCTGCTTGGATATACCTGTTAAGCTAGCAATTAAGCATATGATTCAGCAGTTCTATTCCTAGGTGTATGTTCAAAATAAATGCATGCAAAAGTTCACCAAAAGACATATACCTGAATGTTCAGAGAAAAATTATTAGTAATAACTAAACACTGAAAACTACCATATTGTCATGAATGTTGTAATGGATAATTATGGTATCTCATACAATGAAATATAATGAATAATAAAAATGAATCAACTGTAACTATGTACAATAACATGGATGAATTTCACAAAGTTCAAGGAAAAAAGCCAGCAAGAAAGTGGGAGAATGAATCCTTACACAATAAGGTTTTACTACAGATACAACTGATCTATAATGCTAGAAGTAAGGATATTGTTAACCATTGGGTAGTGCAGGAAAAGAGGGAGTCTTCTAGGCTGCTGGTAAGGCTCTATTTCTTGAACTGGATGGTGTATTCAATTTGTGAATGATTATTGGATGGTATGTGTATGTGTACTTTTAAGTGGATGTTACATTTTAATAAATGATTTTTAATAGGAAAAATATTTAAATAATTTATAGTTAAAGAATAAATCTTTTTTTTAAAGATTTTATTTATTTAATTGACAGAGAGAGACAGCGAGAGAGGGAACACAAGCAGGGGGAGTGGGAGAGGGAGAAGCAGGCTTCCCACTGAGCAGGGAACCCTATGCAGGGTTCGATGCGAGGCCCGATCCCAGGACGCTGGGATCATGACCTGAGCCAAAGGGACGCTTAACGACTGAGCCACCCAGGCATCCCTAAAGAATAAATCTTAATAAAACTTAGGAAATATTTAGAACAAACCTAAAACTTGTGGGATGCAGTTAAAGCTCTGCTCAGAGGGAATTTTGTGACAGTTTTACATACTTATGTTAGGGGGAAAAAAACCCCTGAATTTATTAAAATAAGCAGACAATTTAATATTTAAAAGAATAGAGCAACAGAATAAGTGTAAAGAAAGTAGAAAGGAGGAAAGATAGAACAGAGACCATTAACATAGAAAACATAGAATGAATTAAAGAATCCAATAGTTGCAGGTTTTTATTTTAAATGAATAAAATTGAAAAATTTGCAAGGGTGATCAAAAGAAAAAGAAAGTTGTACACATAAAAATATTAAATAACTTTTGGAGTGAGAAATAATACATAAACACTGAAGATATTAAAAAGATAATAAAAATATGAGAAACTTGATGATAAATTTGAAAAGTTAGGTTAAATAAGCAAGGGTATTGAAAAATAATTTGGCAAAATAGGATTCAATTCAAGTAGGAAGCAGTTACTCAGAAACAAAGATATGCTCCAGCTTGAGATCAGAAGGTACAGAAGAAAATAATGATAAGTGAGGCTAAAAAGAAAAAAAAAGGAATTAATTGAAAGTCTGTCAGATGAATATCTATATAAATTGGCACCTTCTAACCCATCTCTACTCTTTCACCCCATCTCATGTTCCTGTCTTTTAACCCCAGGTAAACACCTAAACAACTAATCATATAGTAAAAAAAAAAAAAGAAAAAAAAAAGCAAAATCAACAATAAGTAAGACATAGAAAGAACTGCTTGCGGAAAATTTAGAGTTCTGGCTTCCAGAGCAAAGTCATGTCTGTTCCTGGTTTCTCCAACCACTCATTTCTTAATCAAAATGAATAGTTAAGCCATTGTCAACTGACACAGAATTACCTGTCACATTTATGCCAGAAACATAGCTGAAAACAGACTTAGGCCAGTAGGAGTGAGGGAAATTTACATATGTAGGAGTGAAGGAAAATCACAACAGCTATCTGAAAAAAAATCAACCTACAACAATCAAAAGCTTGAAATAGACCACAATAAATGAAAATTAGAACTGACTCTGGAGGAAAGAGAACACAAAATAATTTAAAACAATATCACTAACCCTAGCAGTAATAATAACAACCAACTCTTTTAATTCTTAAGGCCCCCTTCTTAGAAAGAAGTACTTTATTCATGTACTAATTTGGGGCACAAGCCTTATAGTCATCCTAACCTACTTTTTCTCTCATACTTACCATCTGATTCATCAGTAAGTTTTATCAACTCTATCTTGAAAATATACTCAGAGTTCAGTTACTTCTCATGAGCTCCAGAATTGACTACCCTAGCCAAGATACCATCATCTCATCAATGAGCTATTTAATTGGCCCTCTAGCTTGTCTCCTTGCTTCTATGTCCCACTGCCCTTACACCTCCACCATCATTTACTGTTTCTCCTTGTAAATGTCGCTGTAATCTTGCATGTCACCCTCAAAATTCTCCAATGTTTACTCATATATTAGAACAAAATCTAAATTCCATACATGCTTTATCAGGTCTTATATATTTTAGCAATGGCTACTTTGTAAAAATTTCATCGCCCCCAAATATTCTTCCACTCCTTCACATAAGTCCCACCAGACTAATCTCTCTACTTGTTCTTGAAATGCAAAATATGCTTTAAATTAAGAATCCATATTAAAAAAAATAAAACAAAACCCACAAGATTTAAATAAGTTAGAATGTAAAAGCTACCAATCCTCTCAATATAAAACTAAAGATTTAGTTGATAGAAATCAATGACTATATGTAGATGATGCACAATATCCATTCTATTTAAACAAATGTTATCATTCCTAACAAATACCATTTGTAGGAGCAAACTGCTATATTAAAACAGGAAAATAATTTTACATGAAATTACATTTATTGTCTATCTGTATGCAATGTTTTCTATATATACACTGCATTATACTTTGGTATTTTTTATTTTTAATGAAAATTGAATGCACTTCTAAAAGGCTTAAAAACATGTACAACGTCATGTTTTATCTCTTTTATCGTGTAGTCATCTCTGAAGGAGAACAAACGGGTGATTTTTTTGTGTGATTTTTGTTCATTCATGCTTCCTAAATCTCCCAGTCTAGTGTTAAATTACTGACAATAACACAGTGCACTTTCAGAATAGTTATATTTCTATGAAAACGTTTTTAAAAATCATACAATTGCCTACATACATATGCACACACAAATGCATTCACAGAAACTCATATACATAAACTCCTTTTCCAAATAAAGATGTTATGACAACATGTTACAACATTTACCCAGTAAGATTTTAGAATTGCTATGGACCAGTGACTATAGCACACCTCATTCTTTCCCTCCTTGGGTGACCACTGACTCTTAGAGTTAATCTGCCTCTGTCCCCCCTTTCCCCCTTTGTAAATTACATGTATGGGGTCAGATAGTTTAGTTGTTAGTTCTTGGCTTTCCATATAAAGAGCTAGGTATTATAAAAACTGTATTGTAAGAGCCACATCAAGACTCGATGCAGATCATGAGATCTTATACTTTGAACACAATGTCATAACTGGATCAGAATTTTGAGTGTCTTGAAATGGGATAAATGTAAACAATTGTGGTCAGGAAGTAGACTGTGGAATATCATTTACAAAAATAGTTGCAATTAATCTTTTTTTTTTTAAATTATAACCATACACTATTTGTGATACATCAAGCAGTAGCATTTACTTCTTGTCCCTTGAATCTAGCCTGCACTTGTAATACATGTTGACCAACAGAGTGCAACAGAAATCATAGTGTATGAATTCTAAGCCTTGCTTGCTTCTGCTCTCCTTGTGGAACTCTGAGACTGCTATGTGAATAAGATCATCTAATATGCAGAATAAGGAGAGTCATGTGGCCTAATTTATCTTATTTCCAACTACTGAGAGCTAATCTTCTGACTAATGAGTGAGGCAATAAAACACCAGCCAGCAGACCTTAGATGTATAAGCAAGCCAAGTATCCTAGATTAGAACAACAGAGCTTATCTGTGTACTCATGAGTAAGAATAAGTGACTATTTTTTTAATCCACTAAATCTAGGGAATGTGGGCTGTACAACAACAGTTAACTAATATATTGGTTTAAGGGTATTTGCAATGAAAAAAATCACAGTAGTGGAGAATCTGAAAATTTGGAATAAAGAAAAAGTTACGGAGAATCACACTACTACTGAAAATAGAAGCAAAAGACTTCAGAGAATAGTAATGAATAAGAGCTGGATTCACTAGTCAAATGGTGAGTGACACCAAGCAAATATGATTCAGGATTCTATAGTTTCTCGGTTCTATTATTTCTATTATGAAAAATAATTTCAATATCTAAAGCAGGATAAGAGACTGTTATTTGTATACATTATAAACACTGGATGAATGAAGCTATAAAAATAATTAAGCAATGCTTTTGTTTTAGCCTACAAACTTCTCATATCCTTCTTATCCTACCCTGATTGGTCTTGAACGAGTGACAGTTAATATAAATGATGGCTGCACTTACAATAATATTTATTTTCCATAATATGTTTTTTCATCTCAAATTAATTCAAGATAAGAATTTTCTGATTAGATGAACTCACAAGTGTAGGTAGTGTGCTACACGAGGGGCAAGTCTTTTTGCTAACACCGCAAGAGTCTCTGGCCCAATGAGTGGAGTTTGATAGTAATCCTTGCTATAAGTATAATTCAGATGTGTCAACTTTAAGGAGAAATCCTTTTTTAAATGGTCTGTGTTTTCTTTTCTCCATATTTCTTAACTGCTTGGGCCTCACACGTTACTGGGCCTTTTCGATTTTCAGAGCAACTTGATGAATCCTGCTATAAGGTCCTAAAAAGGGAGCTCACTCAGTGGGTCTGATGTGGTGGATGCTGGCCAGGGAAGTTCTGCTCATGTGTGGCACCATTTCCTGAGAACACCCATGGGAGGTCATGCCTGATCTCTGCTTCTACAGAGATCCTGAAGAGATTGAAAAGGAAGAGCAGGCCGCTGCTGAAAAGGCTGTGACCAAGGAGGAATTTCAGGGTGAATGGACGGCTCCAGCTCCTGAGTTCACTGCTACTCAGCCTGAAGTCGCAGACTGGTCTGAAGGCATGCAGGTGCCCTCGGTGCCTATTCAGCAGTTCCCTACTGAAGACTGGAGCACCCAGCCGGCCACTGAAGACTAGTCTGCAGCTTCCACTGCTCAGGCCACTGAATGGGTAGCAACAACCACTGAGTGGTCTTAAGCTGGTCTTCCACAAAGGCAAACAAAATGGAAATAGAAATTGAAAAGGTTGATGGAAAAGAAACAGTTTGTAAAAAAAAAAAAAAAGAATTTTCTGATTAGATATAGATAAATTGGATCAACTAGTTTATTCAGTGTAAAATAGAAGCTTGAAACATCTTGAGTATAACATTGACACATAACTAGGTATAACCCTGGTGAGCAAATGAACTAATTTTATCAACTGAAGGAAAATATACTATGAGTGAAGGAAAAGTAAAGAAATGTTTTGCAGAAATTGAAATAAACCACACGTACATGAAGAAAAAATACAGTAGAATAGCCAAGAGATGTTTTCTATTCGGAATTGTATAATGTATAAATAGGTCTCTTGGCACCATCATGGTCAAATTATCAATACTGAGTTAAAGGTTATACAAACAGAAATGATAGCATTTCAAAGAATATCAGCAAAATGGGGAAATGCTAGATTTGCATCATAAAGGACACACACCTTGCTGGGCTTTGAACAGGACAGAAGAAATGCATTTACAATGAAAAGTTGAAAGACACTCTTTCAATATGGGCAAAGTGATGTGGAAAATTGGAATAATTATCTGGATAATTTAGGCCAAAAATGCTAATGAGGTAAAAGAATTCTTTACAATCTGATTCATCTAGGTCAGCTGTCTACATTTATTAAATTAACTGGACAATTATTCAAGTCTCCATTTTTCCAAGCTTGAAAAGACTTTGGTATTGATTCCTTGTTTGCAGGCTAAAACAGAAGAACCCTGGTGCATTACTGGTATTTTCATATTGGTTATAGATCATACTAATTTTTAAACTCACTATGCACTTACAGTTTAAAAAATTATTACTTTATTCTTAAATATTTATACTGTTGTTAAAATAAGTTTGTTAATAAATTTCTGATTTAGTCTCTATTAAAGCAATGTCCTAGGCACAAAGCAAACTTAAATGGCTACAAACCACTGGATAATTTCATAAGTCTCATAAAGGCTTGAAAAATTATATGAGATGTAGCTTTGTGTGTTTCAAGTGACAATATGACTCTAGCATTTTGATTCAATTAAAGTAGTATTAATTCAATGATTAATTTTATTTTTCTACACAATCCAAATACTGACTTTTTTTCTTTTGACATTGTTATTTAGGGGTAAATGGAATATAATAGCATGTGACCTCTCCAGATTGTGTAAGAACGAAGCAGAAAACTAGAAGTGTTCTAAAAGAATCACTTAATATGTTTCAATGTCAAGCATTTGTATCACAACCAAGAGGCATATATTTTATTTTCAACATTTGTGCACTGAAACTGGAAGATGAAAGATATGTCTTAAACACAAGCTCACAAAGATCCTTGGACTTGGAGAGTTCAGCCAGACTGCAAAAGTTCCTACTAAGTCTGTTCAGACAATTAACAAAGTAACATAAATACTTTCAAAGATTTTAAGATTTGACAGATATTGCAAAACAAATACATTCTTGAAGATATCATCTCAAAAGATCTTTCATCTAAGGTATGGCCCACGTAACTTATTATTAGAAGACGCATAAACTGGAACAATCTATCCAATACTTGTAAATGAGTCCATAGAGCTGCATTTTGCAACCTTGGCAATACTGATAATTTGGGTCAGATAATTCTTTGTTGTGGGAGCCTGCCTTATGCATTATAAGATATTTAGTAGTTGGATGTCTGGTCTTTCCCCACTAAATGCTAGTTATTACCTTTTCGCCCAACTGCAACAACTAAAAATAACTGCAGATATTGATAAATGCCCCCTAGGGGGCAAAATCGCCCTTGGCTGAGAATCCCTGCCATCGAGGGTACACCTGGCATTCTCCATGCCATTATACTAGCACACTCTACTAGCTCTTTCCCAGTCAAGTTAGAGCATATTGCTCTCAGAGGTTGCAGCTTTTCAGCTTTGTTCCAGCTGGAGCATAGATTTAGAGACTGAAAGGGAAAATGTGGTTAACAGTGACTTTGCTATGAAGAAACTAACTTGAACATCCTACAGGCAAAGCATAGCCGATTAGCCCTTTAATTGTCTTAAGCCCTCAAGAGACTTCCCAAAGAAAACAAATGCAATGAACCCGGACTTGAGGGTTTACAGCCATTCTGTGTGAAGGAACCCCTCCTGCTTGGGAGATCTCTGGCCAAACTGGGAATGTTACATGTGCTAGGGCTGTGCAAACAGAGTGTCTTGCCACTCACATGTGGATTTTCTGCTCAAGATCAAAAGCCTGAGCTCTGGAATTCTTAAAAAGTAATCACCAGAGACCAGTGCTAAATCGGAACAGAGTCATTAGGCATGCCTGATTTCCCTGAATTTCTGTCATTCCCTGCTAGGGCTGCTGCTTTTTCCAATAACACAAATCTTAAAAAAAAAAAAAAAAAGCTGAACTGCTTAAGTGTTGCAGTGATAACTGGCCTGAAAGCCATCATTTGTTTCCCTGAAACCAGTGAAATAAATGCTTTTGTTTGAAAATATGCCGGTAAAGCAGGTGTTTTTTTATTTTGTTCTTTTCCTGTTAGAATGCTGACTGAAAATGCCTGTTAGTATAAAAACTATCTTTGTTGTTTAAGTTGTCCCTATCAAACAATATTAATACGGAGACTTTTTTTTCTTTCTGATTAATTAGATAAATAGAAAATGATTTTAAAGTGTCTGACAGGGCGCCTGGGTGGCTCAGTCAGTTAAGCATCTGCCTTCGGCCCAGGTCATGACTCCAGGGTCCCGGGATTGAACCCCACTTCAAGCTCCCTGCTCAGTGGGGAGCCTGCTTCTCCCTCTCCCTTTGTCCCTCTCCCTGCTCGTTCTCTCTCTCTCTCTCTCTCAAATAAATAAAATCTTAAAAAAAGATAAATAAAGTGTCTGACATATGGAGGAAAGAAATACCTGAACAGGGTTTCTCAACCCCAGCACTGCTGACATTTTGGACTATATAACTGCTGTCGGGAGGCAGTCCCGTGAATTGCAGGATGTTCACCAGTACCCCTGGCCTCTGCCCAGGAGATGTCAGTAGCACTGCCACCCCTCACCCCCAAGACACAAACACTCTCAAATTGTGGCAAATGAAAATGACTCCAGACATTGCCAAATCTCTCTAACTGGAGCAAAATTGCTCAAGTTGAAAACCACTGATCTAGAAAAGTCCTGCTCTCAAATGATATCGGTGTCATTTGGCATTTCAACAAGGCACTTAACAAATCCTTGTCATAAATAACCTTAGGCCACAAAGATTTTCTCCTATTTTTTTCGAAGTGCTTTATAATTTTACATTTGGAGCTATGATCCATTTTGAATTAATTTTTATAGAAGATATGAAGTTAGGGTCCATTTTTTGGCATTTAGACATTGAATTGTTCCATTTGTTGGAAGACTGTCCTTTCTCCACTTTATTACCTTTACATGGGTGTCAAAAATCAATTGGTTATATTTGTGTGAATCCATTACTAAACTCTCTTCTGTTCCATGGATCTGTCTCTCTATAATAACACACTGCCAATAACAGAATATACAGTAAGTTTAAAAATTAGGCAATAAGAATCCTTAAGTTATATTCTTTTTCAAAACTGTTTTGACTATTTTATTTCTTTTGCCTTTTCATTCACTTGTAGAGTTAGCTTGCATATAACCAAAAATAAGTTATATATATGTAACAAGACATACATATCATTTATAATTGTGATTTATATATAGCATGCTATATATACTATATAAATACTGTATAAGTACATAGGTGGGTGTGTATATATATATTCATATGTATAAGTACATGTGGGTATGTGTGTGTACATATATGTGTGTATGTATATATATACTTGCAATAGTTCTAAAAAATAAATACCTAAATATAACTCCAAGAAAATACATATGGAATCTTTGTGAACAAAACTACAAAATAGTGATAAAAAAGATTAAAGAAGACATAAATAAACAAAAAGATATGCAATGTACATGGATTGGATAATTTAATATAGCAAAGATATCAATTATCCCCAAATTGAACTATAACACTATTTCAATCAAATCCAAATCCAAGCAGGGCTGTTTGTCTTCTTTTCTTTTCTTTTTCTTTTTGATATACACAAGCTAATTCTAAAACTGAATAAAAAGGCAAAATTTACAAAACAATAAAAAGAATAAAGCTGAAGGAATTACACTACCCAATTCTAAGCCTTATTATAATAATATCACAATAACTCCAATACATATTCATTACCAGAATGTCCTATAAGGGGTTAATATCCATAATATATAAAGAACTTATACAACTGAACACTGAAATTCCAAATAAGCTGATTAAAAATGGGTAAAAAACTTGAACAGGCACTTTTCCAAAGATGACATACAAATAGATGGCCAATAGACAGATGAAAAGATCCTCAACATTACTAATCATCAGGGAAATGCAAATCAAAACCACAATGACATATCATCTTATACCTGTCAGAACAGTTAGAATTAAAAACACAAGAAATAACAAGTATGATGGGGATGTGAAGAAAAAGGAACCCTTATGCACTGTTGGTAGGAATGCAAACTGGTACAGCCACTCTGGAAAACAGTATGAAGTTTCATCAAAAAATTAAAAGCAGAAATATCATATAATCCAGTAATTCCATTACTGGGTATTTACCTAAAGAAAATGAAAACACTGAATTCGAAAAGATGTAAACACCCCTATGTTTATTGTAGCATTATTTATAACAGCCAATATATTGAAGCAACTCAAGTGCCCATTGATATATGAATGGATAAATAAGATATGATATAGATGGGTCTATCTATCTATCATCTGTCTATCTCTATCTATCATCTATCTATCTATCTATCTATCTATCTATCTATCTATCTATCTATCTATCCATCCAGTGGAATATTACTCAGCTTATAAGAGATAACGGAGACATAAGTTTTCAACTCCTTCGAGTAAATACCAAAGAGTGCAATTGCTGGATTATATGATAAGAGTGTGTTAAATTTTGTGAAAAACTTCTAAACTATCTTTAAAAATGGCTGTATCGGGCGCCTGGGTGGCTCAGTTGGTTAAGCGACTGCCTTCGGCTCAGGTCATGATCCTGGAGTCCCGGGATCGAGTCCCGCATCGGGCTCCCTGCTCAGCAGGGAGTCTGCTTCTCCCTCTGACCCTCCCCCCCTCATGTGCTCTCTCTCTCTCTCAAATAAATAAATAAAATCTTAAAAAAAAAAAAAAATGGCTGTACCATTTTGCATTCCCACCAGCATTGAATGAGTGTTCCTATTATTCCACATTTTTGCCAGCATTTGGGAAATCTCTGTATCTTCCACTCAATTTTGCTGTGAACATAAAACTGCTCTTAAAAAATAAAATAAAATAATGGAATTTTGCCATTTGTGACAACACTAATGGACCTCGAGGATATTATGCTAAATGAAATAAGTAAAGTAAGTCAGGGAAAGACAATACCATCACTTTTCACTTATATGTGGAATCTAAAAAATACAAACAAATGAACAAACAAACAAAAGCAGAAACAGACCTATAAATACAGAGAACAAACTAGTGGTTGCCAGAAGAGAGCAGGGTGGGAGAATAGGCAAAATGGGTGAAGGAGAGTAGAAGGTGCAAGTTTCCAGTTATGGGGTGAATAAATCATGGGGATGAAAGGTATGGCATGGGGAATATAGTCAATGGCATTCTAATAGTGTTGTATGGTGATCTATGGTAGCTATACTGTGGTGAGCATAGCATAACGTATAGAGTTGCTGAATCACCATGTAGTCTACCTGAAACTAATGTAACATGATGTGTCAACTATACTTCAGTAGAAAGAAAGAAAGAAAGAAAAAGAAAAAGAAAGAAAGAAAGAAAGAAAGAAAGAAAGAAAGAAAGAAAGAAAGAAAAGAAAAGCGTTTACTCTAAACACTGCTTTGTCTGATTACTATACGTTTTGATATGTCACTATTTTTAATTTTCTTCATTTAAAAATAATTTTTAATTTACCCTAAGACTTCTATTTTTAATCCATAGATTTTTTAAATCACTTAAAAATATCCAATAGATTTTTTTTTTTTGCAGCATTTCTCTCCCTCTCTTTGAAACTCTCTATTTTCTGAGATAAAACAATATCAATATTAGGCCAATTAATAATGCTACAATGTTCTCTACTAAGTGTTCAAGTGAAAGGAAGAGTCACATATCTCCCACTTTAAAAAAAAGCTGGAAATGATTAAGCTGAGAAAAGCATGTTGAAAGCCAAGATAGGCTGGAAGCTAGGTCTCTTGCACCAAATAGCCAACTTGTAAATGCAAAAGACAAGTTCTTGGAGGAAATTAAAAGTGCTACTCCAGTGAACACAAGAATGATAGGAATGATAAGTCTTATTGCTATTATTACCCACAGTAAAATTCATTCAAAATTGGAGTCAATCCTCTCATAGATTGCTGCTGCTTTATCAAATAAATTGGTAATATTATAATATTCTAAATCCTTTGTTGTCATTTCAACAATCTTCACAGCATCTTCACCAGGAGTAGTTTCCATCTTGAGAAACCATTTTCTTTGCTCATTCATAAGAAGCACCTTCTCATCTGTTAAAGTTTTACTATGAGATTGCAGCAATTCAGTCATATCCTCAGGCTCCATCTGATTCCAGTTCTCTTGCTATTTCCACTACATGTGCAATTACTTCCTCCACTGAAGTCTTGAACCCCTCCAAGTCATCCATGAAGGTTGAAATCAACTTCTTCCAAACTTCTGTTAATGCTGATATTTTGACCTCTTCCCATGAATCACTAATGTCCTTAATAGCATCTAGAATTATGAATACTTTCCAGAAGGTTTTCAATAGACTTTGTGCAGATCCATCAGAGGGAACACTATCTTTGGCAGCTATAGTCTTATGAAATATATTTCTTAAATAATTAAGACTTGAAAGTCAAAATAACTCCTTGATCCATAAGTGCAGAATGAATGTTGTTTTAGCAGGCATTAAAAACAAATTGAATCTCATTGATCTCATCGTACATATCCATCAGATCTCTTGGGTGACCAGGTGCATTGTCAATGAGAAGTGATATTTTGAAATGAATATTTTTTTAAAAAAATTTCTGAAAGGCAGGTGTCAATTGTGGGCTTAAAAATTTCAGTAAATCATGATGTAAACAGATGTGCTGTAATGCAGGCTTTAAGCACAGGCAGAGTAGATTTAGCACAATTCTTAAGGGCCCTAGGATTTTTGAAATGGTAAATTAGTATTGGTTTCAACTTAAAGTCACCAGCTGTATTAGCCCCTAACAAGAGAATCAGCCTATCCTTTAAAGCTCTGAAGCAGGACATTGACTTTCCTCTGTGGCTATGAAAGTCCATGTAGATGGCATCATTTCCATTAGAAGTCTGTTTCACCTACATTGAAAATCTGTTGTTTAATGTAGCCATCTTCATGAATGATCTTAGCTAGATCTCTTGGATAATTTGCTCCATCTTCTACATCAATCAGTATTTGCTGCCTCACCCTGCACTTTGATATCACAGAGATGGCTTCTTTCCCTAAACTTCATGAACCAACCTCTGCTAGCTTCAAATTCTTCTGCAGCTTCCTCACCAATCTCAGACTTCATGGAATTGAAGGGCCTTGCCCTGAATTAGATTTTAGCTTATGAGAATGTTGGGGCTGGTTTGATCTATCCAGATCATTCAAACTTTCTGCATAATAGCAATAAAGTTGTTTCACTTTCTTTTTATTCATGTGTTCACTGATGTAGCACTTCTAATTTCCTTCAAGAACTTGTCTTTTGTATTTACAACTTTGGCTAGCTATTTAGTGCAAGAGACCTAACTTTTGGCCTATCTTGGCTTTTGATATACCTTCCTCATTAAGCTTAATCATTTCTGACTTTTGATTTAAAGTGGGAGATACATGACTCTTCCTTTCACTAGAACACTTAAAGGCCATTTTAGGGTTATTAATTGGCCCAAATTCAATATTGCTGTGTCTCAGGGAATAGGGAAGACTTGAGGAGAGGGAGAGAGATGGTAACATGGTTGGTTGGTGAAGGCACACATTTATGGATTAAGTTTGCTGTCTTATGTGGGCACTGTTCATGGGGTTCCAAAACAATTATAACAGTAACATCAAAGGTAATTGATCATAGATCACCATAATAAATATAATAATAATGAAAACATCTGAAGTATTGCAAGAATTACCAAAATGTGACACAGAGACATGAAGTGAGGACGTGCTACTGGAAAATGATGCCAACGGACTTACTTGACACAGGGTTGCCATAAGCCTTCAATGTGTAAGTATTGCAGTACCTGTGAAGGGCAATAAAGTGAAACACAATAAAACAAAGCACACTAACATGAGGCATGCCTCATGGTACATTATGTGGGTTTTGACAGATATGTGATAACATGTGTTCTCCATTACAGTATCATACAGAATAGTTTCACGGCCCTAAAAATCCCCTCTGTTCTATGTATTCACTTTTTCCTCTCTCCCCTCAAATATCTGACAACTTCTGATTTTTATGATCTCCATAGTTTTGCCTTTTCCAGATTGTCATATAGTTGTAATCATACAGTAGGTAGCCTTTTTTTTTTTTAAGATTTATTTATTTGAGAGAGAGAGACAGAGCACAAGTGCAGGGTAGAGGGGCAAAGGGAGAGGGAGAGAAAGTCTCAAGCAGACACCATGCAGAGCACAGGGCCTGACATGGGGCTCCATCTTATGACCCTGAAATGATGACCTGAGCCAAAAGCAACTGCACTACCCAAGCCCCCCAGTAGCCTTTAAATATTGGTTTCTTCCAGTTATTAATACACATTCAAGTTTCCTCCATGTTTTTGTGTGGCTTGATAAGTCATTTATTTTTATTGCTGAATAATACTCTTTTGTATGGATGCACCACAGTTTATTCACCCATTGAAGGATCTCTTGGTTACTTCTAAGTTTTAGCAATTATCAGTAAAGCTGCTATTCACATTCATTTGTAGATTTTTGTGTGGACATAAGTTTTCAACTCATTTGTGTAAACTCCAAGGAGTATGACTGTTGGATCACAAGATAAGAGTATGTTTAGTTTTGTAAGAGCAGCCAAACTCTCTTCCAAAGTGGCTGTATGATTTTGCTTTCCTACCATCAATTAATCAGAGTTCTGCTGCTCTACAACCTTGACATTATTTGGTGTTATCAATGTTTTGGATTTTCCTCATTTGAGTAAGTGTGTAGTGGTTGTCTTTTTGCTGTTTTAATTTGCAATTCCCTAATGACATATAATGTTGAACTTTTTTCATATGCTTCTTTGCCATCTGTCTATCTTTTTTGGTGAGATGTCTGTTCAGGTCTTTTATCCACATTTTAATTGTTTGTTTTCTTATTATTGAATTTTAAGAGTTCTTTGTGTATTCTGGCTACCAGTTCTTTATAAGATATGTATTTTGTGAACATTTTCTTCCAGTCTATGGCTTCTTATTTCATTCTTAACAGTGTGCTTTGCAGAAAAGAAGTTTATGATTTTAATGAAGTCTAAAAGTCTTCATCTAATAATTTCAACATACATGTCATCTCAGTGTTGGTAACAGTCTTTCCCCATTCAAGGAGAAATTTTTCGGTTCTTCATATACTGAGTAATTTTGGATTATGGTCTACACATTTTGATGTTATAAGACTCTAAGTCTTGTTTATCATCTGTAGAGAATGTTGATATTTTTGTTTTGCAAACAACCAATAAAAAAGGGAAATAAAAGAAGGGACTTTTAATATAAAACAATTGTCCCAGTTGGATTCAGGCTGTAAGTTCAGACTAGCATCCCATGAGTTGCTATTCTAATATTGGTTTAGTTTTCAAACTATCACAGTGCTATTCTAATCTGTTCCATACATTCAACACCAAGTCTGAAATTTGAGTGATGTTTTATCTTGTACTCAGTGTTCAAATACTATGTATGCTGCTTAGATGCAGATCCATTCATGTTCAGCTCAGAGGTGAATTTATAAATAATTTCAGGTCAGTCTCCTGAGTTCAACCCTTAGCACCACTGCCCAGGCATACTCCAGTTTTCTGGGTCTCCCTTTTTCTTGTCCTTGAGACAAAAGTTGAGTCTCAATTTATGTCAATCTGCTGCACACTTCCTGCAACATTACCCACATTTGAGACTAAGAAGTGGGGAATGGAAAGGGGGGAAAAAGTAAATCAGCATTTTCCTTATACTTTAAGGAGCCCAGCTCCATGGACAGTGAGGAAGACCCCCCTTTCCAGAGATGTATGTTCTTGCTCACCATTGTAGTTCATGTTGTTACTGCTTCCTGGGACTACTTGGGTCCTAGAATACAAAGAACAGTGACAAGGAAAAGAAGGAGAAAAAACAAAACAAAACAAAACAAAACTGGTGACTTTCTTTACTCTCTGAGCATTAGGACATCTATTTGTTGCTCTTCAAGCTAGACTAGTGGATTTTTCCCAGCTCTCTCTATGTACTGACTATCTCTTCCAGATTTCAGGCTGTATCAGATTGAGGCTGGGGATACCAGCAGGAACAATAATGGTAGATTCACTGATGGTTATATAATACTTTGATCAGTGCTCCTATTCCTCAAGCCTCATATCATTATTTGCTTTTTAAAGTCTTCAAATACCTGTCCCTTGCATTCTTTCCAGGTTCAACAGCTGCATTCAATGGATTATAATGGGCGGACTGTGTTCACTCCATCCTAAAAGTAGAATCTTTAGTCTTATTTTAAAGTACATGTTACTGCATCTTAGTGGGTATTTTGTCAAATCACAGATTTTTACAATAGTTGAATGAACTTTCCACCTCCTTTATCTTTAACATACTGTATTGTAGAGAAGAGAAACAGAGAAGAACCTAATTTCTTTTGGTAAAGGACAGATGATTTTATAAATTTCTGCACATCTTTGTAAACTAAAGTTTAGATATTTAGCAGGATCCCTCTACATATATTGAGGTGAGTTTGAATGTGATTGGCAACTTCTGCCAAAATCATAGCCATTTTGGCTAGTTTTCTGAGAAAACTGATGATTTCGTACGTGTATTATATGCTCAAGTGCTGGGATAGGCATTTTCACATATTATCACTCACTCAATTTAATATAATCCTGCAATGAATTTTGAATGTACTTACTATTTTCATTTATACAAACAAGAAAAAAAGGATCTGAAAATTAAGAAATTTGTCTTGAGTTACAGTCTGAAAATGACAGCTTCGGCTTTTTTTAGATCTTTCTGACTCAGACTCCAAAAGCATGTGATATAGCAAATATTATTTGATTATTTGAAAATTCTATTCAAACAAGGAGGGAAATTATGAAAACACAAATAAGAAAGGACTAAAAAGAAAATAAACAGTGAATTGGATTTTAACATAAAAAAGGACCAAAATAACAGGTAATTACTACCTTTGTCATGCTTTACTATCTGTCAAGAGTCATTTAGTATTTTCTAAGTATTTCTCTAGAAGGTAGTTAAGGTTATACAACACCGGAGTTTTAACATATTACTCACAAGATTTACAAATAATAATTATAGAAATAACCACTCAGAAGTTCTTAACTTCAAAAATATATTAAAAATATACACTTTAAAAATGTTAAAATTATATACATTCATTATTTAGCATAGGTAAAGAGACAGACCCTGGACTCACATACAGATGGGTATACAGAAAGATAAACTGTTTAGATAACCCAAACCTACCCCATTCAAATATATTTATTCAGTACATAAATTGAGGTGATATAGCCGAGGAAAAATAATCTTTTTCCTATCTTAGGGTCTTTCACTGAGGTCCTGCAAATTAGACTAACAAAAGACAGATTAATAAGAGAAAAACAGAAGTTTATTAACACATCCATCACAAATATACATGGGAGCAGTTAATAATGAGTAATTCAAAGCAGTGGTTAGAGCTTGGGTTTATATAACATTTTAACAAAAGAATAAGACAAAGGAAATGGACTTTGAACTTATAGGGGCAGCAAATTGTGGGAAGGCAAATATATGGAAAACTAAGTAGATAGTGCCTAGTTTTAGCAAGATTTGTTATAGATTCCTCTGGTGACTTCTCTTGGCTGATAAGGGTCTATAGGCTTCTCCAGTGACTAACTTCTGTCCCTCTTGGTGGAGAGGGCAGGGAAGACACTGTAATAAAATTGGGCCATGTTTTTAGAAAATTAGGGGGAACAGAGGTGCCTGGCTGGCTCAGTCAGGGTTGTGCGTTCGAGCCCCATGTGTGGCATAGAGCTTACTTAAAATTACGGGGCGCCTGGGTGGCTCAGTCGTTAAGCGACTGCCTTCGGCTCACGTCATGATCCCAGGGTCCTGGGATCCAGCCCCACATCGGGCTCCCTGCTCAGCGGGAAGCCTGCTTCTCCCTCTCCCACTCCCCCCCGCTTGTGTTCCCTCTCTCGCTGTGGCTCTCTCTCTCTGTCAAATAAATAAAATCTTTAAAAAAAATTAGGGGGAACATAGCTTTTCTTGTATCTCCTCCTTCTTAGTTGCCTTTAGCTCAAAATAATCCTTATGCTAAAGTAACATATTTTAGGGTGACATCTTCTGCTAAAATTCTGAGTTTAGGAGTACATTTTTCCTTTAGGCCACGGTACTGTTAAGAAAAATTCCTTCTTTTGGGGCACCTGGGTGGCTCAGTTGGTTAAGCGTCTGCCTTCAGCTCAGGTCATGATCCCAGGATCCTTTGATCGAGCCCCACATCAGGCTCCCTGCTCTGCGGGAAGCCTGTTTCTCCCTTTCCCACTCCCCTTGCTTGTGCTCCCTCTCTCGCTGTGTCTCTGTCAAATAAATAAATAAAATCTTTAAAAAAAAGAAAAAAATTCCTTCTTTGCTTCCTTGTGAGACATTAACCTTTGAAACTTTATTTTATTACCATCACATCTATGCACTTGTATTCACAGCTCTAAATTATTTTTATGTATTTGCAAAAATACTCTATCTTAAATGGTCCTTTCAGCAACTTATCCAAGAACCCTTATAGATTACTGGCTATAACTCAACATTTCAAATGACTTTCTGTGGTACTTGCTAGATTCTGTATACTCAGTTATGTCTATTTGCTGGAATTCAATGAAATGAGTGTGTAGAGGTAACATGCCCAGTGCTTTGTAGATAAAGAGGAGTTGTCCCTCCTCTGAAGGCAACTGCAATCTGATAATTTACATATCGCATCAGAAGACTGTGACTGAGAATAATCAGTGCCCTAGGAAAGGAATAAAGACAGCTTACGAGCTGTTCAGATGAGGCTCTGATTTCAAGAAGATTAATGAGAATGTTAGACTCAGGATTTCATTCATTTATTTTCTTATCAAATAATTATTGAATACCTGCTATGCATTTAGGCACTGAAGTAGTGGACGAGATAGAAATGTCCTTGTTCATGGAGTTTACATTCTACTAGGCAAGAGAAGACAATAAACATTAAAACCATGGCACAGTGATTTCAGGTTGTGATGAACGCTGTAGAAAACTAAGACTAGAATATCATAGCGAGAGGCATGGGTGGGAACAGTGTTTTTATGAGAGGAAGAGATCTTTATATTAAGTAACTCTAAATAAAAAGTGTCTTTGGGTGCCTGGCTGGCTCAGTGAGAAGAACATGTGACTCCTGATCTCATGGTTGTGAGTTCAAGCCCCACGTTGGGTATAGACATTACTTAAACTTAAAAAAAATTTTTTTAAGTGTCTTTGAAGGTCATATTTGAATCATAAGAAGGAAGCCACTTAGATTGGAAGAAGGGAGAAAAAGGAGTTAGTATTAAAAGCCAAATGTGGAAGATGCTTAACTTTCTCAAAGAAAGAGGGCTATCATTGATGAGGGAAAGGATAGTAGGAAATGGAATAAAAAAAAAAAAATGGACCTGGGATCACCAAGGGCATAGGAACCATGGTGAGGTGCTTGGACTTCATTCTGTGTGCTGTTGCCCTTGGATGCTTTCATAAAATTTATGTGTCCACAGAGATACATATGGGCACGTGTATCTCAGTCACTATCATCCTAGCCCTGCCCACTTCTTTTTTTCAGGCATTTGGTATACCTGTCTACCTTATTACTTTTGCTCTCATTATCTCTCCTTAGAGGGGGTCAAATATAGCAAAGTAATTTAGAACTCAGGCTTTGGATTCAGATATACCTGGGTTCAAACTTTGACTCTGTTGGCATTAAGATAATTTGGGCTTTGGTCAAGGACCTTAACTCTTTAGCCTTCTCATCTGTAATATGAGAAAAGCGACATTTAACTTGTCCAATTTTTGCCAGAAACAAGAGTAACAATATTTATAGAGTCCATAAAAATAATATGTACACAATAAATGGTACCTACTATTATTGTAAAATATCCTTCCCTTCATTACATATCCAAGATCGTTCTCTATGATGTAGTTTCCAATTGAAATTAATCTCCTCTCTAATATGCTTCCAATTTTTATCTTCATTTAAAATGACTACATTAAATTATAGAATATGATATTGTGTGAATAGTTACTTGTCCCACTGCAACTTAAGCTACTTAATGGTGACCACATACCACATCATCATTAGAATCTGCATAACACCTGCACCAAACATGAAACAGGTACATTTAGCAAAGAAAGAAAGAAATGAAAGAATGAATAAATGAACAAATAAATAATTTATATTTATATTTTTGATGAACAAGGGATCAATGCAGATATACAGTTATTATTTCTTTTTATTCTACCTATTTAAACTTGTGTAGAAAGTAATGGATGAAAATATAGACCGTGTTTATTACCAAAATTGCCACTCATTTAGCTGCTTTATTATTTTTTTAAAGATTTATTTATTTATTTATTTATTTGAGAGAGAGAGAGAGAGAGAGAGAGAATGCAAGCAGGGGGAGGGACAGGAGAGGGAGAGAGAGAATCTCAAGCAGATTCCCCACTGTGCCTACGTGGGGCTCGATCTCACAACTTTGAGATCATGACCTGAGCAGAAACCCAGAGTTGGACGCTCAACTGACTGAGGCACTCAGGTGCCCCCTTATTTAGCTGTTTTATTCTTAACAAATACATTCACTACAAGATCCCTTTAAGCAGTGAGCTCATCATGACATACATACTTTTGTTATGATCACAAAATTCTTTTATACCACCCTTGATATGATCAGAAATACTCTCCTGTAATCAACTTGCAAATATGCTGATACAATGAGGAGTGCTGAGGCAAGTCTCAGTGATATAATGATCTACTTACAAAAAGATACTTTTGTCTAGAAATGCTTGTGTGTATGGAAGCCTTTGGAAATATTAGATTGCAAATGTCAACCTACCTCTGAGGAGATAAAATAAATAATGAACTGTTTAGGTACTGAAGAAAGAAGCTGGCTTGGTGAATCTTTCTGAGATAATGATAAAATCTATGTGATTACTTTATTTGTTTTTATTTAAGCTACTTCAAATGTCAAAAATCTCTTTGAGGGCATTATTTCAAAAGGCTGCAGAAGCAATCCTGTCTTTAAAAATGAAGATCCCTTTCATGAAGAGAAGATTCAATAATAAGTCTTTATACCACTAAGTGCCCAGAATAGTAGTTTAAGTTCTAGAAAACCTGGTAATTTTATTAAACTTAAGCTTATAAAATCAAAAGGTACATTTTATGTAATCTATACTTCAAAGAAACATAAACTTACAATTGATAATTGCATGGCTTTATATCACATATAGGAAATTTTTACAAGACACAGGACAGAATATAGCCTAGATGCGGAAATACAAATGATGAAAGAGGTGGTGAGTTTACAGCTTCTTAGTTCAGAGGAATGGGTTCTAGTTAACATCAATCTTAACTGCAAAAACAAGACTGTAAGCCTAAAATGAACTGAGTTAATTATTGACTGTATCTTCACTCATATTTAGTCTTTTGTTACTTTTTCAAAGCTTAAATATCAGCATTTCAACAACTGATTTATGAAGGCTATATTTACTTCTACACAGAATGCAGAAGCCCTCTGTCTTTCTGGAATCTCTATCTGTGTTTTCTTTGTCAATTCATTCTCTCTGCAGACATTAGCATGTTTATTATCACTTTGTGTTGATAGAGGGAGACATTTTGAACGGGCTTTCTACTTGGAAATCTTGCTTAAAACAGAGTGAACTAAGTTGCCTCATCATGGCATTTATCGATGTGTAGGAATGTCAAACATGACCCAAGGAGTAACAGCACTTTTCCTCAAACCATATCCAATATCTTTTGAGTTAGAAAAGCAATTTGACTTGGTGTAGGGCAAAGCTAGATGGAACTTAGATTGACTGTGGGTGAATAAACCAGTCTGAGGGGGTCTGAAATCTGAGATTAGATGATTATTGTAGAGAAAGAGATTAAACTGTAGATGCTGAGGAAAAAGCCACACCCAGCACCAAAAAGCTGTGTTTCAGTCAAGCAGTAAGTGCCAGGCCCTGGATTAGTCCAAGGCAGCAATAGGTGGATGGAGGATCCAAAGGTTAAGACCTGGAGGAAGAGCAGACTGCTGGTCTTTAGGAATTATGTCAGAGAGAAATATGCCCCCAGCCAAAGGGTTGGGTTCATTAATTCACTATTTGTATACTACTGAATACTAGCTATGTGCCAGGCCCTAGGCTACTGACTCAAAATAAGAGTCGTGAACAGGTAGACATACTTGCCTTCACAGAGCCATACATATATATACACATAATTATATAAATATTATTGGTAAAGAACATTTTGAATAAATACCATTCTGTGCTATAAGACTATATGGCAAAAAATATATAACCTATTTAATAGAATTATAGAAAATTTCCCTGAGGAGATGATATTTAAGCAGCTCTGATCATTAGGAAAGAGGCTGTCAAGAATAAGGCAAGGGCAATTCCATAGGGACTAAGACACTACGTCATTGCTAATGCACAGATTCAAAAATGGGATAGGCAGAAGCCAAGTGTTTAAAAATTGAAGCAGAAAGGAAAAGTTAGTACAGTTGGAAGTATAATTTGATGGGAAACCAGAAAATAGTTAGTACAATTTAGATTCTTTTGTCCTTGCACTCCTGCCTTTCTACAATCACCCTACAGCTCCATCTCTAACCAGTTTAAGCTGAGGATTGATCTTAGACAGTGGAGGAAAGACTGCATTAAATGGCTTCAGTTATAGGAAGAGGAATACAAGGATTTTTGGATCTCCTGGGATCCAAATGGAAAGGAAAAATGGAAAAAAGGAAAATGGAAAAAATTTAAAAGATATTATCTCTCTATAACCCATGGTATGAGGATAGAGAAATATTGAAGGTATCCCACTATTTCAATCAATTTTTAAAAAATCAATAAATGTTTATTGAGTAGCCATTACATGTCTGACACTGCTATTCTTGGAAATGCAAAAGTGAACATGATTTTTATACCGAGATGCTCATAGTTTAGTATGGGAGACAATAATTACAGTAGACTCTGATAAATGATATTACAAGGTTGAGTTCTAAAACATCACACAAAAGGGCAGATAATCTAGACTTAAAGAGTTGAGAAGAATTTCCTGGAACAAGTAATGTTTAAACTGAAATGATTAGGGGCGCCTGAGTGGCTCAGTTGGTTAAGTGTCTGCCTTCAGCTCAGGTCATGATCTCAGGGTCCTGGGATAGAGCCCTGGATCGAGCTCCCTGCTCAGGAGGGAGTCTGCTTCTCCCTCTCCTTCCGCCCCTCCCACTTGTGCTTGCACTCGTGCTCTCTCTCTCTCAAATAAAAATAAAATCTTTAAACTGAGATGATTAATGAATAAAAAAAGATGATTGGAAACATAGGATCACCCAGGAAAACATGTGTAGTGAAAAGGAAACAGCGCTAAGGAGCATATGCATAAGGAAGGAAGAATAGTTTTTTAATGAAATGGGTATAGGAAGGAAAGCCCCAAAAGGAGCCTATGAAGGATTGTCCATACACAATCACAGAATGAAAGGAGAGAGATCATTTCAAGAAGAAAGGAACCTTACACCATGTGAAAAAGTGGCAAGTCAAAGAATCCTTTAATGATAAATGTCCTTTGGTTTTAGCAACAGAGAGCTTGTTGGTGATCTTAGCTAAAGAGGGTGAAGCCAGGAGCCAAGCTGCAGTTTACTGAGGATCGTTTGGGAGGGAAGAATATAATGATAAAAAGTATGGACACGGGCGCCTGGGTGGCTCAGGGTCCTGGGATCGAGTCCCGCATCGGGCTCGCTGCTCGGTGGGAAGCCTACTTCTCCCTCTCCTACTCCCCCTGCTTGTGTTCCCTCTCTCGCTGTGTCTCTCTCTGTCAAATAAATAAATAAATAAAACATTTAAAAAAAAGTATGGACAAATGAACAATGTTTCTTAGGTTCCTATGGGTTGCAGAACATTTGGGGAAGGGTCCTCTGGTTTTCAGTCTACTCTGGTCATAGTTGATGTGCTCTGTGTCTAAACTGACTTAAGTCTTAATAATGCAGATGCCGACCTCAAGCACTGTTGACTTGCAAGGTGGTGATATTTGATTTCCCGTGTCCAGCCTCCTTAAGTGTATCACGGAGCCATTCTCCACTGAGATTCTGCCATTTGCAAGATGTTATGGGACTTAGAAAAACCCTATTGCTTTTATAGTTTTGGAAGGGAGTTTCTCCCAACCTTTCCTCATTTAGTAAACTTTGCTTTCTACATTCTTTCCCTTTTGAGAAATTCCATGGAATTCTATAATTTTTACAAACAAAACCTAGGACAGCACTTAAATCCTTGTGCCTAGAAATACCTCCTTTGGAACTGACCACGCTGCAGCCTCCACTTATAACATTGATCATCATCTTGAAATCAGAAAGGGAAAGTGTTTATAGCAACCTAAGCAAAATCCAAGTTAATGTTCCAATAAATCATCCTGCCACATCAGGCATCTTTTGTGCAAATTTCATCCCTTCTCCATAGTTTACACTGTTGGTTTTTTGTTTTTCTGTGGAATTTAGAGACAATTTGTTATTTTTGTTAAACTTCCTTAAAGATATATTAAAGAATATTTGAACATTCATTATATTTTCAAAGTCCAGTCCCTTTAAGGTTTACATTTCTTTAGTAACTTATGTGTTATTGTGTAAAATATCTTAATATTTTTCTCTTAAAAATAGATATCCATAGTTCTTATGCACTAAATTAACAAGCTTAAAGGATTAACGCATGGATTCAGCACAGTTTTATCTTCACCTAAATTAGTTAACTATGTAGACATTTCGAATAAAAAGAACATAGACACTTGATATTTTTAACTATAACGGAAGGAGCAGCTGCCACCACCATAGGAAATTCATTTAAATGCAATCTCTGAGGGAGTTAGATACACTCATTATCATATGGAAGATTTGTCTTGTGTGTACAGAAGTCTTTAAAGATCAGTCATCTTCCATGAATGTTCTTATCCTTTAGTTTATTTGCTTGTGATACCCTTCCCACCAATTCCTATGCTTGTGGAAGATAGTAGTATTTCTGAGGTGGATAATTTCCTTTCTTTTTTTGGGTCCCAGAATATGACTAGAGGTTATATAAATTCACTGGGATTTCTGTTTACCTGCAATAGCCTCTTCAATTTGTTCTGGTTTACAGTAAGATAATAGTAATGCAAATCCATTCTATGTAACTTATTTGCTACAAAAAGTTTTGAAAAAACACACCTCAGTAATTTGAAAAATAATTAATTTACAGCAACTAGAAGGTGGTCACCTACTACTCATAAGTAAGTTTAGTTTGGCCTCTAGATAGATAGATAGACTATATACATACACACATATGTATATTTACATATATGTAATGTGAATCATTTGTCAGTATTAACACCCAGAAGATTTCCCATGAATAAAATCTGAAACTGTAAACTATAACTGAAAAATGAGATTTGGCACAGCGTTTTGGTAAATGTGGAGTTGGGTATGACAAGAATGAGCTGCAGCACAGTAGCTCCATTCAGACAGAGCATTTCCACCATCTGGTTCAGAAAGTGATTGGCCTGACTATTGTGAGCATTTGGATTTGCAACACTGATCTACGTAGGTGATTTCTGATAAAAAGGTTTTTATTTCCAAGCCAGTTTTAACAGCAGACCAATGCCTTAAAAAAAAAAAAAAAAAAGATTTTATTTATTTATTTGAGAGACAGCATGAGCAGAGGGAGGGGCAGAGGGAGAAGCAGACTCCCCACTGGGCAGGGAGCCAAATGCAGGGCTCGATCCCAGGACCCTGGGATCATGATCTGAGCCAAAGGCAGACACTTAAATGACTGAGCCACCCAGATGCCCTGACCAATGCCTTTTTTAAAAAATGTAAAGAACAAAAACAAATTGTCACTTGGTCTGAAGTGGGGTTTGAGTGTCGGTAAGCCCACCTTTTCATCTCTTCATAACAATCGTCCCTAAGCCTCTGAGATATCTTCCATGATATCTTGGCATGTCAAAGAGTATAATGTGAAAACCTCCCTATTGGTAGATATGCAGATAAAAATAAAACACTAATCAAAAAGATATATGCATCCCTATGTTTATTGCAGCATTATTTATGACAGCCAAGATATAGAAGTGGCCCAAATGTCCACTGATAGATGAATGGATAAAGATATGGTACACATACACACACACACACATGCACGTGCGTGCACGCACACACACACACACACACACAAATGAAATACTCCTCAGCCATAAAAATGAATGAGATCATGCCATTTACGACAACATAGGTGAACCTAGAGGGTATTATGTTAAATAAGATAAGTCAGACGGGTAAAGACAAATACCATATAATTCACTTACATATAGAATCTAAAAAACAAAACAAATGAACAATAACAAAAACAACAAAAAACTAAACAGATTCACAGATACAGAGAACAATTTGGTGATTGCCAGAGGAGAGGGGGTTGGGGGGAATGGCAAAATAGGTGAAGAGGCTTAATAGGTAGGAATTTCCACTTAAAAATAAATAAGTCCCAGGGATGTAAAGTACAGCATAGGGAATATCATCAATAATATTGTAATAACATTATATGGTAACAGATGGTAAGTATACTTATTGTGAGCATTGAGTATGTACAGAATTATCAAATCACTATGTTGTACACCTGAAACTAATATAACATCATCTATCAACTCTACTTCAATAAGAATTTAAAAATAAAATAAAACAAAATCACCAGTTTGCATTTTAAAAGTCATTTGGAAAAATATACATGGATCCTTAAGGAAAATCTTTATGCTGAGTTATATGCAGAATAGTATTCTTATAACATCCTGTAGGTCTTTAGCACAACTATAGTGACTTTCTTTATGACACAGTAGTAGGTCAGAGCTATTTTTGCTCTTTCTCATTTTATCTGGTTTTATAGTTTAACACTTGTAATTTTGAGTTTTGTGTCAAATATTGAGCCAAGATACTTCTTATTTGTCCTTTGTTGGGTCATTTGTTTCCTACCATCCAAAATGGATTTTGCTCTTCCAGCTCAATGAGAACATCATTCCATAATTCAAGATACCAGCTTGGTCTAGTATGTGCAAGACAAACATATTCTGTCCAAGGTCACTATAATGAGTTTATATTGAAAATGTGGATACATGAGAAATGGAAAACAACTTACTGAGTCTTTTAATGTCCTGTGTTTTACTTCATTCATGTTTCATAGTAATTGAAATTATATATCAGTGTAACAGTATTATAACCCACAAACACATAACTTTCATATTTTTCTCCATTTTTGTCTTTTAAAATTCTTTTCATTTATTTTTAATTGATATAATCCAGGACAACAGCTTTGTTTTCTATGTTTGTACTCTGTGACTTTTGGAAAGAAAGAGTTATGAAGAATCTAACAATTTCATAAGTATATCACGTAAGGATGTGCAGTTACCAGGTTTTGGCCTTTTTGTAACCCTGCAATACTAAAATCCCTTTTTCTCCCTGCCTTTGGCCAAGAGAGCAGATGGATAATTACACTCCTCAAAAGATAAATTAAAGAAAGAATTTGGACCAACTGGGCTATTGAAATATAGTGCTAATGGAGGGTTATGGAGAAATGGCCAAATAAGAGTCTCCAATGACCTTATTTTCCTCCTGGTGTCAGTGCTTTCCAGATTAAAAGCTGTTTTCTTTTATTGAAATAGAATAGTGCCAAACATTGAACCTGCTTTGTAAGACATACATCAAGAGAGAAAATATTTCACCACAATGACATGACCTGACATTTTAAAGCAGATAACAAATGACATCTTGTCAATGGCACCAATTTATTATTCCTTCTCTTGTACCTTGGTGCCACAGCAGGATACACATTCCTTTTAATCATGAGACTGTGTTAAACAAATTTTTACCAGCAGAGACTATAAAATGTCCCTCATCGTTTCCAAGTATCCTGACCTCTCAGCTGTCCCCACTATAGCATATAAAGACAAAGGCTATGCTAAATTTTTCATCATTTTATTCCATTTCAGATCCAATTATGTGAGGGTCTTCCATCACTTACATGGGAGTATATGCTATAACATGAAGTACAACACATTAATCACACTCTTTTTATCCAGCAGACACCAGTGCTAAATCGCATTACTCTAAAAAAAGGAACATGAAATAGATGCAAATGTCCAAGGAGGGTGCTCTCCTTTGTGCAGTTACAATAGGAGTGGACTTGCATGTGTGGCCTTCCCATTAGGTCCAGGAGACTCTCAAAGTACATTTTGTTTTTCATGTTTTCTACCACATTCCTCCCCAAAAAGACCCTCTACTGCTACTTGCTTTAATGTCCCTCGGCCAGTTTATATCATAGAATCTATCACTTTGAACACTGCCCTGGGCAATGACTCTCTAGTTGAACTGTTGTAACTAATCAGCCTGTAAGTTGAGAAATGGGCAGCTGAACTCTCGCTCAGGCCTCTTCCCCAGCAATGAAAAATCTCCCTTTATTACTACAGTCTCCTATAAGTGTAGGGGAATGAGAGTGTACATGCTGAATATTTCTGACTAAGGACATTAAAATTGTAGATCTGAGAGAAGCAGAACAATGCATGTTACTATGTAATCTTAACAATATTTGGAATTAATAGCATTTCCTTAATAACATTTTAAATTATATTTAGGTTGTAGTTTCAGACACCATCATGAAGATGAGTAGCTTATGATTAGAGAAGACATATATAAAAAAAAAAGTACAGTATAAAGTTAAGTAAATTTCATTTGAAAAAAGTGAAGGAGAAGATAATGATCTTCTCTCACACGAGATGGGATAAGGTTTATAGTTTAAGATAGACACAGGCTTAAGTACCATTTGGACGGCTTTCTAATTATGTGCGGTTGGGCAAGTTATAGAACTTTTTGAACTCTTGATTTGTTCCTTTATGAAACAGGGATGGTACTCTTAGTTATTTCATAGAGTTTGGGAGGGTTACATGAGCTAATATCTATAAAGCTTCAGGCACAATGGATGATAAATTTAACCACTCAGTAAATATCAGTTTTCATTATTACCATAATGAAATTCGAAGGCATGCCTAGAATAAAACAAAACAAAACAAAATGTAATTGTTTCTTTGACTTCATCCAAGGACTGATTGAGCGGAATAATCTCAATTGCTTTATATTTGAACTGTGGATTAGAAGATTTACTGCAGAAAATATGATTTTCCTTAAGAAAGACTTCCATAAGAAAGTCTTAACAGGTAGCCTAAGAAACACATTAAGATCAAAGTTCTTAAAAATGTAATGACAAAATAGTGATTGTATTAGGATAATTCCACAGTATCAATGAAGGGCACGATCACTCCACTTAACAACAAAAAAATATTTTAAACGATGTTAGAATTCTATGCATTTCTAGGAGTATTGGGCCAATCTTCTAGCTTCCACTCTAAAAATAAATAAGAAATGCATAGATCACAACTCAAAACACTTTAGGCTCTAGGAGTAGTCAGATCTGATGGTTTCATTCATTCCAGATTTATGTAATGATTTGAAATAATTCTAATTTCTTGATTTTCAATTAAAATTATTTTGTTGTACAATGAAGAGATTTTGGGGGAAAACATATAAAACAAAATAAGCAAATGTTCAGGGAGTTCTGTGAAGTAGTCATTTTCTAAATTAGCTTGATATAGTTATAGTCTAAAAGAAATGAAGGAGATGTTTCACATTATTATTTTGTGAATATAACACACACTCTTATCCTTTTACTTCTGGTTTTCAGAAAAAGGAAAATCCTTAATTCAAATGACTGGGTGGTTGTGAACTAAAATAATTTCTTACTTTAAATTATATAATTCAGAGTCAAGTGGTCATACATTAGTTAAATTTTTTAAAAGTTTCATTCTAACTTGTTGCTTAGGCTATTAATATACTGGGAATTTTAAAATGTATTTTAAATTACCCATGGGCACCATGAGCATATTTTGGATTCAAATGATTCTCACACTAGGAATGTTTACATGGGTAGAATGTATATGGAATATTTTAGGGTATTTTGTTTGTTTTTATCAACTGTTGGTTTGGGATGGTGAGCATCAGTTACAATAAGAGTTCATAGATAATGAGGCAAGATAGAGAAAGGATTAAGGAATAAAGGATATATTGCATTTTAATCAAGGTACAGTTTTTGTATTGCATCATCTTGCACATCATCCTGAATATAGAAAAAAGAAAGCCACATTCTCTGTTTTTTTTTTTCCTATAATAAATTTTAGCATCCTCTCAGTGATGTGATAATTTTTTTCTTATTAATTGGACCTTGTAACTTAGATTCATTTTTTATTCATCCTTATTCTTTATTTACCTAAAGTAATTCTATTTCCCTTCTTTCCTTTTTCTTTCCTTTTCTTCCTTCTCATTCCCAACGACATACAGAGAGTTCAGTTCCACAAAACCTCACATGTATATATATTACAACAACTTCTTAGCATGCTTCACTGATTTGCTAGGTTTTCCCTCCAGTCCAACATGACTTATTCTGGCTCTCTTAGTTTTATTTTTATTTTTTTTTAGATCATTAACAGCTTTATATTAAATATAAGTTTCTATCTTGGACTATGGAACTCTAAGAAATGTAAGATTCAGGCCCACTTCATGCTGTTTAGACCATAGTTAACAAAAAGAATAATAATAGTATGTGAGAGTTAATGACAAATGCACATTACATATTATCACAAGAGCTGCTTCAAGGAGAAGAGAGTGAGATGAGGTGGCACTACGGCCAACCTGGGGACTTTGATCGTTAGAATGGAGTTGGGAGTCCATTTTGGGGAAGATGGTGAGAAAAGGGCATGGGCAAAATAAGGGAGCAAATTAATACACATTGTGCAGCAAGAACACAGCAAGCTGACTTGACTGACTGGCACAGGAAATTTGGGGTGACTATAGCCTTAGTACTCAAGTCAGGAGACCCAGACTTCACCATATAAGTGATTGAAGTGTTTTTGGTCACGGAAGTTGCATCTACACAAAGACCTGGGTTCAGCTGAATTTAAGGGAGACTGAAAAGGGGACAGTAGATGAGGAAAAAAAGAAGTAGCATTTATTCAGCATCTTCTGTGGTTTCATTCAGTTCACTGAGCAATATTAAGTTAGGGAATGACGGTACAAATGCTATTTCCTGATGGTCCTCTCTCGGAAATTACAGATTAATGGGACAACAAATGCACCCTTTTAATGTATAGGGATTCCTGTAATAATGTCATATATATGCTCCTGAAAAATACTTTTGTGCTGAAAAACTTCCATTAAAAGTAACAGGGCTTAAAGGAAAAAAAAAATAAGATTGGGCAGACCACTCAAAGCCTATGTAACTTTTAAAAGCAAAGTACTAACAAAAGCAATGACAATCTTAACAAAAACAGAAGTACAGCTATATCTCCATTGACATTTGCATCCATTAACAAAACCAGTTGATTCTTTGCTGATATTTAACTCTCGCACTTATGTTTCCTTCTAAGGACTTTGAAAATATTCACCCATAACAGACCAGATATATCAAAATTTAAAAATCTTTCCCAAAGTATTTAACATATGAGAAATGTCTTCATAGTTATGTCATCTTCACTTTCAAATTCCCTAGATTAATGAATGTTGTGGAAAGTGTAGCAAGTTTCGAAGCAACTAACCTATTGCCTAGAGTAAGGAACTTAGATTTTCAGTTTTTTCCTTAAGGTTTTGATGTATTACTAACATGTTCTCTGTAACTGTGAGAAAGTTTGCTTTAAATCTCTTCAAAATAAAAGCAGGCTTGGAAAAGTTATGAATGAACCAGAATTATATTGACGCCTGCATTATATTACACCATTCCCCTATTTAACAATCATAAATAAGCTAATTTTCACTAAATAAATGCATATTGCAGCAGAATAGACTGAAATATAATAAACTTTAAGTAGGGGTTACAAAGGATATCAAGATATTATAGAGAAGGGATTTTTTGATTTAACGCGATGTGTCTGGGAAGGGATCCTTAAACAGGTGATGTCTTAACTGAGCCTTGAGGAGTAAATAAGTAACAGTTGACCAGGTAAAGATGCTACATTCTCCCTGATGGAGAGAGAATGAAGGACAGTGAGGTTGTATGTATTCCTAAGATTACAGAACTATTAAGTTTTTGGAGTTAGTATTTGAACACAAACAAAACAGTTCCTAGTGTTCACTCTATGCCACTATATTAGTTTTTCGTATGCTTACTACTTAGAATATACTCTTTAGGTCAGGTGAGAAATGTTAAGGGCTTGAATAATATCATTGGTGCTGGGAATGGAGAAAGCGTTATGAACTGGAGAGTCATTTAGTAACTTAGTAATATTGGATTCAGTCACTGATTTGATGTAGGGGTGAAAAGAGAAAAACTAGTTTCTGATGAGGGCAACTGATTATTGCAATGACAGTATCAGTAACTGAACTTGGAAATGAAAGAGGAGGTACAGGTCTTGTGAAAAGATGCTAAGTTCTCTTGGATACGTTGAAGCTGATGTGCCTGTGGAAGAGTTAAATGAAGATGTATAGCTGAGTAATTGAGTCAAGAATTGTATATGTAGGGCTGGAGCTCAAAGAAGAGCTCAAGACTGAAAACAAAAATATATAATTGGTAATCCTTTGCATAAAAGTGATTGTTCAAAGTATGAAAACACATGAGATTTCATTTGAGAGTAGCGCAAGTAAACACTTAAGCACCAAACAGACTGAGCTCACAAGAAAGACTATAAAGGGACAGTTCTGGAAGTAGGAAAGAGCAGGGTCATGGAAGCCAAAAGAAGAGAGAATTCAAGAAGGGATGAGTGGCAAATGTAAATTCAGTAGAGAGGCCTACTTTAAAATAGACAGGTCATTGAACACCTAGATATGATCTAAGTTAGATGATGGGTAAAGAGGCAGTCTGATTCAAGTAGGCTAAGAAATACAGAATTGAGTAAGTATATAGTGTGAATAAAGAATAGTCTGTAAAGAAATTCTTCCTGGAATGGCAAAAGAGGACTAGCATGGTGGCTCAAGTTTAAGTCTTAACGACCAAGGAGGGACATTTTAGGGAGAGAAGATTCAAATGTGTTTAAAGATTAAGGAAAAGAGTAAGTGGACATGGATATTCAGGATGTAGCAGAGAAAAGGCATTATTAATAGAACAAATTCCTAAACTTCATAGGATGGGAAGTGATCAAAAGAGGAGGGGAAGGGTTGACATTGAACAAAGGGAGGGACAATTCTGTTTCTAAAACTGGAAGCAAGGGAGTAAGAAAGGGGGCATAGCTAGATAAAGTTATTGGTGTGAAAGCAGGGAGATGAGATACCAGACAGACTCAATTGTGTATGCAAGGTTGAAAGCAAAAGACATGCTTGAGATTACATGGAATGAGAACAGGAAAATAGCTGATGGAGAATGGTGAAGGTCCAGTATTGTTCTGAAAGTAAAAGGGGAAGTAGAAGCTGGTTAAAAAAAAACAGTGAATCATAGGGATGCCTGGGTGACTCAGTCAGTGTCTTTGGCTCAGGTCATGATCCCAGGGTCCTAGGAATGAGTTCTGCATCAGGCTCCCTGCTCAGTGGGGAGTCTGCTTCTCTTGCTGCCCCTCTCTCTCTCGCTCTCTCTCTCAAATAAATAAAATCTATTTAAAAAATAATGAATTATTGTTGGGAGCCTAGCTACTCTTTGTGACTCCGAATTTACAGAACTATATGATTTTCTGCAGTAATCCCCAGCAGCCTGTGGTGAAAGAAAGGAGCAATTGTGGGAATAACTGAGATGGTTGATTTTCCTAAGTGGGTATCCTAGACTTGCGCTAAATCTTCAGATAAACGATTTCAAGTTATGCTCACATCAAACTTGTAAGGCAGCTATTTTGATCTCTATTTTACAGATGATGAAACTAAGTTTTAAGTAATTTATTTAAATTTGACAAGGTAGTCTAACCCAGGTTCATATGAACACCAAAATCTCTGTTTTTTGCTCCACAGCCAGTTATGGAGATGGAGTAACGGGGGCTAAAGTATACTGGGGAAATGACAGTGGGACTGGAGTGAAGAGATTCGGATGTAAGGCTGAAGGCTAGAAAGTCTTTGACTTGTTTATAGGGTAGGTGAGAGAGAAAAACAGACAATGCTTATATTTTTGTTCAGGAGCTTGAAGGAATGGTAGTAACTTGGTATCAGTCAGAAGCATGGCAATGGAATTAGGCTTTAGGGAAAGTGGATAATTTGTTTCAATATGTCCTGTTTGAGGCTATAAATAGGACATATGACTAGAAGTATCCGGGTAACAATTTAGGGTTTAGAATATGAGTTTGAAAGAGATATGGTTGCAAATAAAGATTTGTATCTCATTTTGCCTGAGAGGGAACTGAGAGAGTGAATGAAATCTTCACTGTAGGAGGTGTAAAAGGAGAAGGAGAAGGCCAGAATAGAATATACATTTTTTAAAAGATTTTATTTATTTATTTGAGAGAAAGATAGCAAGAGAGAGCACAAGCAGGGGGGAGGGGTAGAGACAGAGGGAGAAGCAGACTCCCCACTGAGCAGGGAACCCAATGCGGGACTCAGTGTGGGACTCGATCATGACCTGGGATCATGACTTGAGCCAAAGGCAGACACTTAACTGACTGAACCAACCAGGCGCCCCGGAATATAATATACATTTAAAGTTGAATGGCATACATACAAAATTTATGACAGTAAAAACATAGGAAAGGAATAACCAGAACGGTAAGAGGAAGACTATGAGAAGGCTGTGCCGTATGAACCAAAGGAAGTCTGGTGTTCAGGAACCGCTCCTCAGAGCCTAAGAACAGAAAATGGAAATAGGAATTTAGATATATCCATATTATACTATATGATTGCTGACTTCAGAAAGAACATTTTTTTAAGAGAGGGAAAGGCTGGCAGAGGGGCAAAGGGAGAGGGAGAATCTTAAGTAGGCCCCACTCTCCGCGTGCAGCCTGTCGCATGACCCTGAGATCATGACCTGAGCTGAAATCAAGAGTCAGACACTTAACCGACTGAGTCACCCAGGCGATCCCATAAAGAACAATCTCTAAAAAAGAGATAGGAAGAGAATCTAGATTAGAGTTATATATACATTCAAATATGAATATTATTTACTTAACAGACCCATATTTTGGTCACAAATTGAAAAGTGTAACTTTCAAATATTACCCTTCATAATTTCCTTACACTGAGGTACCAACCTGCCTGACGGCAGATTAACTTAGGCTCTGGGTGGGTTTTCCTTCATCGGCACAAGTATTTGTCATTCGTTTTAAGTTTAACCCAGTCTCATTTTCATTCCCTGTTCTTGGGGTTCTCTTGCTGTTTCTCATCCTGCTTCTGTTTCTAAACTCCAAGAGACCTACCTGCCATCAGCAAAATAGCTGGAGAGGAGCGATCCTGCCTCACTGTCATCCAAAGTCCACGCTGGTCTTTGTCTCAGGAGGTAGATTGCCCCGGTATAGCTCTCAGTGTTGGCACATCTGTGGCCTTTGTTCTGCTAGCTCTCTTGCACTAACCCCAGCCACACCACCGTCCTTCGATGACCAGCCTCTGAAGCTCTAAAGATATCTTCCTGGGTCTGGCTGCCAAAGAACTGTTTATCTCTGCCTGAGGACCACAAGCATCAGGTGTCAGTGGTTACCCTTACTCCTCTATAAGGTCCTTTTTTTTTAAGATTTTATTTATTCAAGAAAGAGAGGGTGAGCGAGAGAGAGAGCATGAGCAGGGTGGAGGGACAGAGGGAGAGGGAGAAGCAGACTCCCCGCTGAGCAGGGAGCTGGACACGGGGCTTGATTCCAGGACCCTGGGATCATGATCTGAGCCAAAGGCAGACGCCGAACAGACTGAGCCAACCAGACATCCCTGTAAGCTCCTCTTGATCACTTCTGTGAGGCTGCTGACTGCCAGAGCTCCAGCCAGGATAGGACAGGTGCTAGTCCTGTGAGCTGTGAGCAGAGAAGGGCTACGACATTGCTTCTTACTCTAATTTCTTTTCTTTTCTCTTCTGCTCCTCTTAGCTCTTAGAATTCTTTATGTGGTCTTGCAACTGGAAGGAAAAATACTCATTTCACAGTCTCAATCTTTTTTTTTTTTTTTTCAAATCCAATGAGTCCTTTTACAATTAGAAACTAAGAATAAGGTTTTTTTTTGTTTGTTTGTTTTTGTTCCTGGGGCAAAAGCTGGATTCTTGTCTCAGTCAAAAAATAAGACTGAAATGGGAAAATGGAAAATGTATGCTGTTTGTATCTCGTGTCATTAATCTTCCTTATTTATCACATCATCTTCCAGAAAAGAATTTAGGGCAGGTTTTATATATTTAGATAAATTGAAGTAAAAAAAATAAATAGATAATGGGGGAGATGAGAAAGAAGGAAACAGGAGATGAATTCAAGAGTGCCCTAAGGGCTTCTAAATTTGCTTGAGGCAGGCCACACACTTAACTCTGGAGTTTCAAAGCAGTCAAAGAAAAGAGGGCAACGTTAGGGGAAACAAGTTGCCCAGTGCCCATAAAAAGGAAACCCATCTGTTGCTTAGAAGAAGCCCAGTTATTCCTGGCACAGAGTCCAGAGAAAAATTCCTCCTTTGAGTCCTAATAAAAAGGATGCTGTGACATAGTGAACAGTGTCCTCAAGAAACTGTTGCAGCAACTACATCAAGGTGTTTTATGAAACTGTTTGTTACAGTCCTTCAATGTAAGCCCAGGGCGCAATGCCAAGGTGAAAGCACAACTTACTAGAGGTGTTTCTGTGGGGGATAACATTTGGCTGTCTAGGTATGCATTTCTCTGTTCATCAGCCATAATCCATGGGTGGGTTTTAATGGTTCCTCTATGTGGATTGAATTACATTTCAGGAAACCTTCCACAGATACTACTCTCTTAACTAAAGTTTTGATGGGTACCGAGCAGCTATAATTTGTAGTTAGGCTCCCTAACAAGTGCTGAGAGTGTAACTACTTTGCATTATTGATGAAGAACAGAGCCACACATTTTATTGTTATGTGGCCTGGGAGCAGACCAGCATTTCTAAGGAAGGAGGAGGGGCCTTAGAAGGAGCTGGGGTGATAGCTACTCCATTTCTACTCAGAAATATCCATTGGGAAAAGTTGGTCCCAAAGTTCCTCATCAGGCAGTTTGCAGTCTGCTTTAACTCAGAGATAAAAAAAGGCCTCTTGATTCTGGCCACAATAATTCCAGCCTGAAAAAAAAGTATATCGTGTATATTTAAATACTCAGAGCAATTACAAAACCCAGCATGGCCTCTATAGACCACTTAACCTTGAGCACTGGAATTTCCAGGCATGTCCTGCAGGGTAAGTTGGGTTGCAAGTCATATGTAGAAGTAAATAAATGACTCAAAATTGTGTCTGAAATTAAGTTATAAGTCAAAAAAGTGTTGCTCTGTATCTAACAAAAACAATGAGGTTGCTTTCTAGTGAGGTTGATTAGCACTCCTTTTTTGGCAGTAATTAAATAGTAGACCAACTTGCAATTTTAGAATCATAAAAGTGAAATTCACTTTTAACCAATAAATTTTGTTTTGCTTTTTTTTAAATACAATTCTTAAAGAAATGGATTTCAATACGTTAAACCATTTTATTTCTTTGGCATGGCAATAGATTTAATATTGCAGACCAGTTGTGGTAAAGAATGGCTGCCCTCTGGGCGCCTGGGTGGCTCAGTCGGTTAAGCATCTGCCTTTGGCTCAGGTCATGAAGCCGGGGTCCTGAGATTGAGCCCCACATCAGCCTCCCTGCTAAGCAGGGAGTCTGCTTCTCCTTCCCTACTCTTCCCCCCTGCTCATGATCTCTCTCTCTCTCATGCTGTCTCTCAAATAAATAAAATATTAAAAAAAAAAAAAAGAATGGCTGCCCTCTGTCATTGTATACAGTTTTCTTAAATGAATGGTTAGACCTCAAACTTTGCGAAAGCAGAAAAATACTTTCTTTTTGAATGTTTTATTCCTGACCCTCAGCACTGCCTGGTACACAGTCGCTATTAATAGCTAAAATAGCTGCTGTTATTACATTGAACATTGTTCTCTGGTATGATTAAGAAAAGATAAAAATCTTCAAGAGATGTAATAGTTTTTTGTAAATATAATGCTACATTTGTATCAAAATAGTATCTACTTTTAATCAGTGATATTTGATTCCTTTTTTTACGTTGTTTTTTTATTATTATGTTATGTTAATCACCATACATTACATCATTACATCATTAGTTTTTGATGTAGTGTTCCATGATTCATTGTTTGCGTATAACACCCAGTGCTCCATGCAGTACGTTGAATGATTCCTTCTTTAATTAAAAGCTATCACATTTTAATCAATAGCTATGATAGTATGTGGAGGCATGATATAACCAATATGACATTTTTACAAGGCACTTTTGCTGCTTTTTTGAAATCAGATGTCTCTAAATATATGGTCTGAATAAAAATATATAGCCCAATTATGATACAACTTAGAAACCAAAAAAATACAGAAGAGTTTATTGTAACATATTGGAGGACTTAATATGTTGAAACAAAAGCAGCTCCCAAAATTTTGGGGACTGATGTTTCTACATTTGCAGGTCATTATGGTAATTAAAGTATAGTAAATGCCACTGCTTATTATGGTCTCAGATTATCCATTCATGTTACTATGATGCTTTTGTGAAGTCGATTATGTGCTGAGTATTAGACTAAGTGTCTTAGCAGGCTCAAAGGACAAAAATCAGACCTTGAATTTAAGTTTGAATTAATCCAGGTTTCCATTTGCTTAGGTTTTGATAATAGTCCACTTGAATAGCATGACTAATAGAGATTTGTATCTCTGAATGATATTCCTGCCATCATCACCAACTGTTGAATGTTAAATATGAGATTTGGCAGGTGCAGAGATTTTTAGTCACCTTCAAAAAGCAGTATGTAGACACCCAAGCCAAACAGCTTATACACTAACAAAATCAACATCTAAACCATCTGCCAATGGAACAAACACGTCAGTCATCTTTCCATTTGATTGGCAGTATTTCTTGAAATGGATGATTTTAAACATTATCTCTGATCCTAAAAACACACATGTGTGCGCATGTGCATGAGCACACACACACACACACACACACACACACACACACACACACAACCATTTCCCATTTCATTTACCTGGCAGTTGAGCTGATTCTAGACAAAATTATGAGGTTAAAAAATGTCCTCTGCTTCTTCCCATTGCTCTTGTATTGCCTGCCCCCCTATTACCACTTTATACCCTGCACACTCGTCCTACACCTGTTATTAACTTATTAACTCTTGCGTGCTTCTGTACCCATGACCAGCATGAGTTAATGCTTGCACCTATTTCCCTCCTCTTAGCAAACATGCTTTTTAGGACTCTGCTTATAGGTGATTCTTATGTAGTAATTAAACCAGGTAAACCCATTCTTGATGATTAACTACCCAGCAATTTATAATTCCTACTTTAAAAATTAGTTACCTCTATAAAATGACTTTCCCCTCCCTAAAAGCCTTTAAAGACTAAGCATAAATTTTCTATATGCTTGTTTCTCTCTAGTCTGCTTGGGAAATGTTTAGGAAATTGTTAGCCTATTCAGTGCTCTTGAAATTACAGGTTCTAAGCAGCAGTATAATGCCTACTCATCTCTTTGGCTACCCCTGTTTAGAAAACTGCTGAAAAATGGCTCTGCTATGATTTGGCAGTTGTAGCAGAAGGTCAGAGTCTCTGAGGTTTGGCAGACTCTGAAATTTCAGGAGGACCTAATTCCTCACTCAACAGACTGAAATTCTCATTCATTCACTAAGATGCTAGACTGAACTTAACAATAGCATCAACAAAAAGTCAGCTGCTAGTCTGAATGTTTAAATTAGGGGCTACTTGAATCAGAGGAAGAAAAAACAAAATGGATGTTGACTTGTATCATTTTATATTTTATTTTCCACTTTCATGTAAGCTGATACAACCTATTTCTACTTTTAAAAGGAGGGAAATCAGATATGCCGAATTCTGTAATATTTATCCTGTCTTCCTTTCAGGATAGAGTATCCAATTATATCTTTTACATAATGCAAAAATCCTCACCACCACAGAGAACACATTTTAAATTTACGGCTCAGAGGGATTTCAATCATCTTTGGCATTCAGCACTCAAGGCGTTTCAGATATTTATTCAGAGCAGTATAACAGAAAGTACACAACAGATTGTAATTTAAATGCTGTACTTTTTGCAACATATATTTGCAGTAAAAGCTTGGAGAATATGTAAAAATAAGAATGTATTATGAGTACTGCACATTTTGACTACACACATACTTCTATTCATAAGGGAATTCTCACATAATTCTATTTAACAGAAGTTTTCTCTTCATGGCTTTGTGCCAAGTGCGTAGAAGGACAAACACCTGATATTCTGTTCTTATAGTCATGTGTGTTGTTTCCTGTCCACTTTAGACTATGTGCACCTCCATTTGGAAACAGTCCAGTTGAATTTGGAAGTCAGGATTTCTTCTGAGATTTGTGTCATTTTATTAGAATTGTAAAGATTAAGGTCCAATTGTAGTTGACTTTAGTGATGGTGAGTTGAGGAAATTGGGAAATCAAGGGTGGGCAATTTCTTTTAAATAATTTGGTAACTAAGAGAAAGAGAGAGATGATCTCAACTTGAAAGATATGAGAGTTCAGAAAAAGGGCATGTGTTCATTTTAAAAAATAAATATGGAAGGAGGATAACTGAGTATGTTTCTATGGTGAAGGGTAAGAGAGAGGTGGAGCTAAAATATCTAGAATATCCAGAAAAGACAGAGAAAATTGATGAGGCAATTCAAGAGGGGGGAAAGTGTCCAGGCAAAAGTGTGAACTTCAGGAGTTGGAAGCACGGGTGCTCTCAGCAACAGACAAGAACTCGAAGAGGAAATGGCTAGGCAGCTCTCATTGATGGCTTCTATTTTATTTATGAAGTAATACAAGATATGCTGATGTAAAGACAACAAGAAATCCTTTAGGGAACTTGAGGAGAGAGAATACCGGAATTGGAATACCAGACACTTTGAGCACAGTAAGCACCTACTTAAGAATAAATACTCTAGTCTCTAAGAAATATCTGAGAATAGTGGCCATTTTTAATACTGTTCTCAGTGGTACTTATCATCACACTCTTTATGAGTTCCACAAATATTTATTGAGCTCAGCCTCTGTGCTGGGAGCTATATTAAGGCTGAGTAGGTTTTACAGGACAAGGAGAAGAGATGGCTCTTCAAGCAGCTTGTGTTTCTGTTCTGTCAGGTAGCATTAGGCCAAGGAAAATTGTTTATTTCAGCCCATTCTCTTCTTGTATTGAACAATATTTCATTGTTATAATATTCCATTTGTTATTCATGTGACCGCTTCTTGGTTTCCTTAGACTTTCTTGGGCATGTTAGTTGTATTTTGTGAATGGATAAAGGATCCATAATGATAGCATTCTGTTCTTTCTCCTCATGCTTTAAAGAGTGTTAGGCTGCTTGTTTGTTAGTGCTGCCTGCTGTGAGTAGCTCTGTCCCAATTTAGCATTAGCAGTAATGATTATATTAAGATGATTGTCTCTGTGCAAGATCAGTAACCAGGGTACTAACCACAAAGTTCATTCCACTACCTTTATTTTTAGTTTATCAGGTAATTTTCAAATGGCTTTTCCAAGCATGCATTGCCAAAACATTTCCTACATTTATAATGTTTACAATCTTCACTATTTTTTCACTCCATTAATTTGGAAAGTCTGCCTCCTTAAAATTTTAAGAAACTAAACTGTAATCATTTAACCTTTGCTATTATGCAAAGGTTATTTGTTTGCTTGTTTATGGCACATGAATACTTAATAATACAAATAGATTTAACAAAAATAAAAAGTTTTTACTAAAATAAAAAGTTATCTGACAGAAAGTTTTAAAAATAAATCTTTTTTTTTTTTTCTATTTAATTCACTCCACATTTACTAAAAATTGTAGTGGAAATTAGTGGTTTCCTTCCATGAAAAGCATCCAATCCCCTCCTTTGCCACTAGGAAGTAGTTATTTAGTTCTGGTGGGTTGATCCCACCTCTGGCAGCAGGAAAGAAACTCTAGATGACTTTAGTCATTTAGCATAACTCACACATCCCCATCTTGGTGACTGTCCAGTACACTTTAAATGAGTTGGTCCAACCAGAATGAAATGTAGGGCTTTCATTCTCTGATTTTTTTTTTTCCTCTGATGATATGGTGCCTGGATGTGACACTTAACCCTATTGCAGCCCAGTGGAGTGGAAGTATGGGAAGAGGAAAGGCAGAGTTGACCCACAGAACTGCTGAGTTCAACCGTCCACTGCAATGAGCCAAAGCCTGCCTTATCTCTGGTCATTTCAAGCATGTAAGCCACTAAAAAAAAAAACCCTTTATAGTTTGCACAATATTTTCCTAATTATTACAAAACCCAGTTATAAAAAGGAGCATAGTAGGCTTGCTGGATAGAGTATTCTTGGCTGCAGATTTCTCCCATTCAGCACTTTGAATTTATCATGCCACTCCCTTCTGGCTTGCCAAGATTTTGTTGAGAAATCTCCAGCTAGTCTTATGGGTTTTCCTTTGTAAGTTAAGGACTTCTTCTGTTTTGCTGCTTTTAAGATTTTTCTTTATCACTATATTTTGCAAATTTAATTACAATATGTCTTGGTGTTAGCTTACTTGTGTTGATTTTGATGGGAGTTCTCTGCCTCCTGGATCTGGATGTCTATTTCTTTCCCTACATTAGGGAAGTGTTCTGATATTATTTCTTGAAATAAATTTTCTGCTCCCTTTACTCTCTCTTATTCTTCTGAAACTTCTATAATATGAATGTTATTATATTTGATGGAGTCATGAGTTCCCTAAGTCTATTCTCGTGTCCCATAATTCTTTCTCTTTTTTGTTCAGCTTCATTATTTTCCATTATTTTGTCTTCTAGGTCACTAATTGGTCCCTCTGCTTCTTCCAGCCTGCTGTTAATTGCATCAAAACTGCTTCCAATCTTGTTTATTATATTGTTCATCTCTGATTGACTCTTAAAATTTTAACTCTTTTATCTCTGTGGTAAGAGTCTCATTGATATTTTCTATTCTTTTCTCAAGCCCAGTGAGTATCATTATGATTGTTGCTTTAAATTCTCTAACAGGCATGTTACTTGTATCTGTTTTGCTTAGATCTCTGGCCATGGCCTTATCTTATTCCTTGATTTGGAATAAATTCCTCTGCCTTGGCATTTTTGTCTAAGTTTCTGTTTTCTTCTCTGTGTTAGAAAAGCCAGTTATGTCTCTTGCTCCTGAAAGTAATGGCCTTGTGAAGAAGAGTCATGAAGTGCCCAGGACCTAGCACTTCAGGGAGTGTCTCAGAATAGGAAGAGAAATAAAGAGCTTCCCAGACAAATAAAACTCAAAGAAATTTGTGACCACTAAACCAGCCCTGCAAGAAATATTAAAGGGACTCTTGGAGTGCAAAGGAGAGACCAAAAATGACAAAGACAAGAAAGGATCAGAGAAAATCTCCAGAGCAATGACAAAACAAGTAATAAAAAAAAAAATTTAAAAAAAAATAAAAACACATATCTATCAGTAATTACTTTGAATATAAATGTCTAAACACTCCAAACAAAAGACATAGGGCATCAGAATGGATGAAAACACAAGACCCTATAGGCTGCCTCCAAGAGACTCATTTTAGACCTAAAGACACCTGCAGATTGAAAGTGAGGGGTAGAGGCACATTTATCATGCAAATAGATATCAAAAGAAAGCTAGGCTAACAATACTTATATGGGATGAACTAGACTTTAAAACAAACACTGCAGGACAAACAAAGAAGGGCATTATATAATCATAAAGGGGATGATTGAACAAGAAGAAATAATAATTGTAAATATTTATGCACCCAACATGGGAGCACCAAAATATATAAAACAATTAATAACAAAAATAAAGGGACTAATTGAAAATAATACAATAATAGTAGGGCACCTTAACAACTGACTGACATCAGTAGACAGATCATCTAAACACAGCATCAACAAAGACACAATGGCTTTGAATGACACACTGGATCAGATGGACTTAACAGATACATTCAGAAATTCTATCCTAAAACAGCAGAATACACAATTTTTTCAACTGCACATGGTACATTCTCCAGAATAGAGCACATATTAGGTCAAAAACAGGCCTCAACAAATAAAAAATGATTGAAATCATACCATGCACCTTTTCTGACCACAACACTGTGAACAAGAAGTCGATCACAACCAAAAATTTGGAAAGAACACAAATACATGGAGGTAAACAACATGCTACCAAACATTGAATGGGTCAACCAAGAAATCAACAATTAAAAAAAAAATACATGGAAACAAATGAAAATGGAAACACAATGGTCCAAAACCTTTGGGATGCAGCAAAAGTGGTTCTTAAGAGTGAAATATACAGCAATACAGGCTTACCTCAAGAAGGAAGAAAAATCTCAAATATACAACCTAACCTTACACCTAATTGGAGCTAGAAAAAGAACAACAAATGAAACCTAAAGCCAGCATAAGGAAGGAAATAATAAAGATCAGAGCAGAAATAAATGATATAGAAATGAAAAAAAAAAAAAAAACAGCAATAGAACAGATCAATGAAACCAGGAGCTAGTTCTTTGGAAAAATTAATAAAATTGATAAACCTCTAGCCAGACTTATCAAGAAAAAAAGAGAGAGGCCTCAAATAAATAAAATCACAAATGAGAGAGGAGAAGTAACAACAGACACCACAGAAACACAAACAATTGAAAATAACTACATGCCAACAAATTGGACAATCTGGAAGAAATGGAGAAATTCCTGGAAACATATAAACTATCAAAACTGAAACCGAATTAGAAAACTTGAAAAGACTGATAACCAGCAAAGAAATGGAATCAGTAATCAAAAAAAGTCTCAACAAAAAATAGTTCAGGGCCAGATGGCTTCACAGGCAAATTCTACCAAATATTTAAAGAAGAGTTTATTAACTCTATTCTTTTCAAACTATTCCAAAAAATAGAAAAGGAAAGAAAACTTCCAAATTCATTCTATGAGGCCATCATTACCCCAATACCAAAATCAGTTAAAGCCACCACTGAAAAAGAGAACTATAAGCCAATATCCCTGATGAGCATGGATGCAAAAATTCTCAAAAAAAAAAAAAAAAAAATACTAGCAAACCGAATTCAACAATACATTAAAGAAATCATTCACCACAATCGAGTGGGATTTATTCCTGGGTTGCAAGGGTGGTTCAATATTTGCAAACCAATCAATGTGATACATCACATTAATAAAAGAAAGGAAAAGAACCATGTGGTCATTTCAACAGATGCAGAAAAAGCATCTATTTTTGACAAAGTACAACATCCATTCATGATAAAAAAACCTCAACAAATAAGTTTAGAGAGAACATACCTCAACATAATAAAGGCCATCTATGAGAAACCCACAGCTAACATCATCCTTAATGGGGAAAAGCTCTCAGCTTAGAGCTCTCGGTTCTCAGGTTAAGAACAAGAAAAGGATTTCTACTCTCACCACTTTTTTGTCAACATAGTTCTGAGTCCTAGCCACAACAATCAGATAACAAAAATAAAAGGCATCCAAATCAGTAAGGAAGAAGTACAACTTTCACTATTTGCAGATGACATGATACTATATATAGAAAATCCTAAAGACTACACCCAAAAAACTGCTATAACTGATAAAAAATTCAGTAAAGTTTCAGGATACAAATCAATGTGCAGAAATAAATTTCATTTCTATACACCAAGAATGAAGCAGAAAAAATAGAAATTAAGAAAACAATCCCATTTACAATTGTACCCAAAACAATAAGATACTTGGGAATAAACCTAACCAAAGAGGTGAAAGATTTGTACTCTGAAAATTATAAAACACTGATGAAAGATACTAAAAGTGACACAAAGAAATGGAAAGACATTCTATGCTCAGGGATTGGAAGAACAAATATTGTTAAAATGTCTATACTACCCAAAGCAATCTAAACATTTAATGCAATCCCCATCAAAATACCAACAGCATTTTTCACAGAGTTAGAACAATCCTGAAATTTGTGTGGAACCACAAAAGACCCAGAATTTCCAAAGCAACCTTGAAAAAGAAAAACAAAGTTGGAAACATCACAATTTCAGACTTCAAGTTGTATTACAAAGCTGTAATAATCAAAACAGTATGGTACTGACACAAAAATAGATGCATATGTGAATAGAACGGAACAGAAAACCCACAACTGAACCCCACAAGTATGGTCAATTAATCTTCAACAAAGCAGGATAGGATATCCAATGGGAAAAAGATAGTCTTTTCATCAAATGGTATTGGGAAAGCTGGAGAGCTACATGCAAAAGATAAAACTGGATCACTTTTTTATGCCAAACTCAAAAATAAATTCAAAATGGATTAAAGACACAAATGTGAGACCTAAAAACCATAAAAATCCTATAAGAGAACACAGGCAGTAAGTAACTTCTTTGACATTAGCCGTTGCTACATATCTTTCTAGATATGTCTCCTGAGGCATGGGAAACCAAAGCAGAAATAAACTATCTGGACTTCATCAAAATAGAAAGCATCTGCACAGTGAAGAAAACAATAGAACTATAAGGCAACCTACAAAATGGAAGAAGATATTTGTAAATGACATATCTGATAAAGGGCCAGTATCCAAAATATATAAAGAACTTATAGAGTCAACACCCCCCAAAAAATAATCCATTTAAAAATGGGAAGGGGCGCCTGGGTGGCACAGCCAGTTGAGCATCTGACTCTTGATTTCAGTTCAGATTGTGATCTCATGATAGTGGGATTGAGCCCCATGTCAGGCTCCATACTCAGCATGGAGTCTGCTTGAGATTCTCTCTCCCTCTCCCTCTGCCACTCCTCCTAGTTTTTTTTTTTCTCTCTCTCGCAAATAAATCTTTAAAAAAATGGGCAGAAGACATGAACATTTTTCCAAAGAAGACGTACAGATAACCGATAGACCATGAAAAGATGCTCATCATCAGGGAAATACAAATCACAACTACAGTGAGATATCACCTCACATCTGTCAGAATGGCTGAAATCAACAACACAAGAAACAACAGGTGTTGGCGAGGATGTGGAGAAAGAGGAACCCTTGTGTGCTGTTGGTGGGAATGCAAACTGGTTGCTGCAGCCACTCTGAAAAATGGTATGGTGTTTCCTCAAAAAGTTAAAAATAGAATTACCCTATGATCCAGCAATTGTGCTACTAGGTATTTACCCAAAGAATACAAAACTACTAATTCAAAGGGATTCATGCACCCTTATGTTTATAGCAGCATTATTTACAATAGCCAAATTATGCAAATAGCCTGAGGGTCCACTGATGGACGAATCGATAAAGAAATTACACACACACACACACACACACACACACACACACACACACATACAATGGAATATTTCTCAGCCATAAAAAAGAATAAAATCTTCCGATTTGCAAAGACATGGATAGGGCTAGAGAGTATAATGCTAAGTGAAATAAGGGAGTCAGAGAAAGACAAATACCATATGATTTTATTCATATGTGAAATTTAATAAATGAAACAAATGAGCAAAGGGGACAAAAGAGAGAGAGAGAGGCAAACCAGGACTTAGGGGTGCCTGGGTGGCTCAGTCGGTTAAGCATCTGCCTTTGGCTCAGGTCATGATCCTGGGGTCCTGGGATCCAGCCCCATGTTGGGCTCCCTGCTTGGTGGGGAGCCTGCTTCTCCTCCCTCTGCCCCTCTACCCCGGCTCATGTTCTCTCTCTCTGCTCTCTTTCTCTCTCTCAAATAAATAAAATCTTAAAAAAAAAGAAAAAGACTCTTAACTATAGAGAGCAAACTGATGGGTTACCAGAGGGGAGGTGGATGGGGGATGAATTAAATATGTGATGGGGATTAAGGAGTGCACTTTTGATGAGCACTGGGCAATGTATGGAAGTGTAGCATCAGTATATTGTACACCTGAAACTAAAATTACATTTTATGTTAACTGGAATTTAAATAAAAACTTTAAAAAAGCAGTGTGATAGAAACCCTTTGGAGCTAAACAGACTGATGAGTAATCCCAGGTCAATGAGATACTGATGCCTAAACATCTCTGAATCTCAGTTTTCTTATGTAAATTGGGGATAATTATACTACTGCAGAGTTATCATAAAAATTAAAACAATTTATGTTGAATACTACATAGCAGTAAATTTATTGTCACAATGTACTATTAAAAATGCAACATCAAATAAGAGAGTTTTGGACACAACTGCCTCAGTGAAATACTCTTTAGGCTGATTTTTTGAAGTCTCAACTCACTTAAAGTAAGAAGCAAATCTCTGCAGATAAGCAGAAAACATTTTGGTTGTGTACCCATCAGCACTGAAAATAGTTTTATGATGTTCCTACTTGTAATTTCTGTGACCCCTGAATGAAAGTCTTCTTCCTGCCTCCTGTCACAACGCATTTTAATAGTTTCTCTGAATAGTATCTATCTCAATATTCTCATTATATTCTAGGTTTTCTGTAAAAGAAATGAAGACTTCTCTAGCCTAAATTTTTGCTTGGCATACTAACTCTTAACTATCCCTAGTGACCAAGTGCTGGATGTGGCCCTCTAAACTCTTAGCTAGAGCTGTCGTTCTTCTACAGAGTAAACGGAGAGCCTATGATCACCCTACCGCCTCCCCTTTATGGGGCCCTAAAACCATCTGGAGACTCCTGCAGAGTCTATTCAACTTCTCTCCCACCAGATTCTCAGTACTGGCCTGGGCTAAACTTGAATTTGCCGTTCTCCTTCACACATTGCAACAGAACCTGGAGACCACTTCCTCACCCCTTCCCTAGGAGCTATCCTCACAGCACAGATTTTCAAGGCCAAGCACTACTATTTGCCTCTTCTTTCCCGTAGGCATGCTATTGAGAGAACTTGGTGAACCTCATGGTTGAGTTTTTTCAGATTCAGAAAAAAAGTTAAACTTAGATAATTATGAATGTTTTCAGAAAGCTTCAAAGTCTTAAACAGATTGGAGTATATTCCAATATTTTCATTCATTTGACTTTTTTTTTTTTTTTTTACTTTCAACAACTTTGGCTAACATTGAGCTTTAATTATGTGCCAGTGATTAGACTAAGAATTTTATATGCATTTTCTTATTCCAAAGAAGGCATGCTTTGAAGACCCCTGTTTTCTTATATTTGGGAAGGTGAGACCCCCCCCAATATGGAATTTTACTAAATTAAAAAGCAGACAATATTAATAAGAAAACGTTTAGAATTCTTATATTGCTCTTTACTTTGTAGGTGGTCAAAACCAGAAAAAGAATAAAAAGTAGTGACTTAAAATCTAGGGGTTATAATATCTTTGCATTATGAGAAATCCTGTAACAGATAAATAGAAAAACTAAAGGAAAAATATCCCACAGTTTTAAATATAGCAGTCTATAAATTTTTCATACTGATTATATTTCATTTTAACTTAAGAGACTTATACAAAATCACCTTATGTCCTATAAACTGAATTGATGAAATTAATCAGAATTGTTTTCTTCTTGGGTCATAAATCATAAAGTATCCTTCTTTCATCCAGTAATCAGCAAATTCTTGTAAGTACAAAGTTGGTGGCTGTCTTTGAGTTTTCATATCATTTTTATAACTGCATTTTCCTTAAATGACTCAAGTGTGTTCTTTCTGTAGTAAGTCACTCAGAATGACTCTGATGATGCAATTAGAGTTAGGGTTTCTCTTTCCAGTTACTCTAGGAATTCAACTGAAACAGTCATCTGTGTGAATAATTCTTCTTTCTTTTTTAAGGCCTTGAAGCTGGGTGATACTTAGGAACTTAGGAAAATAGAATCCAATGAAAATTGCCTGTGTAATAATGTAAGCTTCATAATGTTCTGTGCTGAGAAAACCAAGAAATTCCATTTCCTGACCTATGTACTCATGGGATGTTCTGAAGATTAATGTGTCTCTTTCAGGGCACTAAGGTACATTTAGAGCACTAAAGAAGTCATTTACTAAATGGCGCCCTTGGGACTTGAAAGAGTTAATGTACCTCTCACAAGGTGAGCAATGTACTCTCAAATGTATGCAAGGATCAGTACCAAGCTTATAAAGAATTGTGAGAATGTTTGTTAAAAGCAGCTGCTAATCCATAGCTCTATTATTTATTACTCTAATCTTTAGTCAATATATTTGCTGCTGTTCATGAGTGCCTTATAAACAACGCAGACAGATGAGAATCTTCTTACTTTTGTAAGTGAAAACATGAGGTGCTACAAACATTGGCCAAGAGAAAATACTGTAAATGTGTAAATGTTATCCAAATGGCTTGGATTTCAAGAATGAGATAAATTATGGAAAACTTGACATTTGCTTAAAAAGTGATTTTTTTTCTCAAATTAAAATCAGGATGGTATTGAATCCTTTGCAGATTTTCTTCTGGAAAAAAAAAGTATTAAAGATAATTCTGAGAAATTTCACAATATATAATGCTAAATGATAAAATAAAGATATAAAGCTGAATACAGAATATGATCACACTTTTATTAAATATGTAAGACATATGTAAGACATAAATATGTAAGACATAAATATGTAAAGAAATATGGCAAAGTATTAAAATCTTTTACTCTTGGTGATGGGATTGCAAGTTATAGCTTTATTTTCTTATAATTTTTTTTTTTGTTTTCTCTAACCTTCTGTAATGAATATGCCATATAAAGACTTTTCTTGAGAGAGTTAAATGTTGTTGAGAAAATGAGGTAACAGGTTACTGGCAACTTAAACATGTTAAATAGTGTTGCTATTTTGCATTCTTTCGTCCTGAAGAAGGAATTTGAGCATTACTCAAATGCATGGTCCTTGCCCAAAAGGAAAGCTATGTTCTTAGCAACTCTTATAATGAACTCAATTACTTTTCATGGCCTGGTCCATGTTTCTCAGTTTGGAAGTTGTACACCAATAAGAAAGGAAACTATGTATTCTCAGTGATGATGGACCTCAGAATTCTTTCCCCACCTTTCTTCTCAACCTTCTTACTCTTACTGGGTGATCAAATCTATATTCATGGTAATGTCAATTTACATGCTAAAAACTCTCAAATACTTATCTTTAGAATATCTTTAGAATAGAACTCTCTAGTTTTTCTTATTCAAGTATACAGGCACCTGTAAATATGGATGTACTTACAACTCAGACTCAATACAAGATGAAAAAATTTCAACTAAACTCAGAAGCTTCCCTAAAGCTCCTCCTCCTTTTGTTTCCTTAGAGAATGACATCACTGTCCTACCAAATTTCCAAAGCAGAAACACTGAAGCCACGCTTGACTCATTCTATAAATATTATTTGATCACTGATTCTATAAATATTACTTTCCATGTATTTCTTATATCTTTTATTTCTCTTGAACTCACTCTTACAACACCTACCAGGGTTCTCAGTTTATCTCACATGAATTAAAGCAATAACTTCTGAAATTATCTCCCTTTGTTTGGCCTCCTTTTTCCTTATCTGTCATCCACCTTAAAGTTGGAGTCACATGAAGTTATATTTCAGGCCCATATTTATCTCTGATTCTAAAGCCTGAGCTCTTTCTATTATGACTTTTGTTCCCTATAATAAGGAATTTGGGGAAAGCTTCAACCACCTGTCTAGAAAAAAATGAAAATCACATGCTTCCTTTTAAACATTGTGGGTTGAACTCAGACATTAACTTTCAATCCTTCCTCAAATCCCGCACAAATGATATAATAGATTTTTATCTTTTGGTCATAAACTCAAACGTCCAAATAAAATTTCCAGTATATATCTTGGAAATTGGAAAATGATAACTGATTAAAAGAAATGAGAAAGTTGAATTCCATGACAGCAAGATTTTGAGAAGTAAATACCCACAGAATCCCTGAAAGGGTTAGAATAAACATCACTAGGTACTTCTGGAAGTAAGCGTCAAGACAGAACTATAATATAGAGAATTTGGGGAAAGTTTATTTAAGAAACAGTTAAATGAGTTTTTCAATGATACTGTCTCCCCCCCGCCCATCTCCCATGCAGGAATTGTCCTTTAGGAAACACTAGATGTTTATCAGTTTGCCCAACAACAAAAGGATGCACTTCTTGGTGTGGGTCCTCCATGCAAAGCAATATATTTGGCTCTTAAAAAAACAACAGATTTAGATATGTAAAAATAAATTATTTCCCCTCACCATGCACAATATTCAAACAGTAGAAATTACTAACCATAATACAATGTGACAAAGACTGTTATATACTTATGAATTAAATGCAATCAATCTGTATGTTAGGGATCACAGGAAAAGGGTTTTAGATTAGGGCCCAACCTAATGGCTTTATTTTAACTTGATTACCTCTGTAAAAATCCTGTATCTCCAAATAAGGTCACATTCTGAGGGTGTTAGGAATTCAACATATGGGGCACCTGAGTGGCTCAGTCGGTTAAGCATCTGCCTTCAACTCAGGTCATGATCTCAGGGTCCTGGGATCAAGTCCCACATAGGGCTCCTTGATCAGCAGGGAGTCTGCTTCTCCTCTCCCTCTCCCCCATGCTCGTGATCTCTCTCTCTCTCTCTCTCATGCTCTCTCTCAAATAAATAAGTAAAATCGTTTTTTTTAAAAGGGAATTCAACATACAAATTTTGAGGGGACACAATTCAACCTGTAACAATGTTCATTGTCTAAAGAAGATTATACTGAAAGTCTCTGGCCTGGGGGCATCCTAGGTACAGTTGAGACTGGGATTTTCATTCTGAAATTTTGGAATAAAGTAAGTGCTATATTATATGTCTGTGACCCCTTACACATTCATCTCCACCAGACTCCAGGAACTTTGTGGTTACAGATAGGATTAGGCCTTTTTATCATGAATTTAGAAGTGCTTTCTCTAGAAAATGAGACAAGCTCAAGGGAAAATATACTAACATCAGGGGCTCTCTCAAGGAAATGGCCAAGATTCACTCTACTCTGCAGCCACCCACAGTTCACTGACAGCACACAGTATCACATAGACAGAGCTTCTAGTCAGCATTCGGTTCTCCAACTCTTAAATGTGAACAGATAGCCAAATGTGATCACACTTTGTAAAATCGTTTAATATCAAAGACAGAAACTAAAACAAACAAAAAGAAACACCAAACAAAAAATAAAACCTTGGAAGAAAATACATATAGGGGAAATAAAACTTCAAAAAGTTGTTAGTGGTAGGAGGTGAGGGGACCTACAAAAAGACAATAGGGGCAAATTGGCCATTGAGGGAACTGTTTAGTATTACGACTATGGTGGTGGATACATGACTTCAGGCATTTGTCAAAACCCACACAACTGTACGTCACAAAGAATAAGAATAAGAATTGTACATAAACTTAAAAAAATCACCAGAATTTAAGTGGACTCCAAAAGATGCGGTCTTTACAGATGCGGTCTTTACAGAGATAATCAGATTAAAATGAGGTCATTAGGATGGGGCCTAATCCAATGACTAGTGTTCTCATTAAAGGGGGGGATTTGGACACACAGACACACAGAAGATAATTTGAAGATGCACTGTGAGATGGCCATAAAACCAGATTAATGTACCTACCAGCCAAGGAAAACTGAGGATTGCTGGCAAACAACATAAGCTAGATGAAGCAGAGAATTTCCCCCTAGAGCCACCACAGAGAGCATGACACCTCAGCCACCTTGATTTCAGACTTCTAACCTCCAAAACTGTGGGAAAATAAATTTCTGTTGTTTTAAGCCATTCAGTTTTTGGCACTTTGTTATGGCAGCCTTAGGAAGCTAATACAGTACATTACTCTAGAAAATAGCATTTTGCTTGGATTTTATAAGACTAATAACAAAAAAAATAGTGCACAAATGCTGCACTCCAGTTAACCAGCTTGATTATCACAGGACTATAGGTCAGAATTTTGGAGCTATTTTACATGCACAGTAGGGCTGAATAAATAAATGAATATATTGTAAATGATGTACAGTGAGAGAGATTTTTCTGTTTTGGACAAAGATGTTATAGATACAGAAAAAAGAAAGGCTAGATGAACTCTGTGGTTAGAATTGAAGCTATCAATATAAATTAATGCATATATATACACACATATGCATATGTATACACACATGCACCTAAACAGACATGAGAATATAGATGCATGTTTGTGTGTGCATGTATGTGCATGCTTTATTGTTTATACATGTATTTTCAAGGTCTATCCACTGAGAGGTTCTAGAAGCAATGGTAAACTTGGGGCCAAGATTTAGTTTCTAAATGTCATTATTTAATAAATAGAACCAGGGCTCCTCAGAGAAGTGGTGGATTCCAGGGTTGAGAGAGGGTAACCACAAGATGAGACAAGAGCAACTTGTTGTATTTTTTGTGTACTTTGTGCCATTTCTGAAGTAAGGAAGTGCTCAAAAATAGGTAGATGTGCACTGAAAGGTCACCAGAGCCAATCTGAAATGACTGCAAGGACCAAAGCTAGAACTATTAGAGCAAGAAGATGAATAATGAGAGTACTGGACTAAACTGAAAGAATAAAATAAACATCCTTGAGTGTATACTTACATAAATAAATAATTAAACAAATAAGTAGAAAAGAAGACACAACTCTTCCTTACAAAATAACTTCAATTAATAGATGCAGAAGGCATGCAAAAATAGAAAGCAGATTTAGACACAACAACAATAATTATTATAAGCAATATCCACCAATGGTGATGGACACTAAGATGAAGGTACAAATGACATTTCAGGATATTACAGTCTCAGGAACCTCTCCTAAAATAATTATTAACTGCAAAGGTTAAAAAAAGGAAAATTACTTTTATATTGGATAAAACACAGACATTACACTATTTAAGTGATCAAGGTAAACATCATCAGTAATAAGACATATCAACATCACATATCTCTGATACGATAAACAGAGAAGGGCACATTACCTTGACAGTTTTATCCAAAATCCACAACCTCAATCTAATCATGGAAGAACATCACATAAACCCATATTGAAGGATACGTTACAAAACAATTGATCAATATTCTTTATAAGTAAGGTCAGCAAAGACAAGGAAAGACTGAGTAGCTGTCACAGACTGAAAGAAACTAAGCAGACATAATAATCAAGTTCAGTGGAGAATCCTGGGAAAGACAAGGGCATTAGAGAAAAAAAATGGTAAAATCTGGATGAAGTCTTATAGCTTAATTTATCGTATTTTATCAAGGTTAATTTTTTCTCTCTCTTTTTTTTTTTTTTGTTTTGGTCATTGTGCAATGGTTATACAAGATGTTAGCATTAGAAGGGAGTAAGTGTGGGTATATGACAACACTACTAATTTTGAAGCTTTATTGTAAGTTTACAAAATAAAAACTTAGAAAAGAAATGCTAATGATACAGAGATAAGAAAATATATTGATTCATGAAACAAGGGCCTAACGTTATAAAAATAGCATTTATGGAACAAAAAATGCCTGTTGAAAATTAAAATGATGCAAATAGAAAGACTCCATAAAAGCATTTATAGATTAAGTTGAAGAAATCTCCTAGATGGTAGAAAGTTAATCAACGAGAAAATAGTAGAGAGAGGATAAGAAAATTGAAAGAGGACCTCAAAATATCAGGCATCCAAGAGGGAAGACAGAGAAATATTATTATCAATTTATTAACAAAATAATCTGAGAAAATTTCCTAATTAAAAGACCCACAGATACTTTTACTTGTTCATGCCAGTATGGTTGCATAGATATTTATTTTATTCATTGAATTATAATCCAATGCTACCACATCGGATGGAAATAGAGTCAAAAAGACACATTTGTGTAAAATTTCAGAACAAAGACAAGAAAAGGTTTTTAGAGAGAAAGAAAAAAAGATCTTACTCTAAAGGTCAAAAATACAGGGACTTTTTGGGGCACCTGGGTGGCTCAGTCATTAGGCATCTGCCTTCGGCTCAGGTCCTGATCCCAGGGTCCTGGGATCGAGCCCCGCATGAGCCCGCACTGGGCTCCCTGCTAGGTAGGGAGCCTGCTTCTCCTTCTCCCTCTCCCTCTGCCTACTGCCCCCCATTTGTACTCTCTCTGTCAAATAAATAAATAAAATCTTTAAAAAAATAGGGACTTTTTATTCTTACTGAACTTTTTTTGTATCAGCATTGAAAGTTAAAAACAATATATTTTTAGCATAAAATATGTTTCAAATTGGAATCTAAACAAGCTAAACTATCATTCAAATGTGAAAGAAAAATATAGACATTTTTATAAAAGCAATCTCTCAAATATGTACTCCAATGCACTTGTTTCAGGAAGCCATGAGAGGATGCATGTCTTCAAGGGAGTAAACTTGGAAGTGGAGGTCATAAGTTTAAGCACAAAGCAGTGGTAAAGGAAACCTTAGGATGCAAAGTGTATTCCTTTCTTACTGTCCAAAAAGGAGGCTCTGGAAGAGAGCCTCAAGAATATGAAAATTCATAGAATACCGAATGCATTTAGTATATTAATAAGAGAATTGTACAAATGGAAAAGAATAGGAGGATAAATTAGTGATAAGTATATGGAAAACAAAAAAATTAGATGTAATCATTAACTCCAAGGAAAACAAAAGTTCTGCAGTAAAGGAAGAGTTATTCATAGGTTATTATGAATAGCACTGGGTCACATACAGTTGAATACAAAATAGACCAAAAATTGCTCTGTATATATTGGGATAACAGGGAAATTAGAAGCATGAATATGTGATGTAGAGGTAGCTGTATGACAGAGAGTTAAATCCTAATCTTCCATTATGACAGTCCAATGACAATTCTTACAATGTTAAAATACAGAAATAAAAATAAATTGCAAGGTATTTAAAAATATGGAAGAAAATACCAAAAGAATAAATTCTAAAAGTCAAAGTGAGCAGTCTTTAAGATTTGATAAGAAAACACAATTGTAGAGCTTCATGAATCTTTAGACAATGTTTGAATAATCATAAATATTAAAAAGTCAATATAAAAAAGAAAAAAGAAGAAGAAATAACTAATTGATTCCCCCCCCACTCCCAAAAGTCTAAAGCCACTAAAATTGTTCTGGATAATAGTAAGACAGCATTTATTATGGGCTAGGTACTGCTCTAAGTATTTCACATTTATTAACTAAATCCTTTTAAAGGTTATTCCCATTTAATGAATATGACACTATGTTCAAAGAAATTAAGCTATGTTCCCAAAGCTACACACAATGAAATGGCAATGACAGAATCTGAGCCCAGTCAGTCTCTGGAGCACGCATTCTTAATAGCAATGCCCTGAGATCTTCCACATGATAAAATCTATGAGGGGGAATATACAATCATGAGGACAGATCCCTGGAGATGATGCAAGAACATCTGGGTCTATATTTTGACTCTACCACTTACCAACTATGAACCTTTCGACAAGTCAATTAATTTCTATGGATTTTAGCTTTCTCATCTGTACTGAGAATAACTTCTGAGTGTTGATATTAGAATTAAATAAGGTGATGTAGGGCCAAGCATAGGAAACAGCTGATATAAAGCCTACATAGGGAATTGCATATAGTAGGCACTCAATAAATATTAACTGATTTGAATTAAACAGATTACTGAAGTGGATATGAAGTACAATGTTATGTTAGTGCACCTGTAATTCTTAATCTACTGATAGCTTCTTCAGGATATCTAAGGAAAAGCCATGGATACTCTAAGGATAGCTAAACCATACAGATCTTTTGATGATTTTAAGTAGAACATCTAAATTTCTTCATACATATGTTATTTTTTCCAGAATCAAAGTAGGATAATTATTAGTTAAACCACCATGATATCCTTGACATTTTTTTTCAAAATGCTCCTTTTCCAAAAATAGTTTGTTATTTGAAATTAATTCATGCGTCTGACTTAATTGCACTTGTTAAAATTATTCTCTTGAGTTGTTCTGCATGAATAATAAGTGCAGTCAATACTTTTACACTCCAGGGATGAAATTTTGACAACTTTAAAATGAATTTGCTTCTAAATAATCAGAATCTATGAAACTTTCTTGTAAAAGAGCAGGTCTTAAGCATCTAGGCTAAGACATTTTCATTGTTTCTGAACATTTCTCAAGCGTCCAGAGAAACATTTGGCCTCAGGATATTAATAGCTGTTACGAGAAAAAGGTGTTCTGTGATGATAAAATATTGGAAAACGATGAGTTAAAGTAAGATAGCTTTTTTTTCTGAGAAACTTTTCAGAGTCTCTAATGTGGTAGCTTATGCTTGAATCTCTAATGAGGAATAAAATGTGCACTGTTTTTCAAAATAAATTCAACCACAGCATTTAAAAATTTTTTTTCTTTTGGTCTTTCTTTGTTGTTTGTTTCTGAAGCTTCCTTGAGAAACAATTTGGTCTCGGAAAAAAACTTCAGAAAATGAAGGCCTAACTAATAGAAGCAGGAGGGTTGATGCCTAGTGGCTTATTTTTCGATGTTATGTTTTATTTTCGGTCCTTTCTTACCTACTTCTTATTCCATAAAGTTGACATTTCTCTCTACAAGTCAAATAAGTAAGGTTTTTTCCTCCTAATTACTCTTTATAACTTATTTTTAGTATTTTATACCAAGAGAAAGAAAAAAAATAAATTCAGAAACCTAATGTGTAAATGACCTGACATATAGTTATATCTAAAACTCAATTAATATGAAACAGCAATTTTCTTTTACCAAGAAAATTATTCCTACTCTTGAAATTACAAATATAAGCCAAGTTAGTATTGAATAATGATTTAAACTGTAGGTACTTAAGTTTAGGTTAGAATCAGATCTGGGCACACAGCTCTCCAAGGTTTAGTTTTGCAAGTGTTATAAAACGGAGATGCAAGTCTGGCATGTTTTCTGATTTGGGTGGAGAAAGTTTTGGGGATTTCTCCTAAGAATATTTTATTCTTAGAGAATAAAGTAGATAGTAGCCATATAATTAGTTTCTAGAAAAGTGAATTTGTACAAAACTATTTTATTTCATATATTAATTTAAAAAGTTCAATATGAGAAACTAGATTAAAGAATTTAGTGGCGAATTCTTAACTTTGCACAATTGAACTACTCACTTTCTGTCTTCTGAAGTATGGAGAGCAAGAAAAAATAATCAAGTGTGTTTTCCATATCAACTGCAATAACAAATTATTATTATATTTGGAAATATATTTGATTCTAAACATATATAAGAGGATAATCTGGGTCATTTATGGTAAGAAAAATATTTTAAAGGGACTATCCAGGTAAGTTAATTAGTAGATTTCATATCATGTATAAAATGCACATTAACCCTGCTCAAAACATATAGCAGCTTCTGAGACATCCTGAAGACAATTGCTAAAGAGCCACCCCACATGTCTAGCTTAGTCTCTGTTCCTTCTTAAATCCCTTTTTACAGCACCAAAGGTTAATATGGGGGGGAAATTGGAGGGGAAGACGAACCATGAGAGACTATGGACTCTGAGAAACAAACTGAGGGTTCTAGAGCGGAGGGGGTGGGGGGATGGGTTAGCCTGGTGATGGGTATTAAAGAGGGCACGTATTGAATGGAGCACTGGGTGGTATACACAAACAATGAATCATGGAACACTACATCAAAAACTAAAAAATATATATATATATCAGTTATTGAGAGCAATGTTTTCCTTTGTCTTAGTGACACCATAACCTACACCACAGACTCTCCACCTTTTTTCTCTATGGGTGAGGTTGAAATAAGCTTTACCACTAAAGTTTGCAGAGAAGCCCATCTCTCTCATGCCAAGAGTAGCCACAGATGTATCCTCTCTTACGGTAAAGCTAGAACAGAAATCCCTAGGGAAGGTGCTAGGTTTCAAGAACCTGGAAGACATATTGGTTGTTGGGCCTCTCTTATGTATGTGACAACAACAATATTTATACTTCACATTTTCTTCGTTTTCTTTATAGCAAAAAAGAGAACATTTTATAATTCTGATTTAATTCTTTCTAATGTATAATATTCATGGAAATAAATGTTTCAGTGGTTCTCTCATTTTATTTAACCCCATGCATATAAACATCTTGACAATTTTTCCTCTATGAAGAAAATATATCCTTCAACAAGTGCCATACATGCATCTCATTTCTTCACAATTAAAGTTTAACTAAAAGCAAAAAGCTACTAATGCATGGCTAATTTTACAATGCAAGCAGATGTTGTTAGAAGAACATCTTCCATTGTTAGCCTCTGGCTCCAGTGACTGCCATCCAAAGAATGAGTAGGAAGAAACAATTAGGAGAGCAAGAGCTGCTGTTTGCTAGGGGCACAGAATATGATAGTCAGTTAGAAGTCATTAAATTATAAGTGCCTATAAGTGTGACTCATTATCTTTTCAATGTATTTCAATTACAGATTACCTTTTATAAACATCATTTCTCATCATGACATTACTTCAAATATTTAATAAACTTTTTAAAAATACGATAATCTTAACTGATAGAATTTAGTCTGCATTTGTAGTTTATTTAAAGTCTTTAGTTGGGATTCTTTCCATTTAACTGGAAAGCAGAAAGACTTGTATATGGGGTCATAAATGTAAAATAATGAACGACAGTCTTGGGATCTGTTTTAATTTGTATATGTGAGAACAGAAAAGACTTAGATATATGTCCCCCCAAATATACAAAAGACCAAAAAATCAGTCCTATGACTGGGTATTATTCAGGATTCATACCTTATTGAATTTAAATTTCTATTTAATTATCCATATAGTAAGAATAATATCTGATTTATACATATCTGTCATCTGTTGCAAAAGATGGCCATAGATAATTCCTGTATCTGTACACGTTTCCTTGAAATGTGACCAGCATTTTTCCATCAAGTGGTAGAGTCTTTTATCACCTCTCTTGAATCTGAGCTGGCCCTGAGATATTCTTTGACCAATAGAATGTGGTAGAATTGATACTATGCAACTTCTGGATCCAGGCCTTGAGATTACTTGCGGCTGCTCTACCCCTTTTAGAACAACCTGTAACCTCTGTAAAGAAGCTTGAAATAGGCTCCTTGAGGACAACAGACCACTGGAAAGAGAAACCCAACCAACAATGTACCAGATGTCCAATGTGGGTTTAGGGCTTTGGACTGTGTGGCCTCCCTGGAGGCACCAGGTAACTGCAGCTAAATATATGACTCAGGTGAGACTAGCAGAAGAACCACCCATTTAACCCAACCCAATTGCCAACTCACAGAATCATGAATGAATAAGGAGTTGTCACTTTAAGCCATTACAGTTCTGGGATGGTTTGTTTTGTAACAATAGATTACTGGGACAACAACTATTTTTTTTTTTTTTACCAAGGAATTAATATATAGAATCTTTTACAATCACTTGAAGATATTATCTTTACTACTCTTTACATAATTTATAAACTGTATATTTATGAAACTCTAATTTAAAATCCATTAAAGATATTGCATCAGCTAATATCATGTATTGGATATCATTCTAAAATCATTTTCTGAATGGTTCTCATTACTAACTCTTTTTCTGGTTTCCTTTTCCACAACAAAGTTTCCTTCATTTTGAATTTGTGCAGTTTGATTTTCTTCTGGCTAAGTATATTGTTCTGAGCTCTACTTAATGAATTTCATATTTTTGTGAAATATGTTTTAGGGTCTTTTAGGCACTCTTGTCTTCTTTGGATGTGCTGTTCAAACTTTAATATCATTGACATTCTGTCATCAACTTCATTGTTTAAAATGTGAAATCTCATTGAGTACAGGATCAACCACAGAAGAACACTTCTTGGTCCTCTCCCTTCATCAGACACAGCTACATTTCTGACAAGAGTTCTTGCCCACCCCTGCTCTGTCTCCATGAAGAATAACTTGTTCCTGTGGGGCCCAGATATGATACAAAGGTATGTTCTATACCCATTGTGCCAGGGGGTAAACAGAGCTTCACATCAATATGGATATTTAGTACACCCTACCTAATCCCTTTTAGTGCTCTTCAAATTATCTTGGATGGACCTTTTGATCTACAACATGGATATCTTTTACTCTAATAAAAGTTCTGTCTCCCTAGAAAATGCACAACTGAGCCAAGTCTAAGACTCCATGAATAACACCTCTTGGCTATGGATGCTGACTACAATCAGATTCAAGTATGTACGACTCTGGCATTGGTGATTTAATATTGCTAGATCCTTCCCAGAATTCTTTTGCACTGTCCAGAATTTCTATTTGTTCTTTCTTTACAGCATGACTATACCAGCTAAAACAAATAACCACGCCCTGGGAAGAAGCTCCCTGATTTACTCTCAAGGATTATATGTTAATTAGGATCCCAGAAGAGAAGAGTTTACACACCCAGAGGGATAATTGAGAAGAATTTAATAAAGGATGCTTTTCAGAGCTGGGGAGAAGATAAAGCCATTATTGTCCCTGGGTCTGAAGTGACAGGTGGAGGGTGTGGCTGTACACAACTGGGCAAGGGCTGCAGTCATAGAAAGTGAGGCACTGCCAAAACAGTAGTCTTGCATGAAGAAGGAATGGTTTTGAATAAATATCGCAGATACTCTTTCCTCCAGAGTTCTCATCTCTAGCTGATTTCCCCCATTTGCCAAACCCAACTAGAAGCCAGAGGGAAAGGCAGCCCTGGATTCTTGGAACATAGAGCAGGTCAGATAAGGATAGAATGGATATGGGGGAACAGGGAGGAGGGGCACTCAAGTGCTTCTGGAGAACAAGATGTCCTTTCTGTATACCAAATATGGGGTGTAAGCAGGGAATTTAACTTTATTGTATACACACATTAAATACATCAAAATAAAACCCTTGCTAGGCTTGCTTTTCTTTAACCAGAGAAAAGTGTGGGGATGAAGCACAGGCTCTGAATGTCAGACCAATTTGCTTTAAATCCTGGATTCACCACTTCTTAGCTGTATAACCTTGAGAAAAAAATTTACTTTTTTGTTGCTTTGTTTCTCTACCTACAAAATGGAGCTATCTATACCTACTCTATAGAATTATTGTAAAGATTGCACAAAAGGATGGTTGTAAACAATTTAGAACATGCTCAGAATTTAGTAAACTCTAAATAAATTTGAGCTATTTTTTTCACTGAAAATTATTAGAGTTGGTAATCTTAATTATTGATACTTTTTTCTTATATAATGACCAGGATTGTTCCTGAATGTGTGGGTCTCTGGACTCCTGCATCTATTGATAATGTTCTTTCAAAAACTGACTTCATTTTTAAAAGCTAACAAATAATTGATAATAGAGTTAATAGCAATTAAAAAACAAAATTAGTTTTAAGCTATTATTAATTTCTTAATACTAAGATTTGGATTATAATTATCTATTAATAATAAGATGGGATATCAGGAACATTGATTGCCAGCTTATAGAAAAGCTTATGACTTGGGTCCTAGGTCAATATAGATTAGATTCTTCACTCATGAGAATTACTCTGTGTGTTTTAATTAAAATTCTTATTGCTGAGTCCATAAGCTGAGGTGACTGGAACAATCCACATATTAGTGAGAAGATAAATGGCAACTGGAGATGTAGTAGAGACACTACCAAGAAGTCGATATAAAGCATTTATTGCACTGAAAGTTTTTACATTTGAAATTTTAGTAAAATGAATTCACATTAGTATGGACAGCATTTCTACAATCACTACTTCAATCAGATATTCCTTTTTTTTTCTCTTTTGAAGATTTTGGGATGAGATACAGTTTTGAAAATCTTCCCTATCACATTCACATGCTCCGTTTTATGATAAGCTCTCACGGGTGTTATTTAATAAGGAATAAATGATGTATAAGATACAAACTGTTAGACGAGTTTGGGATTAGAACAAAAGAAGTGATGGTTCAAAATGTTAACTTCAGAAAGTCACTAGAGTGTTAAATGATGATTTATAAATACAGCCAAACTTCCAACCTCTAAGAAAACCTGGGAAACATTTATCAAAACCAATAAATAGTAATTTCTTCAGGGTACTTTTCAAATGACATTTCATCACTAGTTTTATTTTGATGTATTTTTTAAAACTCCAATTCCTCATGAAAACAAGTTTTATAGCTTATGGTATTACTCTAGCAAAATGATTTCCATAAATAAAGACGCAATGAAAAAGAACATATATAATGATTAATGCATCAGAATTTTAGGCTTATGGTGACTAACTATAATTCCAAAGCCTGAAGTTATTGGAAAGAAAACCTCTCTTATGGAAACAGGCAACAAATCCCAAACTATCTGGGCAGCACAAGCAATTTACTTCCCCTTGACTTAAAGAATTGTTGTTTTATGGCCATTTTCCTAGAGTTTATTGATTTCATATGCAGTTTTGTACAATGACATAATGCATCTGGGCTTCATACACAGAGACAGAAAGGATAACTAACATTTGTGTCATTTGTCAACCCAGAGTAATCAATGGGACCTGATCTCCACTTAGAATTGTAAAGCAACAAGGGGCAAAGTCTCTTCAATCAAAGTGCCTCGAGGACAAGAAAGGTAAGGATATTGCAGAAGAGAAGAAAAAAATTAAGAAAAAAATCCTAATGTTAAATGTTTGTTAGAAAACAAAATCATGTGTAAGTTTGTTGGCATCTTTCATCAAATGTCACTTTAGTGACATTGTAGATGCTTAGTCATTTGTGTGTGAATGTTTGCTCTATCCATTAAGAAAAAGTGTGGGTTCCTTAATAATTTTCAAAGGTTATTAACTGTGCATACTCAAAGAATGTGGATGCACTTTAACAGAACATAATTAGGAAAGAAAATCTGCTGTCACATCAAATAGTCCTATAATACTTTATAAATTAAAATACAAAAATTTGAATAGTATTTTATGTTTAATTTACCTACATCCATGTGCCCTTTCATTACTGTCAGAAAAAAAAAAAAAATTCAGTAGAAAAGATAATATTCAGAGGCAGAGCTAAGCAAAATTCTAAAGTTGGTGAAACCATTCTTTCTTCCTTCTAATCTTTCTCTGCCTGTATTTTCTTCCATGACCCCAACAATTATGCCCAGTAACCAGTGGTCTCATGTCATTCCATTGTTGCCCTCTTGTCATGGACTGAAAGTCTGTGTCATCCCAAAATTCCCTTGTTGAAATCCTCACCCCCAATGTGATAGTATTAGGAGTTGGGGCCTTTGGAGGTGATCAGGTCATGAGGGTGGAGCCCTCATGAGTGGGATTAGTGCCCTTATAAAAGAGACCCGAGACAGCCATCTATGAACCAGGAAGCTGGTCTTCATCAGACTCCAAATCTGCCCGCAACTTAATCTTAGACTTCTTAGTCTCTAGAGCTATGAGAAATAAATACTTATTGTTTAAGCCACCTCCTCTATGATACTTTTGTTATAGCAGCCCAGAAAGACTAAGACACACCTCACAAATTGACCTAGCAAAGGATTTTCTCTGCATTGCAAACTGCTTGCTCTACCCTAACCTGTTCTCAAAGAATTTGCTTCTCTTTATAGCTGCCACAAGGAGGCAGGGAACACCCTGACCACGTTGCTCTAGTCATAGATAATGGGAACACTGAGGAACTCTCATTTAATCAGACCTAATGGGCACAGAGTGACTGATAACTCCTGATTTATGTGACCTTCTTCATCATGAAGAGCAGGTTCAGTCAGATCCCTATCTCAGAAATTTGAAGCAATAGGTAGAGAAAAGAGAGTTACAGTGAAAGATGTATGCTTGAGTTAAAAAAAAAAAAAGAAAGAAAATAAGGTAGAGTTAGAACTGCAATGGCAAATATGAGTCATTGTGCATGAGAGGTTATAAGGGAGAAAAACCTTGGAGGAAAACAGTTAAGAGAGAGATGAATGGGATAGACTCACAGAAAGCAGAGCACTAAGAGAAATCCTATGACCCCAGACAAGTGAGAAAAGAGCTTTAATCCTTCACGTTTCCATTTCTAGTTCCTATTCACATGTGGCCTGGCTCTGATTATTGCCTGGCCTTTGAGATCCATGGACTTGCTGTATTCAGAAAATGTCATTCCATTTTTCTGAAGCTAGTTTGATTGAATCTTTGTTCCTTGTTACCAACCTACTCAATACATTATTCACCAAATTAATTTGGAAAAAGTAATTCTTGCAATTGTAAAGCATTTTCTAATTCATCAAGGTTTTCATAAGCATTATCCTGTTTTATCCTCATAACGAGAATGTGAGGTAAACAGGACAGGTATTGATATCTTCAATTAAAATGAGAAAATGGAATTTCCAAAAGCTGCAGTAATTATACAGACTCCCAAGACTTACAGGAGGAAAAACAGGACTGGCACCTTGAATTTGCTGTTGGTTTTGTCACTGAATTATACCTGAACACACACACACACACACACACACACACACACACACACACAGAAGCATGCCAGGATTTCTAGATTTCATCCTTTACTTTTAAAATAAAAAATTTGATCACAATTATAAGCATAAAACATAAAACCACATTCTAGCTCTTTTGTCACCTTCTCTGAAAAAACCCCTCAGATTCCTCTTTGAAACCTCTGATCCTCTTCACATCCCGTTCCTCTAGTGTTCCACATAACGTCTCCGTTTCCTCTCTTCCTCTCTGACTTACCTTGCAGGCACATTCTGTGGCCACCTCTAATGAGGGCAGCACCTATACTGACCATGGTCATGGAGGGTGCTGCTGTGATGTGGAAAGCAGCATTTACAGCTGTCCCCACACCGTGGATGCCCGGCAGAAATGCCAACGTCCACATTCTGGAGACAACTTCACGGCAGCTGCATGTGCCAGAGTTTCAAGGAGCAAACATCTGCCGAAGTCAAAGAGCTCTGAAGGGACCACTGCCGGTGACCAAACACTGCTGTCAGGGCCAGTTTCTGTTTCTGTTGGAGACTCTTTCACAGCAAGGCTGCTGGCTCTTCTTTAGTGTCTTAAAGAAAATTTTAGTGAAATGACACATGAAGAGCACATCCCAGGCTCAAGCAAAGAAAACACTGTGACACAAGTGGACACCTTCACCTCTGTAGCAAGTCTGATACCATTCAGGTACAGTTTGAGCAAATCATAAATTATTGTCGTTCATCCACACCTTCATTCAACAAATACTGATCAAGTACTTGTTATATGTTGCCCTTGAGGTGGTGAAGCAACAAACCAGACAGATCCATTCCTTGAATCTGTTGCATTTAAATTCTAGAACAACAAATTCTGATAGCTCACTATTCCTTTTGTCAGAACATAATTGCTTCTATCAGACATATAAACTTATAACCTGGGGAAGCCAGAAATCTATAGAAACATCTATGCAGATCTGGGTGATCCTGGGAGCAGAAGGGCTTTTTCTTTCCCTTTTCAGACTCTGAAAGCAAAATATGGCACAGAAACTTCTCACACAAACCATATAAGCAGTAAATTCAGTGGTACATCTTATTGGGCAGATGCTTCCATCTACTCTTTGGAGTAGACACAGCTCAGAAGATGCCTCATAGTGTATTAAGTGTGTTAGTGAATAGAGGTCTTGACTGGAGGTCAAGAGTCAAGACTGGAGGTCTTGACTTAGGAGTTTGCCACAGAAGAGGCAATGTGAACTGATGCCATGGGCTACACAGCAGACGGCCTTAGTCAGACACACATGGAGATCAAAGCTTGATCTCAGGTGGTCCACAGCTCAGGGGGATCACAGCCCAGGACCTGCTCTACTGACAGAGATACACATCCTGGAGATTATACCAGCAAACCCTTACAGAATGCCAAAGGGCAGAGCAGCACCCTTCGTTTGTCACTAGTCTGGTTTTCAGCATAGACCAGTGACACTTAACTGGACACCAGTCAGGAACCTGAGAACCTGCCTAGACCAACGGACTTCCAGAGAGCTACCCACCTCCTTCCTATCACATACGGTGCTACTAGTCCTTCACATCCAGACACCATCCTAGAAAAAAACAATAAGAACTTGGAGGTAAGGGGAGAGTGGAAAATTTGTAAAGCTTTGCAGTTCATCTAAATGAGAATGAGTCAACTAAAGATACCATTTAAGTTATAAGGTAAGCAACATATATTATACTAAGTAAGCTTAGTTTGGTTTTGCTCATGTAGGGGATGGGGAGAGGAGATTGTGAGGAAGATCAGAAAATTTAATAGAAAAATTAAGAAGCCATGTATTTTGTACATAACTTAGTGTAGTGGAAACAAATTTGCAAACCTGTATATTATCTTCAACTCATAAGAAAAGAAATATATTTGTGAAATATGATCACCAATTTTTATCAAAGTTATGTGTGACTTTTATTTCAGGTACAATTGAAAAAATCATTATTGGTTCATTAAAATAAAATTTAGGTCTAAATCATATTATTAGCTAAACCACATAGTAAATAAAACTTCCAACCAAAACCATTTTGATGTATGCCTGTTTATGAACTGTGATCCTTATTACATAGTGTCTATAATGTATATAGAGATTGCTTATGATTCCAGGTTATAGGTGATTTTCATGGGAGGATAAAACTCTGAAATATTATTTGAAATTTTCCTTATTGGTGTCTAGTGGGCCCACCTGCCACTCAGCTAGCTGGGCCACTCCAATGGCCTGTCTCAGGTAATGGATGCTACAGCAGAATCTGAGACCAAGGAGAAAAATTCTTGGTGTTTTTATTTTCCAAATGTTGGCATTGGAGTTAAGATTTTGGATTTGCAAGAGTTGTTTTGGGTGAGGCCCAAAGGTCTGAGCACTAAATCTCTAGGGATGAGTTTAAACCATAAGATAAGAGTGAAAAAGATGAGCAGATGAGCCAGACTTACTCCTCCCTCATGCCCACAAGAAATAAAAATTCCAAAACTAAGGGAAGATATCAAGGGATAGAGCTATGTGGGCTTCTGCAGGAGAGAGAAGAAGAATGGCCATGTGGACATGGTTGAAGTCTGCAGTGAGGGGCTGTCCATTCTTCATCCAGGTCATAACTGCCCATTTTCTGGTTTCCAGGGAGCCATGTGGGAGACAAGCTAGTGTCCCAGACCATCGCAGGAGTATCTAAACCACATTACTATGCTAAGGAAGCCCATCAGCAGTTATTTTCAGTATTACTCAAAAAAAGTCTTCCCTTTCACAGCAGTCAGAATATCTCTCATTTTTTACACAGTAGCCCTGACACCTGCCTGAGCCCTGAAACTTGGCTCAACCCTATCTGCCCTGACCTTCCAGAGCAAACAGCCTACCTAGTCAATAGCCCAAGGATCCTCTTCAACTCCAAAGGTAGGGGATTGAAGCCCTGGACACCTGCACTCATGTATGCTGGTGTAAATCACTTCAAACCTCCCCCAAGCCTGAAGTCATATATCTTTACAAAATGAACTGCCTTTGAAAATAGAGTTTGACAGCTTGACAATGGTATTTAGTGAACAACAAACATCATGCCTCTAAATATATGTAGTAAAGAGGAAAGTCTTAAAGAGGGTTTTCTCTTGAGGGAGGAGTTCTTACCCATCAAAATGGTAAATAGATAAAGATAATGACATTGGGGGAAATGAGAGTTTGTAACCCTCTTTTATCGCTACTGCTGAGTGCTCTCTCAATTTTTAAAAATACCATCTATCTAGACAGTGGTCTCCTTTGTACTGCTCTCCCTTACATTAGGATTTTCCATATGCGTTATAGCTGATCCTGTGGGAACTCCTCTTATATTCCCCAGCTCACCTCTGAAGTCAGGTTCTATTCTGGAAGACAGATTTTATTCATACCTATAGCTTTCTGCTCCCCTTTTCCTGGGACCAATCTTTGCCTCTGGACTGTGCTTGGCAGGGAGTTAATGCCACCAGGAGTGCCGCTCAACAAATAAATAGCAGTGGGTACACAGCTCTGGTCTTTTCTTCCCTTGGTGAAATAATTCTACAAAGTCTCTTAGAGGGTCCAGGGCAGGATTGAGCTTCAGTTTCCCACAGCAGTAATCCACTCACTAATAAAACTTTATTGGCTTCCCTCCCTTTTATGTCTCATCTGTTCACCCCTTCACTGTGTTCCCTAAGTTCATCTTCCAGATACTCTACTTGTGTTCGAGTATTTGCTTTAGCACCTACTTTTGAAGGACCCGAATTAAGAAATGCACATTGTGGAGTTGATATATCCATGTACTACAGTCCCAAATAACTTTAGTTGTAAGAAATATGATGTGTTGATATAAATTATCCCTAAAACAAAACACTGTTTTTATATCTTCATCTTCATAGATTTGATTGAGAGTCTTTTTTTTTTTTTTTTTTTTTTTTTTACTTAGTAAGGAAATCGCAATAAATGGCAACTATAGGAACTGTGGAAAGCATGAAACCTCAAAAACTAAGATTAAGTGCAAACCATTTACCTCAGTATACTATTCTTTTGTGCTTATACTGTCCATACCATTTCCTCTAAACATATTTGTTTTAGGTTCAGGTTTATCTCGAAGCTAGATGTCTATCATTTTCTATAAATAGCTATCATACTTGTACTCTAAATCCCTTTACAGCATTCCAAAGTTATGAAGTTCTCATCAAGGTAAAGCACAAGGGAATGTGAGTTTGATTTTGTTGAGTTAGAGAGATCTGTCCTTGGGAAATGTTTGTTATGTTTAATTATGTACCAGTGTGTCTTCATGAAGCATTTTCTCTGTTAAAGCAATATTGATCTACTTCCCTTTCTATCTAGGCATTCTATTTCACAGACCACTGTAGACATGTCAGGCAGTCCAAGAAATGTAAGTCTACAGGAAAATATATAGGGCCAAAAGAAAAAAAAAAAAAAAAAGAACACCAGTTTCTGTTCTTCTATTGTTGTATTAGCCAGTTGAAAAAATATGAAGGAACAAGGGTGAGTTCTTACATTGCACACTATAAAGCTCTGAGAGGCTGTGAGGTGAAAATGAAAAAAAAAATAATCAAATGAGAGCAGAGAATGAATTTTGAGATCAATTTACATAGCTCTACTCCTGGGGCTAGCTTGCCCTGGTTATGATGGACAGGTGTCTGTTGGCTCCTTCTTGAATTCACCTTCGCTTGTGGAGCTGAAAAGACACTTGTCATTCCAACCACATCTAATGTCATTTAGAGACTATAACAGAATAAAAGAAGAACAAATACTGAAATAGGACGGCAGCTGGCATAATTCAAGGTGAATCTCACACTTGGGGATAGTCTGTCTTTATAAGAAGGTAGTGTAAACAATAGCTATAATTTGTGTCAGGGCACATTCTTGAGATCTTTCAAACTGTCTGATGATAAAAATGGGAATGCTGCTAATAAAAATGATTAAGGGAAAAAAACTGAGGGTAACTGACTAGCGAAGACATTTAGTAATGGAATATGACACTCTTTGCTTCTAGGTCACTGGTTCCAATTCAGCCTAAATCAAAAGCAGCTGAAGGCTGTGATGATGTAATGTGTGCTTAGTGGGCTATTTGAAAGAGTGTGATGGTCTTAGTTCAGGGAAGACATGTCCATTGCAGCAATAAATATATCACAGTATCACTCATAGCCTTTCAACGTTTTTAATTGTTTTGCAATTATTATAAAACTAGATATTTCTTATTACTAGATTCTGTTCTGCTATTTCTTACTAAGATTTCAACATTGTCAAAAGGGGCCCCTCAAAAACTGAGTAACAATCTTTTCCCCCTGAGATTTTGGGGATTGACTGGTGGGTGACTTTAATTTTGTTCTCTATGGCAACTACTAGCTTCATAAAGTTTTTACAGAGAGTATGAGAGTGAGAGAGAGAGAGCACAAGCAGGGGGGAGGGACAGAGGGAGAAGCAGATTCCCTACCAAGCAGGGAGCCCAATGCAGGACTCAATCCCAGGACTCTGGGATCATGACCTGAGCAGAAGGCAAATGCTCAACAGACTGATCCACCCAGGCACCCCAAGGTTTTACTTTAAAGTAAAAAAAAATTTCTAAAAAGCCATCTAGATTCCCTCTATGCCTAGCTCAAAGATCAATTGCTCCAGAGAAGTATCAGACTTGAAATGTATTGACTGGTAGCTACATTAATGGGCAGTAATACTACAGGAAGTCAGGCACCTTCTATATGATACATGCACACAATAACAATGTACTGTTTACTTTACCAAACCCTGGGGCAACAGCACTTTTTAAAAGTAAATAGTTATTTATTCCAGCCCAACAGGAGGAAGTTAAACTTAAAAGGCAGTAAACAACTCTAACGACAATTATTTTTCAGCTATGAATGAAAGTCTCCCAGATAGTTATAAACCCTAAATATACTCAACATAATGATGTTCCAGATGAGTTTTGCATTTTGAAGGTTTTGGCAGTTAATGTCACTGTAAAGTATTAAAAAGGAATGGTAGATAAAATGAACCCCAGATCACTGAGGTAATGTTGCATAGTCTTTGGTGTCCACAAAGCTTGGAATATTGGCTCCATCATTTACTACTGTATGCTCTAGCAAAAGAGTAATCTCTCTAGCCTCAATTTTTTAATCCTTAATTTCTAATGTATAATCTACAAAACTGGCCATAACAGTATCAAATTTATTTGGCTCTTGTGGTTATATAGAGAATATGGACATGATATGGATATGATTAATATTAGCTTGCTTCCCTTTGAGGTCTGAATTTAAATATATATGCATTTTATATATAATATATTTTGGTGAGGATGTGGAGAAAGGGAAACCCTCTTACACTGGGTGGGAATGCAAGCTAGTACAGCTTCTGTGGAAAAGAGTATGGAGGTTCCTGAAAAAGTTAAAAAATGGAGCTACCCTATGACTCAGCAATTGCACTACTAGGTATTTACCCAAAGGATAAAAATGTAGTGATCCAAAGGGGCACCTGCACCCCAATGTTTATAGCAGCAATATCCACAATAGCCAAAGTATGGAAAGAGCCCAGATGTCCATCCACAGATGAATGGATAAAGAGGATGTGGGGATGTGGTACACACACACACACACACACACACACACAATGGAATATCACACAGCCATCAAAAAACAATGAAATCTTACTATTCGCAACAACATGTATGGAACTAAAGGGTATTACGCTAAGTGAAATAAGTCAATCAGAGAAAGACAATTATCATATGATTTCACTCATATGTGGAATTTAAGAAATAAAATAGAGAGGGGTGCCTGGGTGGCTCAGTCAGTTAAGCGTCTGCCTTTGGCTCAGGTCATGATCCCAGGGTCCTGGGATCGAGCCCCACGTCGGGCTCCCTGCTCGGCGGGGAGCTTGTTTCTCCCTCTCCCACTCCCCCTGCTTGTGCTCTCTCTCTGTCAAATAAAATACTTTTTAAAAAAAGAAGAAGAAACAAAAAAAAAGGATCATAGGGGATAGGAGGGAAAAATAAGGTAAGACAAAATGAGAGAGGGAGAGAAACCATAAGAGACTCTTAACTACAGGAAACAAACTGAGGGTTGCTGGAGGGGAAGGAGGTGGGAGAATGGGATAACTGGGTGATGGGCATTAAAGACGGCTGATGTGATAAGCACCAAGAGTTATATGCAACTGAGGAATAACTGAACTCTACATCTGAAACTAATGATACATTATATGTTAATTAAGAGAATTTAAATAAAACTTAAAAGAAATAAATTAGATTTTACACAAACTGCAAATTCTCTTTAGCATGCAAAACCTAAACTTAAGATACTAATCTCTCCTGATCATTCTGGATAGCATATAGAAATTTATAGTATATCATGAATTAAATAAACACTGCTGAATTAAACAAAAACCCAATAAACCAACAAAGAAAAATAAGACCTAGAGAGAATGGGACTCTACCTACTACAATGATATTAATAGTCATTTTATATTCAATGCACAAATGTACATGATTTGTAATTTTCTCTGCACGTTATGGTGTGTATGTGTATCTATGTATATGTGTGTGTTTAAGATAAGTCTAAATAAACTGTTTCTACCCCATTAGGTTCATCCTTCTCATCTAATTTGTTGGTAACTAGAGGGCCCTCTCAAACACCCCTCCTCTAGGATCTTTCAAACAAAGGGAGAGATACAAGGTGCCAAATGAGGATTTCAATATTGGTTTTATTCTTGTTATGGTGGTAACTCCCAGTAATGCTATATTGTAGAAGGTGGCTGCAACCAAAGGCAAAATAGAGACATTTCCTTCCTCCTTAAATCTCCTCTTGGTACAGCTAGGGCTACAAAGTAGTTTACAAGCACATCTATCAGCAAGCTTTCGGGCACTTCACAAAACAAGTCACTTGACAAGTGGAGAAAGATGGAGTCCCTGACCCAGATGTAGTTTCTGCCTTCACTATCTACTAACTATGAGACTGTGTAAAAGTTATTTACATCTCTATGTCTCAGTTTCCTCCCCTATAAAGACCTATTCCACAGGGCTGTTGGAAAAACTAAACGAGTTAACATACGTATAAACCCTAAGAAGGCATTGCCTTCTTACCTGCATGTGAGAGCTGTGCAGATGGAACATGTGCCTCTGCTTTAGGCCTCAGACACTAGCACAGTGCTTGCACCAACACAAATTAGTAACTTGAGCTACAGTCTTAAAGATTAAGTAAATTGTGGGGAGAGAAGCTACAAGTGTTCACTCCCAGTTTTCCTGGACTAAAGCAGAACCCCTGCCCTCTTTGAAAGAGGAGGAATCAGAGACATTGTTGTCCTCCAACCTCAAATAATCATTTCATTAGCTTTCTGAAGCTCCACAGTAAAAGCATCTCTTCAGTGTTGTGAAATATAGCATCCTGAAATGTGCATTTGTCTTACTCATCTCTCTCTGTCCTGGAAAGCACAGGTCAGTGTGGACTTCACAGAAAGCAGATCAGAGTCTAAAAAGGAACTGCTCCTGTCCTATTTCATGCTTTGCTAAAACAAACAAACGAACAACAACAACAACAAAAAAAAACACCTCCATATGAGCTCCTACATTGAGAATTTCACTTCCCAGAATTATGATGTAAAAAGTTTTTTTAAAATATTAAAATCCATGAACTCAGTGAGGGACCCTGATTAAGTGCTACATAACTATGTGTTATTTTAAAATATATGCTTCTAAAATTCACAAGATTAAATGGATTGAATTAACAAGTATTTGAATCATTTCCTCTAAGACTTATGGGGAAAAATTAAATTCAAACAGGTTTACTATAGGCAAAGGCAAAATTCTTCTTTTGGTAGTGAAAGTTAACAGCAGTGACTGAGTTCAATTTTTTTTTTTTCATGCATTGTCTTACTTGATCATTCCAACAGCTTTAAGAGCTAGGATGCTCTTAGTGTTTTTTGTTGTGGTTGTTGTGTGCATGAGAAATTTTAGCCTCAAAGAGTTTGTTGTGGTCGCTCTGGTCACACAGCTAGAAAGTCAAAGAGGCTGGAATCAAGCCCTAGGGCTCCACATCTCTTTCTGTCTCACCATGCTGCCATTAAGCAGTTACGATTTCATTGTTCTTTTTATTGGGCATTGGGTTAGACGTTTTATTCTGTAAATATCTCTCAGAAATTATAGTGGGAACGAATAGAGGGTCATTCTATTCAACACATATTTATGGTATACCTATTATGCTATTTGGCAATACACTCGCTTTTTATAGTTCTCTGGTACACAAAATGAGATGAGCCTACACTACATACCAGCCTCTGTGAAGAACTGTTTGCTTAGCATTTTTCCTGCTGCTGCTCTTGTAGCAGGGATCTGAGTCTAAATGTCTTCTAAACAGAAAACTGAACCCATAAGTTTGTATACTAGAACATTAGTGAACCAAGTAATAGATCTTCTTAACATAGCTGCAGGTTATTCCAACAATATCTCAGCCCCTTTGAGTTCAGAAAGATAGGTCACCATTTTAAAGGTATTTCTATTTTGTCACAGATTTGAGAGATTGAATAGTAGACTCAAACCTTGGGGCGCTTAGCACAGATCTTTTACTGACTGGTATGCTGTTGCAGGATGCCCTCATGGAAATCTGGCTTATTGCATCTCTCTACATTCCCCACAGTTATGAAACTGAAAGAGCCTATCTTCTTGAGAAATATTGGTGACTCTGTGTTTAACATTCACTGGTAAAGTAGAAAAATCTGGACAAATATTTTAATTTTAAAAATTGGTCAGATAATAAATGAGTCAGATAACTAATTACAAGAATGTTTATAATGAAAATACAGGTATTATAGAAGTAGGTATATTCTTATGTCTTCCATTCTATTGCTCATTAATCCTTCATCATCATCTCTTACACACACTATTACAGTGGCCCTCTAACAGATCCACTTTTTCCACTTTTGTTCCTCTCCAGTCTGTTCTCATGGCTATCTACTGTCATGTTTTAAAAATATATGTCAACTCTTTTCTTTTTTTTTTTTTAAAGATTTTATTCATTCATTGAGAGAGAGAGAGAGCAAGCGAGAGTGAGCAAGCATGAGTGTGGGGAGGGGCAGAGGGAGAGGGAGAAGCAGGCTCCCCACTGAGCAGGGAGCCCGATGTGGGGCTCGATCCCAGGACCCTGAGATCATGACCTGAGCTGAAGGCAGATGCTTAACCGACTGAGCCACCCAGGTGTCCCTCTTTTCTTTTTTATTGTATAAATACTTCAGTGATTGCCTATCATGAGCATAAAACTCAAACTCCTTACCATGGCTACAAGGCTTTCCATGATCTGGTTCTAGCCTGGCATGCCAGCCTCACTGTATATCACTCTCCTTTTTTCACACATTATGCCAGACATAGTTTTTTGTTTGACAAATATACCAAGCATTCTTCTACCTCAGGGTCTTTTGTATAGGCTGGTCCTTCAGCCACTTCATGCGGCTGATTCATTAATACCCTTTAGGTTTCATGTCCGTTGGGTAGCCTTTCCTGAGCTAAAATGGATTGACATCTCCTTAACCTCCACTCCCAATTACAACAAGAACAAAAGAACTTTTTATTTCAACTTGCTTTGTGGATCTAGCTGCTATAAAATTTATCCTAGCCATACTCCCCACATGCTACTTAAAGGTTTTTTTTTTTAACACATTACTGAAACTATTTAACTCACTTAATAGAGCAAATACATAGAAAAAACATCGTATTCAAAGATCTGGAAAAATTTTAGGCTTTTATTTTTTTATTTTTTTATTTTTTTAAAGATTTTGTTTATTTGAGACAGAGAGAATGAGAGAGAGAGAGAGAGAGAGCGCGCACATGGGGGGGGGAGGGGCAGAGGGAGAAGCAGACTCCCCGCTGAGCAGGGAGCTCGATGCGGGACTCGATCCAGGGACTCCAGGATCATGACCTGAGCCGAAGGTAGTCGCTCAACCAACTAAGCCACCCAGGCGCCCAATTTTAGGCTTTTAAATAAAGTATAAGGTACATATAAACACAAATCAAGAGTATACAAATTGACCAACTTTTACAAATTGAACATACCCTTATAATCAGTACTCAGAGCAAGAAACAGAATATTACAACTGGAAGTTCTACCACTGCAAGTCCTAGCAAGTCCCTCCCCATTCACTCCCAAGTTACAACAGCCTCATGTAACACTGTACCTTAATTCTGCCTGATTTTGTAATTTTTATAAATAGAAACATATATTTGTCTATCTTCTTCAAAATTACATTTGTGAGATTAATCCATATCTTTGCCTATGGTTATAGTTTGTTTTCATTCTATACAGACAGTATTCCATTGTGTGAATGTTATAATTTATGTATCCATTTTACCATTTATAGAGTGTGGTTTTCAGCTTTTGTCTATTACAAATAGTGTTGCTATAAATATTTTTCTATACACCTTTCAGTGAAAAAAAAAATATATATATATACCTATAACTAAGAGTGGAATGTTGGGTTATAGGGCATTCATTTGCTAAGCTTTAGTGATACTGACAAACTTCTTTCCAAAGTGATTGCATCAGTTTATACTTCCATTGCAATGTGTAAAAGTTCCCATTGGTATACATCCTTGCCTAAAATTGATTTTCTTTCTTCTTCATTATAGCCTTTCTGGTGGCTATGTAGTGGTATTATACTACTATTGTAGTTTGTATTTTCTTAGTCACTAATAAAATGAACAATCTTTTCATAAATTTATCAGTCATTTAGATAATGTTTCTCTGTGAAGTGCCTATTCAAGTCCCTTACCTATTATTCTTTCATATTGGCTTTCCTGTCTTTCCCTAATTTTTTTTTTGTAGTTCTTTATATACGCTGATTAAAAGCTACTTGTGAAATATTGTATCTTCTGCCTTCCTATGGCTTCCATTTTTCAGAACCTTAATGATATCTCCTCACGACAGCGGCTCTAGTCCTAGCATTGTCCTGTTTGCCATTTTTCTTTATTTATTTTTTTCATTTTTCTTTATTTCTAGTGCTATTTTATGAGATTTTAATAAGTGATCTTTTCCTTTTTTAAGTTTCTATTTTAATTCCAGTTAGTTAACATACAGTGTAATATTAGTTTCAGGTGTACAATATAGTGATTCAATACTTCCATACAACACCCTGTGCTCATCACAAGTTCACTCCTTACTCCCCATGACCTATTTAACCCATCCTTCCACCACCCTTCCCTCTGGTAACCATCAATTTGTTCTCTATAATTAAGAGTCTGTTTCTTGCTTTGTCGATCTTATTTTTTTTCCCTTTGCTCATTTGTTTCTTAAATTCCACATATGAGTGAAATCATATGGTATATGTCTTTCTCTGACTGACTTATTTTGCTTAGCATTATACTCTCTAGCTCCATCCATGTTGTTGCAAATGGCAAGATTTTGTTCTTTTTTATGGTTTAATAGAGAGCAAGAGAGAGAGAGAGGGAAAGAGAACACAAGTGGGGTGGGGGGCAGAGGGAGAGGGAGAAACAGGCTCCCTGCTGAACAGGGAGCTGGACTGATGTGGGGCTCAATCTCCAGACTCCAAGATCATGACCTGAGCTGAAGGCAGACACTTAACCAACTGAACCACCCAGGCGTCCCTGTGGTGAAAGTTTTTTTAAATGTATTGTTGAATTCGGTTTGCTCGTATTTTACTGGGTATTTTATCTCATTTTTAGTGGTGTCTAAATGTTTTAGTTTGTCAATTTCCAAAAAAAAAAAAAAAGCTACCAGAATTTTAATGGATCATACTAAATAAATTAGATCATTTTGATGATACTTACATCTTTATAATATCGAGTCTTATAACCCACAGACATTTTTACTCACAGTGTGATTTTTATAAGAAGAAACTTTTGTTTATAAAATCTCCATCAACACGTAGATCAAGTTATAAAACTCAAATTTATTATCCCTAAATGATCTTCATGCATTTTTAATCAGCCTAACTTTCCCCCTAACTTCTCTACTAGAATATAAAAATTTGATCACATTACTGTTAGTGTCCAAATCGAATTCCCTCATTACCCACTCTGATGAGGAGGACCTCAATCCTCTCTTTGGGTCTGTGACACGCGCCTTCTGGCTAGATGACATCCAGCTTGGGCTTACCTCTGTTCTTTGTTTCTCCCACCTCAGCTCATGTTTATCTACTCCACTCAGTTGTTCACCAGACCTTATTTAAAACATGCCACTCATGGGGCGCCTGGGTTAAGCGTCTGCCTTCAGCTCGGGTCATGATCCCAGGGTCCTGGGATGGAGCCCCGCGTCGGGCTCCCTGCTCCGTGGGAAGCCTGCTTCTCCCTCTCCCACTCCCCCTGCTTGTGTTCCCTCTCTTGCTGTGTCTCTCTCTGTCAAATAAATAAATAAATAAAATCTTTAAAAAAAATAAAAAAAAACATGCCACTCAGGCCCCTATTTCACACTGTTTCACTGTTTCCAAGAGATGTTTTCCACTGCTGATATGACCATCGTGCAGCTCTGAACCAGAAAAGCCACCTACCCCTGTTACCCTATGACACCATGCAAGACTTCAAATATGATGCCGCATGTTCTCAAACACCCTGGAATAAGGACTGCTCAGCTATTTGATGGAGAACAAGACAAAGAAAGCCTCCTTTCCCTCTCTGTTATGCTATTTTAATTTATAGCCTGGTGGTGTGTAGGACTTTTGTCTATTGCGAATTAAGCTAATATGAACATTGGCATACAAGTCTGCGTGGAACTATGCTTTTATTTCTCTTGGGTAAATTCCTAGGAGTGCAATAGCTGTGGTATATTGAAGATATATATTTAATAACTTAAGAAACTGCCAAAAAGTTTTACAAAGTGGTATTCCATTTTTATGTTTTGATAAGTAGTATATGAGACTTCTAGGTGTTTCATATACATTCCAATACTTGGTACTGTCAATTTTATTTGTTTTAGCCACTCTAAGGAATGTATGGGGTAATTCATTATGATTTATATTTTCCTTATGAACTTATGTTCAGTATCTTTTCATGAACTTAGTGGTCATTCAATTTTATTTTCTATTGTGAAGTGTCTGTTCAAATCTTTATGCCCATTTTAATTGGCTTATTTTTTTATTATTATTAATGAATTATAAATCATCTTTATTATTCCTAATAATATATATTTATCCTAATTACATTATGTTTTTGGTACTATTATAAATCATTTTCCAATTACTTGCTGCTATGTATATCTATATTCACATTATAAGGCTTGCCTTTTAGTTTTCTTAATGGTGTCTTTCGAAAAGTTAAATGTCTTAACTGTCATGAAGTCTCATTTTTCATTTTTTCTTTTGTAGTTTATACCTTTTGTGTTCTATCCAAGATAATATTGCCTAATCCAAGTTTTCAAAGATTTTTCCTGTTCTAAGTTTTATATTACACATACCATTAGATATATGATGCATTTTGAGTTAATTTTTGTGTATTTTGTATATTAAGGTTTCATGTTTATCTTTTCTACATGATTATCCAGTTTTTCCAACTCAATTTCTTAAAAGACCTTCTCTGCCCCATTGAATTGCTTTGGGACCTATGACAAATATCAATTGACCATGTATTTATAGGTTTTTTTCTGGATTCACAATTCTGTTCTATTGCCATTTGGTATATCTATTCTTTTACCAGTGCCATGCTGTCTTGATTACTGTAGCTTCATAGCAAGTCTTGAAATCAGGTAACGTATGTCCTCTCATATTGTTCTTTTTAAAAATTACTTTGGTCCTTCTGAGTTTTTTGCATTTTCACATAACTTTTAGAATCAACTTACTGATTTTTACCAAAAAAGGTGGCTAGGATTTTGATTGAGATTGTGTTAATTCTATAGATCAATTTAAGAAAAATTAACATGTTAACAAGGTTTATTCTTCCAATCCATGAACATAGCAAATATCTTCATTTCTTTAGGTTTTTAATTTTTCTCAGTAATGTGCTATAGTTTTCAGTGTATAACCTTGCTTATCTTTTGTTAAATTGATTACTAGTTATTTTTAAATTATGGCAATATTATGACTAGAATATTCCTTATTTTATTTTCTAATTAACTTTATAGAAACTAAACTATTACTTTTAATGTATTTGACCCTGGAACAACAGGGGTTTGGACTGTGTGTTGGGGAGGTCCACTTATATATTATTTTTTTAGATACAGTACTGTAAATGTATTTTCTCTTACTTTTCTTAATAATACTTTCTTTTCTCTAGTTTATTTTATTGTGAGAATACAGTATAGAATACATATAACATACATAATATGTGTTAATAAACTGTTTATGTTATCAGTAAGGCTTTTGGTCAACAATAGGCTGTTAGTAGTTTTGCAGGAAGTCAAAAGTTACATGTGGATTTCGGACTATACAAGGGATCAATGCCCTAACCCCTGTGTTTTTCAAGGGTCAACTGTAGTTGTCTTATGGCATACTTAAAATTTTGCTATGTAAACAATAATGTCTTAGACAAATAGAAACATTTTTACTTATTTTTTTCCAATTGTTACACCTTTCATGTAATTCTTTTCCTTTTTGCAATACCTAGGACCTCCAGTACAAGGTTGGATGGTAATAGTGAGGGGCGACATATTCTCTTTATTCCTAATCCTAGGGAGAAAGTATCAGACATTCATCCTTAAGTAGAAGGTCAGCTGTAGGTTTCTCATAAATGGTCCTCATCAGTCTGTGGAAGTTCTCTTCTATTGTATGTGGCTGAGTTTTAAAAATGACTTACACTGAATTTTATTAAATGCACTTCACATCTATTGAGATGGATCATATGGTTTTTCTTCTTTATATTGTGAATATTGGGAATTACATTGAATTTTGAATGTTAAACTAATCTTGCATTACTGAGATAAGTCCAACTTGGTTATGATATGTTGACCTTTTTACATATTGCTGGATTTGATTTGGTAATACTTTGGTCAATTTTTGTATAAAGATTCATGAAATATATTTATTTGTAGTGTTTATTTCCTTAAACATATTCATCTAGTTTTGGTATCAGGTTAACAATGACTTCATTAAATGAGTTGGGAATTATTTCCTCCTCTTCTATTTTCTGAAAGAGTTTGTACAGAATTGGTATTTCTTTCCTTAGATGTTAGGTAGAATTCACTAGGGAAGCCATGTGGGACTGGACTGCTCTTTGATGGAGCATTTTAAACTACTTTTATATTTTCTAAAATTGATGCACTTACAATGTTCTCTCATGTAAATATATATGTTTTCTTTTTCAATTTTTATTTAAATTCTAGTTAGTTAACATATACTTTTACTATATTTTACTTATTTTTAATTTTTTAAAAAGATTTTATTTATTGTCAGAGACAGAGCACAAGCAGATTGGAGCAACAGGCAGAGGGAGAAGCAGGCTCCGTGCTGACCAAGGAGCCCAATGCAGGACTCAAGCCCAGACCTGGGATCATTACCTGAGCCAAAAGCAGACATTTAACTGACTGAGCCATCCAGGCGTCCCATTTCTACTATATTTTAATTATGAACACTTTTCCTTTTGTTCTTATGTTTTAAAGTCACGATATTTCCCGTAAAGACATTTTCCAGTTGAATTTGCTTTTTTTTTTAATCCTAAGAACATATAATACTCCTGAGGGTAAGGACAATGATATATTTGTATTTGTTCTCTAATGCTTAACACAGTATACTGTGCAATAGTGTTCAGTAAATATTTATTTAAATGAGTGAATAAGTGAACTAATGAAAAGGTCAGTGTTAAGACTTTAATCCATTTATCCTCCCTAAGTCACAGTTTTTTTTTTCATCCATAACATGAATGAGTGCATATGAATATTAGTTAGGTTCCAGTCAGTTTTGAAATCCCCTGAAATATATTTGGGTGTAAGAAAAGGCGAATTCAACAACAATGACTTTGTCATTCATACCTCAGTCTCTCATCCACACAGATTTCAGTCCTTCTGTCCCTTTTTATTCTTTTCAGGTGATCGTATTAATATCTACATGTGTCTCTATTCCTATCTGTGGCAATTTTTTACTCTATATTTTAATCATAGAGTTCATAGATAGAAGGGACTAAGAGGGGATCTAATCAAAGCCCATCACTGTGCAAAACAATTAATTGTGTCTCAAAGAAAGTAAGTGTTTTTCGTCTTCTGTTAAGTGACCTCTTGCTAAATGCAAAAGCCTTTGAGTAACAGAATAGAAAGGTTACTATGGGTGACAGTAGAGCTAAGGTATTTGAAGCTTCTCTCTTCCCCCCTCATGTTCAATTATCTTTCAGAGCAGAAATACTAAGACTAAATAAGATTTATAAAATAACTGTGGGTGGCAGGCTTGAGGGTATAAATATGTTAAAATCAACATAAAACTATTAAAATCAGGTACAGTTCCTCCTACTCTCACACCATGGTTTTTCTACAGTATAAGATCAAAAACTATTTCCTAATAGTTTCTTCTTTAACATGCTTTATATTTCAATGCCATCAGAGGACTTAAAGACCCCGTATTTCTTACAACTAAGTCCCATAGTGAATTTGTAATTATTTAATATTGCAATTTTATAGATATGTATAAATATGTGTGTATATGTATACACCCACACACATGAAATTCTTATTTAGTACAATGATTGTTTTATCTCCCTAGAACAATAAAATTCCTTCCTTGAGCCATAGATTTTTACAGCTAATACATCTATCTTTGTCTCACTGCTATAAGAGAAGGCATATAGATAAGTACACTTATATACAGCTAACCTGAGTCCCTGCCTATACCCTGCAACATTAAATCCTTTTCTAAAATAAACCGATTTTACTTAAATCCCTCTATAATTAATTGAATAATCTTTTAAGGGTTTGCCTTATAAAGCAAACTAGAAAAAGGACCTGTCTCGAGTTGGCCAGTAACCATGTTGTTAGAAAATGAGGTCTTGAGTTTCTACAAATGGGTAAGAATAATTGGTCAGACAGCTGTTTCCTATGATGAAGAGAAGCGCAACAGAGGTACCCTGATAATACTGGTGGCAGATAATTAAATTGCTCAATTTGTGTCCATTTAGAATCTTGCCTATCTTTAATATCATCTGACAGCACTGTTAGTTGTGTCACATGCTAATTGAGAGTGCTTGGTGAAAAATAAAAACTGACACAACATCTTTTTAGTTTAATAGAACTATTATGTGTAAGAGAGATGAAAATAGAAAGGGTAGAGGAAAATGAGAAAAAAGATGCATTCAGTCTTTCATTGTACATTTATTTTGAAGATAATCCTAATATTTCTGATTTTTATCATAGGAAGGAAATAAAACAGAATAGGAGTAGCCTTTGGTTTTTATAGTTGAGATGTTTTTCTTAATCTTCTAATTTAAAAGGTCATTGTATAATGTTCACAGGACTTAGATTATTTCTAGGAAATGTTCTAGGAGTATGTAGTTTCATTTTGTCCTGCCTCTGTGTCAAATTATAGGTAAAAGGAAGAAGGAAAAGATGGAAAAGAAAAAGATGAATTTTGAAGAACAGAAATATGAAATTTTGTATACATAAATTACTGTGGTCTAATATTAATGGTCTAAAAGTGGAAATAATTTGCACATACTTTGAAACATTTAACCATCCTTTATTAGTTGAACTCAATTCCCCTTGGGTTTAAACTGGGCTCCTATTAATAAAATAGGTCCCTTTGGAAGTTACCTTAATGCTTTAAGGCAGTGGTATATTAATAGTAAGTAAGTATAGTATGGTGATGTTCCACATTGACAGAGAGGTGCCAGCTTGCCTCCAGGCACGCAGATGGTGAGTGGAGGGAGCCTGGCTTTGTCTCAGGCAGTCTTGTTCTGAGTCTGTGCTCCTCATGAGAACACTATGCCACCTCTCACTTTGCAGAAGTATTTAACATTACAACTCTTTGGTTACATTGTCATCAACTCCTTTCACAAAGGCTTATCTTGGGTTCTGCATGTGTTTGTGGTTCTGAAGTTGTCATTCTTGTGTCTAAAGATATATCTTTGGGAACTTAGAGGAAAAAAAATAAGCAATTTAGATGTTCAGCCACGTTGTTGCTTGCTAATCATCTACAGTAGGGGAATGCTGTACACTAATTATAATGAATTGATATACTCAATTGATTCCATCTTAATAATTACCAAATTTATAATTGTACCTTAAAAATAACATTCAAAACATATTTTCCATATTGAGTAGATGTATCCTCTATTTAGAAAATTAACCCTGAGTGAAATACGTATATAAATTTAATACTGAGTCAAAATTAATGTATTTCTCTGACCATGGAGCCTTGGTGATAGCAGTTAATTAGGAAAATAATGTAATTATTTTTAGTAGCATTAAGGAGGACATTAAAAATTGTATCTCTATTCTTGTGAAAAATACCTCCTGGAATTTTAATGACAAAAATAGATAAATTCTATTTTAACATAATCTAGAAAAACAGCTCCTTGAAAAATATATCCCTTGATGTTCTATGACAAAATAAAATAAACCGTTCAATATTGAAACAAGATAGAGACTACTAATCCCTAAAGAAATGACACCAAGAGTATGTAAGTTTGAGATTTTTCTGGAAGTAATAAAATTGTCTTTTTGGAATTTTTATTAAAGAATAATAAAAAAATAGTTAAGGAATGGCTTAAAACAATAAGGAATACCGTGTGAAAAGTTATTTATAAACAGCTTGCTTTTTATGACTCCTTTATTCATAGCTTCCCTACCTTTCTTATACATGAGATAATGTGTGTAAAGTGTGTCACACATAGTCGATAGTCAATTGATTTAGCTTTTGCAGTTGATGATTTCATTATTTTCAGAGCCCTCTACTGTTTTATTTAAAATAACAAGTTTTTAAGCCATACCATATTTTGTCTCCTGCATATCAGTTCACTGAGAAGTGCTCATTGATTGATTGATTTATTCTGGTTGTTAATGGAGAAGAGAGACATTTTATTATTTCATTTTGAAAACAGTATACTTTGCCCAATGCACCAAAATATTTATTTTTCTAACAATTTCTGAAATAACATCATAAACAGTTATCTGAATTATTTTGAAAAGTTATAGACTACTGTTAAAACACAATGTTTATTAAAACAGTAATTTTAATATTAAATTATAATTCTGATATTATTCTGCTGTTTGATATATTCTCTAAATTTTGGGGAAAAAGTTTCAAGTCCTAGGTCAAATTTGCTAACCTGAGAAATAAATTTACTGAATAGTGAGTCTGAATAGTTGCTAAATTTCAATCAAACAAGCCACAAAAATAAGGTAATTATATTCCTCCTCCTTCCTATCCACTTCAATAACTGTGAAAGCATAACCCTTATTTTTAGTTATAATTTATTCACTTGATGATATGTATTATTATAATTCACTTGGTCACTCCTCATCTTCATTTTTTTTTTTAATTTTAACTTTTTTTTTTTTTTAAGATTTTATTTATTTATTTGACAGAGAGAGACACAGTGAGAGAGGGAACACAAGCAGGGGGAGTGGGAGAGGGAGAAGCAGGCCTCCCGCCGAGCAGGGAGCCCGATGTGGGGCTCGATCCCAGGACCCTGCGATCATGACCTGAGCCGAAGGCAGACGCTTAACGACTGAGCCACCCAGGCGCCCTCCTCATCTTCATTTTTATATTAGCACAGAGTCTGGGCTAGCAGTGGGGGAGGGCTGGGGTAATGTTTGTCACTTAAGAGCAGGAGGGATTCCTGAGATTGGTAGGGTTTCTTTCCCACCGACTTTCTTTCTTTTTGTTAAATTGTTAGCTAGCAGCTGCATGTTTGAACACAGATTCCTTGGTTTCCAGTGAAACAGCACATCCCATAGGATAATGATATTGCTTTGAAAAGGAGATGACAGAAGTCCTGTTGGTGTGGCCTTGATGCAAATTACAACCCCTATATCCTTCAGTTCATGCCACAACTGTGTGAGTTCCTGCATGCATTTTCCCTGCCACATCTGTGAGTTGCCTGCATACATTTTCCCATGATAGGGAAGAAAACTTCTTTGAGCCCCCAAGGAAAAATTAAAATACTAAGCTTAGTGAATGTTATTTTTTTTTTCTAACGGGATTATGTACATGTTCTTGGTAAAACTTCACTCTACAAATATTGCCAGAAAATATCCTTTTCTGCTGTTCTACTGAATTCTTTAAAGCCTTAGACTGTTAATTCTGGGTGCCATGACAATGACAGAGGAAAACGTAAAAAAAGAAAAAAAAGTGTAAGAAAAAGCAAGGATTTAGCTTTCAGGCTTTTACTTGGGAATTGGGAATAATTCTACATTTTGCATCTCTTTATAGGATTTAATGGATAGCACCTGGCAGAGGAACTTGGGAGGCATTTTAGGTGATTAGTAAAGTGAGTGACAAAGGCCACATCCATTCCCAGTCACCTTTCCCTTTTATTTCTCCAGTGCAGCGACTGGAGATACTAACTACTCACCTTTCCAACCTTTAGCTAGATCTCGTCATGTGATAACTTTCCAATAAGCGAAGCATAAGCAAAATCTACTTAATAGTTTCTAGGAAAGCTTTTAATTTCCTGGTAAAAGGGATATATAGTACTGCTCCTTCCCTTCCTTGGTGCTTTGAACGGCATGTGATCCTTGCAACTGCAGGAGCCATTTTCTGCACATGAGAAAGGCTAAAAGAATCACAGAGGACTTGTGTTGATACATGTCGTAAACATAAGATGTGCCACCCACAACCCCCCTTAAGGAAGGACAGCTGCTAGCTCTAGAGAGTGGGATCAGCAGACAGCATGCAAACACCAGATCTTCAGGGTCTAATTCAGCTGCTGAGAGCCACCTGGCCGTGGCCATACTCTTCCAGTGACAGAGCAAGATGGCTTATACCCTGAGGCAGACCCAGACATTTCAGGCCAACACAAGACCCTCTGATAGGCAGTATTCACTCTAGGGCTCCCTGGCAGAATGTCTGAGGCTCTGTTGGGTGTGCATTACAGTTTTTATCTGCCCAATCCTCCTTCCTCTCACTCCTCCTAGGTATTGATCCCTACAAGAAACATTAACACCCCAAACTCCATCTTGGCCTCTCTTCCAGAGAACCCAACCAGCAGTAATGAAAACAAAAATGATAGTCATCTGCTTTCTGACATTTTTGCATGTGAGAAAACAATTTATTTAAACTACAGTTACTTGCAAAGTTTCACAGTTACCTGCTGTGAAATCATTCCTAGTTGTTATCGGGAAACAGTTCCAGAATTTTTTTCTTAAGTATTTTCTTTAATTCTCCCAAGTAAGTAGTAGTATTTATAATATCCTATTATAACTAGCAGAAATACCAATATCATTTGCTCCAAAGTCCCTATTTTATTAATAAGAAATCTGAGGCCCAGGAATATGGATGAGACCCAGTCAAGAAACCAAAAAAAAAGGCTATATCAAATAATTTATTTAATGATTTCTTTCTTTCTTGTGTACTGAAGCTCCTGCATTGCTTCCCCACATTTTACACTGTAATCTAGAGCAGCTGTGCTCAAGTGTGGTCTCTATACTAGCAGGGTCAGCATCACATGGAAACTCGTTAGAAATTAAATGCAAATTTCAGGGTCCTACCTTGAACATATAGAATCAGAAATTCTAGCAGGGAGGAAGTGAAGCTAGTAATACGTGGTATAACAAGAGCTCCAGGTGATTCTGATGCATGCTAAAGTCTGGAGAATAATAGCTTAGAGAAAAATCTCTATTGATAGGAGAAACCAAAGCTTCTGGTCTCAGATCACCTACAAAATGGTAGTATGATCTTGAGGCTGTTACTGTGCGTACCTTAGTTTACTTACTAGAAAAACTGGGGTTAAACCAAAGCAATACATTTAACAATGGATTTGTATCAGTAAGGGTTTTCTAGAGAAAGAGAACCAATAAGATGTGTCTGTGTTTGTGTGTGCATATAGATATGGGTGCATATACAGAGACACCTATGTGTGTATGTGTGTGTATAGAAACAGAGAAAGATACTGAGAAATTTATTTTACAGAATTGGCTCACATGATTGTGGAGGCCAGCAAGTCCACAATCTGCAGAACAGGCCAGCAGGCTGGAGACCCAGGGAAGAGAAGATGTTGCAGCTCAAGTCCAAAGGCAGACTGAGGGTAGAATTCATCCTCAGAGATCTCAGTCTGTTTTTAAGGCTTTCAACTGATTGGATAAGACCCACCCACATTATTGAGAGTAATAATCTATTGATTCAAGTGTTAATCTCACCTAAAAATTACTTTCACAGTAATATTCAGGCTGGTGTTTGACCAAACTTCTGGGTACTGAGGCCTCATTAAAGTGACACATAAAATTAACCACCACAAGACCCTTTGTTTGAATGAATGAAACATTATATAGAAGTCCATATGTAGGGTGCCTGGGTGGCTCAGATGGTTAGGCGTCTGCCTTCGGCTCAGGTCATGATCCCAGGGTCCTGGGATTGAGTCCCGCATCGGGCTCCCTGCTCCTTGGGAGCCTGCTTCTCCCTCTGCTTCTCTCTCTCTCTCTCTCTGTCTCTCATGAATAAATAAATAAAATCTTAAAAAAAAAAAAAAAAAGAAGTCCATATGTAACACAAATAAAAGCTCAATGGTTAAAGCAGGATGAGTCCCTGAAAGTCATTATAGTTAACACCACCCACTTCTACACCACCACTTTCTGTTACTAAGGGGTCTTGTAGAATCTGCAAAGATTTATTGATGCACCATATAAAAACCACATAAACACCTAAATAACCGGGCTACTTCCAGCTATCAGGCACCAATTGATGTAAGAAGATACTGCCAGGCAAGGTCCTAAAGGCCTTTCCTTCATTCTAAATATTTAGAAATCTGTAATTTATTGTCACTTGCCTAAATGTATGACAAATCTCTGCTAATCAAATGTTTCTCTCACCCAAGAGCATGTTTATTAAGTACAGCAATTATTTATTGGCTACCTACTTTATGCAGGGCTCTCTATTAAATTTTGCTTTAACAAAATTTTAGGAAACTCATTTCAAAAAGAAAGAAAGGGCAAATTTACACTCAATCCATGTGTAAATTCTTAGAGATTTCAAATAATTGGGGTAAGAATCAGTAAAATTTTAATATAATAATATGGCATTTCTTAACAGTATCCTTTAAATTAAATCAAGCTCTCTGGATACAGGAATCCATCACTGTGGGATTAAACAGTAATGGTTTCTGAAATGAAACCCTCTGGTACTATCATTTAAAAATTATTCTGCCTGTTTTGGGGTGCCTGGGTGGCTCAGTTGCTTGAGCATGTGACTCTAGATCTCAGCTCATGTCTTGAACTGAGGGTTATGAGTTCAAGCCCAATGTTGGGATCCACGCATAGTGTGGAGCCTACTTAAAATCATTCTGCCTGTTTTGTCTAAACCTATACAAAAACAGCATCAAAATATCGGGAATGTTCATATGAAAAAGAAAATTCTTCCCAGTCATGAGTTCTTAAATGCTTCTTGCATAAGAATTCAAGGCACTATAGAGATTAATCAGGAATCAAAAAATAGGTTTGAATTACATTATTTTTGAAACATTTTTAATGTAGCAATAATTGCTTTGTGCATAGGTAATTTTTTTAAAAATTTAAGAGTAGTCTGCAGCTCATTAGATGATGAAACTAATAACATTTTTGCCACAGTCTTGTATTTCCCATAATTATAATGAAGTGACCTGGATTCTCTAAAAGTCATGTTTAGATTGGTATTTTATGTTATCCCTAACTATAGCAACACATGGTAAGTGTTCTTTCCTTTTATTACAGGTGAAGGAACAAAAATTCAAAGAACCCATGTGCTGTTAAGGTCAAATAACTAGGAAGTACAGAAGCCTGGATTTGAAACCAAGTTTACTTATAGAGTTTCTGGGCCTGGTTCTATCAAATGCCAGTGATATGACCATACAAATCTATTACTTATACCTGGGGGAAAGTGGAGACCTGGAAAGAAGAGATAAACTCTTAAAAAGAGGTGAAAGGGATTAGATCAAGATGACAAATTGAGCATATTTGTCCACCTCACATCTAACCTTATATTCCCTTGGAATAACTGAAAATAAAATTTTAAAGAAGAAGCTTCTAGGGGCTCCATGTCCAGGATAACAATGTGAAGAGCTCTGCAGATCCACTCCTCAGTGAAATAAGCAAAGCTAATGAAAATCATAAAACTAAAAACAAATTAGTCTCTGGAAATTGTTCCAAGGCTATACAACAAATGAAAAAAAATTATTCAAGAATAAAGGAAGACGTTCTTCTCTCAATCAAAAGAGTGAAAGACTGGCATTTAAGCCATGACTCACTGCTTCTCTCTATCCACCAAACTCAGCTTGATGGAAGCTCTACTCTATGTAGGTGTGGCCAAGAGGTTGGGGTTCCTTCTTCCCTCAGCTCCCAGTTGAGTTTTACCATATCTCACCAGAAGGCATCAGTATTTCTCATCCATTCCAAGTGTAGATTGAAGAGGCTAAATTCCTGGAGAGTGCTGGCTAACAGTTGGGTTCCTTTTTCCACCCAGGCCCTACTCACAGGACAGAGGCTCTACTCCATGTGCAGCAAACTGAGAATACTGAGGTCACTATGGTCCTCACACCAGCTCGTTCTTAGAGCAGACATTCCATTTTGGGAGAGGCAAGCCAAGAAAATCAGAGGCTATTGCCCCTCTCAGAGCTCAGAGTTTTACCAGGAGGAGAGGCATTTCATAAAAAAAGAGAGCTCTGAAGCTCTACCTAAAGTAACTGTCTTGGGGCACCTGGGTGGCTCAGTTGGTTAAGCACCTGCCTTTGGCTCAGGTCATGATCCCAGAGTTCTGGGATTGAGCCTCACTTTGGGCTCCCTGCTCAGCGGGGAGTCTGCTTCTCCCTCTCCCTCTGCCGCGCTCCTTGCTCATTCTCTTTCTCTCTCTCTCTCTGTGTCACTCTGGCTCTCAAATAAATAAATAAATAAAATCTTTTAAAAAATAATTGTCTTTATTTGAAATAAAGTTCAAGCTGGAGTGCTCTCAAAAACAATAGCTCCTCTTAATTAACAGCAACAAGCTAAACCATTGGCCATCCAATTTTCAGGAGAGAACCATGAAAAGAGACAACTGAACAGAGCCCTCCTGGGGACAGGAAAAACTTTAGAAACTGGCCTCAAAAATTACCATTATCTGAATTTAATTGGACCAGACTGCTGAGCAATTTATACTTCTAGAGTAATGGTGAAAACAATAGAGAAATCAGGCAATAATTAATAAAGCCTAAATGAGTAGTGTGTGAGACTAAAGGAAGCAGATAACAGAGAGACTGGAGAAAGAGACAGTCAGAGAGCTCTGGTAAAACCAATGTCATCCCAGGGTGATTGTATACATGCCTAGGGCTACATCTTCAGAAGAGTGTCACCAAAGGCTTCACACTACATTGGGAATGGACTTTTCTGAGTAGCCTAGTCAAATCATAAAACAAATACGCACACAAACAATAATAAAAACAGCCCCAGAGAGAATGGAGGGGAATCAACATCCAGAATTGCTAAAATATATTGCGTAAAATTTTTCAAAAGTTATGAGATATGCTACATGTGGTAGCAGGATGAGACACAGGATGAGACATAGGAAAAAGAGCAGGCAACAGAAATTGTCTGTGAGAGAGACCAGATGTCAGATTTAACAGACAAAACCCTGAGAGTCACCATTACAAACATGTTCAAAGAATGAAAGGAAATCATGCTTAAGGAGTAGGGCAAGGTATGAGGTATGAAGACAATGTCTCCTCAGATAGATAATATCAGTAGAGATATAGAAATCATCAAAAGAACTAGATGAAAATTCTGTATTTGAAAACTACAATAACTGAAATGAAAAATTCATTAGAGAGCTCAACAACAAATTTGAACTGGTAGAAGAATCAATGAACTCAAAAATAAATTGATAGAGATTATGCAATCCAAAAAACAGAGAGAAAATAGAATGAAGAAAAATAAACATCTTCAGAGGAATGTGGGGCACCTTTAAATGTACCAACACATGTGTATTTGAAATACCAGGAGGAGAGGAAAAAAGGAAGAAGCCACATATATATATATATATATATATATGCACACACACACACATATAAACACAAGTATATATATACACATATATATGTATGCACACACATATGTGTGTGTATGTGTGTGTATCTCCATATATATGTATATAGAAATGCAGCTGAAGATTTCACAAGTTGTCAAAAGACATTAACCTACATATTCAAGAAGTTCAGTGAATTCCAAGTAGGATAAATGCAAAAAGAGCACACCAGACACATCATAGTAAAAATGCTGAAAGCTAAAGATAAAGTGAAAATCTGAACACAGCAAGATAAAAATGACTTGTCATATACAAAGGAACCCCAATAAGATTGTCAACTTATAAGATGCAATAGAAGCCAAAGGTAGTGGGTGACATATTCAAAATGCCCACAAACAAACAGACAAAGATTGTTAACCAAGAATATTGTGTCCAACAAAACTATCTCTCAAAAATGAAGGCAAGGGCGCCTGGGTGGCTCAGTCGTTAAGCGTCTGCCTTCGGCTCAGGTCATGATCCCAGGGTCCTGGGATCGAGTCCCACATCGGGCTCCCTGCTTGGCGGGAAGCCTGCTTCTCCCTCTCCCACTCCCCCTGCTTGTGTTCCTGCTTTCGCTATCTCTCTCTCTGTCAAATAAATAAATAAAATCTTTAAAAAAAAAAAAAAAATGAAGGCAAAATGAAGACATTACCAGATAAAAACTGAAAGAATCTGTTACTAGCAGATCAACTCTGCAAGAAGTACTAGAAGAAACCCTTTAGGCAGACAGCAAATAAACAAATAGAAATTGGAATCCTCAGAGAAAAACAAAAGACAACAATATATCCAAATTTATCAAAAAACCAAGTCAACCAAAGACTATCTGTCTGTCTGGATTAAAAAGCAAGATCCAATTTATTTGCTATCTACAAGAGACCAACTTTAGATTCAATGATGAAATAGATGAAACTTAAAAGATGGAAAAGATATATCATGAAAATAACAAACATAGTAAAAGTAGAATGATTATTCTAATATCAAAGAGAATTTAAAATAAATCAATGACTTTTTCTGAGGCTCAAGATTTTCTTTTTTAAAGTAGGCTTCTGTAGGGGAAGGGCAACTGATGAGAAACCATGCTCTTCATGTTACAGAATAGTTATAAGAATCACAATATTAACATTAAAAAGCAAACTATAAAATAGTAAGGCAATTATGTTAATAGTGTTGATAAAGCATATAAGTTAAAATCCTTTAATAAACTGTTATTTGTAAAAAATGGCTTTTTTAAATTCTCCACCCGAATATGGCAAGCCTGATTTCCATTTCCTTTGTCTGGAGAAATGCTGACAAAATACATATTTCTTTACATCATTTAAAAATGATTCAGAACGTGTAGAGTTATGGAGTTTCTGAGTCAATACGTCTCAGGTTCATTGGGAGCCTAAGCCAAGAAATATTAAGCTAGTTTCAGACTTAATAATACCAAAATCCCCTCAAGGTTTTGTGTTGGTACTGATGCAGTTTTGTAGCTAACCAAGTAACTTATGGATAAACATAAGAGTTTTTAAGTCTAAAGTAACAAATAATATTGAAAGAGATTGCTAAGTTAGTTTGAAATCTTGCTTTTGCTGCCATTTGCATAGCACACTGTTTTTACTGTGAAGGAGAAGGGCATCTGGAAGACTCTCTCATAATTGGTATTTATGGCAATTGCAGAATCTGCTCTAACCTGACTGAGGGGCACTGAGCTCCTGCCCCTTCCAAAACTTCTTAGGAAATACAAGCAGGGACAGAATCAGAGATCCTATTCAATATTGTGCATCTCCATCCCTCTGAATTAGATCTGTCTATTTGGTCTCTTCTGCTACTTCCACTCATATTCGACACTTGGATCCCCTTCTCCCATGAAAAAGACACTATTTTTGTGTCCCCTAGAGATTAAGGAGCCTGTGGCCATTTATTTTAGCTTGTTCTTTCCCCTGATTATCAACCAGAATCTCATTGCACTCCTGACCCTCACTCCTATTTCTAGCCTCTTTGTCCATTCTCTTCTCTAGAAAGTTTTATATCAAAAGTTTATGCCCTCATTCACATGTGCAATTGACAAGATGGCCAGCTTATTTGAAAATGGTTAAGTATTGACATCATGAGATAAACATGCTATGTATTAAGTCTGAAAAAGTAAAATAATTTATCTGAAGCTCTAGTAAAAAATTTTATAATAAGATTTGTCACTATAAAGGGAAATAAAGGTTTTTAATCATCAATTGACGTAACAGCTGGGTATAAATGCCAATAAATATAAAGACATTAAAACTTCATTAAAACTTAGATTTAAAAAGTAATTCTTAAAATTAATTACTATATTATCCTAAAATATAAACTCCAGAATGAGCAAGATTTCACATTATTTGTTCATTCATTCATTCATTCAAATATTCATTGAAATCTTATATGGGTGGAAAGTATAAAACTATGTTAAGTGGGATTCTTGTTTTAGAGGAGTTCTGAAAAGAGCCAAATACAGAGCCAACTTCATTAGGTTATAGCTATATTGTGTAAGCATGTGTGTCATAGAAAGCTTCTATTCTAGTTCAGAATACTATTTATTACTCTTAATAATATAAGAATAAATATTATGGAGTAAAAATTAACCAGTAGCATGTCATATAAGATATGGAGTTACCTTTTAAAATCATTAAAGCAGCTTTTTTTTCTCAAACACTCATAAGCATCGTTAAGTGCTTCATTATTTTACTTCATAATTCCAATGATATTCTTAAGGGATACCAGTAATTTGGTTAAGCATAAATGTCCATATTCATTTTTTATGTTCTCTATTTAAAGTGTTAATTATAATCAAGTATAATTCTGGACATACACCATAGCTAAAAGAAACAAAGTGTATATGCAAACCAAGATCTCCTTTTTGTCACAGCAAATTTAGGAGCTGTACAACCTTGAGAATCAAAGTAGGTAAGAGAACTATCTGCAACAGCAATTAATTAACAGGGTAAATTGGACTCCAACTCTGTTCCAATGAAATCCTTAAAAACAATGCAGACTGTCTCTTTTCCTTTACAAATGCACATATATTTATTGTTAGGCCAAAGATTTACTCAAACTACATTTAGATGTCCAAAGAAAATGTAGTTTATTTTTTGTGTTACTGATATAAATTTCTTTACAATTCCACACTTTTTAATGTAATGGCAAAAACATCTAAATTTTAGTCCAGTTGGGTAAGCATTGTGGATATAATAATTTAAACTTTCCTGTTAGATAAATGCTTAGCCTTTTTAAATAAAAATACTCAGAGCTCTATCCCGCTTCTTTCCAAGGTAAAAATCCAAGTGTTTTATAGGATACCATAGTAATGAAGGGACCTGGTAAGCATACATATATTGGCTATCCTCTGCATCATCTTCGGATTTTGCTGAGGTATGGCTGGTCTGAGCTACTCACTGAACTTCCAGGGGAAATTTGGCTGGTGTCTCTCTCTGAGGACTGTGGTTGGCACAGCTCATGGTCTTCTTTTTCCCTTGTCACAAGAGGGCCTGACAGTCCTCTGATTGTTCTGGTTTCATCTAGTTCTCCTTGCTGTTGGGGAGTGTCCTGTCATCTGGCTATGACAACCATGGGTGGTAGCCCTGGCAATCAGTCCATTGTGCATCCTTTGCTATAAGAAACTTTGGCCATTATGTGGGGACCCAGCTCTGAAAAACTCCCCAGCCTTTAAAACCTTTTTGTTTTTATTTTAAACTGTAACAACTTACAGAAATGTGTATAAAACATAAATTGTGTGAAGAATGGTTGTAAAGCAAACAGCAATGTAATCACCATCCAGGTAAAAAATGAGAACATTTCTAACACCCTTGAAGCTTCTATGCACCCTAAAAACCATCCTCTTACTCCAACTCCCAGAGGTACAACTGTGCAGTTAATTTATTGTTTTCCTGTACAGATAGAACACCAAAATATACATACCTAAATGATATAATTTATAGTTTAGATTTTTCTGCCTTTAAAATTTACACAAATATATCATATCATAAGTAAACATTTGCTTCTTGCACTGAACATTATATTTGCAAAATGAGTGGTGCCTCAGTGGTGCAGTTGGTTAAGCGACTGACTCTTGGTTTCGGCTCAGGTCATGATCTCAGGGTCCTGAGATCAAGCCACGATTAGCTTAAGACTCTCTAGCCCTCTGCCCCTCCCCTCCCATTCTCTCTCTCTCTCAAATAACTAAATCTTTAAAAAAATATATTATATTTGCAAAATTATTTTTTACTGAATTGTATCCCATTGTGTGAACATATCAAACATAACTTTAAATTGTAGTATATTCTGCCACACGAACATATCAAACTTAACTTTAATTTTTGATGGGCAATGTTTTTCCACTGTTGGTTTATTATAAACATTGTTAGAAATATTCTTTGAATTATAATCTGGTACACTTATTGCATGAAAATTTCTAGGTTAAATAACCAGAAGTTAAATTCCTGGGACAGGGACACACAAATCTTCAACTTCAGTAACTATTACAAACTGTTTTCCAAAGTGATTGTGCCAAATTAAACTCCCACCAGCAGGCTCTGAATGCTTCAGAAACTTGCAGAGAGGCATGATGGGGCACGAGACAGTAGGAGGCAACACTTGCATTGCAAGAATTGAAAACATATATGCAGCTACACTTGAGGTGAAAATAATGTATAAACTTGTTAAATCACTACGTTGTACACCTAAAACTAATGTAACATTGTGTCAACTACAGACACGCAACATATATGTATGTATGTCCACATTCTGGCTGTGGCCCAAAAGAAGGCTATTTATTTATATAAATGTAAATATGTAAACATATAAATACACTTACATCTCTGTGTGCTCGCAGATCCTCTCCCCTGCTTGGCCCTCTCTCAGACGAGCGCCCCTTGCTCTGCCACTGAGCTTGCCCTACGCAGAGGAGGCGCGCACTGCAGGGCCCTGCGAGGCGCCGGGCGGCTAGGAGGCGGCGCTGAAGAGTACAGGGCACACCTTGCAAGAGAGCAGGGGCTGCCGCCATGAGGAGTAGTGCCATGGGAGTCGCTGCACCTGACCCGCCAGCTAGTGTGCACTGTGGCCGAGCTGCAACATGACGACTAGCGGCGGCGGAAGCAGCCGCCGAGGAGGCACTGGGCTTAGCTGCCTGGCTGTCCCGCACCACGCCCGCCCCGCACGCCTGGCCCCCGGCCGGCTCCCGGGGTCCCGGATGGCGCGCCCCGCCTGCCTGCGCCCCGCCCACTTCATCCTCCACGCCAGAGTCTAGCTGTTGGGCAAGGCCAGAGTGTGGATCACGACAAGGGCAGGAGATCATGACGAAGCTAGCGAGGCGGTGGGAAGCACCTCAAACTCGTGCATCATCAGAACTGGGCACCAGCCAGGGGCAGGCCCCGAAGTCATGGCTCCCCGGAGGCCACCCAAACCTACCAGTCGCCAGAGCTCCCCAGCCAGTCACGCCTGTCACTCGAGTATCTGAGTTCCCTGGGGACGCCTCAGTCACAGCTCTACCGCTCAAGTTGGCTGCCACCGGGAGCTGGAGGTGGGCATGCAGCTTGAGCCCCAGCGAGGCTGCCACACACCCTGGACTCCCAGTCCCAGTGAGCATTCTTCTTTCACGCAGTCTTTGTGGGGCTCTGGCTCTGGGGCGGTGCCCAGAGGCAAGAGTAAAGACAACCCACCTCTGGTGACGCCAGCCTCGTCGCCTCCATCCCCGCAGCAGCCTGCCACGGCTCAGGGCCCCTGTGGCCCTTCAAAACGTCATATATGAAGCTTAGTTTAACCGGTTGAGCTGGCTCCTGTGTCTGCCCAAAGGGCAGGTGGCATGTTTGAAACCTGGCCTCATCACGAAGAAAGTAAATGGACAGGAAGAACTGAACCCTGACCCTTCTTCATAATTTGAGCGGCAGTTACTTCACTGCAGACGAGCCTCGGAAGCTAGTGCCGGGTCAGTCCTGAGATGACGTCCCGAAGTCCTAGATCTTAAGGTGGGCCTCATGACCTTGACATTTATCTTTGTAAAAATACCTCGTGTCCTGAGTAACTACCTCACAGCTTGCTTCCCTTCTTTCAGTCCCCCTCATGCAAATAGTACTGCACCATCACCCATAACAGCCTGCCGGTGGCCTTATGCAGGGCTTCTGCTAGGAGCTTAGGGTCCACTCCTCTTCCCTCCCAGACACACACATCCAGAGATGCATGCCCCTAAGGGCTGGGTTCTATCAGAGCTCTCTGGATGCTTCTAAAGGCCCTTCTCCCTATCCCTACAGGCTTGGGAAGAGAGAGTAAGGTGGGGGTACCAGGACAAGTATCTGGGTACCTGATATACTTATTTTTCCTTTGTCTTCCCTCTGCCCTCCATCCTCCACATATTTCAGGACTGGAAGGGTTGACGGCAAGCTTTTGGGCTTTCCCTTCTTGTGGTTCCTGTCCTCCCATCCCTATGGCAGTGACATTACACCCTAAGTGGAAGTGCATTTTCCCCATATTTAAGAACACAAAATTATGATCTAAATCCTTCAGGCTAAAAGGGTTTAGAATGCCCCGCCCTCCATCCCTTAACAAAGCCTGCTTGTGAAACCTATTGTCTTGCTACAAAATCAAGTCTGACAATGAAATCTGAGATATAACTACTTTGTTCTAGCACTTACTTGCCTTTTCTCTGAAATATCAGATCCCATTGTTTTCAATGGGTGAGAAATTTACATGACATCAAGATTTGTAGAATATTCAAATTCAAGTGAAAATGTTTCAAAAGTATTTTTCTCTTCCAGTTTTATGATGCTGGGGGAGGGGGCAGGTAGAGAGAAGAGACTCCTATACCTTATCTTCCCACTGTGTACCTACTCCTTTGTTGAGTTCACTATTTTTTTAATTTTTTTTGTAAATTGAGAAGTCCTATATAATTAACTGCTTTAGATGAAAAGTTCTTCTGAAGGCTATACAAATCCCATATGATTTTCCAAAAGCTTTGTATATTAGAATTCATAAATGAGAATAGTGTGAATTTATAACTATTTTACTATTTACAAATATCCAATATATTTTGATGCTAAAGGACAGCAGTAGAATTAGGCAGGTAGAATTAGGTCATCCTATAATACACCACATGAGTCTTAGGGAATTGCTTTTAAAAGATCTCACAAATCTAGAGAGAGAGAAATAAAATTTATTTTCTCAGGGTTTTTTCTCTGATGCAAATTGTGACAGAGCAGCAACTATCAGGCTTTGTAAATTCCTGAATTGTTTACTGTATCTCAAACCAAGTTTTATTATAAGTCACTGCTCTGGAGTTTGGACTAGTTGGAGATGCAGGTGGGTAGAGAAAAAAGTCCAGATGGATCTGAGATGCAACTACTAACTTGAAGTGGGGGATTTCAAGGTGGACAAAAGATCCTTTCTCATCAACCAAGCCAAAGGAAACACTGATCTACTTTACATAAAATAGGAAACACCTGGGTTTTTTACTTTCCTAAAGAGTATGAATAAAATAGGAGCATATGTGGGAAAAGAAAATTAAATCTAATTTCTGCCTCCACAATAGATTGAGAACACAACTAATCATCAATATAATTAAAAAGATAAATTAAATTGGAGCATGTAATAGCATTTGAGATCACAAGCTAGGAAGCCTTTAGTGAACATAAAGAATTTAATAATTGATAACATAGAGGAATTATAAAATGCGTGCAGCTTTGAAAAATAAATCACTATTTTGGCAATATTCTGCTCATATTTAACAATGTTGCCTTTAATAAAATAACAAGAGTTGCCAACATGGAGCAATTAGGTCAGACAAACTAGGAATTAATTACGGTAGACAGGCCCATATGCCGCAAAAGCATTGCACATGTTCTCCAAGCCTTGCCTGGAAAGGGAAAGATTTATTCTGGGAAAGCTCTTGAGATAGTAAAAGGGACATTGCCGCAAAAGTTTGAATTGAAAGTGACTTTGCAGAATTCAAATCATGAAGGCACAAAGTTGGATTAAGTACAAACTAGGTGAATTTTCTTCAGTACTTCTTCAATTATTTAAAATAAGTCAAGCAATACTTAAATGGTATGACTTTAACAACCACACCAATTCTTAGGGTGTATCAGGGACCAAATTCAACAAGGTAGTAGCTACTGATTCTCTTCATTTATGTATTAGTTCAAGCTGGTAGAGAAGGAATGATTAGCAAATCACAATCCTTGGGGTGCATATACATGGTCTAGATTCAAGATACGAACTAAGATTTAGTTTTAGCATGAAGGATCAGAAATCAGCCTCTGTTTTGGTTCCTAAATATTCTCCAATGTTAACCTTTTGATCCTTAAAAATCATTGTCAATTTTTTCAGGATTTTTAATTTATTTATTTGAGAGAGGGAGTGAGACAGAGAGAGCATGAGCAGGGGGAGGGGCAGAGGGCGAAGGAGAAGCAGACTCCCCTCTGAGCAGGGAGCCTGATTTAGGGCTCCATCCTAGGGCCCTGGGACAATGACACGAGTGGAAGGCAAATGTTTAACTGACTGAGCCACCCAGGTGCCCCTCATTGTTAGGTTTTACTTAATTTTCTTTTCATTATTAAAACATTATCATCAAGTTTGGAATATGCATTTTCACTAAGATAATCAATATTTCCAGTTTAAATGAAACAAAAGAAACCTAATTTTTTTTTCTTTAAATTGACCTTTTTGTAAGTCAAGTTTGGTTGTCTCTGCTGAACTCTATCACAATCCTGATTTCTAATTCTAATAACTTATTTTCTGGGAGATGTAGCCAATGGCCTAATCCCCATTTATCTTGTGAGGTCTTTTAAGATACTTCATATTACAAAAGGTCCACGTGTGGGGGGAAACCTTTAAAAAGGAGGTTGAAAATTTGTATATCTAAGAGGACATAGGCAAATTGCAGATAAAGATGACAGGCAATACCTAGATTCATGATAGAGACACAATAGGGAGTGATGGGGACTGGGGAACACTGGACCCTACTTGCTAATAGTCCTAATTGTTGCCATTCTGACATGTGATTCAGATCATGATTTTATGTGAAATTTCACAACATTTTGGATATTGCAATTAATTCAAACATCAAAATACAAAGAACAAATAAAAACAAATACATTGGGCCAAACAAAAATATTTAGACCCAAATTAAGCATGCCACCATATTATTAATGCTTCCAGCATTATTTGCTCTATGGACATAAGAGATAATATATATATTTTTAATATTGTTAATTTCAGATAAACAATGTATATTTTTAGAAGTGTATGTACCAAATATTGCATGGAACATACTAAAAATTATTTATTGTTTATCTGAAATTCAATTTAACTATATATTATACTTTTATTTGCTGTATGTGGCAATTCTATACTTGGAGGTTTTGTTAAAACAGATTCCTGCTCCCACTCTAAGAGTTTCTTATTCAGTAGATCTGGGTGGGCCCCACGAATTTGCATTTCTAATAAATTTCCTAGGAGATCTTGTTTCAGCTGGTTCCAGGAACACACTTTGAGAACTACTCCCCTAATATAAACTAATGTTGGATCAGAATTTTTTAATCAACTTAAGTTGTTTACATTTTCTCTTTTAATCAAACATTTGCTTATTATTTCAAATATGTAGAGATTCTCTGGTTTTCCTCATGACTCAGGTGTAGTTCTACGTCTATATTCATGATTCCATCTTACTGTAGACTCAGAAGGATCACCTGCCTTCTCACTCTTCCAGTGTTATCTGCTAGGATCTTTGCCCAGTAACTTTTGTTTCCCCAGACATTTTAATGCTTGCCCATAAAGTTTTAGTAGCTGAATTTAGCCCAAAAAGAGAATGAATTTTTGCAACGCTTAGGCATGACATCTGCTTTCCCGGCACCATCATCTTTTTCTTCCTATAAAATGTAAATGATACATTATTTAAAGGGGTGGTAATACCCTTACATACATGAATCATGATTATATTAATTTAGCTGTAAACTTTTCAGATGCTGACCAAGATTCTATCATTAAAATTCAACTTACAAACTATATGTTACTCCTATCTTTCTAAATACGTACATGTTTCATCATAAACTTCCTCATCTTTGGCAACCTAGCACCTCTTCTAACCAGGTGTTTTTGCTGACACCCATTCTGTTGATGCCATTTCTAGTCCCTGGAAGGAGGGCAGGAGGAATATTAGACTCTTTTGTCATCGCCTTTGCCATCACGTTGCCTTGTTGTTCATTGTTCCCATTGTGTTGCCAGCCCTCCCACCTAGGTCCTGGCCTCTAAGGAGGACCTGGGCTCTTTCCTGTACTCTTTTTGTCCCATCCCTTTAGAGTCTTTGCTCCTGTTTTCTGGTCCATGGAATCATCTACCTGTTTTTTCTCCTCTGCCAGTCTCCACAGCTGGAGTCATTTTTGTCACCACCTGCAGCATGTCTCAGGCTCTCATCACATGCCCCAGAACCAGAGTTCTGGCCCTTGGCCTCCAGCCTCACAACTTGTTGCCAAGCCCACCATCCCACCTTCACTTGTGTGTAGAACCTCTTAACTGTGTAATCTGCTAGACTGTTCCCTTATGCTATGTCACCATGCATGCCCATTTCCTACCAAGTGCAAGCCCCATGCAATAAGAATCATCTGCTTTTGTGGGCAGCTGCTTGATGATTGCCACTGTATGCACCTGATTTTGTCTTATTCTTGTCTCATACCCCAACAATAAAAGGCTGTACGTCATGGTGTGGGCCCTCCACACAAAGCAATATATTGGACTGTAATATATTTTAAAAAGCATAATTTAATTACATATTATATATGTGCTTGATAGATAATATATGCATATTATATATAAATTTTTTTTCTAGTGGCTATTTGTAATGTAGGCCGAAGCGATTATTACAAGGTAGAAGGGAGACATATCATACAATTATTATTTAAACAAGTTTAGAACAAAAAATTGCACCAGGAGAGGTCAACTCTCAGTGCAAAGTAGCAAATAAACCACAATAATTTACCTTTAGAAACAATTCATTTTTAACCATGACACTGCTTTAGCAATACGCAGTAACACCACAAACAGAACTACCCAAGGTGTTTTGTCACATCCTTTCTACATTGAATTTGGCAACATCTTATATTAAATTCATTTGGATTATACTAATGTTTAAACTAAACAAATGAAAGACTGTACCAAGGTACAGATACAGCCAATTATTTCAGAGGTTTAAAATACCACTTTTATACCAATCTTAAAGAGATAACACATTTAGAAGTGCAAAAGTAAATTGTTTCCCCTCATCATACAGAATGTTTAAATACAAAGGATTAGATATAAAGAACCATGATATAACATGACGAATTCTGCTGTATAGCTACGAATTAAGTGCAGCTAATCCACAGGAAGAGGATTTTTGATTTCAGCCTTGAAGGGTATCTTGATAGAATGTTTAAGAAAGGCCACAAGAAGCAAAAATACTCACATTTTAACTAGGCCTGTGTAAATAATGTTTGTACTTATAATAGAGTTGCTGGTGGATAGCAAGAACAAATCACCACCGAAAACACTTACGCTTTAGGTATCAGGCACATAGAAAACTCTGGAGAAGGCATATTGTAATGATTTACTTATTCGGGCATTCACCAATTTAACCTAGTTCTAATGACTATAGTTTAGTCATTAGATAATGAGGCTGCTCTAGCCAAAGAAGATGTAAGGAGCTCCAGAATGCGTTCTAATGTTCAGTACAACTTCATGTTGACAATTGGGAACAGTACACATACACAGTTTCCTGCCACACCTAAACCCTCAGTGTATCTGGAATTATTTTACTTATTACCAATCATTTCCACTTCATATCCCTATGCCAATTTTTTTAATGACATTTTTATGACTTCCTCCCAGGTAGTTGGTTCACTTTTAGATAGGAAAGCCAGGAATCATTTACTCTTAAGCCCTCTGCACCTACCGGAATGCTTGAACATAGGATGAATACGCTGTAAATGGTGTATAAATAATTTGATCCTGATTACTCTATCAAAGTTTTCATTCTTCCTTGTGACCAAAGATCTTTCTTGTCAATTGGATGACCAGCGGAATTCCTGTATCGATGAGGGCTGTGCTGGGCTCCCTGCTAAATATCTCAGTTCCCGTGGGTCTCAGATTTCTATCTTGTTCTCTGTCCTCTGGGAAGCTAGACCAGAGATTTGGAATTCTAGCTCTCAAAACTGTATTAAACTTTTACTGCAACACTTAATGTACTACTATATCCCTTTATACACATGAACGTGTCCACGTGGAATGTCACTGAGACACTGGCACCAGTTGAATCCCCACTATGTGCTAGTCACTCTTAGGTACTATATTTGTTTGCCAGGGCGGCCATGACATAATGCCACCGAGTGGGAGGCTTAAACAACTGAAATAGATTGTCTCACAGTTCTGGAGGCTAGAAGTCCAAGATTAAAGTGTTGCAGGGTTGGTTCTTTCTGAGGGCTGTGAGGGCAAATTGGTTCCATACTTATCTCCTAACTCCTCATAGTTTACTGGCAATCTTTGGTGCTTGTAAAAGATAAAGATACTTTCTGCTCTTGTCTGTCTTTTTTTATAGGGACATCAACCATATTGGATTAGGGGTCCACCCTACTCCAGTATGGCCTCGTCTTATTTTAACTAGTTAACATCTGCAACAACTCTGCTACCACATAAGATCACATTATGAGGTATTGGGGACTAGGAATTCAATATGAATTTTGGGGGAATGCAATTCAACCCACAACAGGTATTATATACACTTTTTCTTATTCAATCCTCACAACAACTGTAGGAGGTAAGTATATTTATCTCCATTAGATAAAAATCATTTCTGGAAACTATCTAATCAAAATGTTTAGGTGACATTGCCATGTCTGTGTTTGGAAAACGTGTTTTCTCTCATTCACAGAGCATCGTAAAATCAGCTTCCTTAATAGAACTCCTCTCTAAGAACTCCAACTATGAATTCTTATGGTTATGTTTTTATTTGTTATTGGTTTTCTTGGCTGCATAGTTGCTTCGTGGGCATTTGGGTAGGCAATAGGGTGACAAGATATCTGATATATAATAATTCTTTCCTGGGAGATGATACCAGCTGACCTCTACTTTTCTTCTAGGTTATTTTCTCTCGTTGGAGGGTCTGTTTTGTTTTTCATCAAGCCAGTTTCAAACTGTTCAGATGTTTTACCAGTAATATAATTGTTTATCTTATATATGGGTAAAAAGAAAATCACTAAGTTTATATTTTAATGCGTATGTGCTATTGATTTTGAATAACCCTTTTTACAAGGTCGGATTTAAGGAGAATTTGTTCAAGTAGTATTTTTTAGAGAACATAGAAAACACTGTATCATATCTTTGTTGTTGTTTTTTTTTTTTTTTGGTGACTGAGATCTGTAATCTTTTGTAAACAGATCCTACTTCAATTTTATTTTGCATCTTTATTTAATATTGAGAATATATGGAATCAATTTATAGTAAGCAAAGACCTAGTGAGGCAGTTTTATTACAGAGCAGAAGATTTTATCTCTAGCTGCTCAGGCTAATAACTATGGTTATAGAGACAAGAAACCATGGGGAAAAGGCATTGTATATCAAGAAATGTTATTCCTGGACTACTCTAGAAGATATTCTGCTTACAGATAGTAATAATTGAAATCCCCTCCAACACAGAAGAGAAGATTACTAGCATAGCACATTCACATATTAACTCAGTCACACTAGAAGCCCTGAAGAGTTTCATCATCATAAATTTGTATAACAGAAATTAGGTATAGAAAAGTAACAGGCAATGACAAATCTATGTGGCTAAGGAAGAGATTGCCTATGAACTAAACTGGAGAAAACTGCCAACAAGTGGACTATCATAATAAAAGATGATCATTCCAACAGAGTGATAATAGCCCTCCATAGGATGGTTGTCTCAGTTGCCAGCAGCAGAACTGGTATGCAGAAGTCAGAGAGATATGAAGACAGAGATATCACCCGACTTTATTGTGCCCAAGGAAATAATAATTAAGGCCAAAACCATAATGTCTCTTACTTGTAATTTGGGGCATATGTTGTATTTAAAATAATTATAGTGAACTCTTTTCCCAGACTGTGGTACTAGCTTTTCTTTGGTTAATGTTTTTGATGTTTTCCCACTAATGAGTCCACGTTCAAATGAGAAGTGTGCCTTTATTGCTAAAAACGTATCTAAGCCAGATTGTAACAAAATTTTCTAATAATCTCCCAGGTAAACATGGTCTCTCATTACTCCTTATGGAATTATTTCCAATTAAACTATTTTTCAAGTTTAAAAAATATCCTCATTCTTCTTTTCTCATATTTAATTTATTCCTTCTACAAACTCATACCTAGATTTCTACAGTGGTCTTTTAGCCAGGCTCCTGGTTTTTTGTGTCTTTCTCCTTCATCTATGTTGTGTAGTATGATGTGTGTTACCTAAGTGGATGAGTAAGGAATTTAGTTTAAAGGTCCTGGTGAAATAAGGTAGCACTGAAGCCCAAGTAGCAATCACAGGTTTGAATATCATGGAAAATGGGAACAATGTACTTTGTCTTTCAAAATCTTAAAACACTGAGGTCCTACTTGCAATTCCTATGGTTGCCCTGAGCAGGGACCTGCACCACTCCTTACTGGCCACCGCTGTTCCCCAACTCACATGCCTTCATTTGTTGATCCACACACTCAGTTAACTGAGACTTGTTGAGCAAGTCCCGTGTGCCATGGTGACTAGTAAATACTGGGCCCCTTCCCTACTCTCACAGGATTTGTGAACTGGCTCAGGATATATAGACAAGCAAACTGGAAACCATAATCTATTTTTATATTAGGTTTTAATTTTTATTACAAATGCTATAATGGGTGTTTACAGGTTTTTAAGAGCTCATATGTTAAGGATACCTAGTTCAGATTTGGGGACCAAAATAGACTTTCCAAAACAGTGAACTTAAGCTGAGACCCAAAGCACTGTTAGGGATGGGCATTCAGGCAAGTGGGAGAGGGCCACAGTTATGGCCCCCTAAACTGGGGTTTACAAACACGGAGAGAATAAAGAGCATATGCTAAGGAACTGAAATGAGGTCCCTGGGGTAAAGTACAGGGCATGCAAGAGAGAGAACAGTGTCAAGAACTGGGGCTAGAAAAATAAGCAGGGCTAAAATATGAAGTCCGTGCACATTCATTTCCTTGCCCTGTTGGCTTCCACGTAAGTTCGGTGGTGGAAGGCAATAGAGTACAGGGTAGGAGAAGAGGAGCCAGGGTGTTTTTCCCTCTTCCTCTGAAGAGGCTGCATCTTCTCATGATTCCAGCTCCCACCAGACCCTCTTCACCCACGGTCCCAGCTCCTGTCAGACAAGTTCCTGCAAAAGTTCCAGCTTCTTCCAGGAATCGCTGATTCTAAATTCTGGTAACATTACTTATTCTGGTTGTTCACGGCTCCTAGAGTAGTAGTGGCTTCCCACCGTTGCCAATTTTGGCTTGTCTCAGCATCCCTTCTAATTCTTTTGTAGTGCCTTTGTAATTGCTCATTGTATTCACTTAACTCTTTTGAAAGAACTTGTGTGGATTCTGGTTTCCTAACTTGACTGATAAAAATGGCTTTATGGGCCACATTATTGGAAGTAAGACTTATTCTGGAAGCAATGGCAAAACTATATTTTAAGCAGGACCTGTGACTTAGTTATATATATACTACAGAGTGATCACACAGGCTGATGTGTGAAGAATAAATAGAGGGGCAAGACCAGTGGCAGTGGTTCTTGCCAGTGGCAAGAAGGTTCCTGTGAAAATCTGGGTGAGAGATGACTTGGGCTATGAAACCTGCAGTGGGCCTAGAGTTGCATGGAAGGAAGTGAGCTCCAATTGTGATCAATTTTGTGAGGAGTGAGAGAAAGAAGATTCAGAAGTGATTCCCAAGTTTCCCATCTGGGCATCCAGATCGGTGGTAGTGCTATTTACTGTGATGCAGAATACAAGAGGAGCAGGCTGAAGGAGAGTAAGTGATGGATTCAATGTGGAATGCTGGAGTTGTTTGGGATACAAGATATAGTGGAGCTACTCCATACTACTAGGTATGCTGGGCTGGAACTCAAGAGAGAGGTCAGTCCTGGAGAAATAAATAGGGGAGTCATCACCCATGAAAAGTGTAATTGAAGCCACAAAAGTAGACAGTGTTGCTTGGGGAGTTGAAAGTGGGAGTTCTTAAGCTTGATCAAGTCATAAGATTCTTGGATAATTTCTCCCAGATTAATGCATATGAGTACATAGTGACTTTGTTGTAAATGAAGCAAGCAGGCCAGGAGAAAAACCTTCAAACACCAATTTGTAGAGGCTGGACTGAGAAGCCTAGGTCAACATTTCTCTGTCTTTGCTGCTTAAGCAAATGTCCATTTCTAACCCACTCACAACTGTCCACATCTCCACCTCTCAGGTTGTTTGCTGAGGTTCTTCTTACTAGGCAAAGATGACTAATAGTCTCTAAGAGTCCCTCACTTGGTATATAGGTGTCCCAGCCACAGTACCTTTTCCAGACCCACTTTCCCTCCTTGCTTCTAGGTGTCTCCTGTGACTAGTTCTCATCAATGGAAAATGATTGGAAATGATGTGAGCCATTCCTGGCCAAGACTCTTTAAGAAAAACTGTATGGTTCATCCATTGTCTTATCTATCTATCCTGCTGGCTGATTGCAAATGGTAATCCACAACTTGGGGACAAGGGAGCCATAAACTGGAGAAGTCCTGCTCTCAGAATCACTGTGTACAGAGAGCTTCCAATGACTAGGAACATTTACTTTGCACTGTCACAAGAAAGAGATATGACTTGTATTGGTTGAGACACATATATTTAGTTCTGTCTTTTATAGAACTTCAGCCCACACCAACTAATACACTGTGTTACCTGTGAGTTTATTTTAAATTCTGCTTCATTCTGAGTTATCTTACTCTGTGTATTTTGCATCTAATATTTCTCAAGGGAGAGGATCCAGTTGGCTTTGTAGATTACCATCTGATCAAGTATTCCACTCTGGCACAGATTTTCCTGCCAGTCACCTGGTCCCTCTTATGTTCAGTTATAGGTGACTGCCTTAAGGATAGTCACAGATTCTTAGAATTAATTCCGGCTATGATAACAGAGTCAAATGTTATTACACGTGAAATGTGTGTGTGAGCTACTCTTTGTGACCACTTTGCTCAGAAGAGTGACCATTTGCTCCAGTTTTCTGGAGCAAGGCCAATATTTGTCTCCTATTCTGATATAGTCATTAAGACTATTTACTCTGAAAAATGTCCCAGCTTGGAATGTAAATTATATGAGCTCCCTATTCAAAAGTGGTATACCTTTTCACAGATATTTCTCCAATGCTAAACAGATTACTGTATGTAAACTCCATTTGTATGTACAATACTGATGTTCAAATACCTCACACCTACACCTCTTCATTGTTTCTTGAACTTGTTCTCCTCATTTACCCAACTGTATTTTTTATGCTGTTGAAAGGGTTCACTTCTTGTCATCTAGCCAGTCAGCTTACTGTCTTCCTTGGACATTGGATATTTACCTACCCATCACCTATTTTCCTTTTTCTAGTAATGGCTCCCCCTTTCCTTGGGCAACCACCTACCAATGTGTTTGTTCAGATGGAACTTCCTCTACCCTCATCTCCAGGTGGTACTCATCAGAACCTCATATTTCTTTGGCCAATCAGATCCAGAGAAGGTTGGACCCATGACTTAAGCAGTGTCAATTGCAACTACTCCTAAGACTTTTAATAGAATGACAGAGAGTGTATTGTTCCTTGTACAAGAGGAGAGAGAGAGAGCAAATGAGTGAGAGACCTATTAATCATATGTAAATACGAATCAAGATGATTCTGATTCCAGACTACCCATGAAAATTTTCAGTATTGAGCTAATAAATTCATTCATTTGGAACTGTCAACTGAGAATAAAGTCAGAGCTAAAGTAAAACAAAAAGCGTTTATTTGGGATCTTGGAATTAAAGTTTGGGGAACACAGATTTGGGCAACAAACCAAATATTGTTCCTTCCCCAACAGGGAACAAAAGTAAGCATTTTTAAAGACAAAAGGGAATGCATCTATATGTGTTCACGAAGAGTTTTGACTGGGAGTGGCGATAGAAAACTAATCTGGACTGAATCTAATCAGTTGCTAAGGCTATCCCTAAGGAAGTTCTCCTGCTGTAGCCAGTGGCAGGTGTTTGGGCTGAGTCCTTGGAATATTTGCGTTGTGGCCCAATTCAAAATGTATAGTTCCACCCACGAGGATGTGCATAAGGCACATCTCCTTAATGTACCCCCAGCTCCAATCTTAGACATAAGTGACCGCAGTTTATTTCACCTTTCACAAAATGTAAAAGTCATATATCTCTAGGTTGTTCCTCTGTGCCTTTGTTCATGATATTTCTTCAAACTGAAATGTTTCATTTCACTCTTTCGCCAATCCAGCTTCATTACTTTGGGATTAGGCAAAAGCACTCATCTGTCTTTAGAGATCCTTTCCTGACTAACTTCATCCCATTATAATCCATCATTTACTCTGAAAGCATCAGACTTTACATACAGGTTCATACTGCAAAGCAACAGATGCAGTATTACATAGTAACCTGTAGAACTGCTATTAGGGAAAGATTAGTAGCATTCCATTATGCACAACATCCTTTCTAGTGAATCGCAGCAACTGAACTAATCACTGTAACACGTGTATATCAGAACTTTTTCATTTGAATATGACAGAAACTCAACTTGCACAAAGTTAATTTAGAAGAAAACATTGACTCCTCTAACTGGGAAATGCCAGTAGATACACCAGTGAGGGCTGGAAGTTCAAACCAGAGCTTGTTCTCTCTTTATCCATCTCTCAACTTTCTCTTTCCATTTGATTAATACTGAAAATAGACTCTCCATGGAGTGAGGGATATGGCTTTGATCATCCTTTCAGCTTAGCAACCCTTGCCATTAAATGCAATATTGCAAGCTAACTGTCCTACAAATGTCCAGGGGAGAATTCTAATTGACCAGATTTGAGCTCAGGTCTATCCACAAAGCAATCACTGAGGCAGAGGATGTGGTGCTCTCTCATTGGCAGGACCTCTGCTAGTCCATATGGCTCCAGAGCCTTTGTACAAATGAGCAAATAATTTCCCCACTAGGTAGAGGCAGCCCTGCAGGTGAACAGCTTGGCAAGCAGATGGAGCCTTTATGAGAATTAGAAAAAGGTGACCTTTCTCTGGGCGTGTACACCCCATGCCAAGGTACACAGCTTGGGGAGAGAAGCATGGCTAGATATCAGGCCCACTCACTCCCTTGGCCCAGACATGTTTAAACACAACAAACTGCATAAGGCAGCTCCACTCATTGGCCATCGTGGATCACATGACCACCATTTGTTGGCGTAGGTAATAAAGGTGGGGATGGGATGTAGGCAGGGAAAGTCGCTATGACTACAGGTCCAGCCATATATAGAGATGAAGTGGCACCTAAAAGGAAAAATGTTTAAAAGACACACATATGCTCACTTCACCCGTTGTATAACAATTTTTTTAACTGAAAGTAGAAATTAGAACACTGATGTTTTTATTAGCTAAATAAGAGAAATACAAGTGGGAAAATTTTTCAGAGAGCAGAATATGCAGACAGGCAACTTTTTCCTCTTTTTCAACGTTCTTTTCCTTTTTTAACTTAAGTAAAATTAACTAGCTTAATTTACAAATAAAATAATCTTGAATTCTTCTCTTTTCAGGTATAGTGTGAGAAATTAAGTGCAGTGTACCATAGCAGCCCACCTCTGCTACCTGCTTTATTTTTTTTTGCTTTGAAGTAGTCTCAGTGTAAAGCCTGCTGCTAGGTTAATTACTTAACTAAAGGATGAGTTCCTAATGCTCACCCTCTCAAGGAGACCTCTGCCTCTTACCTTAGCTCTTTTATTTTGAAATCTGGCCCTTTCAAAAGTCCCTTGTTATGATGGCCATTACCTTCTATATACAAATTGCAATAATAATAATAATAAAAGAATACTTTAACTGCAATATCCCCCCATCCCCATTTGTGTGACTTTCACGTGTCAAACAGTGATGTTAACCAAATATTCAAGTTTACGCCACTGGAGAATCTGATTCCCTTCTTGTGTTTCACAAACCGTTTTGTTTTCTGTTCCTTCTGTTCTAATGAATATATCATTACCCATCCCTTCTTTCCCCTCTATTGTTCTTTCAGAGGCAAAGTTCTTCTTAAATCCTCCATATTTTTATTGTTATATTTTTCTTAAATTTTAAAGTAAGTATGAACACCAAAGAAAAATATCATTCTAATAGAGCTGCACATTGGTTTCCTGAGAATATAGGTATTTTGCACTTTTTTTTCAATTGGAATATTGGCAACTTTCTATCATACTTTAATAATTTATAGTATATGTATTTTTATATAATCTCAGATCATGCTTTGTATTTCTTTTATGATTGTACAATCTGAAATGATTGTAGGTATATAATGCCAGCTTGATCAATATTAAATAAATTATGTAATAATTCTATAAGTTGATTTTAAAGTCCTTTCAAAGATTCATTGCATGGTCATAAAATTATGTGAAGTTTATTGCAAAATAGTTCTGCGGGAGACAACAATTCTTCCACTGTTTAGAAAATATGAATAAGGTAATAGAAAAAATGGAAATAAGAAGTATGGTAAAATAGACAAAATTTTATATCTTCAGTGTGTTACCTGCAAGACACTTTAGTTGAACATCTATAAAGGTGATTTGCCTAATTCACACCTGCTTATGTCATGATTTTCTCACTGCTGTAATAATACAGGGTGAGGGCTTTAGACTTAGACTACTTGGGACTGGTACAGAAATAACTGGGCAAGTGTCTGTGCTCCAGAAAACAGGACAAGACAAGAGCACTGGGAAGCTCATTTAATGAAATAAGAAAAAAAGCTCTGAAAGGGGCAAAGAGTACAAAACCAAACCATTTGCCTAAAGTATTCCTCAGAGCCAACTTTAGATCTAATGCTAAATCAAGATAAAATAGGTAATTGTACTTTTCTAATTATCTGCTTGTCATTGTCAGTTTTTTTTTTTTTGAGGGGGGGAAGCCATTGCTCAATGTTCATATATGCAGGAATTTTTATTCTAACTTCAATTCCTTATGTAAATTATGTTAAAAAAAGTGTTACTAAGACTATTAGATGATCTGTTTAAGAATTCCTAGAACCTGTACTCTTAGTTCTTCTCTTCCTATCTTAGATAAATATAATTCCACTCAGGTATAACCTCCCATATGTATATGGTTTTACATGCTGTATGTACTATACATACTTTATATATATATAGTAATATATATATATGGAATATGTGTGGGGTAGCATATCTGTGTGTTCAAGTATTAACCATGTCTATTGTGATTCTCTTTTATTTGTTTCTTCCTCTTCTAACTATATTTCTACAATAGGACCAATTCATTTATTTTAGTTGATCTTTGTTTTCCTATCATCTTCCCTAATGTATAGCATTTTGTAAAAGCCTTGATAGCCTTTTGTTGGACACAATATTAAAATAATGAATTGAGGGGCTCCTGGTTCACTCATTTGGTGGAGTGTGTGACTCTTGATGTTGGGGTTGTAAATTCAAGCCCCACACTGGGTGTAGATTACTTAAAAAAATAAAATCTTAAAAAAAGTATAAAATAATGAATTGAGTTGCAACATTTAAGCAGTCTGTTGATTATAAGGTAAGGACATCCTAACTCCAACTAGATTAGAAAAAAAAATGGAATTTATCAGTCTAAAAAACAAGTGAAGATTAGACTTTTCATATGTAAGAAGGTCAAAAGTGGCACCTAGACCACAGAAATAATTAGAACAGAGCCTCAGGTGCCTCCATAATTGTTACTGAAATCCAGTTACTTTCAGAAAGTAAGAAATATGACCAAATACAGTTTCTGAATTTTATATGGAATAGTTTAGTTTAATTGATTTCTTTCCACTACTATGGACAATTCTAGTTGGCTTAACTTGTGTCAGAGACCCATCCTGGGCCGGTCAAAGGGACTGAAGGACAGAGACATGGAAGATCATGGTTGAGATAAGAAAGGGGGCAATTCCAGGAAGAATGGGGTTGCTGTTGCAGTTCCTGGAAGAATTGAGGCATTAGATTAAAAATTATAATAATTATGTAAATTATAAACTATATAAATTATAGTTAATAAAAAATAATAAAAATAATAATAAATTATAAATTTAATACATAAATATAAAAATAGAAATATATATAAAATAAAATGTAAATATATAAAATTACTACTATAATCATAATAGTAAATGGTCATACACTGTGATTTTAAAATACATGAAGACAAATCTATAGGGCATTAAAAATATGAAGTTTTAGAGGATTTTTAAGATATCTCATAATGATACATTATATCACATTTATTACACAGGAAGCTAAACTTAAAATTTCAACTGAGGCACTGAGTTAAGGCAGATTTCTGATACTTAATGAGTTGTGAGATATACCAAAATGCATTAGTCAAAAGAAATATCTAAAACCTAAGTTCCCTGCCTTCACTTGTTAGGGATATAGCCTAAGAGGCGGAATTGGAAAGGCGATTCTGAGGAGAGGTGCTGTTATATCCTACTCAACAACAAGGGAAGGGTAGATAAAGTAATCCAATAAAATACAGGATGTCCAGTTAAATTAGAAATTCAGATAAACAATGAGTGATTTTTTTATAAGTTTATGGTAAATATTGCATTGTTACTTATCTGAAATTCAAATTTAACTGGGCATCCTGTATTTTATTTAAGTGTGTAGAGATTCTACCCTCTAACCCACAGCCAATCAGAGAAACACCAAAGGGACCCCCCAGAGAGTATGCCCAACTTGGGAACTCATTAGATGTGCATGACCCAGGCTAAGAAAACCAGTGATTTTAACAGCATTGTGGTAGGTGCTTCTTTCCACAAGAAAGCACGGTAAGAATTGTCCATGAAGAAAAAGTGGGCCAAACAGAAGTGATTGCAGGAGTGGAATGAGGCCCTTTTAATTCCTGCCCAAGAGACTGTGTCGGAATGAGTAACTAGAAAGCTAATGGTGGATGAGTTGGGGGTGGGAGGTTGAGTGGGGGAGGGGTTAGCTAGGGCAGGACGGGTGTAGGATAGATTGTGTGGTCCATATGTCAGTCATTGCTCCAGTAAACAGTCATGGAAGTTTCCACAAAGGCAACCATGAGATCAAGATTTGATTCTCCACCTATTCCAAACCCAAAGAATATAACAAATATCACAGTACAGGCTAATATGAATTTTCTGTATTCTGTTTTTCTCATAATTCAACCGAGAAGGGCTAACAGCTTGAGGTGGGATTATAAGCAGAATAAAGGGAAAAAGTAAAAAAAAAAAAAAAAAAAAAAAAGAGGCAGCCTACTTGCTACTCAGTAATCAGTAATACTGGAAGTGAGTGATGGGGTAGTTGGGGGTTGTGGATAGAAGTGACCAAAAACTTTATTTTTCAATGAAGATTTAAACTATTGTACTAGACATTTCTAACTAAATAGTTCAGAGGGTTTTTGTGGAGTAAAGTGATCATGGAACTTTTTTTTAAAAGCTGAGAACAGAAAAAATTTTTTCTATTAAAATTTTTTTAGAGGACCATGAGAGATAGTTCATGAAGTTGTGATTATACTTCTTCAGTCACATTTATTAAATCCATCAGTTATGTGTGTGTGTTACTATTTTTTAGGATTCAATTATAAAAGTCAATGAAGAATTCTAGTATTAAAATAGCATAAACATTTAACATCTTTTGTAAGTCATTACATCAAAATAATCTATAAGAAAAGGATCATTTTCTTTAATATTTTACTTTTATAACAAATTTAATTTGTCATTTTTAGCTTGCATGTATTTTGAAAAGAATAGTAATAAACACTCTTCTGTTAAGAAATTGGCTATAGAACTTTTTTTTTTTTTTTTTCCTGTTAGTTATCTAGAAAATATATTTTCAATTAGACTGGGGACTGAAGACACCATGATCAGAGGAACACAACATGTAAAATAAATTGCACATTATTCACAGTGATGGTTCTGCCACTATTTCTTAAGGAATGAGTTTTCCAGTGGCAGACTCTCTTTGGAAGACACTTCTGGTGAACTCCTACTGACATACGTGTGTTTATATTCTCCATCTTTCCCCTATGCTTCTCTGTGCTTTCATATATACAGTTTAGAAAAAGTCAGCTATCTCAGACTTGATATTCAGCTCGAAAATACACTGCTAAGAAAAATGGGTTGTTTTAGGGCTGCCGAAGGGGCACTTCATTGCATGGGACTCTTTTAATAGTTCAGTGGAAAATGCAGGTGCAAAAAGCACGAATTTAATGGAATTTGAATACAACATAAGGTTTCATATCATTTTAGTTTCTTAGATAAATCTGTAATTTTGCAAAGAGGTGCTGCATGAAAATGAGAAAGTATTTGTTAAGCAAACAAAGAGGCAACAGAAAAGCAATATTCTTGGAGTTAATATTTATTATATATTGAAAATGTTTAAAATTATTTTATTGTGTGATATGGTGACAGGTCTTTCGAGATTATTATACTCAGAACTTAATTATACATATATTTAAATCTATTTTCAAGGTATTATTAGCAGTTAGAGAAAATAATGTTTTAAGTTGGTAGAGTTCCCTGAAATATTCTTATAAATATACTAAAATTATGGTTTCAGATGTCTAAATTAATCATCCTTAAAATATACTTAAGAAATACGAGTTGTGGGGTACCTGGGTGGCTCAGTTGTTAAGCGTCTGCTTTTGGCTCAGGTCATGATCCCAGGGTCCTGGGATTGAGCCCCGCATCGGGCTCCCTGCTCCGCAAGAAGCCTGCTTCTCCCTCTCCCACTCCCCCTGCTTGTGTTCCCTCTCTCGCTGTGTCTCTCTCTGTCAAATAAATAAATAAAATCTTAAAAAAAAAAAAAAGAAATATGAGTCTTGAATATACAGTGACTCCTTCATCTTCTGTTCTCATTCTTGAATGAGAATGAATTGGAGCCACTATTAATTGCACATGAACCAGGAAATGTTTAGATTTGATTTTTTCTTTTTTCTTTTTTTTTTTTTTTAATGGGGAGAATTATCCTTTTCAATCTCCACACACAGTGGAAACAACTACTGTTCTATTTGCCATCAAGTCCAACCATGGGGTCACTGTCAAGATGGTGTCAAACATTTTTGTAGCATTTACATCAGCAGGAGCCCCCCATCTTTATTTTTTTTTTTTAAAGATTTTATTTATTTATTTGTCAGACAGACAGAGAAAGAGAGAGAGCGTGCTCACACGGGCAGGGGGGAAGGGCAGAGGGCGAAGCAGATCCCTGCTGAGCAGGGAGCCCCATGAGGGACTCGATCCCAGGACTCTGGATCATGACCTGAGCCGAAGGCAGACACTTAATGACTGAGCCACCCAGGTGCCCCGCCCTCTCCCTTCTTTAAAACGAGGCATTGTAAGTTTGTCTGTTCCTTGGTATAATGTTAAATCAAACCTTTCCAGGCATTATGTTAAATCAAAATGTTCTAGTCTTCCTACTGGGGCTGTTTCAATTCCAAGACCAAGCATTGCAGAAATGTGATTAAGCAGGCATCTTGTGCTGGCTAAGGCTCCTCTGTGATGTGTTCTAGGCCTGAATTCCATTCTATGTTATATAACAATTACACAGCATTAAGTTAAACTTGACAATGCAATTTATGCAAAAGTTTGGAAATAAAATTTTCCCATTTTAATGGAATGCTGAGGGTAATTTTTTCCCCTATTGTTAAGTGATTAACTAAATTTAATAAGATATGGTATATATGTCCCAATAATTTTACAGGAACTTGGGGGAAAAAACTTTACTGCCCATAGAGCCTGACATGATATTAAGCTTAGAGTGCAGTTTCTTCGATATTTCTTCTCAGAAAATAACAGTAAAGCCTTTGAATTCAAGAAATGAGAAAAAATTCTCTATTTGTTTTCCTGCAGAGGGGAGCCCAAAATGCTTCTCCCGTGGTAGAGTCCAAAGTTCTCCCTTCTGTGTGACATGCCTTCTATAGTAGGACATGTATTTAAATATAAGTAGGGCATATATTTAAAGATGAGAAATTAGAGTGAGCTTTAAAAAGAGAAGGTATATTAGTTGACTCATATTTTCCCAATTTCTAACTGCCTGGCACACAGCATTCATGTTCAAAGGTAAAAAGCTTTATCAATTCATCAAATATTAAAATTAACAGCAATAACTTCATTTCCTTTACAGATATGTGGATCAGTAGCTCTACTTAATTAAGCTGAGATTTCACAATCTTGACAAAATACTTTTGAGTCCCAGGTCTCCTATCAATTTCAAAATATTGCCTTATTATCCTAGAATTTGTTTTCCTTCTATAATCATGGGATAACAACATGACTAAACTGGAAAAGATTTATTAGTCTAATACCCTTATTTTGTAGATGAGTTAGTGAGGCCTAGAGAGTGTGAATACATAGTTAGATACTAGAAATATGTAGATAATCTTTAGTTTATTTTTTTCAATTATGGTAATAAAAGGTAGAATGTTATCTTTCCACCATTGATTCATCACCAGCATAGCATCTATCTCTGTAGAACGTATGTCTCCCGTGTATCCCTGGATTTTATGCTCTAAAATACTGAGAATACATCACTTAAATTTTTCTAGAAATAGGACACTTGGTTGCTGGCATTATTTGAAATGAATAAAAACTAGTGTGATGATATATGGGTTCTTTTTTTCAGCCCTGGAGGTGGCTTATTGTGTGACATTAGGAAAGCTTTCTTATTTCTCTATACTTCAGATTTATTGAATCATATAATCAACTGATTGTCATAATGTTTAATATTTATTGAATATTAAATGTGAGTCATGCACTTTTTTACACACATTATATACTCTACTAGAGTCAAAGCCATCTTGCAAATTAGGAGTCATAATCCTCATTTTATAGAAAAAGGAGATAAAGGTCAGGAAAGGTAAATAGCTTGCCAAAGTCAAACAACAAACAAGAGGTGGGCTTGATTTGAACTTATGCCTTCCTGCCCATACAGGCCATGCTTTTTTAATTGTATTAAACTGCCCCCAATTTATACCAGGTGCCATTATGATGAGTCATCACTTTTAAGGGAGTACTATTGGGTTTTGTACTTATTATTTGCATTCATTGCTATGTAGGAACAACAGTAACAGATGTAATATACTTAGTATGTGCCCAAAAGCTTTAAGTGTCATTTAGAACTTGGGTTAATAACAAAAAAAGGAAAAATAGAAGTAAGTAGGATGAGTTTCTCCCATGGTGAGCTTTATTTTGCTGGATTGAAAACAAGGAATCATGAACTGACTGGTGTTCAATAAAGATTACAAGTGAAAAAGGTGTGGTGACATGTGAAACACGTCCTGGATGTGGATTCCCAGTGTGGTCCGCATCTTGGCTCCTCCCAGTTACCAGCAGAGCCATCTCTAGGGCATCGCCCAGGCCTTGGTGTCCTTATAGGGAGACACTTGCCCAGCTCCCTGCACAGGGTGATTATGAAGACCCACTGTTTATGATATATGTGAAAGCATAACTTAAACAAACAAGTGAAAGTAGGTAGAAAACAATGTGAATTTTAAACTCTTAATGGCTCTTAGGAAAAATGTTGGGGCACATTAGTGCTACTCTAAGGGCCATGCAAACTGATGAGTTCGTCACATCTAACGAATGAGGATTTTTCTTTCGAGGTAGCACATTAACTACATAGATGTTATTCTCACCCAGCAAAGAGCTTTGCTTTGGACAAAAAGCCAAGGTAATAAAAATCCTTCCCATTTTCATGTTGACACAGGGTCAAGATTATAGAATCTTGAATTCTGATCCAAGAGATATTGTACAGAAATGCAGTACCTTGCAAATAAAGAGACTAGTCATTTCTTGGGTTGTATCCTGTGTAATAAGGGATAAACATCTGTAGGCAGCATTTTAAAGAGAAAACACTGAAGGAGAGAAAAATCTTCTTAAATTCCAGCACTGCATAGAGCAGTTATTGAAGAAGCAGGGTCTAAAAAAATCCCAGAAATTGTTATATAAGTTCTAATTCTGCATTGAATCCATAGGAGAGTTATTTGGGACAACATAGGAATCAACAATGAAAGATGGGAATATAAATATAACCAGGAGAGAGATGTATAGAGATTTCTGGCTAACATGTCCTGCTAATTTAAGAAAGGGGAAACAGAAAATCAATGTAAGTGCCAAATTAAATAGTATTTATGGCTTGTTGAAATATATATTTATGTTTGAGTTCATAATTGTCTGGCAAACAGTGTGTAGTTTATTCCACAATGTGGCTTCAGCTATAACTGAGTGTTTATGAGGTTCTGGATTGAAAGAAAATCAAACACCATTAAAATAGTCATGTGTACTGGGCACGACCCAATAAATAATTTTAGTCGAGGGTCTGGTACCCATATCAAGAAGCAGTAAGTTTCCCATTACAGGATGATAATTCGATTACTTATTCTAGGTTTCATATTAAGAAAGTACTTTGAAAATTGTTGCTATCGATCACATACAATTATGAAGGATTCAAATTATCCTCATTCAATCCTCACAACATCTCTTATGTGGGGAGGGGCGTTCAGTTATTCAAGCTGTTTGCTGAGGACGAAGCTGAAACTTTCTGTGATTCTATCATGTGCCCAAGCACGTCCGACTAACAAGAAGCACACAGGGGGTTTGAAACAGGCTCCGAATGTGAGCCGGAATGTGAGCTACTGATACTGCATGGTTGGATTTCCTACTAGTCCTCATCTTGCACATGGAAAAGAAAAAGTGCAGGTTTTTATATGCACACAGAGTTCTGGGCAGAGTGCCAGGGTCTTAGTTTGCAGCAAAGCCTCCATTCCCCTTATCCAGACAGCTTCTTTTTCTTTCTGCAGAGCTATTGATGATGGAGAACATTGTCTTTGGTTTTATAGCTGGTGAACATTGAATAAGATATTCCCAGATATAGACTTGTGCTTTATCACTGAATGAAAATGATTGCAGCCACAGCAGTCAAGTATGTGAACACTGTTTCCAAGTCCTGTCATCTATCAAGTCAAGTAGTGATTTTTCAGTTTCTTTAGTATTTCCATAAGAGTCGGCCAGGAAATATACACAGTTTGACTGTTACCAGTCAATAAAAGATTGCCAGACAGAGGGGCGCCTGGGTGGCTCAGTCTGTTAAGCGTCTGCCTTCGGCTCAGGTCATGATCCCGGGGTCGTGGGCTCAAGCCCCACATCAGGCTCCTTCCTCGGCGGGGAGTCTGCTTCTCCCTCTCCTTCTGCACACCCTTCCCCCCGTCCCCGCTCATGCTTTCTCTCAAATAAATAAATAAAATCTTAAAAAAAAAAAAGATTGCCAGACAGAATCATCCTGTGTGTGTATGTGTGTGTGGGTGTGTGTATATGCTTATACCTGGATGTTCATATATTACTTCCATAATTATATAACTTTTCTGAAATTTAAAATATACTGAAATTTACATCAGGCCACACTTTTCATTATTAACTCTGCCTCTTCTAATGTGGTTCAATTCCCAAAGCAAAGATTTTTTTTTTTTTTTTAAGATTTTATTTATTTGTTAGAAGGAGAGCACAAGCAGGGGGAGTGGCAGGCAGAGGGAGAGGGAGAAGCAGGCTCCCCACTGAGCAGGGAGCCCGATGTGGGACTCGATTCTAGGACCCTGGGATCATGACCTGAGCCGAAGGCAGTCACTTAAGCAACTGAGCCACCCAGGCGCCCCCAAAGCAAAGATTTTTAACAGAACAATTAAAGCTATGTAATTTAGACTTACTAATTATTTTTCTTAGAAGCAGGTTGGTTTGTCCAGTGAATATAAAGACCCATGCGGACAACTTAAAATATACCTTTTTAGGGGGGAAGTAAATTCTACAAGGGGCATTCATTCAAGAAATGTTGCTAGAAGGCAAGGCTCCCTTCTCAGACCTTGTCTGTTTTGTCCCCTCTTTTTCTTAAGGCCAGCAGCTGCCATTTAATGTTATCTTTCTAGGAATTCTCCACCATGCACGGCTATAGATTGGGATCTGATCTCCTTTATCAATCCCCTTATTGCTTTCACAAGATACACACACCAGCCTCCTTGTGCTGCTCCCAAAGCCAAGATAAGAGGTTCTCTTCTTTTTGAAGGACTTGCCATAAAAAAAAAAAAAAAAGAAAAGAAAAGAAACACAGGGATAAGACATGAAATCAGCAGAAGGGACCAAAGTGTTGCTCAGAAGTAAAAACATTAAAAAAGGTTCTCTTAGTTGGGAACCAAGCACTCATAGTACCAAGAATATTATGCTGAGAGTTTTATAAAAATTTCAACTTTAAATCCTCCCAAAAAGCCTTCTTCTATCAGATTTACTCATGCCTACCTTCTTGTCAGTTCTCAGCTCGAAGTTTGCTAAGTATCGCTATCTCAACCACTAGGATGCTCTTGATTATCCTGCTGTGTTTGCTTCACAGCACATGTCACAGTCTGAATACACCTTGCCTGTTTGTTTGTTTATTCATGACTTTTCTCTCTTATCAGAGTCCCTAGACTATGAGACCTCAGTCAAAAACGATTGACACTCTGCAGCAGCTGTGTGAATTTAGCAGCTTCCTAGCATGACTGAGCCTCTGTTTGCACATCTGCAAAATTGGACTAATTATAACTTAACAATTGTGAAGATTAAAAATGTGCATAAAGCTGTGAATACTGACCAGTGTATATTAAGGATCATTTCCACTTTATTTGCAATATAGTGATCTAATTTAAACAACTATAATCTCTTTTCTACACCTCTGAAATAGCCTCCTGCTACTTTTCCCTGCCCCCTTTCCCATTTTCATAGAAGGCATGTTTCTAAATGTTAATGAAGTCCTATTATGCCTCAACTTAAAACACTGGTTTCACACTTAGAAATCCAAATTCCTTGAAATGCCCTAGGTAACCCTGTGCAATCTGTTTATTACCCATTTCTTGGATCTCATTTTATACCATCTCCTCTCTCTCATGGCATCCTCTCTTCTGTTAACTTAAATATAACAAACACCTCTCTCGTATTTTTGCATGTTTCATTATCACTTACTGTTTAAGGAAATATGACAGTGGAACAGACGTATTTGTAAAATATCAAACATGTACTCTTAACATGAAATGAATTTCTAGAAATAAATATTTAACAATGGATGAATTAAACAGTAGATGCCAAGAGAGGGAGAGTAAATGGATTAGAAGAAGTATCTGGGAAGTATAGCATAAAAGGGAAAATAAATTGAAAATATGAAAGAGCATTTGAAGTATGGTGCATAGAATGAGATGTCCCAAATAGTTCTCTAGAATGTCTGAGAAGTAAGAGGAGAGTGGAGGTGCACTGATTATTTCAAGAAGCAGTGACACAGAGTTTATCAGATTGGAAGAACACACAAAGCCCTGAACAAGATAAATACAAACAAATATACATTTATAGATATTATAATAAAACTTTGCAACCTGGAAGACAATAAGAAATTTTGAAGTCACTAGAGAAAATAAATAGATTCCTTTTAAGAACCAACTGACAGAAAACACGTATTTCATTTCCAACAGCAGATGCCAGAAGACAATGGAGTGATCCACTTCTCAGTAATACATCCACATGCAGGATTTTATTGAAAGAAATAGTAAAGGATTTATTTCACTTTGTTGAGAGCAAGGACCTAGTCCACTTTGATCACTGGCTCTTTACTGCCAGTGTCTAGAATGGATAGTAGGAACTCCAGTGTCATTTTCTGAATGAATGAATGAATGAATGAATGAACAAATGAATGAAAGAGCTCAAAAACTATTATAAGTGTAAATAAAAGTAATGAGCAAGTAAGAGTCACAAAATGTACAACATTCTGTTGGTACTTGCTCCATATCCCATTTGAGATGGTGCATGTCATTTATAACTTTACAGTTACTTCTTAAGGAGGGGCTCACAAAACTTCCTCCTTCTGGCTCACAGTGAAGAACAAAGACATTCCTTTTTCCCAGCATGAGGATGCAGCAAGACAGACAATGAATAGTTTCCCTTAGCCTGTATAGAGGACAATTTACATTTCTGAAAACCTTTTACTGAGCTCACTCTAGTTCAGTTCATCGCTCAAGATATGGATTTCCTTTCTATTAAGAATCCAAATATTATATCTTCTCGTCATTCTACTTTTATGTTACTGTTAGGAGTTAAAAGTAATTCATTTTCATGCTGTATAGAAGCTGTAGAGTATAAATATATTCCTTTTTAAAGATCTCACTCATAGAATTATAGTTATGTTTATTTCTTCTGTACTCCATGGTTTCAGTTCCATTAAGTTTATGAGTTGACATCCCATAGAGTTGCGTTTTCTAGTAATATATGCATATGTGTATAAGGGATATAAAAAATATCTTCCCTTTATGTTCAGCATTTTCATTATAGAATAAAAAACTTTTTATTTGCTATAAATTCTATCTTGATGTTGCCTTTTTTTAAATTAATAGACTTTATTTATTGGAGCAATTTTAGGCTTACACAAAATTAAACAGAAAATATAGGGAGTTCCTATATATTCCCTCTCCTACCTTTATTATTTACATCTTGCAAACATGTGGTACACTTGTTAAAACTGATGAACAAATATTGATACATCATTATTAATTGAAGTCCATAGTTTACTTCAGGCTTCACTCTTTGTGTTGTACTGTCCTTTTGGTTTTAACAAAGGCATAATGTCATGTACCCACCATTATACTATCATATGCCATTATAGCATAATAATAGTTTCACTGCCCTAAAAATCCCCCATGCTCTACCTGTTCATCCCCCTCAAACCACTTGCAACCACTGATTTTTAAATGTCTCTATAGCTTTGCCTATTCCAGAATATCATATGGTTGTAATCCTACAGTATGCAGCCTTTTCACTCTGGCTTCTTTCATATAAGGTTCCTCTATGTCTCTTGTGGCTTAATAGCTCATTTCCTTTTTTAGCACTGAGTAATATTCCATTGTAATGGATGTACCACAGTTTATTTATCCATTTACCTATTGAAGGACATGTTGGTTGTTTTCAGGTTTTGGTAATTATGAAGAATGTTGCTGTAAATATTTATGTGCAGGTTTTTGTGTGGACATAAGTTTTCACCTCATTTGGGCACATACCAAGGATATGCATGCTGGGTTGTATGGTAAAACTATGTTTAGCTTTATAAGAAACTGTCAAACCATCCTCCAAAGTGGTGGTACCATTTTTCATCCCTGCCAGCAATGGATGAGTTTTTGTTGCTCCACATCCTCACCAGCATTTGGTATTGTCAGTGTTTTGATTTTAGCCATTCTTATAGGTATGCAGTGATATATCATTGTTGTTTTCCCTAATGACACACATTTTGAACATATTTGTATTTGCTTATTTGCCTCTTTTTATTTTCTTTGGTGAGATGTCTGTCCAGATCATTTACCCACACTTTAATTGGGTTGTTTGTTTTCTTGCTGTTAATTTTTAAGAGTATATACATACATATATGTATGTATGTATGTTTGAATACAGTCCTTCATTAGATACAAGTTTTGTAAAAAATTTTCTTGCAGTCTGTGTCTTGTTGTTTCATTCTGAGAATAGTGTGTTGTGCATAGCAGAAGTTTTTAATTGTAATGAAGTCCAGTTTATCAATTCTTCTTTTTATGAATCATGCCTTTGGAATTGTTTCTAAGAAAACATTGCCAAACTAAAAATCACCTAGATTTTCTCCAATATTGTCTTGTAGAAGTTTCATAGTTTTGTATTTTACATGTAGGTCTCTGGTCAATTTTGAGTTAATTTTTGTGAAAGGTTTAAGATTGTGTCTAATTTATGTTTTTGTCATGGATATTCCCTCCTGTTTTATTAATTAGAGATTTCTTTATTACTGTTGGAGAAAGAGTTGCATTGCACAAATTGTTATGATTAATTGTATCAGGTTTCCACTGAAGCCATTTTATAAATTAAATGTTATATTAGTTTGCTTGAGCCGCCATGACAAAATACTATAGGCTGGGTGGCTTAAACAATAGAAGTTTATTTTTTCACAGTTGTGGAGGCTGGGATGTCCAAGACCCCATTTTTAGCAGGTTTTGGGTCCTGGTGAGCGTTCTCTTCTTGGCTTGTAAATGGCTGTCTTCGTAGTGTGTCTTCATGCGGCAGAGAGGGCAAGAGAAACTCTCTTCTTAATAACCCTCTTCTTATAAACCTGCAATCCTATCAGATTATGGCCTCATCCTTCTGACCTCATTTAACCTTAATTACCTCCTAAATAAACCCTATGTCTAGCTACAGTCACTTTGAGGGCTAGGGCTTCAATATATGAATTAGGGGGGAACACAATTCAATACATAGCAAATGTGAATATTATTTGCTTCAATACATTATGGAATTTTAAATTCAGATTGTGTTTGTATGAAGACATTATCACTTTTTAACTGAACAAGGGCTCTATGTCCTCAAGTCAAATGAGAACATCTTTTATTTTCCAGATCACTTAGAAAATCAATTCTGTCAATTTTTTTCACTGTGAGAAGTTAGAAACTCTGTGTGTATGCTGCTTTTGTTTTGCTTTGTTTTGTTTTGCTTGTTTTACCTCTTAGTCCAGCTATAAATTCCTGAAGAATTGGTGATTAACCTCAGTTGTATTTAAATATTGACCCAGGAAATTCTTTAATACCAGTCAGATTTCAGTGACCCAGCTGCAGAGGAACCAAAAAATATCTTCAGTGGGCATGAATGATCAGTGAGTTTTCTTTTTATGCTGGAGATCACTAAAACATTGACAGAGAATAGAGAGGACTTCAGCAAGACTTCATTGCTGTTAACTACTTTGATTTAACCCATGTTAAAAACCAGCAGTACCTAACAATAAGAACTTAAAGGAACAAAACTTATAATGCTGACTCATAAGGTCCCTTGGTATTTATAATATTCCTTATATTCTCTTGTTAATTTTTTTTCAGAATGATATATGAAACTGGTTATGAAAATGGTATTCTTTCATACTGGTAAATCATGGGAAATATATACTCATGTACAATGTCCTTGTCTGTTATCTAATGATTATTGAAAGATTATTACTTATAAGCATTTAACCTGAGGTGATGGAAAGCATACTGACTGATTAGAGCGCCTGTAAGATCTTGAATGCTTATCTTACTCCATGTCACCTTAGGTGTTCACTTGATCTTTCTGGTGCTCAATTTGGGTTAAAAAAAAAAAAAAAGATACAACTTAAAGTGTCTTGAAAACTAAAACATGTCTGGTTTTAAAGAAATAGTTAAGAAATAAATATACTAATTGCTGTATACTCTGCAATGTGAATATGATAGGGAAAGAGTGAGAAGACACAGGGCACGTAAAGCAGAAAGTCTTCTTTCAGGAAGTTTAAAATTATCAAAGCACATTTAAAACAATCAGATTTTAAAAAGGCAATAATGAATGAATTACTTAATTATCGGGGACATAAACACCAATAGTGCCAGGCACAATCTAATAAGTGAGGACTGGGATGGTTATGGGAAGTTTCGTAGAGGAGATGACAGGCAGAATAATAATCCCTCCTCCAAAAGATATCTCTGTTTTGATCCCTGGAACCTGTGACTATCTTACTTTACATGTCATGATGGTTAATTTTGTGTCACTCGGCTAGCCAGCAGGACCCAGATATTTGATCAAACACCAGTCTAGATGTTGTTGTGAAGGTATATTTTAGTTGACATTAACATTCAGATCAGTGGATTTTTAATAAAGTAGATTAACCTCCATGAGAGCTGGACCTCATCTAATTGGTGGAAGGTCTCAAGAGAAAAAAAGACTGAAGTTCCCTGAGGGAGAGGAAATTCTGCCTTCAGACTGCCTTTGGAGTCAAGGTGCAGCATCAGCTCTTCCCCGGGTTTTCAGCCTGCCCATCTACAGATTTTAGACTTGCCAGTCCATGCAATTGTGTTACACAATTCTTAAGATAAGTCTCTTTCTCCCTTGTTCTCTCTCCCTCTTTCTGTCTCTGTTTCTCTGTCATACACACACACACACACACACACACACACACACACACTCCATTGGCTCTGTTTCTCTGGAGAAGCTGGACTAATACAATGACAAAAATGACCTTGCAGATGTGATTAAGAGCAGGGACCTTGAGATGAGATGATCCTTGATTATGAGGTAAACTCAATCTAGTCGCATAGACCCTTAAAATGGAGAACCATTCCTGGCTGTGGCTAGAGGGCAGCATGACTATGGAAGAAAAGCCAGGGAGCTAGGGTGTAGCTGGTATGAGCAGAGGGTGTAACTGAGCCAAGGGCTGGGGGTGGGCCTTTAGGCGAGGGTGTGTGTCTCCTCCAGAGCCTCCATAAAGGTACACGGCCCTGTTAACGTCTTGATTGTAGCACAGACATCCATACAGGTCTTCTTCTTTAAGGAACTAAAAGAATAAATCTGTGATGTTTTAAACCCCTAAATTTGTGGTAATTTATTACAGCAGGAATGGGAAACTATTGAATAAGTTTTGTGGAGGCAGAATTGCAATGCAGGCCTGATTGTGGAGTGTAAGTTACTGCCCTGAAGGAGGTGGGCTTGCCTGGCTGGAGAAACAGGTCTCATGTAGGCGTAAGCCTTCATACCACTGCAGCAGATGCTGACTCAGCTGACATGCTAATCAGGGCCAGGCAGCACCGCTTCTGAAGCTGCTGTAGGGGCAGCTGGATGAGAACAGCAATTTTGCCACTTAACTACCTTGGATCCCACTTGTCTGAAATTGCACCTTTTTACATAGTCATCATAGATCATGATATTTAAGGCTATAAAAGATAAGAGGTCAGTTGGTCCAGGCCTCAGTCTTCATGTAACCACGTTCACGACTAGCACCCTTACGATCAAAATCTGTAACTGAGACCCAGAGGAGAACTATTGTCTGTCTAAGGTAGTGCTGCTAGTCATCAACAGAGTAGACTCTGAAATGCAGGTCTAATAGCACATCTATGTGAGAAACTTCAAAAAAGGAGAGATTCACATGTACTGATTAGGTGATTTGGTATCTGTTCCTCTAATATAAAGCACTTTGAAATTTCATTTTAATATTTAAATAGCTCATTGTACATACTGAGGCGTTAGTTTTTCCTTGTAAATAGAGCCCCTAACTCTCAGAAAATGTGAACAGGAGAAAAACTACTTGAGCTGCAGGACTGACTTTTCTGCTTACCTGAATTTTTTGACCAATGGATTGCCTGTGATTTTTTTTTTTTAAAGATTTATTTATTTGAGAAAGAGAGGTGTGAGCAGGGGAGGGGCAGAGGGAGAGGAGAGAGAGAATCCCAAGCAGATTCCACACTGAGCATGGAGCCTGACGTGGGGTTTGATCCCATGACCCATGAGATCATGACCTGAGCTGAAATCAACGGTCAGATGCTTAAATAACTGAGCTACCCAGGCGCCCCTGCCTGTGATTTTTTAATGGTATTTATTGTTTGCTTTTACAGCTATGGACGTGATGGAGAATCATCTCTTGAATATATGAGTTAGAGGGATAAATCCCATTTATCAATGTTTGTTAATGTTGTAAGAAAAATCTTTAGCAAACAGCAAAAGAACGACAACCCTAGCCTTATATATTGTGTTGGAAAAGGATGCCTAAAATATGCTAATGAAAGCTTGTAGTTACACTATTATTTATGGCAGAACATGCTGATCTTAAGTATGATTATAAACACCATTATGTATTAGGTGCAATTCATTTTTTTTTCTCAGTCTGGTTTGAGGACCCATGAGATTATATATCATCTCAGCATGCAACCAGTACAATATCTGAGCTAGTTGGAACACTGAGCACATTGCCCTTAGAGACAATTACTCTTCTTAGGAATAAGAATATGATCATTCAAGAGTACCTCCTTTCTGAGTAATAAGATTCCAAAGTTGTCAGAGCCCAGCTATAATATCACACTGAGGCAATGTAGAGTGGTAAGAGCACCCATTCAGACCTGGGTTTGAGTTTCTTTCCTTCTTTCCTTCCTTCCTTTTTTATTTCCTTCCACAAATATTTACAATGTGTCAAGCTGTGATTAGGCTACCATTATTAAATAGTTATTGAGGTATAATTTCTGCTTTGAAAGAGCATGTAGTTTAGTCATACACCACTGCTGACTGTGTGACCTTACTTAAGTTGCTTGACTTCTCTGAGCACCTAGTACTGAGTCTGGCATTGATTAGAGGTGAACTAAAGGGAAGTGTCCTCTTCCTTGATCCCAGATACTTTGCTGGGTGATATCTCATGGACAACTCCTACCTCTCTCTTTTTTCTTACACCAATAATTTTGAGTGATTGTGAGATAGCGTTGGGAAAGATGAGTTTCCTTCCTGTAGAGGGAGCTCCTTTAGCATAACGTTCTGGGGCTTGTTGTGCCTCATCATCCATTTATTCCCCCAGGGACTTACCTGATGGGTGAACTTAGAAGGAGAAGCCAGGTATGAGGGGTCTCTCTCTCTCTCCCCCTCTCCCCCTCCCTCTCCCTCTCTCTCCCTGCTCTCTGAGGAAGTAGATATCCTGTCTAAATCCCCCATGCTCTAAGTTACCAAGGGCCTCATTCCAGGACTGAAGTATGTAGTGATCCCCTTTTGCCTTTGTCATAGTGGATAAGTCTGTTTTATTGTGGTGTTCATTCTAAGAAAGCCCACTTATTCTCCAATAAAAGCCACATTCTCCATAATCAGTAATAAAGAAGATATTTTGGCGCCCATCTGCCTTTCTCAATTGGTTCAGAACTCAGGTGGGGAAGAGCAGTGATATTTATTGTGCCACTGTGAATCCCATTAAATGATAGTTATTGTTTCCTTGGGACTCTTTTGCAGAAAGTAATTTTTTAAAATGCCACTTGCACCTAATGATTGCAGATGCTAGCATAATAGAAACAGGCTGGGGTCACATGCCTCTCTCTATTTTCCTCTGTGAGAGAGTAATTCTTGCATGATTCCTTTCTCCCAAAAGAGAGGTTATAAAAAATCATGATGAGGCTGTTCCTTTATGTTTCTTCTTTCCTTATTTAAAAATTAATGGCTTGGTTCCAAAGGAGTTGTCATAGTTTCCTACTAATTTTCTTAATTACTGTTTTTAATGGTGCAATTGCATTTTGGATATGTAATATTTTTTAATTTGTTATATTTTACTACACCCTTGTGAGGTAGGACATCCACATTTTGTAGATTAAGAAACTGCCAGGAAAAAGGAAGTGACTTGCCTAATGCCACACAATAAAACTGTGAATTTGTTGGTGAATATGGAATTAGGCATAATTAGAATTCATCAGTAAGCTCTCTCTTAGGAAATTCACCTGGAGACTCATCAGTAGGCATAGCTGAAACTTTTCAAAATGTAGCACAGGAAAGTTGGCTTCCTGTTCTGCTTATTATAATTGAATTATTGAGACCTTTAATAGAAAACTTAGTGTTTTACTTTGGACCTGCCCTGAGTGGAGGGTTGTAGCAATAGTCCTGGAAAAGACTGAAAACTCTAAAATGCATTTGCTCTGACTAAAAGTGCTAAACTTTGATTAACGTCAGTGTAACTGACGTAAAAATTTGAAAATGTTTCTACTGATTCTTCCTCGTCATGTTACGTTGTAATATGTTGAAACCAGCTCATAATAATTAGTGAGAACCAACTTAAATTTTCAGGAATATTGCAAACCAGTTGTTAGACATAGCCATATTAAAAATCAAAATTAAAACTTTAAATTTAAAAACTATATTGAAAACAAAACAAATATCAAAGTTTATAACTTCTTAATTATTTTAATGTATTGTACTATTATGTATACTCTATACATACATAGTATTATGTGTTCTATTATGTATATTATGTACTATTATGTATACTCTTACTTTATGGTATCTAAATGGAGGAAATGCTATATAATTATGTGCTACCAAATATCTCCTCCCAAATATCTCTTCCCAACTGCTTTTAGTGATTTTATATTAGCAGTTTGAATTCGGTCATGGTATGAATATTTACACCAAATATTGAAATATTTATTGAAATCAGTAAATGCCACAAACCAGGACTTGATTTATTGTTTTGTTGATTGTCTGGACTTAAGAAAGTTATGGAGAAAATGTTAATGCAGATTAAACTTCAGAGTATGTGCTGTCTGTAGCTGTTACATTGTGACTAGCATAAAAATATTTGAGGAAATACCCTTTCAGCATTAAAAATATGTTAGTCAATTCAGCAAAAATTTGCTCACTGAATTGGTGAATGAGTAAAGTTCTCACATTTGTCTTCATTATTTTTACCCTTATCTTATTAATATAAATTAAAATGTTAACCAACATTTTTTGTGAATTGAAAGTGTACTTTGGCTATGGATACAAGAGTTCAGCAAAAATCAATGAGAGCATTGCATGAGAATCAACTAACAGAGTTTACAATAAAAAGTATTATGTATTTTATTGTTATTTGCAAATTACCCTATATCTTATATATATACATTTTTTCAGAGAGCTGGTATATAGTGGGTTGAATAGTAGTTCCCGCAACAGATATGTTTTTTAATTCCCAGAATTTAGGAGTATCACACACATAAGATAGCAAAGAATGGGCATTACTTAATATTGCTTGCAAGGAGATTATCCTGGATAATCTGGGTGGGTCCTCAATGCAATCACATGTATCCTTAATAAAACAGACACATGGAGGAGGAAACAGAGAGAAGGAGGAGGCAGAGTGACCCTGGTGGCAGGGAGTGGAGTGATGTGGCCACAAGCCAAGGAATGCTTGCAGCTACCAGAAGCTGGATGAGACAAGACACATATTCTCCCCTGGAGCCTCTGGAGGGAGGATGGTCCTGCCAACACCTTAATTTTGTGCTTCTGAACTCCCAAACTGTGAGAAATAAATTTCTCTTGTTTGAACTCACCCAGTTCTTGGTAATTTGTTATGACAGCCCTAGGAAACTATTACAAGGTGTGATGAAAAACTATTTTATGGCTGCATTTGGCATTAGGTAGGGAAGATGTGTTGAAATGATCAGGGTTCTGGTCTCCCCAGCTTCTGGCTACTCACATTTTTTTTTTTTTTTTAAGATTTTATTTATTTATTTGACAGAGAGAGACACAGCGAGAGAGGGAACACAAGCAGGGGGAGTGGGAGAGGGAGAAGCAGGTTTCCCGCCGAGCAGGGAGCCCAATGCGGTGCTCGATCCCAGGACCCCAGGATCATGACCTGAGCCAAAGGCAGACGCTTAATGACTGAGCCACCCAGGCGCCCCTACATTTTTTTTTTTTAATGCATCTAAGAAATTCATTTTTACATATGTTTCAATGGTAAAAATGAAACTCATTTACTTCAGAGTCTTAATCCGCTCTCTCTCCTAATGCGCATGTGTGCCCCACCCCCAATATTCCTAAAAAGTGGTGCCCAGACTCATATCCTTTACTCTCCTTACCAAACTTTCAATCCCCTTGCCTTCTGGGCAACCTTTCATCAGATCTTGTATCTCCACAATTTCTTTCCTATTCCTTGTGCTTTAACACTTTCACTGCCATTTATTACCAAGATCCCCCGGTTTCTCATCTGACTAGTTTTAACTATTGCATTATTCCCTTGCTCTGTATTATTGCTATTCTCAGTAGTGTAACATCTTGGAATTTGAAGGGCCTTTGAATCTTTGCATCAGATTGATTTACTAATTTGGAGGTTATTTGCCCTCTCTATGATTCTATTGCTTTTCTGTCATGCTTTAACTCTTAAGCTTGTTAGTCTCTGTCTTAATGAACTTCTCTATTCTGGTTGTCTTGGGGATATCTCTATTGTATTTGGTTTCTCTTGCATTGTCTTGTATTCACTTTGTTAACCTCACTTATGGAAGATCAGAAATATGCTGCCTGCCAGAGAAGAGAGATTTATCATTATCATTATCATTATTAATATACCAATATTGTCTAATATAAGACTTTGATTTGCTAAAAACTAGCCTCTGCTATGATTTCCAAAATAAAAATAAATAAATAAAAATAAACCACATAGTTTAGCCAAGATTTATTGAGTACCACTAGTATATCTGTGTTTGTCATTGGTTCAGACAAAACAAAAAACCAAAAAACCAAAAACAGTGAATAAGACCTCAGTCCCTCCACCCCTGGCTTAAGGCACTTCAAGTGCTTTATAAATGCATCTAAATATTTTATTTGTAGCATTTCCAGGGTGTCTTCCATTAGTTTCATTAGGAATAATCTTCATTTTGTTGCACAAAACTTGACTAATGGCCTAGGAAGTTTCCTTCACTGCTTGGACATTTATAAGGCAGCTCACATTATGCTTGGATCTCTTTAGGACCTGTGGTATTTGCTATTTATAGAGAACCCTCTGAATACGTTCAAACATTTAATTTCTTTCCAACCCCTTCCTTAGTTACTCCAAATGACTATGTTTAAGTTTTCCTAACAGTAGAAAATATGTTTTTTTTCAGTTTATACTTAGACAATCTTCACTTTAAAGGCAGAAAAAAGCAACATGTTAAGAAATTTACCATTTCTTGATTCTGCTTTTCTATTCATCGATCAGTTTGCAGTTAGATTTAATGTTTCTCACTTATATTATTTCCTGTGATTTTGAACTTAGTAATACTCAAAGAACTATTGTTCTGTTGTTTAGTGTTTGTGGTTTCTTTCAAGAGCAAAAAAAATTATTTTAAACTACATCCTTTGATTTTCTCCCACATAATTTTATTCCTAATTCATTCTTTTCTGTAAGTTTGAAGGGAATATGAGCTATGCAGCAGGATGCTTTCATAGGAAATTCTACAGGTTTATGCAATTATCTCACAGAAGCTGGAAGTATGTTTTGTACAACAAATATTGAGGTGTGATTGATATACAATAAACTTCACATGTTTTAACTGTAAACTATGTGTGTGTATAAAACCACAATCAAAATAATGAATATATTCATCACTTTCCCCAAAATTTCCTCATGCTGTTCTGTGATCCCTCTCCTAGCCCTTTTCACCCATTCCTCATCCCCAATCATTGATCTGTTTTTTGAGCATATAGATTAGCTTGTATTTTCTAGAATTTTAGAAAAAAGTATAGTAGGTACTGGTTTTTGTCTGGCTTCTTTCACTCAGCATAATTATTTTGAAATCATTCGTGTCATTGCTTATATAAATTGTTTATTCCACTTTATTGCTGAATAGATTTCCGTTGAAGTGATAAACCACAATCTGTTTATTGATTCACCTGTTGATGAATGATATTTGGGTCATTTCCAGTTTGGGGGTATTATAAATAACTTGCTATGACATTTGTATACAAGTCTTTGTGTTGAAATATGTTTCATTTCTCTAGGAAACACGTAGGGCTAATGGTGGGGTCATACGGTAGGTATGTGTTCATCATTTTAAGAAACTGTCAAACTGTTTTTCAAAGTGGTTGTACTGTTTCCGCCAGCAATGGAACTAGCTCCACTTGCCCTACATTCCTCACCATTACTTTGTATTGTCAGTCTTCGTTACTATAGGCCCCATAATAGGAATGTAAAGCTATCTCCTTGTGGCTTTAATGTTTCATGTCCTTAATGTTTACTGATGTTAAACATCTATTCATGTGCTAATTTGTATCTTCTTTCATCAAGTGTCTGTTCAAGTCTTCTGTGCATTTTTAGTTGAACATTTATTATTGAGTTACAAGTGTTATTTATACATTCTGTACACAAATCTTTTATCAGATACATGCTTTGCAAGTATGTTTCTCCTAGTCTGTAGCTTGTCTTTTCACTCTTCTGACAGTGTCTTTTACAGAGCAGAAGTTCTTACATTTATGCAGTCCAACATACTGTATTTTATTTTATGAATCATGCTTTTGCTGCTGTGTTGCTATACTTAAAAAATCATTTCCTAATCATGATCACTGAGTTCTTTTCTGTTTTTACCTCTATAAGTTTTAGATTTTACATTAAGTTTATGAACTCCTTATATTGCAAGATATGGATTGTAGTTCTTTTTTTTTCGGGCTATCTAATTTTCAGCACCATTTGTTGTTAGAAAAACTATTATTTCTCTACTGAATTGCTTTTGCACCTTTATCAAAAATCAGTTGCTCACATATTTTGGAATCTATTTCTTGACTCTCTGTTCTGTTCTATTGATCTACTTGTGTATCTTGATGCCAGTACCATACTACCTGGACTATAATAATTTATAGCATTATAATAATTTTGGAAATTAGTCCTTCAGTCTTCTTTTTTCAGTACTTATTTATTACTTTTATTTCGGTTATGTTAGGTTATGTACATTTAGGTACTTCTTCCATTTGTATTTTAGAAAGAACTTGTCAATTTATACAAAACCTATGATGGGAATTCGATTGAAACTATTTTGGTCTATAGACTAAATAGGGGAAGATAGGCATCTTAACCATATTAGTTCTTCTGATACATGAATATTTATCTCAGTTTATTTAGGTCTTGATTTCTCTCAATAATGTTTTGTAGTTTTCAGTGCACAGGCCTTGCACATCTTTTGTCAGATTTATTATTAAACATTTCATATTTTCTGATGCTCTTGTAGATGCTATTGTTTATTTTTGATTTCTAATTGTGACTGATATACAGAAATACAATTAAATTTATTGAAATTCTATTGGAGTCTATTGAAATTGATCTTATTTCCTACCTTCTTCTGAAATTCACTAATGGCTTTTTTTGTCTATTCCATCAATTTTTTTTTTACGTTGACTATCATACTGTCTACAAATAAAAAGTTTTACTTCTCTCTTTCAAATCGGAATAGCAACCCTTTCTTTTTTGTGCTTTATTACACTGATTAGAATTTCCAGTAAAATTTTGAATAAAGGTGGAGAGAGTTTATTCTTTTTTTTTAAAAATTTTATTTATTTATTTATGGGGGGAAGAGAGAGAGAGAGCCCACGAGTGGGGGGAGGGGCAGAGGGGGAAGCAGGCTCCCCCATGAGCAGGGAGCCCAATGTAAGATGTGATTCCAGGACCCTGGGATCATGACCTGAGCCAAAGGCAGATGCTTAATGGACTTAGCCACCAAGTGCCGGAGAGAGTTTATTCTTGATTGTAGGAGTAAATAATTTAATCTTTTACCATTAAGTATATTAACTGTAGATGTAAATGTTCTTTACCAGTCAAGAAAAATCTATTTTGCTCCTAGTTTGCTTGGATTTTTTTTTTTTAATCTGGAATGGATATTTGATATTTTTTTCTCTCTTTTTTACCCACCTATTGAGATGTCATATGTGTATATGTAAATATGGTGACTTAACACAGACTGATTTTCAAATGTTTAACCAATGTTCCATTCTTAATGGAAATCCCACTTGTTTATTATGTATTATCCTTTTTATATGTTTTTGCTTTCTTTTTGAAAGAACTGCCTTCTTTTGGAATAATTGAGGATTTTCTTTTATGATTACAGTTGATCTGTTGCCTTAACACAAACTCATTGTTTTCTTATTTAAAGTAAACTCTTTATTTTATTTTTTTTATTTTTTAAACTCTTTAGTTTAAAACAAAGTCTTTTGTTATCTTAGTGGTTCTTGAGAGTTTAGAATATGCGTCTTTATCTATGCATACTTTCAAATCAAACAATACTACTTCACTGGTACGATAAAGCTCTTATTATAGAATAAGAGCTTTGGGGCGCCTGTGTGGCTCAGTCGTTAAGCGTCTGCCTTCGGCTCAGGTCATGGTCCCAGGGTCCTGGGATCGAGCCCCGCATCAGGCTCCCTGCTCAGTGGGAAGCCTGCTTCTCCCTCTCCCACTCCCCCTGCTTGTGTTCCCTCTCTTGCTGTCTCTCTCTCTCTGTCAAATAAATAAATAAAATCTTAAAAAAAAAAAAAAAGAATAAGAGCTTTAAAATATTATTCAAAATATTTATTTAAAACATTATACCCCCAGCCTTTGTGCTATTGTTGCCATATATTTTACTTCTCCATGTATTATAAATCCCACTGTGCTTTGGTATTATTTTTGCTTAAATAGCCGATTTTCTATTAAGGAAACTTAAATCATTTTTTAAATGTGGCAACCCATTTAGTTTCTATAACAAATGTTCTTCAATCCTTATTCAGGATTCCATCTGGTAACATTGTTCATCTGCTTGTAGGACTTTAATGTTACTGATTGTATGGTTCTGGAAGTGAGATTCCTTAGGCTTTTGCTTGTGTGAAATGGCCTTTATTTCACCCTCAATTTTAAAACTTATGTTCTCTTGGTAAAAGTCTTGGTTGACTGTACTTTTCTTGTAGTACTTTAAATGTGTTTTCCTACTGTCTTCTATCTTACATTATTTATGATGGGAACTCCTCTATCATCTTTATCTTGGTTCTTTTGTATGTAATAGATCGTTTTCTCTGGCCGCTTTTGATTTCTCTCTTTATCATCGGTTTTAAGCAATTCAGTGATGATATGCTTTAGTGTATCTTTCTTTTTGTTTTTTTTTTTTTGTGTTTGGGTTTTGTTGATTTTTGGATATATGGGGTTTTATTTTTTGTCAGATTTTGAAACATTTTGACCATTATTTTTCCAATTTTTTTTTTTTTTTCCAGTTCTCACAGTGTCTCCTCTCCTTTGGAGTCTCCAATTAAAAAATATTTGGCCTCATAAAATTTTCCCACAATTCAGCTCATGTTCTCTTCATTTTTTTTTAAAGTCAATTTTCTCTGTGTGTTTCATTTCTGATGGTTTTTATTACTAAGTCTTCGTATTCACTTTTTTTTCTCCTACAAGGTCTCTTTTTAATCCCTTCTAATATAATTTGTATATCAAACTTATTCTCATTTCTAGAAGTTCAATTTGGGCCTTTTACTTTTTTTAATTATTTTTTTAAATTTACATCACCATGCCTACTTAATATGTTCAGTCTTTCCTCTAGTTTCTTGAACATATGGAATTCAGTTATAATAATTGTTTTAATGCCTGGACTGTGAATTCTATCCTTTATGTCATTTCTGAGACAGTTTTTATTAATTATTTTTCTTTTCTTCATGAGTCATATATCTGTATTTCTTTGGATGCTTGGTAATTTTTCTCTTGGATTCAGACATAGTATGTTTTATCTCGTTTGTGTGCTGGATGTTTTGTATGCCTGAAAATATTATTGAGATTTGTTTTACAATGTGGTTAAGTTACTTGGAAATAGTTTAAGATTTTGTTGGCAGGTGCTTTATGTTTTGTTAGATGAAACTAGGTCAACATCTAATCTTGGGTACATTTATCTCACTGCTCACTATTCTACTTGATACTCTGTGAATTTTGAGGTTTTCTGCTGAAGATGTATGGGGATATTCCAGCCCTCTGTGAGCCCTCCATACTGTTTTCCTCAATATAGGGTTTCTCAGCCTTGGTGCTGTTGATGTTTTAGACCAGATAATTCACTGTTGTGAGGTGCTCTCCCAGGCACTGTAGCGTGTTCGGCAGCATCCCTGGCTCCTATCTACTTGATGGTAGTAGCACCCTCCCTACAAGTTGTGACAACAAAGATATCTGGAGATATTGCCAAGTGGATCCTTAGGGGCAAAATTGCCCCCAGTAGAAAATGACTACTCTGATGTTTTGGGGCAGCCCTTTCCTTGGTCTCAGGTAGTTTCCTTGCATTTCTGCACTGATCAGTGTGCAGCTGAATGCTTGAGGGTGAGCCTCTGGAGATGTCTCAAGTTCTCCCTCTGTCTACCTCTATCCTCTGTGCTCCTTTGCCCTGTGACTTCTAGCCACATTTCTTGTCCTCAACTTAGGGAGTATGCTTGGCTCTTTTCTGGGTTCCTTCTGTCTGCACTGTAGCCTGGACAGTTTCCTAGGCAGTAAGCTGGGCAATTGTAGGACTCAGCTTGTTTGTTTTTCATCTTTCAGAGATCACTGTCCTTACTGAAGTTTCTTGTGTTTTTTATTATTTAAATAAGATATTAATAGTTAAATTATAATATATTTATGTATAACACATGCGCACATATATATATGTATATATATTTTTTGCTCTATTTACAGTATTCTGGCGTGTTTAAATGCCCTTGTTTTGGAAATATATCCTCTTTGCTCTGTAGTTAGGAGGGGAAAAGACCCTAACATTATAAAATTTGTCTTTATTGAGTGAATGTCTATCTTGTCAAAATTTTTATTCTAGAACTATAGATATAAAAGTTTTTCTTATCTTTACATAAAACCCAGGAACTGACTTGCCACATCCTACTTACAAAAATTAACATGACTTCTGAACTGAATTATTGTATTCCTATCAACAAGAAGCTAAAAGATAAATAAAAATTAAAGGCTAAAAGTGAATTTATATTAACCTTCAGTAACTAACTAGAATTGGAATATTTTAAAAATAAATAGGAGGACTTAAGCAAGTTGGTTGCCAATCATGCATTTTATTTTATTTATTTCTAAAAGTAAAAGTTAATAAATAAATATGTGTAAGCATTTTCAATGTTTTCTGGTATTGTGATAATTCAAACTTGATACCAGTGAAGTTGGGTCATATCCATTAGCTTTTTGGCAGTTCCCTGACTCCACCTGCCCAGTTTGCCACCCCTGTGTAATTGTACAAAGTTCGGACATACTCCACCTTGCTTTGCTTTTCTTGAAGCTTGTTCTCCTAAGAAGAAACTCTTGCTAATGCAATAAATTAATCTGTATTGATTGGTAAATAGGAGCTGATTCTCTTTTACCTTACTTTTTGTTCCAATGTGTACATTTAAATTTAACATGATTCACTGATACCTACTATGTTCCAGGCAGCATTTTATATGCTGAACTATAGCTTCAGCTAATTTCTCCATTTCAAAACATAACAATAATCTTAAGTACTTTAGAAATGTTTTGCATGCAAGAGGGCTTTTTTTTCCATATTTTTGGAATCATCTGGTATTAGTAGTTTTTATTCTGCTTACCATAGAGCCAGTCAGAATTTGGAGAAAAGGCTCATTAAGTGACAAACATACAGAGTGAGATACATATTTACCCTCTTTTTTTCTAAGTGTACAATTGCATATTTTTGTTTGTTTGTTTGTTTGTTTTTAAAGAAAATATTTCAGTCCAAAATTCTCTTGCTGTTCCTTGGGGAAGATAGAGAGTAATTTTCAGAATGGACTAAACTATGCTAGAAATGGCAAAACATAAAATTGTCCTTTATTAGAACGAACTGAGTACACACTGCACCTACGTAAAATCTGTCATCCTCGTATAGCATTTTATATAGAACAGGATGTGCAGCTGTGTTTTTATAACACAGTGAAGTTCCATCATCCCACACAATGCTAGATACTCTTCCAGAGGTCCTGTAATATGCCTCTAGATAAACCACTGGCAATCTTTTAAATTCCGCCTTTCTTTTTCCTGACCTAATTATTTTTTTTCTGTTTAATTATTTTATTCTCCCAGTTCCACTTTCTTACTTATTATTTTAATCAAAATTACTAAATAAAATTCGAGATACATATGTTTTGTATTTCATAATAATGTTCTTAATTTGATATTATTGAATAACATTTATTTCTTAAATTGGAAATTTAATGAAATCTGAGGTTAAATTTCTTTTGTTTAAAATTTGCAGAGACTTTGAGTTCAGCCTTTTCCAAATATTTCTGTTCCCACGTATAACTAGTTCACCATCATTCCCTCACATAAATACTATTGATGTGTTTTCAAACTTGGCCTTGCATCTTCATTTTGTTGCATGCTGGCCCAAGCCAATTTAGCCATTCACAATTATCAATGTTTCTTTGGTTTGTTTGTTTTTGTTTTTAAAAATAGATATCAGTCATCTCTAATATTTAAGTGAGAGCCACAAATTTGCTTTTTTAAAATGCTACTACCTGCTAGTAAATATGATAAAGACAAGTGTCAGATTATTGCTACTTATGGAAACATCTGTTAGGAAACAGTGACAAAAACAGTCATAATTTTCTTATAAGTTCAGTGGAGTGCATGTAGCTCATTATCATTTTAGGAATTCTGGTGAGAATCCACACAAAAGGTGGATTATGTGACAATCTTCTAGCAGCAGAATTTAGTTGCTTGGTTGGAATACAGTGATTGAATCCTTCATTAAAAATCCTTCATTACAAACTGAGGGTTCTAGAGGGGAGGGGTTGGGGGGGTGGGTTAGCCTGGTGATGGGTATTAAAGAGGGCACGTATTGAATGGAGCACTGGGTGTTATACACAAACAATGAATCATGGAACACTATATCAAAAACTAATGATGTAATGTATGGTGATTAACATAACATAATAAAATAAAAAAATAAAAAAAATAAATGGCAACAGTCTAAAAAAGAAAAAATCCATTAAATGTCTGAACCAAGGGTTGAATCAACAGTATTAGGACTGGGGTACTGCTCTGAAAGTTACAACCTGCTGGACAAATCAGGATACTTTGAGTGACACATATCACCAAAGCAAAAGTATTTCTAACATCTGACTTCTTTTGTATTAGTTAACAAACCCACTACAGTAGTTGGAGCTAAAGATAATGGAAGACATTATAATCAGTTCTGGGATTTGAACTCCAGGTAGCTGACCAACAAGTTCTGGACTAGGCATCCCTGATTAGGATCATTCAAATTAACCAACTGTTCTTAAAGTATAGATTAAAGTTAATTTATACACACATAAATGCACACAACACACTCAGCTGAAGCATTTTAGGGTACATTAGATAGCGATATAAGAATATCTACACATATAAAATCCATGTTACAAGTATCTTCCAGATTAATCTCTAAAACAAAGCTTTGTATTTTTCACACTCCCTTCTTGCTCAAAGGTTCAGTTGTCTATTATCTATAGATTTACATCCAACTCCTTAGCCTAGAGAGATGGGCATCCAAGATCTGGTGCCATATACCTCACCAGTCTTAACTGCTACCACTTTTCTAATGATCTCTTTCACTTGCCTACATGACTCTTCCCAGTTTTATTTTTCTCTCATCTTCATCATTATTTCTTCTCCATCTCCATGAGTAAGTAAGATCCCTTATTCTTAATGCATGCTAATGACTCCAACTTTTCTTCTGTTCTCTTCTACACCTTTTTCTGTGCCTAACTCTATGCTCATGGGACTTTAACAACAATCCTGTGTTGCGCTAAAAAGAGGAGCTAAAAGGAGGAGCTAAGTAAGGGAAATAGTAGATGTTTTCAGAGGAGGGAGGGCAAGGTCAAGATGAATAGGGACAGAGATCTTCAAACTAAATGACAGTGACACAATTCATCAGATTCTCTTAAGAATTAGAAGTTTAAATTATTGCACAAATAGCAATTTGGAGAGATAACACAAACCAACCCTAAAAAATAAAATCTAAAAAAAGAAAAGTTTTGTAGAGGACCTCTGGTATTAAGACAAAGTATTCACCTTGCCTGAATGACCATATAGATTATTATTAGAAAACTTGGGTGCCCTCTCCAAATTGTCTTGAAATTCCATAATCCTAATCCCGTAATGATTTTTTCCTTTTTTTGTGGGAATAGAGGATGCTAACATGATAAATATCATTCTTAAGGTATTTCAAAGTTAACTGCAACCTTTCCCCTAAGACATTTACATGTTTTCAGTGAAGGAGAATAAATAACATATGCAGATGCCATATTTAAAATTCATTTGTGTAGAAACCCAGATGGCTTGCCCTTTTTATATATGTATCCCTCCCCACTAGATTAAAGAAAAAATAGTCACACATAATGTAAAACAAGAATTTGCAAGGATATAACTCAGCAGATTTGGGGGCAGGTAGAGGCCCAAACCTTGACCCCAGCAAAATCTAAAAGGTTTAGATTACTACTTTCCCACTTGTTGCACCTTCATTCAGCCCCACTTTGCCTTCTCTCTGATCATCATCATCAAGCAACTTTTGCTCAGAGTTACAGGATCCCCTGACAAAACTGAAATTTCCCCTCTTCGGGCAAAGAACTGAAATCTGTGCAGGTAACATTAGGAAGTTGTTTGAATTTTGACAGGGACTACATCGTTATGTGATACCCTTTGATCAGTTTTGCCTGTAGATGCTATGAAGTATTTTGTTCATTGTGCATAGATGGATCAAAGTACTGTCTATCCCAGAAAGAACAATGTCTAGATTTTGGCAAATTTTAAAACAAGGACTTTAAAAAGAAGTAGAAACTATAATGATTTAGAAGCAAACTTTATTTTTTTCAGAGTCTCCCCAAATGGAAGGGAGATCTACCAAGTGAAAACTTGGAACAAGCAACCAACCATCACTATTAATACCTATATACCCTAAGAGCTTCTGATGGGCCATTCCCAAGGGGAGATTCCATACTCTAGCTCATTCTTCAATGAGGAGGACAATAATTCCCAGCCTATTTTTATTCCATGTTTGGGGGCTTATATCAGCCAACCAAAAAATATTATAATACATATGATTCTACTTGTATACAGTTTTTCAGTGGGCAAAGATAATGTACAGTGACAAAAAAAAATATGACAGTGATAGGCTGGCGCAGTCATGGTGTAGTGGTATGATGTTGATTAGCTAAGGAGATAAGGGAACTTTTTTGAGGTGATAGAAATGTTCTGTATCTTGACTGTGGTGGTAGTTACTGGAATACATTTGTCAAAACTTGTCAAATTGTGCATTCAAAATGGGTATATTTTGTTGAATATAGCTTATACCTCAGTAGAGTTTATTTATACTTTAAACATACATATTAATAATACCTATACAGATATACTTGTATATAATGGAAATATATTCTTATTTTTCTTATTTTTAGAATTATAACCTTGTGTGAGGCTTTTGTACTTTAGTAGGAAACATTCATAACATCACTCTCATTTCAAGTATTTTGATTAAAACTTTTATAACATTTTAAATGCTAGTTCCATTTAATAGTTTTCTTCTGATTTGCTTAGCTTAGTTTATTTCAAGGAAAATTATCATAGGAGGTGTATCTAAATGATTTCTAGTTGTTATTATGTGATCTGGAATATTAACTCCTGAGGTCTATAGAAGCATAATTCAGTAAGGAATGAAAATTTGAGTAACTGGCATGGTTAACCTCACATCAGAAAATGTTTTAACTACTGATAAATGGCTTCCCAATAGAAATCTCTAATTGTTTGTTTTGTCCTAACTTTTTTGCAAATATTAAAAATATTGTGGAAGTACTGATGCTTACGAAGACTTTTAAGACTATAAAAGAAAGTAGAATATTTTAAATAGAAAGACAAGTTTCTACAATCCAAATTTCTTTTGAAACTGTATAAACTTTATTCTGTACAAATTTCAAATTTAGCATTAAATAATTTATTTTGTCTTTAATATGTAACACCGTAAAAATGTTATAAATTCTTATATTTCTCTTCGGTTTTATTTATATTTATCTTTGTCTGCTGCCCCAAAGAAGTTGTCTTCCTGTATTTGTTAACGGTAATTTAGTCTATGAGGTATTAGTCATTTGTAGTGGTGATATCTGCTAGAACTTCTTTATTTTTTTAAAGATTTTATTTATTTGGCAGGGAGAGAGAGAGAACAAGCAGGGGGAGCGACAGGCAGAAGGAGAGGGAGAAGCAGGCTTCCCAGAGCAAGGAGCCCGATGCAGGGCTTGATCCCAGGACCCTGAGATCATGACCTGAGCCGAAGGCAGACACTTAACCAACTGAGTCACCCAGGCGACCCTGGAACGTCTAATTAAAGACAGAAATGAAGCATATTTATATCTATGTATAATAATTAGATCCTTTTCTTATTTGTTTTCATTCTTTTCTTATGAATAATTCTATTTAACACTCAAGCTGGAGATTGAATCTCTTGGAAACTGCACATTGTTTGTATGCTAAACTCTAATTGATAAGGAGGAAAAATATGTTATCTATTTTCTGTGAGAGCTAATAGAGACTTTTCCATTGTGCTTTCTCTCTGTAGTTTCCAGGTCCATATCAGATCTCAGAGTAATGAGAGCACATTGATTTTAATGCCAATCTATTTTGGGAAAGACTGCAGCAGACGTTGTTGGTGTCTCGTGCTGCATCCCTGTACCCCATCTCTGACTCCTGGGAGGGCTCTTCACTAGCATGCTGAGGTTTTCCCAACTCTGCCTCAGGTCTTTCTCTAAGCAGCAGGGACAAGCCCTCTTGGTCCACTGGCAGCTATGGCATCACGGAGCTGGTGGAAGTGCTCACGCAGGGAGAGATGTGGCCACTACAAACCGTAGGAATCCAGGGTTGGTGGATAAAAGCTGCACCTTCCAATCCTTCAGGCACAAGTTTTGAGTATCTGCAGTAAGATTTATCAGATAGTCCCAAGTGGGGTTGAGCACCAGATGCCCACATTGAGGACAAGCGCAATAATTTCTCCTGCATTATTTTTCCTTCCCTGCTTCTTTTTCTCTTCTCCTTCACCCTATCAATCTGGGATCACCTCCCATATAAAATACCTGAACCCAAGTCCTTACCTCAGGCTCTGCTTTCAAGTGAACTCAGACCAAGGCAACTAAGATGACTTCTCCTCTATAATTATTTTTTTTTTTTTGAGGTGGAAGTAAATTCTCTTGACTGTATGTTATTATGTTTAACTGAGAGTTCACAGTTCTCAGCTCTGAGATGAACATTTTGTATTCACACAGTGGAAATGAGGACATTGGCTTGAATTATTGTTCAATTTCTTATTACATGACCTTGAACAAATCATTTTCCTTCTGTGAAGCATGAGTTTGCTTCTTGTAGACTGTGATCGTAATAACTATTATATGATTACATTAAGCTTAAACTAAATAATTTATAGGAAAAATTTTAAGTACAAAGGACTGTATAAATACAAGGCATTTTAAGGACTACCTGACACAAGAAGCTTCTTAAAATATTGCTTTTTAAAATTTAGTTTGTTTCACTCTTTGTTTCTGCTTATGTACATATTTCTCCTGTAAACTTTAAAAATTTTATTCTTAAATAGATATTCATCTATCATATATATAATCCTTTATGTGAATTGCTGAGGTAGCGTATTGTAGGAATTTATTAGCTCAATAACTAAAAAGTTCAGTAATGGTTTCAGTCATGACAGAATATAGGATTCAGGTTCTCTCTCTTTCCCTCTGTCTTTTCTCCCTTCTCTCTCTCTCTTTGTCCGTCTCTCACTTATATTATTTACCTTTGTTGAATTCATTTTTAAGTTTTCTATATATCGTGGAACAAGAGCCTTCTCTGTCTACTGTCTTACATTATCCCAGGTTGACAAACCAAGAGAGATTATGTCTTTCTTGATAGTTTCAGAAAATTTCCAGGTGTGACCCAAATTGGCCTCTTGAATAATGTGTCCATCCATGATTCAATTATTATGGGGGATAGAGTTGTCTGATCTTACAAGTCAGCCAACTCTTCCCCGCCCCTTCCCTCCTTCTCTTTCAGTAAAACATACAAATACATTTACATGTTTGTTTACTACCTGTGTCTCTTCTAAAGGCTGAGAGACCTGGTAATTACATCAGACTTTTTTTTTTTTCCCTTGGATAAAGTGTTGGCCCTGAGTATTCAGATTTATGAGTGCATCATCCTGAAGGTAAATTTCTTTGTATAATAAAAGTGTGAGGAATATGGGAGGGCTAGGTATTAAGAATTAAGCCGTAGGTAGCAAAACTGGGTGCAGACTGGAGACAAATTTTGAAGAATTCTAAAGAGGATATCACGTTATTTCTTATGGTATACTTTTCTCCATGAAATAATCAAGTAATTCTACATCAGATGGTCTCTTGGTAAGTCTTAAGAGAGGTCTCTCGGTAAGTCTTAGGAGAGGACAATTGTGCACATAGAACGGTACAGGGACACAGGGCCTAACAGATTTGTAGAAAGTTTGTTTTATGTTAATAGTTAGCACTCTCCTCTCTTGGAAAGACTGGCTCATCACCCATTGTTCAGACACTGCTCTGCACAGGGATCTTTTAGATTCAGAGTGAAGACACTGGTGTTAATTGTTCCAGTTTATCCCATTTCTTGATTTTCTCTTTGAGTCACAAGCAGTGAAAGCAGAATGTGCTCCAAGCATAAATTTATTATTGTTTCTTGTATCTTAATAACATATATTGGGGCAGATGCTGTTTGTTACTTTACTTTATTCTCTTCCTGGGCACACAGGAATAGTCTGTATTTCCTTGCTGTTAGGTTGTGTCACTGAGATTGAGTTTTGGCCAGTAAGATGTGGACATTTATTATGTGTACTGTTTCTTGGCCTGGACTTAAACAAAACAAAACAAAACAAAACAAACTTCCTGCACAAATCCCCAGATCAGACTTTCCCTACTGTGGTGACTCTGGAGGCCAAGGATTACAGATGTGTAACTACAAAGTAGAGGAAGGTTGACTGATCCACATTAAATCACACATATAAAATATAAATTTTTATTAAGCCTTTGAAATTTCAGGATTTATTTTTTGCAACAGAGTTGCTTACTCTAACAAATACGTTATGCCATTAGCCTAATCACTGTGTACATATGACTGAAAATAAATAAAATTCAATTTGATAATAAGCTTCAGGATTTCATCAGTGCTTTTTATTATCAATTTGCCAATAAATGTCCTTTCGGGGTCAAAAAAGCATCCATTCCCCTCATGAAAATTGCTTGATTCTTTTAGAATTTCTCTTCTCATACATTGTATTCTGGCCTTATTCTCTTGTGTATACCCCTAAGCTTTCAAAGAGTATTGCTCTATTTCCTTATTCATTGGGAAATATTTTGCTACATCTCAATTCCATCATTTCTTTTCTATGTTAATTTCTTCCTCAAAATGACAACATGGGTTCTGATTTCTTTCTTCATCTTCTGAATGCCTAGATCTCTTTAATCATTCCATTAACATGGACACAAATTAGGAAACTGATCTTACAATCCTTTAGATTCAATCATTTTGTTATTATTTTAATTCAAGTTAAAGTTAAATATAGTAAAAGCAATCATTAAAGGTAATCTAATGCCAAAGTATATTTTTTCATCAATATTACTCTAAAATATTCTTTTTCACTGAATATACATACTTTTTTTTTGTCTATTCTTTTTTTTTAAGATTTTATTTATTTATTTGAGAGAGAGGAAGACAGAGAGAATGAAAGAAAGAGAACACAAGCGAGGTGAGGGGCAGGGGGAGAAACAGACTCCCCACTGAGCAGGGAGCCTGATCCCCCAGGTCGATCCTGGGACTCCAGGATCATGACTGGAGCCAAAGGCAGACACTTAACTGACTGAGCCACCCAGGCGCCCCTTGTTTGTCTATTCTGAGAATTGTCAGTGCTTTTGGCCCAGTTGCCTCAGCCCACTGAAAGAAATACTGGTACTTCTTGAATTTGTAATTTAAAATTTTTCCCTTGTATTCCCAGCTTTGTATTATACTTACAGCTCTGCTTTCTTCTTACATTATGTACCTCTCTTTTTTAATCATCCAAGATTCTGTGTAATGCTTCCTTCTTTTCTTATCTAGTCCAGGTGTTTTTCTTTTCCCTCAGTATCAACTTTCCTTAGAAAGTCTTTTGATTATCATCATAATTTATTTTTTTCACCTTTATGTAACTCGGTAATATCAAAGTGATATTTTATTTCTCATTTGTTTTGCTAATGTCTAATTATTTTGTCTTATGTTTTTTCTATAAGAATCTTTATTGCACATAGATTTAATATTGTCTCTTATCCGAACTTTCCTGGAGGAAGCACTGCATTGTATTGTAACTTGTCCCAAACTACAAATGTTTCAAATGTATAAGTGCTGGCCCTCAACTTCTATTGTAATGAAGCCTAATGCAAATATCATGTGACTGTTCATGCTGCTTTTCTGTTTTATTTTGTTTTTTTAAGATTTTATTTATTTATTTGACAGAGAGAGGCAAAGCGAGAGAGGGAACACAAGCAGGGGCGGAGGCAGAGGGAGAAGCAGGCTTCCCGCTGAGCAGGGAGCTCGATGTGGGGCTTGATCCCAGGACCCTGGGATCATGACCTGAGCTGAAGGCAGATGCTTAACAACTGAGCCACCCAGGCGCCCCTGCTTTTCTATTTTTCATAAGTCTCAGTAGAGTGTATAGTTTCTGGTAAATTCTTAATCATTTATTAAATCAGACTAGATTAGAGTAAATTCACATTTATACAGGTGAGTATAATAATCATAACAATTGATGAAAATATAAAAATCTTTACATATAAATTAATATTCTTTATAAAAAAGAAAGAAAAAATATAATACACATTGCAATCTAGTAAAAGGAACAACTGAATTGGAACATTTTTAAACAGCAGAACTTCTGAATGTCACAAACATCATGGTTGCATGAAGAGCATTGGTGTAATGGTTAAGTTCTTAACTTTTGGAGCCAGATCAGGCTTCATAGCTTATTCCAAATATACTGCTGTGAGACATTAGTACAGTAATTAAACTCCCTATGACTCAGGCTTTAATTTTTTTTTTTTTTTTTTTTTTTTGGTTTGTTCATTTTTGTTTTTCATCTGTAAAATGGCAGGAGTTACTTCACAGGCTCTTATGAACACTTAGTATGTTAATATTTGTGGTACATAGTAAGCAGTGTATAAGTGTAAACTCTAATTTCAAGTCTGTATTGGTTATTTGCCTTGCCACTACTGTCCACTCATGAGAATAAATACAAAACTAGATTTTCTCAGGTATGCATTTAGGCTATTGTCTGCAAAAGCCTGAGGCAGTGACTTCTAGAACATTCAGATTGATTTTGCTTTAACAACACCTAAAAGGATTTTTTGAAATTTGGGGTGTGGAACACCACTAAGAGAATTGTCTGGGGGTGGGGGTAGGTGGGGAGAAAAATTGGTTAAATTACATGCAATTTTGTGAAACATTTAATTAAGACAATTAAGCATGGTGGTATTTAAAGGCAAAGTTTCCTATCTTGGGATGGGTACTGATCACAGGTGGTTACAGAGTATTTTTGAGCTATTTTAGACATTTTTTCCACTTCCACTATCTCCTGCTGTGTCATCCTGCTGTTCATCACCTTTCTGAAAGCTTCTGTGATGTTCATCTTAGGAGTAACAGGTATCTACACTAATCCTCTTACATACAAATGTCTTTACTAAAGTACATAAGGTCCACATGGCTGTCACTATTATTCCAGTTGCCTCTCTTTCCAGTATGCTGGTGATGCGGGCTCCAAGAACCCAGGTGAGGGTCCCATAGGACCAGCCAAGATGCTTCTTGGCTTCACATAGGATAAAAATCAAATGTGATCCAGGGAAAATGAAAACAGTTTATTGAATAGCATGAGTGACAGAGAATAGCAGCAGATGGAGTGTCTGGGAGATTCAGAGAGGAGAGAAGAATGAGTCTCATTGTTGATTAGAGCTAGGGGTTTATATTGGGAAAGAGTCTAGAGTATGTGTTCCTTCAGGAATCCACACTAGGGTCCAATCAAAAGCAAGTGTCAGGTGAACAATAGGTGTTATTTCATAAATTACTAAGGTAGGGGTGTTGAAGCTAGTGTTAGCCGAAGGTTCGTTTGAAGCTAATGTCCTCGAACATATTTGGGATCTGGCTCTTCTTAGGTGTTATCAGGTGTTTCGGGCCTAGGACAAAACTCAGAGTGATTAACTTTCTTGCTTCCTCCTTGAAGTGGGAACATAGCTTCTTGGCTTATTTAGAGGCAAAATATGGAACATGAGTAAATGGGGCCTAGCAGAAAAAAACCAGCAGAGATGGGGCCTTTCTAAAATGGAGTCCTTTCAGCTTTCCTACCTCACTGGGATGCTGGGCAACTGGGGGGCTGGTGTGTTGTATTTATCAGTTTCCATGGTGTAATTATTCCTACCAAGCCCAATTTAAAGCTACCAGTGGTTTCAAAGTTGATACATAAAATGCCAGAGCCCTCAACAATCAACTTGTGGGAACCAGTCCGAGCTGCCCCCCTACCCAGTGCTGATATTTCTCTTTTCATATGTAGGTTTTTTCAAAGTTTCATGAATGTGAACAAGAGTGAAGTTTCTCCTAATACCAGCTTTAACTTCTGCAACTTTTGAGGGACCAAAAAGGAATTTGCATAATTTCTGATGGGATGAAAATACTTCTGGGCAAAGGGATATTAGAAGATTATTCTTTAGACTTTTTCTTGTGTCCTACAGTAAAGAGCCCATATCATAATTACAGAGCAAGCTCAAAGGGACAGCATGTTTTTGAGGATTTTGCAACCAAGAACTGGGGCATAGGGATGGGAGCAGTATCCATTCTTTCCTTTCCTTCCTCTATGGGCTACAGAAAACACATGGAAAAATAATGGAGGTAGAGAATCTTATTATATTTTCATTCAGAATGCCTAGCACAGCTTGGCCTTTCCTCTCCAATATCCCTGCAATTCTCCCTTAAGTATTCTGAGGAAAACTTTGAAATAATTAAACTACAATTTAATGCATTGCAGCTGTCTTACTAGACTTGCTCACAACCTTCTTTTAATGACTCCTTTCATTATTCTATTCCCTTTACCCACTTATATTTTAGCAATAATTGCCTTTAAACAGAACATGAGTTGATGGTAACAACAGTAACAAAAAAATGTTATTATTTTCTGTTCACAACAATGCAAAATTAGAGGCAAAGATTGTTTCATTGTACTTACCTGATTACCCTACTTAAAATGGGGGAGGTTTACATTCCTTTCTATAGAAAGAAAGAAATAATACTAACTGCCTAGCTAGTTTAGCAAAACATGCACAGATTACATTTTATATGACATCCAGCAGTTGAAGAAGGGAGAAATTAGTACTAAATTCTGGAAGAAAAAAAAATGTCATTCTGAGATTCCCAATAGCAGATTGATTCTTCATGTTCATAAGTTTCGGATATTACTTAGTGATTTTAGTGGTTGCTGATTGACTTGTTCCTATATCCGAGTCTTACATTGACATTATGCTCACTTGATTCTGAGCACTGAAGCTGAAAACCAGTCAGTTTAAGGGCTGAAGGAATAATGCATAGATAAAATCATGCTGTTCCTTCATATACATAAAACCTTTCTCTAAATAACACAGGACACTTGGGACATGTTACCTTGCTCATCTCTGTAATAGTTTGATTAAACTAATTAGATAGATATTGCTTCATTAAAGGGAGATGTAGGGTCTCAAGAGAGGTGGTCATTTCTCAACTCCCTCCCAATGTTCAAGCAGGGAGATGAATGATCTCTTTAGGATTCCCCTGTGAGGCTGGGCCAGATCTGACCGAAGAAATCAGACAGGATTGGGATGGAAAAAACTGAGAAGCAATAAATTGATAATATTACATTGAATGATAAAATTAATATGTTAAAAATCAAGTTGTTTTATTCAAAGATATAATTTTAGAGAAAATTATCTATTGCTAATTTGTTGGGTCAAACTAGAAAAAGCAGGATGAAAATAATGAAATTATGTACCTCTTTCCTGCAACAAAACACGCTGCAAACCAAAAGCAATTTTGAAGCATTTGGTATGTTATATAAAGCACTAAGGGAGGTACTTCAGAAATTAAAGTTACATTTTGTTTTTATGGTTCTTAACAATGATCAAAGACAATAAACATTCAAAATGACATAAAGATAATTACATAACAGTGTATCGGCAAACACATTGATTACATTGGTTATCTAACTGTATACAATTGGCCAATATCACTGATAGATAACTTTCTGCTCTATTTGAACAGATAATCTCAGATCTTTCTAATTACAATAGCATTACTTAATCCTGCAGGATCCAGCTAGCATTATTCTATAAATCAGCAATATATATTCCTCAGAAACATGAAAGTTCTCTTCCATTCTTAGCAATGTGCAGATCAATTTTCAGGAGTCATTCTGACTGAGCAATTTGATTGCATCTTAAGAGGTTAAAACTCCTCTGGCAAGATATGCTGATTTATTGGTTTCAAAATGGAAATGAAAATTCTAAGTGCTGGATCAGCAAAAGCAAGGCACAGAAAGCTGGTGACCTTCAGGACTCTTGAGATTCAGTGTTAAGGTGGCCTGATCCCAAACTCAGGGAAGGAATTGGTTCCATAGGCCTGAAACAAGCTTTAATGCCTAAATTGCAAATCCTGTGGCTGGGCTTTCAGAGAAAATTCAGGGTGGGCTATCTGGCACTGCTGCTGAATTGAACAAATCCAGGAGGTAAAATGTGAATGTTGTTTATATTTAGTCTGTGCAAATTGTTCCCCCTGCAGCAAAATTTCAATTTGACTTTTGTGCTATAGAACTGTGTAATATGGCAGCCCTGCTTGGACATACTTCACTGACATATATCCACACTCTTCGATCTCTTCCCTAAACCATACCTACCTTCGATCTCTTCCCTAAACCATACCTATCCCGAGCAATAATGTGTTTATTTCTAATGATGCTCTATTTGGGGTCTCTGTTCCTGAGCCGTCAGAATAACTACACAGTAGTGGCATGCCCAAATGTAACAAATGACAAGGCATGAGCTGTGTTTCTGTGCTCTGAAGCTAAGTTCCTCAGCTAGGGAAATAATGTAATTCAAATTTTGGGACGCATGCATATACATCATTTTGGAATCTCTTAATATTCATAGTACTCCAATAACATTAGGTATAAACAAATTGAGTATTAGAGTCTCTGCTTCTGAGATGTTTGCTTCCGAAATGATTTTACAAACACATTTTTAAAGCTTAAGTAAATGGTATTCAGTCCATGGGTCATAGATTGCTAACCTTTGATCTATAGGATAATTAAGTGATCTAAAACAATTTCTAAAAATGAGAAAACAGTAATTCAATATATTGACTAATAAATAGGTTTTGGTCATTTTTCAGCTAAGACAGGCTTTGTTGATTTACAAGGAGGCAGAAGATATTGGCAGCAATGCATATCAACTTCCATTTGATAAACTTTCTACAAATGTTGGAACTTTGCAACAGGTCACAGGCTTTAAAGTCTGGCCTCAGATTGAGAGTTACTAGGGACTGAGCTGTATCTTCATTATGATTATTGTAATCTGGTAAATCCTACTCCCTCCCCCAAAATGAGAGACAAATCTGTGACTATATCAATTCACACTACGTCAATTCAGCACAACACACAAATAGCTAATATTATATATATATATATAATTTTCAATTTTATTACATCACCTATCACATCACAGGGGAGAAGCAAGTTGCTTTTATGGGTGTGTATCAACTAGGTGACGTAGATTTGAATTTTATCCCAACAAGGGCTAATTTGCCTCAATTCCTTGAATTCTGTTTTGCTATTAATGGGTGCTAATAAAAAGTTCTTATTTTTCTGTTTTTATATGTCTATTGTGTTTGAATGAAATACTATATTCTATTTTCAATGATCATCTTTCATTTTGTGTATTTGCTGAATGTCTCTCTGCTAAGCATTGGAGTCTGGAATGCAGTGCAGATTTTTTATGTGATAATCTAAATAAAATGACAGTAAGTCATTTTACATGGATGTCTCTCTTTTTCTTAAGAAAAATAAGACCTTATTAGTTTCTGTTCAGGCCAGCTTTCTTACTCCTTTTTATTTTCAAGTATTTGTTGAATCTAAAAACAGTATTGAGATACCCAACCTATACAAAATACTAAGGAATGGAACCACGCATAGATCACATAGAGCTCCCTACCTCCTTTACTGCCCAGACTTTATAGGGAGTAAAGAGCAGCCTGTGACCCCTGGGTGGCACAGTCTGTTAAGCATCTGACTCTTGATATCGGCCTACATCTTGATCTCAGGGTTGTGAGTTCAGGCCTCGCATTGGGCTCCATTGCTGGGCGTGGAGCCTACGTTAAAAAGAAAAAAAAGTAAGAAAGAGCAGCTTGAACTTAAAGACAGCAGAGAATAGCTGAGATATTATTAAAGGTTTTCTCAAAAGTTGAATGCAGATAAGTCATACAGAAGTGTTTCTAAAATTTGTGTTAGGCATGTTTCTCTCTCTCTCAGGAGCACCTAGAACACTTTCCTCTTTGTCTTGCCCACACAGCTCCTTCACTGCAACCCAAGTCCCCTCTGCTTGTGAACTGTATCTTACTATTTGCTGTTCAGGCATACCACAATATTCCTCCTACACACTGACTGTGTACAGGCCTCAAGATATACATTGTATGCATATTATATGTATGTGTCTCTGCCATGAGACCTGACCACTTTCCCAGGGTTTAAGCCTCTTTACATATATGGAAGATATTTCTTTCCATTAACATTAAGGTGGATGCAGTCTGATAAGGGGCATAGGATACCCTCAAATTAAAAAAATATCATGAAAAGTGAGGGTCTGGTAAATTAGTAATAACAAGAAAAATGTCACCAACTAGCTTAAGCAAATCAGAAGGAAAATTTTCTTTTGATACCTCCAAGGTCTTGCATTTTTTCTCATATCTTTCTTGTTTTTACTTTCTTATGCTTTTTACTCTCTTTAAACATCACTACCAATTTCTCTTAATAGCTTTGATGAATTTATAAAATGTATATATTTTTTTCCATATTGAGGCCAATATTATCATGACAATGTTTCTCATATGGACTGAGGAGCTGAGTCATTGTGAATGTAATTCAGGATATTATCTGCTAAGTGTAAGAGGGAAGGGGTATGGGTAGTTCAGGCTGAAGAGCTGTAGAAGCAGTATGCGTATAATATATAAAAACATAAGAACTTTGCCTTGTAATTAAGAAGAAGCATCAGTTCTATTTAGGCAGTGAAACAGAGCTGTGGTTCATTGAATATAGACAGTAATTGATGGGTGCCATGAAATCCCTTTCAATGTGTCCCTTAAAATGACCATCAAGTGACCAAAGATTCCTAGGTTAATTTGGTATCCAAGCAAGTTTTGCTTGCAATTGTTTTGATTGAAAAATGATGATATCAGGTAAAACCATTTTCAATAATTTTGTTTTGCATTCACTTGTCTCTTCATTTATTCATTCATATAGTTAATACATCTTTGTGATGATTTTTCTTAGTGCCAGAAACTGCATTAAATAGATATGGCCCAGGGTACCAGAGACCACAGGGACAGACAGACACAAAATCAATGAGAACAGCTAGAAGTATAATTATGAGTTGTGATAAATGTTATGAATGAAATGGGTTTTTTTTTAATAAAATGAGGACGCCTAAATGACCTTATAAAAGAAATATTATATAGTGATTAAGAACTTATCCTCTGAAGTCTGCCTGGGATCTTGTTCCTCTACTTCCAAGCTTTATTATATTGGGCAAATTGCCTGATTTTGTTGTATATCATTTTCTCACCTATTAAATGGTAATAACATAGTGTTTGCTTCATAGAGTTAAATAAGGATGGAAAGAATTAATATGTAAATGTATGTCAATTTCTTAAAGCAGTAACTGGGAGGAAAGTTAGTGAGTTCTGAATGCATATCTGCTATTATAATTCAGATGATCAGGGAAGTCCTCTATAATGAATTTCTATTGATGTTTCTAGAATTATTTTATGTATAACCTGTGTTTGTCCTGATGCAGCTCACATAAAATGAAAGAGGGCTTAAAATTGTTGGTGTTCCTTTCTTAATGATAGCAAAATGCCCCTTTCATATGTGGGCTAGCCAGTGATTCACGGGAAGTTTCAATGATAATTTTATTTTTAATTGTTACAGATTAATGTAAATCTCATTGAATGACTATTTGATTGCCTCTCGGTTTTGCATAAGAGTCTTTTCTTATGAACCCCTGAATAGAGCAGATTTTATGATGTCGTTCTATATGATAGAAATTGATGATTATTTAAAACATTAATTGATCAAGTCATACCAAATTTGCATTGTGAAAACTTGGCTTATGAGGAAAATGTCTGTATTTGAAAGTATGCAACAAAGGCAATGTTTTGCGAATCTTCCATCTAGAGAGTAGAAATTAGGGCTTTGGGAAGGCATTCATGCAAGCTTTGAAATTCTTTTAGTAGGAATTTGATGCAAGATGTTAGACCACTGAGAATAATTTTTTTTGAGAACCCTGACTTTTGTTCTGCTAAGAATCTTTGTGTACTGATGGTCTCAAAGGAGTTTTTGTTAACCTCTCCCATTTCCTACACTGGGTATGATTCAGGGAGACCTTTGTTGTTTAATATGCTTTCTTCTGGAACAATTCTCAATCTGCCAGATCTTCCTGGTGAGTGAGATAGGGAGGAGCTTTGATTTCTTGACTGTGTGGTACAGTTTATATGGAGCAAGTTTCTTTTCTGAATAGGCCTTGAGTGGCCTGAAAGAGATAGACTGTACCATTGAAAGGACCCAACTTACTGCTCTCTGGGAATAATTCATCCATTCATCCACTCAGAGAATTGGTTAATAAAGTATTTATTTTCAGTATACCCACAGCTTTTTTCCTTTCAAGGGACTCAGAATTTGTTTGTTCGTTTTGCTTTGGGTTTTGATTTTTATACCCTAATCTACCACATCAACAATGGTTTTTATAGGGCCCCTTTGCAAAGATACATGTTTTAACTGGGTTTGTGATTATTTATTCATTGATTGATTGATTGATTGATTGATTTAGCTAAAGTTGATTGCAAAACAAATGTAGGTATGGCAAAGGGAACTTGTGCTTAGTAAATCCAGAGAAAAACGAGAGGAAGATTTATACATGTAATAAATATGAGATCCAGATAAGCAGAGGCCATTTTTTGTATCCCTCACACTACCTATTTTGTGCCTGTCATGTAATAGAATTTCAGTATATGTTACAAATCAGTTGAGTTAATATCATGTCCCCAACTCACCCTTTTCAGAACACATAGGCCATTCATTTTAATGGGTAACTGAATAATGTGAAATTTATTGACAACAATGTTGTTTGTATCTTTAAAGACACTTATTTGAAATAAAGACACAACGATTACAAAAAGCAATGTGATTTTCTCTATGTTGCTCATTGAAACTAAAGGGAAAAATAAGCAAACAAACAAAATAATTAAAATGGACCATCAATTAGTTTTAGGTCCCTCCCTTCCTTCCTTCCTTCCTTTTTGTTCCTTTTTTCCTTTCTTTCTAACTGAAAACTACATTGTTAATTTCTATACTTACAAAGGGTGCTCTTTCATGGTCAAAAGAGTAACTAAGATTTGAGTTACAGAGAAGAAATGTTAACAGATGTCGGAAATCCTGATCATAGTGAAATAATCATACATTAGAAATCAAGTCCCTTTAAAACATTTTAGACTAAAATAAAACATATCATGACTAGTCCTCACTGTTTCACTTCAGGTTATAGATAAAAACACCTTTAAATATTCTTCTCATCAATAAGTCCTTTAATAAAAGGTCTAACGATACTCATTGCCAAGCAATGAGAACAGAGTTTTGGGTAGAAAATTACATCATACCCTGAAGATGCCCCCATTCTGAGAGTATTTATAATGATCATTTCATCGGTTTATTCATTCATTCATTTTAAAAAATCATCAGTGATTGTAGAGTGGTGAAAGAAACAAAGTCTCTGACTTCTTAGAGCTACTGGGGGATCATAAAATAAATACATAATGTCAGCTTGTGATATAAGCTATGAAAAAAGAAATAAAACAGGTGATAGACTCAGAGAATGAAGAGATTGGCAGGGTCCTGATATGGCCTTGATGTTTATGGAAGGTCTCTCTGAACAGATGACTGTGATGGCTCTTTGATATGTTAATTTAGCTAAGCTACTGCCCCCAGTTATTCAGCCAAATAGTAATCAAGATGCTCCTGTAAAGAAATTATGCTGATGTAATTAAAGTTGCTCATCAGTTGACTTTAAGTAAGTAATTATTCTGGATGGACCTGACTTAATCAGTTGGGAGGCCTTAAAATGAGAATTAAAATCAGTCTTTCCTGAGAGACAAGACCAATTCTCAACAATTTGACAACAATTTCATGCCTGTGGAGTTATAGTCTACTCATGATCTTCCCTTTCTGATGGCCTGCCCTACAAATTTTAGACTTGCTAAACCAGCTCCACAATCACATAAGCCATTCTCTAACAAATTTTCTCTCTCTTAAAAAAAATTTTATTTATTGCTTCTCTGATTGAACTCTGAATATGTTAATATTGAAACAAAATCCTCAGTAAACTGGGGAAATTAGTCATTTTAAGGTCTTCAGTCTGAATCTTTTAGGCAGTGGGGTAAGAAAGACCTCGAGGCAGAAATGAGAGGTAGAGGAAGCTGAAAAAGCCCTGTTTTTAATGTGCATCTATGGATTGGAGTCGTATATTGTTGATACCGATAAAAACAGTGATGAGATCTTGTAGGGCTTTGTAGTCCATGCGAAAATTAAGAGATTTTATTTCAGTATAAGGAGGGTTTAGGTCACTGGAGGGTTTTGAGCCATGAACTGGTGTGCTCAGATGAATACCATAAATATCTGCTGCTGTATGAAAAATAAATCCTGGGAGTCATGATCAGCATGAGGAAGACTTGGGAGGAAGCTATCACACTGGAGTCTTTGATGGTGGTTGGGCTAGTGGCAAAAAGTGAATGCTTAGGGATATAGTTTAGTGACAGAGCTTGCAGGGATTATAGTTGGATTGGAATGTGTAGGGTAAGGGAGAACAAGGAATCAAGGACTAAAAGAAGCCTGAGAAGCTGGATGAGATATTATTTACTGAGAACAAGAAGATAGAGGAGGGGCAAATAGGTGAGAGATACTGAAATCCAGGGAAGAAGCGGGGGAGTTCATCTCTGTGACAAGAGAAACGTCAGAGTCTGTGGTTCTAGATGCAGGTAGATTGGGAAGTGTGGTTTAGGGAGAGTATGTAAATTCTCTTCCCATTGCTTCTATGTTTCTATGAAATAAAGGAAAAACCATCTCCGTTGCAGTAATATCCATGATGTGGGTTAGAACACCCAAAAGTAGCCGCTTGAAAGAGCTTCGGGGAAAAGTGTGCTCAAGACAAGGGGGGTTGGTTTCTTACGCAGATTGTGGAAACAATATCTATGCCACAGAGGTAGGCTGAGAGGTAGCTGTACAAAGAGCTCATGAAGATCTGTCTCCTAAATCTTGAAGTGGACAGTGTTATAGCTGGTGCTGTCCCTGGAAGAACTGTGAGAGGCAGGAGCTTCACACTGAGCACTGTGAACGTTTTCTGTCAACATCTTTCTGTGTTATCTTTTCAACGATCTGGAGATAATTTGTATAATTGACATTATGTAGGGTCCATGTACATAAGGACCAAGGGAACGTTTGGGTTAAGGGTGATTTTACTCCTTAAGAGTAAAAGACTCTTTACTCCTTAAGAGCTCCTGTGGCGCTCTTTCATTGCCTATACCCCATACCCTTTACCAGCACCATAATAGCTCAAACTGTGCTATACTTCCAAGAAACGTCAATGAAAGGAAACTGCTATAGTAAAGAGAGAGACACTGCAGCCCCAACGGCTACCACCTACACTCAAGCCATTCATCAGACCCTGATGCCACTACTGTTGTCACTAGCACCCCCGTTACACAGAGTTGCCAGCACATAGCCGATGCCATACCACTGCATTGAAGAGAATCCATTTCTCCTGTGTCTGTAATCATTTGTTTCTTTGCTCTTGCATCCCACAGAAAGCATTACGTGAACGACCCTCTTAAGTTCTTTTCCTTTTTAATTGAAGATTTCCCTGGGATACCTGTGGGCCCGTGAGGATGGGAGTGAGTGCATGGGACAAGTCTGCACAGAATATGCCATATTGTACTTAGCATTTCCCTTCATTCAACCAGAGACCACTGTGATTGGACAAAGATTTTGAGACTGACTTCTTTCACTTAGAGTTTATAAGGATATTTATATTAGACTCAAATACCACTAAGCTCCTATGAGTTGCACAGGAAATGCTTTATGCCATAGTTGCCTTGGTACAAAGAAACACAAAGTTTCAAGGTACAAAGAAGAACAAGTTTTATTCAGTGGAATTATGTTGTAATGGAGATCTTCATTTAAATGCAAATGACAGATACCCTATAAATACAAAGATTTTTAAAACAGGCAAGCAGCAAAAGTCATACATTCAGGAACATCTTTAGAAGATACTTTTAAAAAATATATTTATTTATTTGAAAGAGAAGGAGCACGAGTGGGGGGAGGGGAAGAGAGCCGAGCTCAATCCCAGGACCCCGGGATCAGGTCCTGAGCCAAAGGCAGATGCTTAACCGACTGAGCCACCCAGGCATCCCTTTAGAAGATACTTTTTAAGTAAATATATCTGAATTTCTTCTTCACAGATTCAGCCTATGAAATGGTGAGTTGTTCATGAATTATTTTGAAGAGATTTTGATATACTAATCAGCTAAATAGATCTGTCAGTGCAATTATTATTTAGAAACATTCAGATCTGATTGGCTTATTGAAAATTTGTCACACATATCTGAAATGACAAATTCATTACCTAAAGCTATTCATTCCTACACTTTTAAAAAAAATTTTTTTGTTAGTTAATCACCATACATTACATCATTAGTTTTTGATGTAGTGTTCCATGATTCACTGCTTGTGCACAACACCCAGTGCTCCATGCAGGACGTGCCCTCCTTAATACCCATCACCAGGCTAACCCATCCTCCCACCCCCCTCCCCTCTAGAACCCTCAGTCCGCCCCTCAGAGTCCATCATCTCTCATGGTTCATCTCCCCCTCCGATTGCCCCCCCTTCATTCTTCCCCTCCTGCTATCTTCTTCTTTTTTTCTTTTTTTCCTTAACATATATTGCATTATTTGCTTCAGAGGTGCAGATCTGTGATTCAACAGTCTTGCACAATTCACAGCGCTCACCATAGCACATACCCTCCCCAGTGTCTATCACCCAGCCACCCCATCCCTCCCACCCCACCCCCCACTCCAGCAACCCTCAGTTTGTTTCCTGAGATTAAGAATTCCTCATATCAGTGAGGTCATATGATACGTCTTTCTCTAATTGACTTATTTCGCCCAGCATAACGCCCTCTAGTTCCATCCACGTCGTTGCAAATGGCAAGATTTCATTCTTTTTGATGGCTGCATAATATTCCATTGTATATATATACCACATCTTCTTTATCCATTCATCTGTCGATGGACATCTTGGCTCTTTCCACAGTTTGGCTATTTTGGACATTCCTACACTTTTATATACATTAATGTTATTATATTACTTACTGTCTGGAGTAGTAAAATGGATAGTTTTTATTTTTGCTCTTCTTAAATATTCTATCATATAACATGCTTTACAAACACTTTTATTACTTCTGAGATGGAACTTATTTTCTGGGAAAGAGTCAAGATTTTGCTTTTATTCTGAACTTTTGTCATAAAAGAAAACCATGTATCAAGGTCAGAAGAGCTTACTCCTGATCCAGACCTCTATTTTGAGGAAGCCCAGGTCACTATCAGGTGGCCTCTACATACAGTTTCTTGATTAAACTGAAACAATGGGTAAGCTGGATAATTGCTAAGAATATTGGCTTTCTGTCTTAAAAAACTATGGGTCTCCAAAATTGCCATGCAATAACTCTGTACTTCCTTGGTCTGTTCCTGTGGAGCTCTTTCATTGCCCATAGTAAGGGTCCTTTCTGGATTGAATAACATTGGCTAAGATTGGATGGCTTCAGAAGACTAGATAAGAAATGTTTACCAATATACCAGACATCAAACTCCTACCTTAAATGCTATCAAATTTAAGCTCTTATCACTTTATTTTTTTCCTTGATAAATTTTCTATACTAATTATTTTGAATCATTTTCTCAGTTAGTGTGTTTTGGACTATTGCAGCTGTTTCGTGATAAAATATTAAAACCTACATTTTGGCATCATCTGAATTTTTTGTGTGTGTGTTAGGTAATATTTTCAATGCTATTAGGGAAAATGATGATCTGATTCATGAAGTGATGGTGGATTAAAAATAAGGCATTGATTTTTATCTCTTCAAAATGCTTAAGAAGAAAAATGGAAGACAACAGATGATAAAAGTCATAGTTAATTTTGTCAAAAGGAAACTGGTTGTCTATATTAATCATAGTTCTTATGATTAAGCCACTCAAATTACCTTGAAGGAGAAGAAAACAAAAAAGTAGGAATAGGATGAAAAGGAGGAAAGAATTTAGTAGAAGGTTACTGAAATATTTCATGGACCCTGAAGAAAGATGTATTTCTAATCCCCTCAGGAACTGAAACTGTTTTTTATTAATTCTATTTTTACTAAATATAATTATTAAGTACAATAAAAATTACTAACTTTTAGCATTTTAGTTTCTTTGTTCTGGTTTTTGAGAAATTATTATCTCTACTTTTTATTAAATATTTGCTTCATTATTTTCTTCTTTTTCTCTGAAACCAGGTTTCGCTCCATTCTCAAGAAGACTTACAGAGGCTATAGACTTTGAAACCTACTTGCAGATCCCTAAGAGAGAAAGATATGGTGAATCCAGCCTGAATCGAGTGCCCATTTTTGGTCCAATCAGTGATGACTAGAGGTGGGTTTCACACAGTGCAAATATGACAGAAGGTGCTCTAACTCTGTAGGATGGGAGGGAAATTTTCAGAAAAATAAAATATACCATGGGTTGATCAAACATCACAAGATTTCTTTTTTTAATATAACATCAACTTTCAGGGTAAAATTACCAATACCTATGTTAATGACCCTTTGTTAATGATGGTTCTAATTGAGACCTCTGTCCAGGAAATGATTTGATCACAAGTGAAGGGTAACCTTGTAAGGAGAGGACATATCTTATTGTATCTTAATTTTGACTGTGATATGGATGACTTTTGTTTGTTTTTTATGATAAAATTTGGAAGATTCTATAATGGCCATTGTGTTAGAATTCTAAAGAGAACCAATAGGAAATAGGATGGGGTTGCAGGGAGAGAGAGACAGAGAGAGAGAGAGAGATTGATTTTAAGGAATCAGTTCATGTCATTTTCAGAGATGGCAAGTGGCAAGTCCAAAATCAATAGGGAGCTCCTGGTTGGTGATTCAGGTAAGAGTTGATGTTGCATCCTTGAGTTCAGAGGCTGGAAATTCAGGGAGAATTTTTATGTTGCCATCTTAAGACAAGATTCCTTCTTCTTCAGGAAACCTCTGTCTTTTGAACACTTCAAACTGACAGGATGAAGCCCACCCACATTATGGGAGTAATCTACTTTACTTAAAGTCAACTCCTTATAAATATTAATCACATCCTAAGAAATACCTTTGCAGAAATATCTAGATTAGTGTTTCACCAAACAACTGGTTACCATGGTCTAATCAAGTTGACACATAAAATTAACCATTACAGTGATCAAGCCCCCTTGTTTTTCTGTATTAATGCTGAGCTACTAACTACATAGAGCTCTTTAAGGAGAGTCTGTTTATAATGCTTCTTTATCTTCTTGTGATTGTATTTTCTTTAAAGGGATATTCAGTCTGTTTGTTTTCATATTGTTATTTAGGAATGACAAACTTGGCAGAGATGCACTGTGTATATATTTTTTACAATTATTTTTTTAAAATTTCTTTTTTTTTTTTTTTTAAGATTTTATTTATTTATTTGACACAGAGAGAGAGTTAGCGAGAGCAGAACACAAGCGGGGGAGTGGGAGAGGGAGAAGCAGGCTTCCCGCGGAGCAGGGAGCCCAATGCGGGGCTTGATCCCAGGACCCTGGGATCATGACCTGAGCCGAAGGCAGACGCTTGACGACTGAGCCACCCAGGCGCCCCAATTTTTTTAAAATTTCAAGTGCTGCATTTTATTGTTTGCAGACTGCTCTCATATTCTTGCAACAAATGGAATTTACATCATTATAATATATGTGACAGTGGTAAGAAAAGATAAGATGTCTTAGGATTACAACAAATTAAATACTTTCCCCTTCCATTGCTACACGTAGCCAAATCAAAAATGGGGGAAAAACATCTCAAACTGCAGGGAGTGTTGAGAATAAATTCTCATGTAAGTCAAATATTAATGAAAATGAGATTGTATGACTAAGCTGAAAGGTCACAGTAGACCTGGAACTATTAAAAAAAAAGTGTTAAAAACCATTGTAGAGAAACTAAGGATATCAATAAGCAAGCAAAGCAGAATGATGAAATAACTGATATATAAAGGGGATTTAGAGCAATAGGCATGAGCAGAACGTGACAGATCCATGTTGTTAAGTCCTTTAGGAAATTCAAAACCTGAGCAAGAACTAGGTTTCACCAGCTGAGAGTTCAAACATAATTTCCACTGAATTGTTAATTTAACAGTGCAAATTATTTAATCTCAATTTAACTTACTCTCTTAAAATGGTTTATATATGGCAATGTTTGGAGCCGTTATTATAGAAAAAAAAAAAGACTGGTAATTGGGTCTGAATTTGAATTTATTATTATAAATCAATTATGTGACATCAATATTTTATCAAGTACATGAAGTGTTTCAAATTGTAAAATAGAGTTGTTAGATTTATTAAAAAGAATGAATAAATTATTATAAAGTTCTCAAGCCTAGGTTACTTTATATTGTTTAGAAGGACATGCTTCTATTTATTGTCACCATTAGGAATGTATACTTCCAATTAACACAAAGTCAAATTAATTGAACTGTATAACTCAGAATGAGGGCATTTTTTTTTTCAAATTAAGGAAAATGAAATTTAATGTTGGGAGAAAATATGTTTTTTTAAGACTTAAAACAAGTTAATTTCTTAGTTCCAAAGCAGATTTTTATTATTATTATTCCCCAAAGGTATTATTTTTTTTCATTTTTAAAAAAATTTTATTATGTTATGTTAATCACCATACATTACATCACTAGTTTTTGATACAGTGTTCCATGATTCATTGTTTGCGTATAAAACCCAGTGCTCCATTCAATTCGTGCCCTCTTTAATACCCATCACCAGGCTAACCCATCCCCCCACCCCCATCCCCTCTAGAACCCTCAGTTTGTTTCTCAGAGTCCATAGTCTCTCATGGTTTGTCTCCCCCTCTCATTTCCCTGCCTTCAATTTTTCCCTTCCTACTATCTTCTTTTTTTTTTTTAACATATGATGTATTATTTGTTTCAGAAGTACAGGTCTGTGATTCAACAGTCCTACACAATTCACAGCGCTCACCATAGCACATACCCTTCCCAATGTCCATCACCCAACTACCCCATCCCTCCCACCCCCCACTACTCCAGCAACCCTCAGTTTGTTTCCTGAGATTAAGAATTCCTTGTATCAGTGAGAACATATGAAACATGTCTTTCTCTGATTGACTTATTTCGCTCAGCCTAATACCCTCCAGTTCCATCCATGTCATTGCAAATGGCAAGATTTCATTCCTTTTGATGGCTGCATAAAATTCCATTGTATATATATATATACCACATCTTCTTTATCCATTCATCTGTCAATGGACATCTTGGCTCATTCCATAGTTTGGCTATTGTGGACATTGCTGCTATAAACATCAGGGTGCACGTACCCCTTCAGATCACTACATTTGTATCTTTGGGGTAAATACCAAGTAGTGCAATTGCTGGGTCATAGGGTAGCTCTATTTTCAACTTTTTGAGGAACCTCCATACTGTTTTCCAGAGTGGCTGCACCAGCTTGCATTCCCACCAACAGTGTAGGAGGGTTCCCCTTTCTCCACATCCCTGCCAACATCTATTGTTTCCTGACTTGTTAATTTTAGCCATTCTGACTGGTGTGAGGTGGTATCTCATTGAGGTTTTGATTTGGATTTCCCTGATGCCAAGCAATGTTGAGCACTTTTTCATGTGTCTGTTGGCCATTTGGATGTCTTCTTTGGAAACATGTCTGTTCATGTCTTCTGCCCATTTCTTGATTGGATTATTTGTTCTTTGGGTATTGAGTTTGATAAGTTCTTTATAGATTTTGGATACTAGCCCTTTATCTGAAATGTCATTTGCAAATATCTTCTCCCATTCTGTCGGTTGTCTTGGTTTTGTTGACTGTTTCTTTTGCTGTGCAAAAGCTTTTTATCTTGATGAAGTCCCAATAGTTCACTTTTGCCCTTGCTTCCCTTGCTTTTGGCGATGTTTCTAGGAAGAAGTTGCTGCAGCTGAGGTCAAAGAGGTTACTGCTTGTGTTCTTTAGGATTTGGATGGACTCCTGTCTCACATTTAGGTCTTTCAACAATTTGAGTCTATTTTTGTGTGTGGTGTAAGGAAATGGTCCAGTTTCATTCTTCTGCATCTGGCTGTCCAATTTTCCCAACACCATTTGTTGAACAGACTATCTTTTTTCCATTGGACATTCTTTCCTGCTTTGTTGAAGATTAGTCGACCATAGAGTTGAAGGTCCATTTCTGGGCTCTCTATTCTGTTCCATTGATCTATGTGTCTGTTTTTTGTGCCAGTACCATACTGTCTTGATGATGACAGCTTTGTAATAGTGCTTAAAGTCCGGAATTGTGATGCCACCAGCTCTGCTTTTCTTTTTCTTTCTTTTTTTATTATTATGTTATGTTAATCACCATACATTACATCATTAGTTTTTGATGTAGTGATCCATGATTCATTTTTTGCGTATAATACCCAGTGCTCCATGCAGAACGTGCCCTCTTTAATACCCATCACCATGCTAACCCATCCCCCCACCCTCCTCCCTTCTAGAACCCTCAGTTTGTTTCTCTGAGTCCATAGTCTCTCACGGTTCATCTCCCCCTCCGATTACCCCCCCTTCATTCTTCCCCTCCTATCTTCTTCTTCTTCTTTTTTTTTTTTTTTTAACATATAATGTATTATTTGTTTCAGAGGTACAGGTCTGTGATTCATCAGTCTTACAGAATTCACAACACTCACCATAGCACTTACCCTCCCCAATGTCTATCACCCAGCCACCCCATCCCTCCCACCCCCCACCACTCCAGCAACCCTCAGTTTGTTTCCTGAGATAAAGAATTCCTTATATCAGTGAGGTCATATGATACATGTCTTTCTCTGATTGATTTATTTCGCTCAGCCTACTACCCTCCAGTTCCATCCACGCCGTTGCAAATGTAAACCCCTGGCCAGACTTGCTTTTCTTTTTCAACATTCCTCTGGCTATTTGGGGTCTTTTCTGGTTCCATACAAATTTTAGGATTATTTGTTCCATTTCTTTGAAAAAAGTGGATGGTATTTTGATAGGGATTGCATTAAATGTGTAGATTGCTCTAGGTAACATTGACATCTTCACAATATTTGTTCTTCCAATCCATGAGCATGGAATGTTTTTCCATTTCTATGTGTCTTCCTCAATTTTTTTCATGAGTATTTTATAATTTTCTGAGTACAGATCCTTTGCCTCTTTGGTTAGATTTATTCCTAGGTATCTTATGGTTTTGGGTGCAGTTGTAAATGGGATCGACTCCTTCATTTCTCTTTCTTCTGTCTTGTTGTTGGTGTATAGGAATGCCACTGATTTCTGTGCATTGATTTTATATCCTGCCACTTTACTGAATTCCTGTCCACAGCAATCAGACAACAAAAAGAAATAAAAGGCATCCGAATCGGCAAAGAAGTCAAACTTTCACGCTTTGCACATGATATGATACTTTATGTGGAAAACCCAAAAGACTTCACCCCAAAACTGCTAGAACTCATACAGAATGAGGGCATTTGCACTCATGATATATGCCACCAAGTCCTAGAGCTGAGATGCCAAAAGACTCAATTTTTTATCACAATATCCAAATTATTCATTTTTCAAAATGCTTTAACTCAGCTTTTAATGTGTTATATTCATATGAAATTTCTGGTAACTCTGATGGTTTCTTTTCTGTGCTCCAAAATAAGGCACAAAAAGGAAAGTATAAAAAAGACTACATACTTTTAAAGTTTCCTAATGTGTGGACTAGGGGAAAGCAAGTATATGGGCAGGAAACTATGTTGTACATTTAATAAACTATGAACACGGAGCACACATGAGTAGATTTTGCTGTACTAATCAAATAAAAGACATAAAATGTTAATGAAACATTTAATGGTCTACATAATCATTATTGTACAGCATAGTAATTAGGTGTAAAATTGTAAGCAACTCATGAAAGTCAATAATCATGATACTTTATATGACATTTTGAGTTCATATGGTGTCCTGACACTCCCTTTTCTTAGTGACACAATGAGAGGCTACTCAAGCAGTTTTATGAATTTTGGTCATTCATATGATGAGACCAATTCATAGTCCATATCATTTGAAGAAAAAGAAAGAAGATTCCACTTCAATTCTCACACAGAATAAGACCCTTAGACTCTGGAGTCTCCTCTATGTTTATTTTGCCATTGATGCCCTTCATGAAAGAATAAACCCAGTATTTTCACAACTCCCCAAATACTTGCATGCTTTAAGGGAAGAATCAAAGGTCAGACTTGTACCACAGATAATGATTGCTTGGGGCATTAACCATTATAATAGAATCAGTATGTTAAAATGGGGGGATTATGTTGGGAATTGAGGTAGAGGATGAAATTTTAGGCCAAGAGCCAAAGACAGGGCTTAAAAGGGAGAGAGAGACACAGCCTAGAGAATGCCATGGGGTGGAGTTGAGCAGAGCAGGAGCTGGAGGAAGTTGCCATGGGTTTTCATGCCACTGCTCAGGTAGTGTACAGATCCTGAATCAGTTAGATTAAAGATGCCTGAGTTTCTCTGATTTTAACAAAGCTGGGATCTTCAGCCTCCATCATCATCCTGGGGTTCAACCAGCCTGCAGCAATCCTGCCTCCTTCAGGGCAACCATCACGTAGTAGCTACTTCCAATGGTCTGGTCTTTATGTTTCTTTTCTCAAGACTCAGACAAAGGAGCTGGATGAGAAAATAATGATTTACATAAAGGAGTTATCATATGGGGGTTTGAAGGAAAAATAATACCCACTTTATTACACCCCTTTACCTCTTTTCATACTTTTTTAGTGATGTCTATTCTTTTTAAAAGAAAAAAAAGTTGGGTAAAAGTAAAATAAAAGCGCTTTCTTCCTCATTTATGCCAGCTCCATGAAGGTGAAAAGAATCTGTAGAAACCTCCATTTGTGCCTTAAGTCATGCACAATGCAAGAGTTTGCAACTGAGAGTTGAAAGATAAATGTTTTGTCAGCAGTCAAGAATCTTCAGTCTTGGGGCGCCTGGGTGGCTCAGTTGGTTAAGCGACTGCCTTCGGCTCAGGTCATGATCCTGGAGTCCCGGGATCGAGTCCCACATCGGGCTCCCTGCTCAGCAGGGAGTCTGCTTCTCCCTCTGACCCTCCTCCCTCTCATTCTCTCTCTCGCAAATAAATAAAAATCTTAAAAAAAAAAAAAAAAAAAAAAAAGAATCTTCAGTCTTAACTTTTAATGCACATGTGGGAAGGGCTAGAATGGCACAGATTTGCCTGCCCCAAATTTTCTTCCCACTGTTTCAATCTGGTTCCACCCATATTCCCTGGAAGAAGCTGGGCAATTTTCTTCCCCTCAGCTTTGGCCTGTTACTCTTAGAATCTTCCAGCCCAGAGCCCTTGCCTCCTAAACAGTGCATGCTCTGAACTCAGCCCATTTCCCCCACTTTTCTGAGATTTATATTAAGAAAAGAAAAACACAAAAGTTCTAGGTTTATAATCCTGCTGATTTAAGCCATGTCTTACAAAGTACTTGTTTAAAAATATAAGATAATGTCAAACCAAATTTGATTCCTTTTGCATAGAGTTACAACTATATGCCAAGAAAACATAGAGACTGGCTATTTGGCTTTCCTTAGGGGCTCCGGGGATTAAGAGTTGAGTGCTTCCCAGTTTATGGCCCCCTTTTTAAATCTACATCTTCATCTCTGCAAATCACTCTCTTAGTTTTATTTTTCTTTCTTCTCAGAATCCTACTTTAGTTTACTCTCTTTCTATTATAGCCGTCTACTCCTTGTGTTTGCTTTCTATCTCTATCTTGGGAAAATTATAGACAATATTATTTTATATATGTAAGTAGTTTAAATTTACATATATTGGACTGTGCTAGAAATCTGATCTTTTTTTTCTTCCCTTTGTTTAAACTTAATGATACATATGTAAGATTTATCAGAATGGTTGTATCATATTTCAGATGTTTCAGATATTTTTCCATCACATTTTACTTTATTCAGTTCTGTACTAAGTTCCTTATTTGGACACTTAACATTCCTTTAGGGGCACCTGGGTGGCACAGTCAGTTAAACATCTGACTCTTGGTTTCAGCTCAGGTCATGATCTCAGGGTCATGAGATCCAGCCCCACCTCCGGCTCTGCGCTCAGCATGGAGTCTGCTTGGGTTCTCTCTTCCTCTCCCTCTGCCTCTCCCCTCATAAAATAAGTAAGTAAATCTTAAAAAAAATAAAATAAAAAAATAAAACATTACTTTCAACTCCCTGCTGTCAGAATATTGTAACAGCAACAACCACAGTAGTAACAACAGTATGATTACATGGTGTTTGTATACTAGTTTCTCTGAGGTATGAAACCAGGAGGGAATTTTTTAGTGATAGGGTCTGGCTAGTGTTATTTCATTTTTTCCTCAAATAATGCACTAGTCTATATTTCCATCAGTAATGTACTAGCATATTTGGTCCCCAACATTCTCACCAATATTTGGTATTATCACATTTTCTCATTTTTGCTAAATAATATTTGCAAGGAGGGCTATTCACTATGGTTTCAATTTCATTTCTCTCTTCATAATGAAGTCCTACATATCTTCATATACTTTCCCTTTTGGTGTCTATTAATATCCATATGAGACTTCTTGTCTTCCTCTTTCACCTAGGTTCCTTAATCATGCTGAGGTGAATCATTAGTCTCTCTTTAACTGTAACAATTTCCATCCAGTCTGTCAACTGTCAGCGGATGTGGCGCATAGTATCCCCTACTGACTTTGTTTTCTAGTTTTACCTCTCCAGAGTCCCATCCTTCATTGTTTAACTCAGGTGCATTCTTTGTCATTAAACCTGTTTTTATTACTCAAATATCATGAGTTCTTCTATGGTTTATTATCTCTACCATCATGTGTCACTTACATTTCTTGAGGTATTAGGGATATTCCTACAACATGTACTCGATATAATAGATTGTGTTGAACATATTTGCATCTTTCATGATGCCAGTTGTGCCCAACACAGTGTTTAGGAAATAGCTGTCTATTGATCGATATATTTGCTGAGGTCTTTAAAAAGTGGTTGCCATCACCCATTATGCATTATGTGATAGGTGATTCATTTATCAGTACATTTTATTTGGTTATAAAGTATCAGCAAGGTTTTATTATAGTTTCACAATCAATGTAGCAATAAAACCCTAGAAAAGACTAAGCAAATGTTCTTGTTAGTAAAGCTTACATACTTAGGTTAAATGCATTGAAATATTCTTACTCCTATTACATCAAAAGTATTGGTTAACCTTGAACTTTTTATTTTGCTTGCTTACTAGCTGTTTAGCTCAAATTGTCCATAAACATCACTGTTAATTTTATAGAAAAATGTCTTGTAAAACAGTGATGCATGTGGAAATCACTTCCTCATACTCATGCATCCAATGGCAAACAGTGGCACTACAACCGGTTCCTATGGATTTCATGCCCATGGTTATTCTTGAGCTAATCTTTATTCTAATAAAAGTGTCAACCAAATGGTTATTGGTTTTGAGATTTTGGGTTGAGATATATTTAATATTGTCCTAATCGAACTCTACTAACTCTTGAGAAAAAGTCTGCACCCAAAGAATGAAAATAGAAATGGAAGCGATTTTATGCCCTCTTTCCCTAGCCCTTAATCCCAGGCTCTGGATGTAGAAAGGACTGATTAAGAAGTTCAAAATGGATGTAGTGGTGTTAATAATCTTTTTTGAGCCAGAGCTTAACTATCGTTGAGTTACTCAATCTAAGAGTATGGGTAGATTTCTTGCTCTAAGAAGAGCATTGTCAGGAACAAATTATCCTCAAAAGTTTATTTGAATGAAGAAGTTCCTTCAGAGAATGCCCCTCCATGTTCTTGACCAGATAATAAAACCAGCTTCAGACTGGGGCTTATTCTTCCTGTCTCCTGGCTTCCTAAGACTTACTCAAAGACTGTGGAGCAGAGGCATGCTTAAGCATTATTCATCTTGCTGAGGGTTTGCATTATTTGCCTTGCTGAAGGTGACAAAGTTTGGTAATATTTGGAAAATAAGACACCTTAAAAGCTGTATCCCAAGGCCTAGCATAACATTTGTTTAAATTTAATGGATATTTTGAACCAAATAATAGTCAATGTCTACATATAAGTATATCCAATATTATTCCTTTTCCAAAGCACTCACATACACATATCTTGCAGTGACCTTTCCATTCACAGGTCACTATCTGCTTTCATTCATTATCTTCCACAATAGAACACTGGTGAAAAGTACTTTCTCAATTTCCTATACAACATTGATAAGGCAGCATTTAAAAAAAAAATGAACATATGCATGCAGTGTTTTTTAAAACATCAAAGCCAAAGAGCTATTTTTCTAAATACCGAATGACAAAATTTATAGTTTCTATGCAAGGATAATACATGTAAAATTTCTTAACTTCTCTATTTCAACCTTCTAATTAACCTTGCTTGTTTTAAAAAATTACTTCTTTTTGCAAAGAATTAGTGATTTAAAATACATACTAAATATTAATATATTATATAAAATTTGTACAGATTTATTAATATGTTATTTATTTAAATAATAGCCATTTTAAATATATTTAAACTGCTATTTTTAAAACTATATATTTATTTATTTATATAGCTTCAACTTGAAGAGTTATATAAAGGCTATTATAACTTTAGAATGATTAATATAAAACTGAGCTGTAGGGCACACATAACCTTCAAATTTTATCAGTGAAGAACCAGCAGAGACATTTATTTATCTTAGTATCATGTATCTGTCTCTTTTCTTAGTATCAGGGAATTCTCCAGACATCCCTCAAAATCCCTGAATGGACTGGATGTCAAACCATAGAATAGTACTTGAAAAATGTTTCTGTTAAACTACTTCATCAGGGTCTACACTTGTTACCCATTTCATCAAAGCTCCTTAACAATTTTTCTACTCAGCTCTGTTCTCTTTCTCCAGTTTATTTTATGTAAGTTTGAAATGGTTAACTGATAAATAAGACCTTAAATCATTCCAAGCATAATATAAAAGAGGAACATGTAATTTACATAGTCTCTAGAAAATTAAGGACTATAAATTGCCTCTCTGGTGACTCTAAGACATGAATGTCTTGTGCTCAGTGATTTAAAAAAATTATATTTATTGTGCAATATTATAATAATGAAAACTCATTAAAAATTACTCACAATCCCACAATTCTAAAAAATCTACTTCATTTTCATTTTTATTTTTCTCCCAATTCCCATTAATACCCATGGTTTACACAAGGATATTTATATAACAAAATTTTGTATTTTCTTCTTTTTTAGTTTAATATTTCTGTATCAGACTTCTTTACCTTGGTGGCACACAGTCTTTCAAAATATGAAAGAATTTCTTGAAGCATGCACACACAAAATTTAAAAATGATAAACAATGCTTATGATACTGAAAGCAATGTGTCAAATCTCAATGTGGAGAGATATGGGGATAACACAAACAAACAGACAAACACATAGTTTGTGGCCAAAGCACGAAAGACTTTAGGCTCTGTCTAAAGAATTTAACCACCAAGGAGGACCCATGAAAAGAGTATTTCCCCAGCTTCACATGCACAGTAATTATGATCAGAATTCAGCATCTTTATTTAAATTTACCATATTTGTATGTCTTATTCAATCATATGCAGATGCCTTGAGAGGGAAATTGTGGGTCTGGTACTTCAGGCTAATGGGGAAATGGATCCAGAGGAGACAAGAGAACCAGAGGGTAATGAGAGAAAGGTCCCTCGGAAAACCCTGCTCTCAAATCTATATGCATATGTTTCCAACCCATCAAATAAAAATAATAATAATGCCTACTTCATAATATTATGGTAATGATTAAATGAGTCACTACAAAGAGGCTGTTCTAAACAGTCTCTGCTACTCAATACCTGTGGGCTGATTTTCAGTTCTCTAGATCCTAGAAATTAAGCCATTTTCTTGTACCCCTCATATTTCTCATGTCCCTCAACTACGGTGAATACATGCCCTGGTTACATGGGACAGTTCTGGTTTATGCCTACTAGCATTATTATAAAAACTCTTCCTTTTATGTTCAAAAGTCTCCTATTTTACACAATGATTTATACGGTCACCTTAGCCTGTTTATTTTCCTTTGTAATACTTACCATCATCATCTAACATACTGTGTATTTATTGAATATATATTTATTGTCTGTACTAAGTATAAGCTCCATAGTAAAAAAAAAAAAAAAAAAAAGGTCTTTTTAATGAATTTTCTAGTGTCCAAAACATGTCTGATGTATAACAATGACTTAAAAAATATTAGTTGAATGAATGAACTAATCATCTTGCTCATGGTGGAGCAATAGTTGGGAGATTTCCATGTTATTTTGGGATACCCTTGTTTTAACAATGGACAGCAAGGCTGTAGCAATGCTGTCGCAAGATGTGCCAAAGCCTCTCAGGATGTCCAAGTGGGAAAAGTGGTGGAGGGGGGTGGTCTGATCAGCTGCCATGTAAGAGATTGCCACCATCTCTAAAGCAATTAGAATATGACTTCTGGAAAAAGCTTTGACATTATCTCTTATCTTCTTTAACTACTGCTGTTATTCATATTTGCCTTCTTTTATTATTCAAGTTGCCCTGATCATTTTTATTCCAGCATAATTAGGGCCTGTAGCAGGAGGTTGGGGTGGGATCACAAGAAGAGTGTGATTTGTACCTTGCAGCACTTACTTTCCCCCCAAATTATCTCAATCATGGTCTATATATCAGTCAGCCACAAAGACGGTACTGTAGACAGAATAACATGACAACTTGACAGGTCTTAAAAATAATGGCAAAGCGACTTGCAAACTATATTTTGCATTATTATCATAACCACAAAACATTTATTGTGGTGTTATTCGTAAAGTACGTTGCTGAATTCCAAAAAGGTTTGAGAAATAACTCCTCTTAATATCTGAAATGCGTGAATATATTTAGCTTAAATATAGTATATGTGACATAACAAACAACATAGCAACTCAACCTCTGTAGAATGCTGACTATGCTCCAGATACGGAGCCAGGCACTGTAAAGGCACACTATCTGCCATCAGAGTGCCCAATTCAGTAGGTGAGAGAGGAGTAACTTTTGTTCAATGTGGTGGGTGCTCTGATAGAATCATGCAGAGAGTTATTGAAGGGGCAAATACAAATGCACAGAATATGGTAATTAATCATTGTTTTGGATTTCCATGGAGGAAGGTTTTAGTCAATGTCCTAAGTGGAAGGAGTTGGGGTTAGGGTTGATCTTCGAAACTTTCTTATGATAAACGTTGTGACTGCTTTGATACAACACCACAGGGATTAAAGAATCATCTTCTCTAGGAATTTGTATGGAAAAAAAAAAATAAACCCATAATCTATTTGTGCCAGGAGATAGGAATTGAAATTATATAGCATTTCAAATTCTCTTTCAGTCTCTTAGTTCTTTGAAATGCATCACTTGTCCCTAGGGCACACAATTGCGAAGCTGTTTACTTAATGTTCAGGGATAACAGAGAAGTGTCTGCATATTTCTGGGTGGAAGGCTTTGCTGTTTTATAGATTTTCCATTGCCTCAAAAGCAATGGCCTTTCCAAGAGAACTTAGAAATAATTTTACTAATTTAGATTTCCTCTTAAACAGAATTACCTTTGCACTGCATTAATATATTTCAGCAATAAAATGGCCTTTACATTTTCCTGATGTGTCAGGGACAATTTTAAGTTTTACTTTCTATGCAGTAAGTCCTTCTAAGAGAAAACATAGGATTTCAATTTATATTTCGAAACACCAAAATAAACTCATCTTACATAAATGAACAGTGTCATTGGCTGCAATTTACATCTCAATGTAAATGTCATTTCCCTGCTTATGGTTGAAGCTTTAAGTTCAGGCTTTGAAAAAGGCACTATCTGTTCCTGTTATTACAAGCTACACTCCTGACAGCTCTCACATTAATGACACCAGATTGCTTGCTTTAGTGCTTTCCTTTTTGGAGCTTATTTTGTCATCTTCCACCCCTTCTTTGCCCGTTCTCAAACAGAATACATTCTAATGAGATTTAGAAAAGTTACAAGTTTTCAAACTCAGAAGAGAACTCCCTTTTTTCTGATTTAGGTGACAACATGCCCCAGAATTTATTTAGGAGGTGAAGCCTACACACCTTGGCTAGATTCCATCAGGGCAGAAAGTAGATAGAAAATTACTTTTTCCCAGGTATCACATGTATGTTTAATATAGTTAAGGGTGAGGATAAGTTGTCACAGGGGACTGGACCAAAGCAAGGGGACAGTTTGATTTTGTATGTCCTCTGGGGTATAGAAAAACAAACCTAAATTATATTTTACATTTAAGAAGTATATAGGATAATTTATTATCCTATATCCTATATCCTATATATATATATATATATATATATATATATATATATATATGTAGTCAACTTATGATAAACAAGTTTTTTTATGTCATTTAGGGACTTTTGCTAGATTATATAACTCAAAATAGGTGACAGGCAAAATAGAGAATGCAGAGGGCTAAAAGCTAATTCTTTAAGAGAGATTAGTTCCTCTGGAAGGATTTTAACAATGTGATGGTGATACAGTCTGAGAAATATTATAAGGGACATATGATGATATTAGGTAACAACATGTATGAGAAGTAAAAGGAGATAAAAGCAAAATATTATGTCATTTTTTGTTATGGAAGATAGGACAGTTACTTAGTTTCAAAACAAGAATAGGAATGTCATAGGCATGTTTGAAGAGAAAATATGGTGACCATAAAACCAATAACCAATACTTCCATCTTCGGGATGGGATAATATTCATGAAAGCTCTTTCAGTTATTTGAAAGAAAGTAAGTAGATGGATCCAGATTACTATACTATACTTACTATTATTATTTGGAGAAAAAGCCATATGTTTCTCTAAAATTTAAATTGTGGTGACATATGAAAGAAGATGATGGTTGAGAATTCTAGTGATTTTTTTTTCCTTATTAAATATGGTTCAAAAGGTTCTGTCTCTGAAAACTTCAGATGACATGGGCAGAGCCACAGGATACAAAGTCTTCTCCATGATTTGTCTAGAAGCTTGAATTTCTAATATATTATGGAAATATATTATGCTGCAAATATATCATGGAAAATAAAGGAGAATATCAGATTACTCAAGGTTTAAATGGATAAAAATGAGTCAATAGAAAGCTTAAGATATCAATAGATTACCAGTTCTATGATCAATCATGATTAAAACTTGAAGACATAGAGTAAAAATCCAAAGGCATCTTTCACTCTTTATATTTTCTTTTCACACTGGGGAAAGTAGTACATTTTTATTAGCAATCTGTGTTTCTTCATATTCATTGCCAACATTTTCCTGTGTGATGTGTTCACTTGTTATATGTCAGTGTACCAACTATCTGAGAGTGACACTGACAATTATCAAAATATTAGAGAAAAGAATAGGGCTGTTAGAAGGGACAGAGAAGTGTATTTTTTTCTGACTTTTTTGATCAACAAAATAAACATGAGAAACATGAATCACAATGTGCTATGAGGCTTCTAAAAGATAAAAATATTATCACAAATGAAATCCTATTTCTGCAATCACAAATGATTCTGATGAGTAAGGGAAGGATCAGTTTCCCGAAGAGAGCCATCTGATTGCAAAAGTGGCTCTCAGATAAATTTGGATTTTAAAAGGACAGAAAGACTTGAAACAAAGTTTCTAAGAAGGTCATAGACCTCAAGACAAATACAAGAGACTAACATGGCATAGTGAGAATGATGTTACGAAGGACAAAGCCTCCAATAAGCATCCCAGCCCTCACCTCCTCTGGGAGCACACAGCTTGTATGAGGTGGCATTCTTTTGTAGTCTACAGAGAAGCTGTTATTTCTACTGACATAGGTCCACTCGTCTGTCTCTTCCACTAGATTCTGGTCTCCTTGAGAAGGAAATGTGTCTTTATGTCTTCTTCACTCAACAGAGTGCCTATTACAAAGTAGGGAACTTAATAAATATTTGGTGAATAAAAGGAAGTACTGTGTACACATAATGTCAAGTGCACCAAAAAAAAAAAAAAAAAAAAAAAAAGACTCTTAAAAATCACATATGATAGAAGAAAATCAAAGAAGGGATCTCCTTGCTGTTGGCAGTCAACAACACAGAATACAGTCTTTGACATTTTGCACCCACGTTTTCTGTGAGTAAAAACAAACTTGAAACAAAAGGGGATATACTAAACCTAAGTAAGAGAGGATGGATGCTCAAGGGGGATGAAAATGGGAAGAGAACAATACGTCTGCTCTGAATGAGTACAGGCTAGGGTTGCCCAACCTAGTTGAATTATATTCCAGTTCAGGACATAATTTACTCCCTGTATAATTTTCCCATTGTGAAAATTAAAAAATGTTATGATAGACTATTTGAGAGCTAGTGAGTTTCCTACCCATTGAGAATCTTAAGCAAGAGCTGGATGTTGGTGTGATGGAGATGGAGAAGATTCAACATGAGAAAGTAGCGGGGTCAGATTGTATTAAGATTCTTTCTCTTCAATGTGAAAATTCTAAGCATGTAAGAATCTTCTTGAACTCATCTCTCATCTTAAGGGTTTTGCCTAACTCTTAAAGGTCTTCTAAAAAAAATTCATTCTCTCCACTTGTTAATCCCTTTTAAGATGTAAAATCATTTTGGTAGGATGTAATTGTCAAGTATCAGTATTACCTACTTATCAGTTGTGCTTTAGTAAAAATAGTATGATTTTTCTAGTCATATCTATTGTAAAACAATGATTATGGATATAGAATTTATTTCATGTGTTGTTTGATTTTATCTTGGTTCTGCCCTCCCTTAATTATGTAGTTTTGAGTAAGCAACATAAACTTCTAAATTTTAGTTTATGCATGTATTAAATAAGGATAACAGTTTCCTCATACGGTCATGAGGATTAAATGAAATAATGCCTGAAATAGTGGCTAGTGCAGATAATTGCATCAATAAATGTTGAGGTCTAATTGCTCAGTATTTAATTTTTCTGACCCTAATTTTTTTCAGCTGTGAAATGGAGTAAAAGAGAGTCCTTTATCACCTCACAGAATTGTAGTCAAGATTTAATGAGTATGAAATGCATGCAACACAGTGTCTGACTTGTAGTAGTACTTCAACAAGTGCTAGTATTTTCTGCCCTCTTAAAGATCTTGGGGACTGCTGGCAATATTTGACACTCTCTTCTCTATCTGGCCTTAGCTTGCATTATTCATGTTTCCTGTTAGCCTGCTAAAGCACACATTTAAATACCAAGCCCGATATCTCTTGGTTTAGACAGTGATTCTTAATCTTTTCTGAGGATTTAGAACCCCCTTGAGAAGTTCTTGAAAGCAACAGCCTCTCTTTCAAGAAATATACACAGGAACATATATGTATGAATTTCACCCAATTTCAACTAGTTTATGGATCCCTGAAATCAGTTCATGGACCTGTGAGTCCCAGGTGATACGCCATGGTCTATAGCACACACTGGTTGTACATGAAGACACACAAATAATCAAAAATGGAATCATCCATTGCACATTGCTCTCCAACTATAGGCACATCAGCCCTGTATTCATTTGAGTTAGTGTTACCTAGTTTAGTTTTGATGCTTCCAGAGGATTCATACAGAACTTTTCTTTGCAGTATGACTAATACATTGGGGTTCACAAGTGGACACCCTCCATTAATACTAAATGATATTAAAATAAAATGAAAGAAACCTCACTCTGTGAGAAATGCCATCTAGGAATTAAAGAAATGAAACAAAATACCAACTTATTTAAATAAGGACTATAGAAAGGCTAAAAGAGAAATGAAGAACTTCAAATTAATAAACATAGAAATAAATATGTGCATACATATTCAGGTAATAGCTTACCTAACTCAAGGCAACAAAATGCAATTTTCCACTTGCCTGGTTTAGTGGTTTGATTGAGCCACTCTTTGAACTTCTCCCTTACTTGCTGTCAGGAGATCTAATTGCACAAACTAAGCTTTCAAAAGCTATTTAAAGGTTTAGAGAAAAGTGTAGCTGTGTGAGACATAATTTTCTCACACTTCCCAAGTATTTTACCAATAGTAAAAAATAGTTGGATTTTTAGAAAACTCATTACCCCTCCCCACAAAACAGTGATTTTAGAGGTACTATGAAAAAGATAAATAATCTCTGATAGAGAGACATAATAGATAAACATCTATTGCCCAGACCAGGAATATGCAACAAGTGTATTTGAAGCTATTCAAAATGGTAAAGTTCTTCTAGAACGGCTTAACAAGTGGTTTTAGTATGAATTCAGAGCTTCATTTTTCTCATAATATGGTTATCCATAATTTTGTATTAGGCCAACAACTGTCAGGGTTTCTGAGACTGGATATTATCCATTATCTGTGTCAATTTTGGAATTTTGTTGTGTTATTTTAGAACATACCTAAAGCAAATGTATTCAGTCCAACATACTTTCAATACATTAGGTATTTATATTATAAAGAACTATGCTATCAACTGGTTTTAACATAAATTCAAGAAGATAATTATATTTAATATACTATATTAACTTTATTCATTTGCAATGTCTTTCCAACTTAAGATTTCAAAAAAAAAAAAAAAACAAAAAAAAAACCCCAAAACAAAAAACATTATCTTGTAAGAGTATATGGCTAGGTTTTGGAGTCAGAGTAGATTCAAATTCTGACCACATCATTTACTATTTCTGGAACTTTACAAACCTGTGGTTATGACTCTGATTCTTAGACTCCACTAAGCCAAAGTGTCAAAACTGGCTTCATCAGAGGAATAAAGTGAATTACTCGGAAAAGGCACAAAGGAGTTGGTTCAGTACAATGTAACACTAAATTAAAATCTAAGGAACATGTGTAAACTGACACCAATTAACTTTTGAGTAACTGAAATCATTTAAGTAAATGGCTAGAATGTAATTGAAGAAAAAAACATTTTAATGTTTTGTTTACAATTCAGAAATCACTACTCCTATACATTACCTGTGTATTTCTATATGACTTAAGAATTTTATACCTCTGTAATGAGACTTCTCTGGATTGGTTTCTAATTGTCCCTTAAAATTTTGCTACTCAGGATATAGTCTTTGAACCAGCAGCTTCTTCCTCACATCGAAGCCTTCAGAAATACAGAATCTTAGGCTCTCCTTGAAACTGTGTTTGAATCTCTATCTTAACAAGATTACTAGGAGATTTGTATGGACATTAAAATTTGAGGACAGTGTCTTGAAGCCTGATAAACATGTCATTTTCCTGGTGTACATTACTTTTAATTTCATTAATCAAAATCTTTTATTTGATCTTTTTTCTTTTAAAAGGGATTCCCCAAACAAACTGAGGGTTCTAGAGGGGAGGGGGTTGGGGGGATGGGTTAGCCTGGTGATGAGTATTAAAGAGGGCACGTTCTGCATGGAGCACTGGGTGTTATATGCAAACAATGAATCATGGAACACTACATCAAAAACTAATGATGTAATGTATGGTGATTAATATAACATAATAATAAAAAAAAATAAAAAGGATTCCCCATATTAAGGAACACAATGCAAAGTTCACATGGATTTTACAAATGAAACCGAAAACTTCAAAGAAATTTCATGCTTTTACCAGCTCAGAATGTTCAAAGAAAGAACAGCCTTTTCTACTTTCATTAGTACACAGTGAGAAAAGATTTAGAAGAATTATGTAACCAAATGCATCATCTAATCACAGGTCTCCACTGAAAAGAATTTAATATAAATTCTGAATTATTGTCAAAATTTTCTCTTCCCCAGTGTAAAGATAAGAGAAAAAATGTTATTAGTCATATCTGATGAACTTCCACTAGTAACTTAGTGACTAAGCTTTTTAAAAATCAGAACACCACTATATGGTTTCCAGAGTAGCTGGAAAAAAGTGGTTTTAGTTAACTACATAATTCACTTTACATATTCATTTAAATTTTTTCTCTATCCTAAGTAAAAAATATCTCCCTTTGTTTTCAGAAATCTCTACTTGGATTGATAAAATCCTACCTAATTACTGAAAAATCCTTCTGCTTAGTGTGGGAAACACCTACACTGAGTGGTTCTCCTTGAGAATGATGTCTGAGCCTGAAACATTTCTACCTGGTGTCATCATCATTAAATGGCAAGAAAAAAATGACATTTTATCAACAGAATATAAGAGTGATACCACAAGTACATGTATCAATCAGAAAACTTGCTGCTAGAGAAAAAGGATGGCTGGGTCTGAGGCTTTTAATTAATGTGTGTTTGATACTCAACAATTCATTTTGTCACTTTCAGATTCCCTAGTAGGCAAAGAGTGGCAGGAAGGAAAGACTTAAGAAAAAATATGTTAAGAGACAACCTCAAGCTTGAAAAAAAATGATGTCATTTTTACCCTCTGTAATTTGGAAATGTATATATTTTCTTTAAAATTTTTGCACGTAGAAGAAGTTATTCCAAGTTATAGAGAGCAGCTGCTTTCAATATTTCTTGTTAAATGCATTGTATCTTTAAACATATAAGAACCATTGTCATTTGGGGTTTGTAGTTTTGAAGCCCCCTGCTGAGTGGAGTGGGGAGTGGACACTAGGGGAGATGTTATGGAAAAAAAGGCAAGATACAATAGAGACTTATTTTTTTCTCTGTTTAGATAAGAAGATACTTATATTTTCATAAAGGCTTTATACCTTATGAGGAACTTTTCTTATACTGTTTGATGGTAATATTGGGGCCATTAATTAGATATTGCTATTCATATTTTACAGATGAGTAAATTCATGCTCAGTGATGTAATATGACTCAACCAAAGTGGTAAGAGATATTTGAATTTGGTATCTGGGATTGAAATTCAGGTCTTCTCACTGCAAAGTTTGCTACTAGCCCTACTATGGTGATTCTGAAAACAAAACAAGTTTCAACTAAAATATGTAATAATAATAATAAAATAATAAAAACAATAATAGTTATCACCAATTCTGTGCCTCCTTTGTGCCAAAAACTGATTCCAAAGCTCTAATTAACTCAGTTAACCCTTGTAACAACCTTATTTGTGGGATCCATATTACAGATGTACAAATGGAGACACAGAGAAGTTATATAATTTCCTCTTAGTCACTCAGCCAGGAAGTAGGAGAGTCAAGATTTGAACTCAGGTCACTCACTCCAAATTTCTGTTCTTTATACTTCCCTAATGCAATAATATGTGTGATATGCTTAGCTCAGTACCTGATACAGATTCCCAAGTAATACTATTGCTAATAAGTATTACTATTAATATCTAAAATAGAATCCAGTTTGTCAAAAGAGAATATTTTTGGATAATAGCAATTACATTGTTGAAAAATTACACATTGAAATATTGAGAGTTAAGTATATAATTGATTAATATTTAATTTTTAGTATACAGTTTATACATATACCTGGAATAGGCTCTTTCTGGAATTAAATAAAGTCAATAGAATAATAAATCTCTCCTCAATATTATCAAAACCCACACAAAGACTATTCCTTATATGTCAAAATAACATATAGCAGGCAGGCAATGCAGAATAGAATTACCTTTTTTGTTTGAAAAATAGCTGTGTTCCCTGAGAACAAAAAATCTAAAAATATTTCTTGTTAATACAATCAATTTTAGATATTCACATCTAAGAGGTAAGTACTTTCAGTACTCAATATTTATATATCCCAAAACTGAGACCAATAAAGTTAAATAAGTTGCTTGATCTCACAGTAAATGATAGAACTCAGCATCTAGTCAGTCTGGCTCTGAAGCCTGAGTGGAAAGTTTTAAAACAAGTGGAGGTTAAAACCCCCTTGAGATTTCCCTTTTTTGAAAGGGCTGCAGTGGAGGAAATTCATCACAAGAGACTCTGTGAACTGTGAGAAATTGTGGTTTGATCCCAGAGCTACATATCCAAGTTTATCTACACAAAATAAGCTCTCGTTTTTAATCCTTGCCATGTACAGAAATGCAACGACACATACACATTTGCTTAATTTTCTCCACTAGTTTTATTGTATTTCTATTGTATCTGGAAAGTGATATCAATGGTATAGTTATTAATTTTATCTCATAGCAAAATGTCCAATTTGTTGGGAAAAATATTAATCTCTTACTAATTCTGTTCTTATTTGATAATGGTTATTTTTGAAATACATGTTCGTACATATTATATGCATTAATTTCTTTATCAGCTCTGATTTGAAGACTAAATTGAGGTATGCAATTTTATTTATTTTATTGAACTTGCTTCTAATACAGAACAATATTTTTTAATATTACTACTACAGATTTTATTTCCTCACATTTGTTTTTGTAAGTAAAGAGGCACAAATCATGGAAGTTAACTCACCTCTGTGTTTGGAGCCTGTGTATACTCTTTTACTCACCTGGGATAATATACAGGGATACTTTTTGAACTGCCAGGACAAAAGCTTCAAGACAAACATTATTTTTTTCATAAAATATAAATATAATTATAATTCCTTACCTTCATACAGCATTTTATTATTTATTTATTATTATTTTATTATTCATTCCATATGCATTCTCTCACTTGAACCTGGTAACAAACCAATGACACAGTTGAGAGATAAATTATTCCAGGTTGTTTTTCTTCTCCTCCTCCTTCTTCCCAAAAGATTCTTAAGAATTTTTGCAGAAAACATAACTCATATGTCAAACTGGGAACCCATGAATGTTTTGTTCAACCCACAAAATTTAGCATGGCACTTTATTTTTAAAAAATGAAGCTTTTGCAATCCTTGAAATGAAGAATCTTAACTTTTCATTTTTGAATCTGTCTTTTAACCAAAAATGTCCCCCAGAATGCTTATTTTCCCTCCACCAAACTTTTCATCCCTCTTACCTCTGAACTCAACTTATAGTATAACACCTCTAAATTCTACATTTTCCCTGAAAGTCAGGCTTCAACCAAAACTTGCGCCTGGGTGGCACAATTGGTTAAGCATCCAACTCTTGGTTTTGGCTCAGGTTGTGATCTCAGTCAGGGTCCTGAGATTGAGCCCCCGCATCGCGCTCTGCCCTCAGTGTGGAGTCTGCTTGAAATTCTCCAGTGATGGGCCCCATATGCCAAAGACTTTTCTACTTTTTCCAGTTTTACTGAGGTGAAATTGACATATAACTGTGTATTAATTCGAGGTGTACAATATAATACTTTGATATATGTATATATTGTGAAATGATTACCACAATAAGTTTTGTCAATATCTGTCACATTACATGGTTATATACTTTTTTCTTGTGATGAACACTTTTCCTTTATTGTTTTTTAATTTTTAAAATTTTTTTATTGAAGTATACTTCACACATGATGTTACATTAGTTTCAGTTGTATAGCATAGTGATTCGACAAGTCTACACATTATGCTGTGCTCACCACAAGTGTAGCTACCATCTGTCACCATACAGCGCTATTACAATACCATTGACTATATCCCCTATGCTGTACCTTTCATCTCTATGACTTACTCATTCTATAACTGGAAGTCTGCCATTCCCCTTCACCCATTTTGCCCACCCCTCCACTCCCTCCCCTCTGGCAACCAACAGTTTGTTCTCTATATTTATGGGTATGTTTCTGTTTTTTGGTTTGTTAATTTGTTTTGTTTTTTTAGATTCCACATATAAGTGAACTCATATGGTATTTGTCTTGTCCTGTTGACTTATTTCACTTACCATAATACCTTCTAGGTCCATCCACATTGTTACAAATGGGAAGAACTCATTCCTTTTTTTTTTTTAATGACTGAGTAGCTGAGTAATATTCCACTGTACATATATATCACATCTTCTGTATCCATTCATCTATCTATGGACACTTAAGTTGTTTCCACATCTTGGTTATTGTACATTAGGCTGCAGTAAACAGAGAGATGCATGTGTTTTTGAATTAGTGTTTTCCTTTTCTTTGGGTAAGTACCCAGTAGTGGATTTACTGCATCATATGGTATTTTTATTTTTAATTTCTTGAGGAACCTCCATACTGTGATGAAAACTTTTAAGATCTACTCTCTTAGCAACTTTCAAATATACAATACCATTTTGTTAACTATAGTCACCATGCTGCACATTTCATCCCCAGGACATATTTATCTTATAATTGGAAGTTTGTACCATTTGTCTACCTTCACCCATTTCCCAAATATCCGCCCACCTCATCTCTCATCTCTCATCTCTGGCAACCACCAATCTGTTCTCTGCATATATGAGTTTGTTTTGGTTTTAGATTCCTTATATAAGTGAGTTCACTGTTTGTCTTTCTCTGTCTGACTTATTTCATTAGCACAATGCCCTCAAAACCCAGCCATGTTGTCACAAATGACAGGATTTCCTTCTCTTTTTTTTATGGCTGAAAAGAGCGTTAGAAACATGGATGATATAGAACATTACTGCCTGGAAAATTTGGGTAGAATGTAAGACAGAAATAAAAGATAGGCATTGAAAAATGGGTTTCATGTGCCAAGTATAGGAAGAGAAATTAACAAGGTATATTTTTAAAAGGTTGACTAGCCTAGTATACTTAGATGCAATTAATTTTCTTTGTTGTTTGTTTTTCTGGAAAAAAAGTTGAGTTTGGCTTTGAAAGAGTTTTCTGTGTTGTGTTGAGGTAGTTAGACTAAGTATGTTAGGCAATCCAGCTATCGAATATATATTTTTTATTATTTAATTTTAATGTTACACTTAAAAATTGATAGAAAAATAACATTAAGATATATTTTGGTATTCTCCACAATAATACACAACTATTTAGAAATATATGTGTCACGCCAGATGCATGCCTAATACTTACCTACTTATTCTAACACTGCATACAGTATTTTTATTTTGTTTTATTTAATATTATCCCATAAACATCTTTATATTTTAAATTCTTCCCTTTTTTCAGATATTATTGAGGGATTTCAATAGAGTTTCAGACATATTGACATTTTAGAAAATTGGTTCTATCTTTGTAATGGAAGAAAGAGAGAGAGAAACAGACACTAAGTGAGCAATTGTTGCTATTCAAGTAAGAAATGTTGGTGGGTTTTAGAAAAGCAGGTTGAGATGGGCAGTCTTGAGAAATATTTTAGAGATAAATCAATGGTCAGGAAGTATGAGAAAAAAATGGGCAAGGAGGAGGTGAGCACTGAAGATATAGACTGAGGAGTCATTGTCCAAGTGGATAGTTGATGAGATTATATAGAGAGAGTTTATAGAAAGAAGAGAAATCAGCACTGATTGAAAGGATACCGATGAACATCAGATTCCACAGGCATCAGTGTCACTCATAGTAGAATGGAAGGCAAAATACTGAGGAAAAATGTAAACCACATTTTCAATATATTTGCTAGTAGAAAGATAGGGAAAGATTTAATGATAATTTGATAGATAAAGCAGTGAAGAGAAAGAGATTTGGATTAAATTTCTCTTTTGTTAGTTTTGCATTTTTAAGATTATATATTTTTGCAAACCTAGGGGGAGTTTTAGGGTAAAGAGAAGTTGGTTATAAAGCAACATCCAAAAAGAAATCAGAGAAGAGATAAAACAAGACATGAGAGAGAACACAGGGGATACTAACTTCAATTTATTAAAATCCACTTGTAAAGCATTGGAATTTAAAATGAAAGTAGAGTGAAATGTATAATTTGAAACAAATATCTTTTTATGCAAAGAAGCATTTTATAAAGAAGGACAATCTTTTGTGTGTAATGATCATGTAAGAATTCAAAATATTTAATAACATCTTTCTACTGCTATTTTAAGGCAAAATAGTAATTAATAGACTTGTTAAAACTGTAGTTAGATCATTTAAAAATTATCCGGAATCAAAAACATCAAGAAACTCAGAAAGTAGAGAAACCTGGGAAGAAGTTGAATCACCTTGTCAGTCAGCTTCACTCTCACTGCCCCACGAACTCTGATGACCCCAGTGATTTGATTTTGTGTCACGATATTTATGGGTGTGTGTCATCACCATATGTACAGCCTTAGCTCAGCACCACTTTGTTCATAAAACATATTTTAGTGCACCAAAAACAAATTAGTCTAATTCTTTTCTTTGATTTTTTCAGTGTTCCTGTCCAATGAGAATAGATTTCCCCACAGAAACATGGAAATCATACACCAGCTTTTTGACATATCTCTTCTCTCTTTTCTTTTGGGTCACTAGGAAGTTTCTAGGAATACTTTAGGAATGTGGAATTCTTTTAAGTTTCATGTAAGCAGAGAGATATGCAATGAATTAAATGAACACTGAATTTAAAAATGTAATGCTTGCATTTGAGCTTCCATTCTGCCATGTATTTTTTGTATGAACCTGAGAAAACCGTTAACCTCTTCAAGTCTCAGTTTCCTCATTTAAAAAATGGAGTTAATAATTCTTCCTTAACACATTTGTTAGAGGATATGGGCAAATGATCATGTGTAATAAGCCTTTTATAAACTATGTGCCATTTTTCACATCTCTGGCATTGTCTTATTATTACCTATGCTCATGCCTAGTGCAGATTGGGTGGATAAAAGGACTGCACTCTCATTTGTCTCCAATTGAAACAGGCTTGGGTGAAACAATGTGGGATTGCTGAATGGAAAGTATTAGTCCATGTCCAAGGGCTGTGAATGCTAACACCAGGGAAAGTGCACCCAGTGGGTCCAGCTGAATTCTTCCATTTCTGGGGCCATCAGAGCACCAGAGCTTCTTTGGAGAAGCCATCCATGGAACCAATGGAACAGTTCATTTGCTTTCTCTCTTTCTCTCTCTGAGCAACTTTATTTACACAGTCAGTTTCTGAAATCTACCCTTGAAATGTCAAGACAGTCTCAAACTGAGCAAGCTTTTTCCAGAAAATCTATCATCATGGTTGGTGTATGGCACAAATTTAAATGATTTGGCAAGAGGGGATGTACTTGACGTATTCTTTTTTCTTTCACCTCATTTAATAGTTATATATATATAACTATATATACATTTTTTAAATCCTAAATTTCTACTAAGACACCCTTTCTGAGCTATGCCCATCTATTGCCACAGAATTCTGTAGGTCATATCTGAACTGGTGCTTCTCACACTCAAGGCCCGATTAGCCAATATTATAAATAAGTGAATTACCTAGGATGACTCTACAATACAAAACCAGGAAATGTAGATTTTATGCAGATCTTATGCATTGGATAAGGCAACTATATCAAGCCCTTATTATAAATATCACCCTCCTTGTGTAGGGAACATAGGGAGTTTACAACAGAGAGAAGTTGACATTAGTGGGGATGGCTTCCAGGAATAGCACAAAGCAGATGTGGAACTTAGCTTTACCAAGTACTGCCAATTGACGTCAATTTGGTCCTTGCAATAGCCCTGCCTTCTAAAGTTCCAGGTTTTTCCATGTTTGTTTTGTTTTTTTTTTCTTTTAAGCCAGATTTCCTGTAACAAATTCATGCTTTTGCAATGTAAGAAGGGTACCACTAAATATATTTCCAAGCCAAGACTTTCAGGCTCCTAAATTGGGGATTGAAATCAGTCAAGAGGAAATGGTTTTGGGGAGAAAAGTCCAGCATTTTCAGCAGGGCACTTGAAATTGTGAGGCTTACTCAATATGCTATGGCTTTAGAAAGATGACTTCTAAAGTTGGATTATGTGTCTCTGGGAAGAGAATAAAATTGTAGATAGAATGTAATTATGGATGGGAAAAGTAATGGTACTAGTGGGCAGCTGGGTGGGTGGAACATTTCTTCTCTGCCTCAGTCCTAATAACTCTCATGCTACTCCACTCTTCCTTTCCTGTTTGCGTGACTAAAATGTCCTGAATTCAGTTAAGGGTAATTGAGTTAAATCAGTTTCCTATCCAAATAATATTAAAGTAATGATGTATGGTTCAAAAAAAAAAAAAAATGGAACTGCCTTGTAAACCTCTATTTTAAGCCTGGGAAGCTGCCCAATGCAATTTATTCTTCTCTGCCCTCCCTCTGTGTTTGAGAAATGAAGCAGTGTTTTGCAGAGCAAAGCATTCTTTTCCGTATGGCTCGTATCTATCTTCTTCATGTTGGCAAAAGATCATTGAATTCTGTTTTCAAACATCTGAACTCTTACTCTTGCTGTAGTGACTGCCAGGTCCTGCCACAGAGTCAGAGGAACTGGAAGGAGCCCTGGGAAGCAGCCTGCTGAGCAAATGGCTAATTAATGTAATGCACTTTAAAAAGTATCCATAATTAAAAGCTTTATTGGAGAGCAAGATGAAATCATTCACAGAAGTTTGGCTCCATGTTCCCCAGCAGCCATGGTTTCTTAAAAACAGTCTCTTAAAGTAATCATTAATGGTCTGTAATGTAAATGTTGAATTTCATAATGATATGTTTTTTCTTATTATCTTGAAAAGTCTGCTTCTGAAGCTAAGAGAAATAACCTTTGTTTGTTTGATGTTTTCATGTTTCTAAAATGAACTCATTGGAATTGTTATTTGGAGCATAAAGTGAAGTTTTAGTCAGGGCTGCCAGGTGTGGTTAAGCATGTTGTGACCTGCACAACTCCAGGGAGCATTATTTCCATAGGAGACAATGTGACTGTGCCTTCTAGAGTTGTGCAACGCAGCAGCCCTGCTCAGAGCGCTATTTTTATCGTCCATCTATGGCTCACCTTTCACATCAGCTTTCCTTTGTACACATCAGGTTTTTCTTCCCTGGTGCATTTGGGAAGACATCGAGGTTCAGACTTAGGCTGTACTGATTTTTAACCTGAAAAGGGTTAACAAAATCAAATAATCTCTTCTCCACTAGTCTCTCAATTCCCCGATGGTAGAATTACTTTTATATTGCCAGTGTTTAAATACACAAGCAGTGAATGGATAATAAAAATAACCTCTTGGTAGCAATTTATTCCTCGGGTTCGAAGAATGCTGAGAGAAGCTGAGTGTGAAATTTTGGATATTCTCACAGATGACAAATATGCCAAACTCTTGGAAGCACTATAGGTACTTTCAAACTTGAAAAATCAAGTATAATTGTTACATATCCACAGTGCCACTTTTGGAAGGTACTAAAAGGTTAATATGGTTTGCATATCTTTGGGGTATTTTTTCTGGTAAATACTATAGGAAGGATTATTAATTCAGAAGACAAATATTTGAGTGTATGCAACATATTTTTATATGACTTTGTAAGCAAATGTTGATCTCCATTTTAGAAGAAATTATTTCTTTTTATAATTTAAGAAGAATATGTTTTGCATTGTAAAATAATCCAAATCTAACATTTTTCCCAGGAATTCTGTTGGGAAATGTAGATGATAAGATTTTGCTGGTGCAGTGAATTTGTTTTTATTGTTAAGCCATTTTTAAATAGTTTAAATGCAGAACTGCTAATAGCAAAAGCTGGAGACAAAACTACCTCTAAGGACTAATACAGTGTATGTGTGTGTAATTCATATATCCAATATTATATATATATGTATATATATACACACACACACATACACACAAAATTTATTTATTTATTTTTAAGATTTTATTTATTTATTTGAGAGAGAGAGAGTGAGAGAGTGTGAGCACAAGCAGGGGGAGGTGCAGAGGGAGAGTGACGAGCAGACTCTAGGCTGAGCACAGAGCCTGACACGGGGCTCGATCCCAGGACCATGAGCTCATGACCTGAGCCAAGTCAGACGCTTAATTGACTGAGCCACCCAGGTGCCCCCCACACACAATTTATATATAGTTTATATATACAGAGTGCATAGACCTTGGGCCCATAGATCCACATTAAATGTTTTCCTTTGTGCTCTGTTAGTGTACTGTCTGTACCCTGTTAAAGTATTTATGCTGCCTTGTAACTGTTCATTCAGTTGTGTTCATCTCAAGATTCTAAGTGCAATGAGTGAAGGAATTAATAACACACCTGGGATGACACTCCCTGGACTCAAATCTTGGCCCTATCATTTATAAGCTCTATAACCTTGAGCAAGTTATTTAGTGTGACTTTGTCTCAGTTTCTTCATCTGTAAATTGGGTGGGTGGGTAATAATGGTGTCTATGTCATAATTTTACAATGAGAAATAAATAATTCTTAAATGTAAAACACAAAGAATAACACTTAACATATACTAAGTGCTTAATGTATATTCCCAGTGTACAGTAGAACATTTTGTTCTCCTTGCAGAACTCAATAATCATGTGCTGAATTAATCATATTTTTGTAATAAAACAAATGCTTAAGACTAGGTAACATTAGAAGAGATAGTAAATAAACAAACTAAAAAAAACCCACTTTATTATTGCCCTCAATGAATTTAGAATGCCACTGGAGAAGAATCTACTCGTAAATTGTTTTACAAACAGATAAGGCAAGAGGTGATCAGATGGCCGTACTGGTAGACAGAACAGCATAATTCAGAATTCCACATAGAGAGTGGAATGGTCTGCAAGAGCATTGTTGGAAAGGTAAGACTTGAACTACACCATGATAGTTGAAATGTGACTAAATACAGAAAAAAGGGCTCCTTCCACACAACAGCTCAGTTGGAATTTGTAGGTAGAGTGAGTGTGAGTCATTCTGTGGTCAAAGAGGTCACTAGTGTCACTGGTAGGCAGTGACTTTTGATAATTATAACTTAAAAATAGCTCTTTTTTTTTTTTAATTCAGTGAATGCTTTAAATTGCTAACTAATATATTTTGTCCTCATTTTAAGAGATGTACATTAGAGGGGAAGTAAGGAAGAGAATAAATGAATATAACATTATGAAAGCCTGTTTTGCTGGCTTCTTTTTCTTCTTTCTCTCCTAAGAAAATAGATCAATGGTAAGCAGTTTTCTATAACTCTATTAGACAGCAACCTTTTCAAAAAGTTAACTATGACTTTTGTGATTTTTCTTTGTACATTTGTCTTTATACTGTGTAGGAACACCAAATCACTGATATCTTTTTGTTTATTATATTCATCTCTATCTTTCAAGGTTATGATATTCATAATAATTCTCAGCCCAGAGTCTAGAGAAATTTGTTTTTGGACTTTGAGATATCTCCCCAACATCACTTAAAATAGGTTTGTAGTTTCAAGGTCATTTTAATAGGTCAGTAACTGTCTGAAAAATGCCTATTTTCCATTCAATTTTAACAAACTAACAAAAATTAATTAATTGGCAAACATGTTAAAAGAAGATAAAAAGCATGGCAAGTGAAACAAACAAGAACTAAAATGTGCACAGACTCTGAACTGAGAGAGAACTTGGTATATTTGAAAAACAGAAAAACAGAGTGAAATGTAGAGAGGTATGAAGGAGAAATTAGTAGCATCAAATCAGAAAGGATGATATAGAGCATGCCAAGATATTGTTGTTTCATTCCACTCCAATGAGATACAGTTAGAAGGTTTTAAGCAAGGTCTAATTCAAGTTTAAAAAAAATTGCATTGGCTGCTGTGTGCATAATTATTATAAGGAAAGTGAAAATAAAAATGCTGGGATCAGTTAAAAAGTTGTTTTGCTAGGTAAGAACTAATGATGACTTGACTTACCATGATAGCACTTAAGTTGGAGATAAATAGATGAATTTAAAATATACTTGGGAGCTATAATTTGCACCATTTGATTAGGAATGGGGGGTAAAGAATAGAGGAATCAGGATGAGTTTCAGGTTTATGGTTTGAAAAGTGTTGTTAATTATGGTGCTATTTGCTGACTTGGTGAAGTCTAGGGAAGGCAAAAGTTTGAGAGAAAAAAATAGAATTGAGAACAGAGTCAAGAGTTCTTTTTTTTTTTTTTAAGATTTATTTATTTACTTGAGAGAGAGAGAGAGAGAGAGCACGACTGGAGGGTGGGGGCAAAGGTAGAGGGAGAATCTCAAGCAAATTCTGTGCTGAACATGGAGCCTGATGCTGGGCTCGACCTCATGACCCTGAGATCACAACCTGAGCTGAAACCAAGAGCTTAACCTGAGCTTAACCGACTGTGCCACCCAGGTGCCCCCAGAGTCAAGAGTTCTTCTAAGGGCATTTTATATTTGGGATTCCCAAATGAAACTTTGATAGGCTATGAGAAGAAGATATTTGAATATATGAGTTTACTGCTGATGTAAGTTTGGTTTTAAAATGTAAATTTGGGAAATATAAGCATATAAATTACATTTAATCCTGTTGAAGTATTTGGGAACACTATAGGGACAGAGCAGTTACAGAATGAAACCCCTGACTGAGCTCTAAGTAATTCAAACATTTAGCACAGGCAGAGGCAGGAAGAAACTAAGATAGTCCTCATCACAGAAGCCTAAATAAGAGCATATGTAAAGATGGAGAAAGTGGTCAATAGCATAAGGATAAAAATGTGTTCTTTAGATTTTACAACATGTATTATCACTGGCAATTTGGACAAGAGTTGTTTCAATCGAGTGATGGAGACAGAGCAAAATAGAAGTTGGTTAGAAGGATATCAGAAGAGAAGAAGTCAAGAGATTGTCAGCAAATTTGGCTAAGGAAGGACGTATATTTAGGACAGTAGCTGCCATTTCATGTTTTCCATGACACTCTCCATTAATATGATTTTGCTTAGGATTTTCAATGTTTACTTATTACAACCAATGCAGGGAATTGGATATCTTTGCCTTACCATATACTAATATCTAGCTTTGCTTTTTAATGATGAGTTTCTTTATATTTGAATGGTATTTTTTTAGGAGAGAATAACATAAACATGCCATTGATGTAATACTGACAACAGCTCACCTTGAGATTAGATTTTAATTGACTAAACTAGATGAATTCTTAACACCAATTGCAAGTGTAAGATCCTACAGTAGTTGAAGTTGAGTCCCGATTTCAATTGCACAGAACCCTGATTTCAATTTGACTCCCATTTTCTATTTGAAACTCTGTCTGCTGGATACATTTTGAAAAGTTATACCCCTTCCCCTAGTTACCTAGTGGTGCCCTGAATGAGTACATCTATGTGACCCCACAATGTCAGAGAAAGGAAATTTAACCTCTTGCATAATTTGTCAGTCAACTATTGACAATCTTACCTTCTCTAAAAATGATCTTAAATTATTCTCTCAAAATTCCTGGCATTTTCACTTTATAAAAGCTATTTAAAACCTATTCTGGTAGGTCTCTACTTTATCATTTACTTTATACACACACACACACACACACACACACACACACACGCCCATACACACATGAGTGCGTTCCTTAAAGTAACCTATAAAAAAATTAAAACTTAACACATTGGAATTTACTGTCAGAGCCACATTTCACTGTTTAATCTCTGAAGAAGAAAAGCTGTAATCCTTCTATAATAAAAGACAGCATTCTTAGATATTCTGCTAAATTACCTACTAACACAGAAATTTCCAACTATACCAGGACTAACCACCCATGCATGAGGTAAACTGGGGGATTTGGAATTTATTTGCATCACATTCTCACTCTTAAAGCTGCCGCTATATTTTAAGCAGAGTCTTCTGGGTTTTTTTTTTTTTTTTTTCTCGCTAATGGTATCAAACTGATACTCTCATTATTCGGAGATGGTGGGTCTCTTCTTTGCTATGGTCAATACAAAGCCCAGCAGGTATAAGTAATGCTGAGGGTTTGCATATGAGGCCAGGGGCTCTCAGCACAAAGCAGATTTGTACACAGGGTCGGAGTCACAGATGTCAACTTGAATTTCAATAGAGATTTTCAACACTAGGTCAAATATTTTACCTGAGTCTCGGTTATACACAGTTTTTCTTTATCACCTATGTTCCTTATCTTTGTTATTTCCCTACTATCTTTCTATGTACTTCAGTCTTCAAGTGAAAAACCCTTAAGTAACTTTGGATACAAAATTCAACTCAGAAAATAATTGTTCAACAAATTTTCTAATTACTTTAGGCTTACAACTGTTCTAAGAATTACCTGTCTAGATCTGTTCCATCTGGAAGGTAAATTTTGCCTGTATTCTACCCAATATTCCTTTACTTACAGCTTTCAGTCCAACAAACACTCCATATATGCATAAAACAACTAGGAAATAATGAAAATTGAGTTTGTTATATTTCTTTACTTGTCTATGGCTCAAATTTTAATAGGCTTTCCCTCATTTCTTTTGGATCTTTGATCCAGTTTTTCTTCATAACTGCATTACTGATTTTATAATTTAGAAAATAACAGATAGGTCAAGAAATTCCCTGAGTAAGTTGTGAAATATATATGTACTATAAAGTAGAGCAGTCATTCATTCTGAGGGATGATGCATTCATAAGAACTAGTCAGGAGCAGAGGTTCACACTTAGTGCCAAAGGGAAAGCTGATTTAATGTCCTCCATTAAAAATTGTTGTTCCACTGTGTAGGATAGTTGGATGCATTAGAGATCATAGAAAATGGCATCTTTCACCCCAAAGTCACCCGTTGATATCTGAAGCAAAGTGAGAGTGACTAGAAGTAAATACCATAAGATCATGGTACATAAATTTTTAGTGGAACATCACGAAGACCACAAATTTCACTTTCCAGTATTTTGTTTTGCTTGCTTATTACTTATTTTCTTTGCTAATATTTTCATATCATTTATATAATGAAAACCTCAGGGCACTTTTGAAAGTAAAAATCAGTGCTAAAATAACATTATATAACTTTAAAATACATGCAATATGTTTAGATAGTATGACCACTAGTTTCTATTTCAAGTGGGAAAATATTGCAATTTGTTAGATGCAATAAAGAAATAATGAGCACCACAACCAATTTCAGTTCTATATCTCCCTCATAAGTTTCTGTACTTAGAAAGAACATTGTTTTGTTTTAAAACACTGTTCTACACAAAAATGTGCATTAATATTATACAAGTTATTACTGCCAAAAAGCAAATAACTGCATCTTCATTGTTGAACATATTATAGGATTTGCAATAGCATCCTTACCAATGTCAGATGTTCAATATTTCTTAGGTTCACTGTGAACCAACTTTTAATAGTCTTACCACAATTATTTTCTTTTTTTAAAAAAGATTTTATTTATTTATTTGTTAGAGAGAGAGAGAGAGAGTGGCAGGCAGAGGGAGAAGCTGGCTCCCTGCTGAGCAAGGAGCCTGATGTGGGACTCAATCTCAGGACCCTAGGATCATGACCTGAGCCAAAGGCAGGCACTTAACTGACTGAGCCACCCAGGCGTCCCTTACCACAATTATTTTCAGATCTTGTTTATATTGGCCATACTTAATTTCCATAACAGCATTCCTGAATTTAAAATTTGCAAACAGTCAGTAAGTAGGATATTTACTGTCACACTTGACTTGCCTTGTGTCAAGTACTATCGGAGTAGCTACAGACATATTTGGTATCTGAGTAAGTGGAATTTAATTTGGGTATACATTTACTTTGGACTTAGTTGAATGTATTTTTTATTTATAATATATTCTCTACATAAAATGATATTGTAAATTATTGTCATGAAGAGGTGATCAAAGACTATACAGCCAAAAATTAACTTAATAAGTTATTAATATAGTTAAGTTATTACTATCCATTCCAGTGTAGGAATGGTTCCAGAAATATCCTACCACCTGTATCATGACATCAAGATGTTGGCCCAGAGGTTTTACCAGAGTAATGTGAATGTATCCTATAGCATCAAGCATTGAAAGTATGAGGATATGAAGAAGAATCAAATGTATAAAGGCATGAGTTAGAATCAGGTCTATGAATAATTATTCCAACCATTAAATGTGTAAAATAATGAAAAGATGATTTTATTCTCATTGACAAAAGAGAGTTTTCTCTTGCAAAAATATACTCCATAATGCACTATTTACTATCTTAAACATATCATGCATATGTTTTTCATTTTTGATAAGAATTATGTTAAATAGAATTTATCAAAATTTTAGAAAAAAAATCCCTAAAAGATTTCATACTTTGTACATCTCAACTATGATTTTACTGAATAGTAAAGAAAGGTTAAATGATCTTTCCATTATTGACAGAAAATTATATTTCAAAATTATTAACATATGGAAAAGAAATTAAAGAGTAATATGTTAAAAAAGCTAGAGAAAGTATATTTTATGAGATGTTAAATGACTAAGTAATAGAAATTTTTTTCATAGATGTAACGATATTCTTATATTTCTCAACTATAGATTGAAATTTGTTGTAATTTCTTTTCTTGCTTTAAATATATATTCATTTTGCTATTTTATTTTATATTTGTGTTTGGTCTTTGTTTTAGAAAGAGGGTCCTCTGGTTTCACCATTTCCTCAATGCTCCCAACAGGGCTATAGACTGTGTAAGAGCTTCCAGAGACCAGAGTGGCAATATTTAGCCATATTAAGTGTAGGCCTGTTCTGTGACTCAGCAATTCTGATCCTGAGTATATCTATCTACAGAAATGGTTGTCTATAATAGGAATGATGAATGACAATGAATAAATGTTTAAAATAAAAGAGACATCTTGTGGTAATTTATCAGGAATTGATAATTGATATTTTTCCAGGACTTGAGAAGCATGTCTGATTCACACCATTTCACCTAATGTCAGGGGGGAAAAAAAAAGAAGATTGAGTAATTTTCATGGAAGAAATATTTATAGGTTGCATGTGTACTATAAAGTGTGGTGCAAATAGATATACTACAGAAGTAATTATTGCCCATGGCTCTTTTTGTATAAAATTACATATTTCATGAATGATAATGATGAAATAAAATCAAAACAGACTGAAAAATACACAATCAAAGGAATACATATGGTTCTTCTTACTCTTTGCCTTAAATTCTTATCTTTCCCATGACCAACCTTTAGTTTTTTTTTTTTTTTCCCTCAGGATTTTTTCTCACTTTTTGCTTGATTTCATTCCTGCTATAGAATTCACTAACACTGGTAACTTGAATTTCCAGTTAAATAAACAACTAACTGTTTACCAGAGGTAATTCTATCAGCTCAAACTCAGTAAACACAAATCTGAACTTCATATGGGTTTTTTTGCAAAATTTTATCCTCAGCCTGGATATTGAGATCAACATTATTTGCTAAGAAATTGAGGAACTACCTTAAAGTCCTCTGTCAATCAAGAGCCAAATCCCATTCTCTTTATACCTTAATACCTCTCATCTGCTTCTACCTTCATCTTTCGATGGACATCTTGTATTAGTTTCCTTTCTTTTTCCCTTGTCTCTATTATTTCTATGCTTAATAGTGACAAATATCCTTTCAAATAGAAAAATTCAGTTGCAAAATACATATAACTTTACTATTTGGCCCTAGCCTTCATTTGCAACATAATCACTTATCCCTATAACCATATTTTAAAAAAGAAATATGTATTTAGAATTACTATTTATAAATCTGCCATTTTTTCTCTTCTAAATTTATTTATAAATGCTGTTATCTGTACCCTCTACTAGCTCATGCTTCTAGAACAAAGGTCTCATTCCTCCATTATTCCTTGATCTCATTTGGGGCAGAATTAATTATCTTACTTGCCCCAGTATACTCCATCGTATTCATATAATCTCATATTGCTTGCAATAGTTACATTTCTTCATTTTTTATTACTGCTAGTTGAGTGTAATGCTTTGAAGCCATAAATTTGTCTTATCCATATATTTTTTAAAGATTTTATTTATTTATTTGACAGAGAGAGATAGAGCACAAGCAGGGGCAGTGGCAGGCAGAGGGAGAGGGAGAAGCAGGCTCCCTGCAGAACAGGGGAGCCCAATGTGGGACTCGAGCCCAATGTGGGAATCAATCCCAGGACCCCGATATCATGACCTGAGCCGAAGGCGGTCACTTAACCAACTGAGCCACCCAGGTGCCCTGTCTTATCCATATTTTATCTCCACTTAGCACAATGTCTGATGCTAAATGTCTGATGCTACTCAATAAATGTGTATCACACACATTCATGCATTGATTCATGCAAAACAACCCCAAATTCTTTCAATAGCAGAATAGATAAATTGTTGTAATTTCATGTAAAGAAATGCTATTGAGCAATGAAAATAATCATAAATATAATTTTGAGCAAAAATTCCATACACAAAAAAGAACATAATATATAATTTCATTTACGTCATTGGGGAGGAAAAATTTTTCTCTACTCTCTTAGGTTCAGTTCCTGGGGGCCTGGGAATTAAGCTGACAAGACAGATCAACAGAAGGAAGGATTATTCATATACATACAGGACCCAATAAAAGAAGTAGCTAGTTGGATAAATAATTAAAGTTAGTTTATATACCTAACTCAGTAAGGGAAAGGGAGAGGGCAGAAAAGTCTTCTATGTGAAGAACGAATAGGTTTTTTTAGGAAAGACACATGGATTTTAGGAGAACTAATGGGAGATAAAATTTATGATAATGTTTGTTAATACAGGTACAAGTGTCTTTTGGTCTTCATGGCTGTGTAACTTCCCAGGAGAGGGGATTTATGTTAGTGTCATTTCTCAGAAGTTGCTGCTTTTACTCAGATAAGGGAAGCACCAAGATGGCTTCTTTCTGCATCTGTTAGATCTGGAATGTTTTAGTTTAAAATAATATTCATACCAACTCTCAGGTTCCAAGTGAGTCCCCACAATATCCAGTTTAAAACAATAACAACAGCAACAACAACAACAACAACAACAACAAAAACCAGGTAAATGTATAAAGTTAGCAGACAGTGTAGTGGTTATTTTTTTGAAAGGAAGGGACATGACAGAACTTTTGCAGTATCAGTGGTATTCTATTTCTTGCTCTGGATGGTGGTTACATAGATGTATTGAGGTTGTAGAAATTCATTGAATGATATCTGCATGGTTGTATAATTTTGTCTATATATTTTTACCAATAAAGTTTATTAAGAAAGAATGAAAGACTGAATGAATGAATTTTACTTTGATGTTTAATAGACAGTGATGTTCATTATATAGGATAGTAGGTAGAGGAGAGATCATAGAAAGTATTTAGTACCAATGTCACTATCTTTAAAATGAATCAAGGAAAGATTATGAGTAGCAGATTTCTGAAACTGCTTAATTGAAAGACAGAAAATATTCACTTCTCTCTTCTGAGATTTATCTGGGGCTCAGCCCTATATGACTCACTACTTCGATCTCCATTTGGAGGTTCCCAAACAGAACTCACCATCTTTTCTTCTTGCTGGCTGGGCCTAACGCATCATTTGCTTTCTGATTTGGTAAATGGCACCATAAACCATTCATAGCTTCCCAAGCCAGAACGCTGGGAGCTAAATTTGACTCATCCAAGCAATCAATATATTCTGTTGATCATGCTTTGCATATATCTCTCAAGTATGTCCATTTCTCTCCATCTTTACTGCCCTGTTCAAGTCCAGGACATCACACCTTTTACCTGGATCAGTGCTGCGGCAACTATTTGACTGTTTTGTTAGCTTTGCTCTTATCTTCATTCTCTCCTGTTTTCTACAAGAAAGGCAAATGTTCATTCTAACTAGCTCCAGGGAACCAAACAAGGGATGTTGCAAGAATACATTCCCACCAAATGCAAGCTGGTGCAGCCACTCTGGAAAACAGTATGGAGGTTCCTCAAGAAGTTGAAAATAGAGCTACCATACGATCCAGCAATTGCACTACTGGGTATTTACCCCAAAGATACAAATGTAGGGATCCAAAGGGGTACGTGCACCCCAATGTTTATAGCAGCAATGTCCACAATAGCCAAACTGTGGAAAGAGCCAAGATGTCCATCGACAGATGAATGGATAAAGAAGATGTGGTATATATATGCAATGGAATATTATGCAGCCATCAAAAGGAACGAGATCTTGCCATTTGCAATGACGTGGATGGAACTAGAGGGTATTATGCTGAGCGAAATAAGTCAAACAGAGAAAGACATGTATCATATGACCTCACTGATATGAGGAATTCTTAATCTCAGGAAACAAACTGAGGGTTGCTGGAGTGGGGGGGTGGGGTGGGAGGGATGGGGTGACTGGGTGATAGACACTGGGGAGGATATGTGCTCTGGTAAGTGCTGTGAATTGTGCAAGACTGTTGAATCTCAGATCTGCTCCTCTGAAACAAATAATGCAATATATGTTAAGAAAAAAAAAAAAGAAGATAGCAGGAGGGGAAGATTGAAGGGGGGGAAATCGGAGGGGGAGACGAACCATGAGAGACGATGGACTCTGAAAAACAAACTGAGGGTTCTAGAGGGGAGGGGGTTGGGAGGATGGGTTAGCCTGGTGATGGGTATTGAGGAGGGCACGTTCTGCATGGAGCACTGGGTGTTATGCACAAACAATGAATCATGGAACACTACATCTAAAACTAATGATGTAATGTATGTGATTAACATAACAATAAAAAATTTTTTAAAAAAAGAATACATTCCCACTGAGGTGAGTTCTGTGAGACAAAGCAAATAGAGCTTCTAAAAAAATAGAAAGAGTACCAAATGGCATACATGCCACAAACTTAGGGCAACATTCTATTTATATACATAAACAGTCTATCTATCTTAAAATTAGCATTCAAGCAGAAAAATTGTTTTCTCAGTAATGCATACTAACACAAGAATTAAAATGTTAAAATAGAGGCACACATTTTCAGACAGAATAGTCCCATTTGCCTGCTTTGTGTAACAAAGACTGAAAACTGCCAGATATTTTCAGTAAATTGAATGTGTTAAATTTGTACCTCAAAGATTTTGATGAAAATATATTTAAAGCATAGCTATAATACATAATTGTTAGAAATTTTATCCTGGTAATTATTTAAATGTAAAATTTTAGATCACATGAAAACCTGTGAGAGTATTTCATTTTTAAAAACTGTTACGTGGTGCCTGAGCAAAAATGTTTGAAAACTATTGTTTTAGTATATTAAATGGAAGAAAGACTCCTAACCTACTGGAAGAAGGTTTTACCATGAAAATTATCAGAGTAACATGACAATTGTCATGAACTTTTAAGTAAGGAAGATATGCTTTTTTTTTCATTATTTTCCTCAAGGTAGTAAGCATTTACTATCACAAGTATGAGGTTTTATATGAGGTCTTATCTTTTTGGCATTTCAGTGTATTATATAACAGTCAGAAAAGAAGGTCCAATGATTATGACTATGGTATGGAAAACTAAGAGTTTTAATTTGCTTTATAAGGAAATTCATGCCCATAGATGTGTCTATTGTAACTTTCCCTCAATTCGAGCAAGTCAGATTATCTCTCATAGTATGGGATTTCACCTGAGCAAGGAAGAGAAAATCCAGTTCTAAGAACATAATATATCTGTACTGATATAAAGGATATTTGCAGGTAGAATTGAAATATTCCGCTGTCCTAAAAACTAAAAACTGCAGTCAGAATACAACTAAAAAAAATTAGTGGAGTATGATAGCATTTTGATGTCTTAATCTTGGCTTATATTTTAATGTACATAATTTTTAGCATAAACTTTAATAGCATAGCAGTGACAATCATTTCCACTGTCTACAAATAACATGTGTTTAACTTATCATTAATTACTTGTTCAAATGTTTTTGAGAAATAATAAACATCTTTTAATTAAATATTTTCTTAAATCCACAGTTATTCAAATGTATAATATAAATGTATTATACTATGTAACTTGTCATTTCTAATAAACTTAACTAAATATTTGTTACCACTAATTTTTGACCATCTAATTTCAATTTTCTACATTTTCTATAGTTCAAATTGAAATACAAAATCTGAAACCAGCAAATAATTTATTCCCATGGCAATATGCTGAACATCCCTGTAATTATAAACCAAGGATTCTTTGTGATTTAGTAAATAATCAAAAACAGTAACAAATAGCAATTCCAAAATTTTCACAAAGATAACTAATTTTCTATCATTCCCTAAAAGGTCTGGCAAGTGAGCTTATATTAAATCAAAAAGCTTTACAAGTAGTGTAGGTGCCCAACAGAAAATGTATTCAGTCCTGGCACAAAATATCTTATTAAGAATCATCAAGAACAAGCTGTATCAAGAAGAGAATCTGCATCACTAAAACAGCAAAAACAAATAAACCAAAACTTAAAATAGAAGCCATCATAGTCATGGATTTTTATAGGATATTCCAGAATGAAAGGAATCAGTGGATGTGTTAGGTGGGGCAGCCACCAAGAGAGATTGGAAATGATATCCCAACTGGTAAATGGAGCAGAGATTTTTCAGGAATGAAGGCAAGAAAAGAAAATTACAGGCAGTAAAAACAAAAGTGAAAACTCCTCTATTTTTTTATGTCTTATAGAATTAACAAAGTAGTGACAGATTAAAAGTAGATAAAAGTAGATGCCCACCTACAAATGAGACAGTCAACCCAAGAATTTACTAATGACCCTCTGAAGGTAAGTGTCTTCATGAGCACATGAGAAAAGCACAAAGAAATAGGAAAGACGACAGAAAGACACAGGGTCAGGAAATAGTGAGTATAGTTGACCCTTGAACACATGGCCTTGAACTGTGTGGGTCTACTTATACATGGATTTTTTTGATATACAGTACAGGGCTGTAAATGTATTTTCCCCTCCTCCCTAGGATTTTCTTCATAATACTTTCTTTTCTCGAGCTTACTTTATTGTAAGAATACAGTATGTAATACATACAACACATACTAAATATGTGTTAATCAACTGTTTATGTTATCAGTAAGGTTTTCCAGTCAACAGTAGACTATTAGTAATTAAGTTTGGGGGGAAGTCAAAAGGTATATGTGGATTTTTGACTCTCTGGGGGGTTGGTGCCCTAACCCCATGTTCAAGGGTCACCGGTATATTTAAGATATCTATATATCTTTAAATATTATATTATTAGAGTAGAAATTCTTTAATTTAGAGGATAGTCCACCTGCTATGCCAAAAGCCTCATTAATATTGTTTTAGGATTATTACACTCACTAATATAAGTTGGTGTTAAGAATTTCTTCCCTATATTTTCTCAAAGATCAGGAAATTGTCACAGATGTGTCAATTTTGCTGTGTCCTCTGAAGTTAATTTATCTGAGGAAATTCAAGAAAATATGCTGAGACCCCTGGTTGGGTAAGTCTCAGTTCCTGTGGTTAAGATTATCAGCACAGGGGCGCCTGGGTGGCTCAGTCGTTAAGCATCTGCCTTCGGCTCAGGTCATGATTCCAGGTCCTGGGATCGAGCCCCGCATCAGGCTCCCTGCTCGGTGGGAAGCCTGCTTCTCCCTCTCCCACTCCCCCTGCTTGTATTCCCTCTCTTGCTGTGTCTCTCTCTGTCAAATAAATAAATAAAATCTTTAAAAAAAAAAAAAAAGATTATCAGCACAATTCATACTGTTTCAATATGGAATTAATGATCTGATCATTTTGTTCACTAGCACCTTAGGTACCAGGATCTGACATAAATCAAAGCCAGTTTAAGAAGAGGGATTTACTAGTGGTAATGAGGAAAGTTTCCCAGTTAATTCAATTCAGTGCAGCATTTCTTTCCTGTTATTTTGACAGCAATAATGCCTTGGGCTGTTATATGACAAATAAATCCAGTGGCTCAATATTGATGAGATGGAACTGATAGGGCCATTATTTTTCTCCAATACATTGCTAGGAGCAAGCGTCTCAGATCCTCTGGATGACTTTCTAAATACCCATGGGACTCTCGGAACTTTTACTACAAGGTGGTGACACCAAGATGCCCCTAATCGTAATCACCTGAGGCGGGAGGAGGCAAGCCCTCAAGAGAGACTTCACACTGCTTTTCTGGGAGAATAGGGGAAGGATCAAATCTGTGTGCTATTGAGTTGGGAAACAAAGTTGAGACACAAAGTAATGTTAATTGCACATTTAAGTTTTTTCTTATTATTATTATGTTATGTTAATCACCATACATTACATCATTAGTTTTTGATGTAGTGTTCCATGATTCATTGTTTGCATATAACACCCAGTGCTCCATGCAGAACGTGCCCTCCTTAATACCCATTTAAGTTTAAAGACCCAAATTGTACCTTCTTTGTTAAATTCTGAAAAAGGAGAAAAAGGAAAAAATTCCTCAAAGGTGAAGTGAAAAGGACAAGTGAGCCCCAATTTCATAAAGAGGAGTCTACAGAAACTTGAGTTATATATTTAGGAAAAAAAAGGCAAAAAAGAAAATGACACACACTTGTTACAACTTTGCCAAACTTTGGAGCATTTTTAAAGTTTTGTTTGTTTTTACTTTTGTTTGTTTTATGTAGCAATTGCCATCAGTACACTTGAAATTTTACTTAAACATTTAGGAAAGATGTATAGTATACTAAGCACTAGGATAAGGAAGGTGATATAAATATATTTTCCTTCATTAATTTGTTGAACGAAATCTATTATTTTGGTACTTTATTATGTGTCAGACTCTGGAGATTCAGAAGTAAGCAAAGCAGATGAAGTTCCTGGTCTCATAAAACCAGAAGTGTCATGGAACAATATAAAAATATAACAATATAAAAATAAAATATAAAAATATAAAAAACAATATAAAAGCACAAAATGTATAAGACCAGCTGCTTTTACTTTTATTTAATCTTGTGCCAGAACAAACTGAGTAGAAATAGAAATGATTGTGCTCTGGATATGTTTTACCTACTCGTAAGGTTTGGCTTTCTCCTCCAGTATTAGTATGGAATTGTCTCCTTGTCCTTGACTTCCCCTTTTCTCACTAAATCTTGCTTCAATGTTTCTCTGAAAAGTAAGACCCCTTCCCCGCCCCCTTTTTTAACTACCCTATGCTTTTTATTTCCATACCATTTTGTACTCTAGAATTATTTATTCTATATTTATAGTCTGTCTGCCTTAAATGAGGTCATGAGATTCGTGAAGGTAGGACCCATATCTGACCAACATTGTGCTCCATTATTCTAGCAGAGGGCCTTTCACACCCTATGGTTATTCAGTGTCTGACCAAAATGTCACTACGCAAGTGATCTTTTTCTCTTTTTTTTATTTTTTAATTGACCAGAATTTGCCAATTGACCAATGTCATACCATAAGCACTTCCTATAATTATTCTTTTTTTGAAACAATATCACCACTGAAAGAAACCAAAAGCCACACTTCTGAATTCAAGTTGCAAAGCACAGGAGACTTAACATTTCAGACAATGAATTATCCAACATTTTCAATACATTACTAAGTCTTAATCCAAAGAATGCACAGCAGATGAGTTCCTTTTGCTACATACCAACAAGTTTCTTCTGTGCTCTTTTTTTTTTTTTTTTTTTGGTTTTATTTTCCTTGAAGCATAGGAAGAAGAAATGTTTCTATTTTCCCTTTTGTTTAACTCTCAACAAATCCAGTGATTCAGAAGAAGGATGCCTGCCTGAACTCAATTTTTATCATCCTTAGATGAAGCATGGCAGAATCGTCAAATAGCACATCTCCTCTCACCTGCTGCTTCGTTCATCCTGAAAAGGCACAGAGCCCTCTTCAGAAAAGGCAGATTTTAGAACAAAGCATGTCATTTATTACCTCTGAAGGAATTTTGAAGAGAGTGTACATTAACTTTTTTATAGTATTTCCATCTCCTTTTTCAGTATAAAAAATATAGAAATAAGCCTTCTGAGGCATCTACATAATAACTTAGCTTCTTATGCTTTCTGGGAGACAAGGCAGTTGGAAACTGTGAAGTTTAGGAAACCCAAAATGTTTAGAATCCTAGAGGTCCAGACAGTAAGAACATTTTCCATGAGAAACATTTTCCAAACTAGTTCTTGAAAGATGCTCTTCAGAAAAGAAGAAGAAAAGAAAATGATGGACAACAGTTTTTGGAAAACGCTACTTGATATATTTGCTGTTTAGATTAATGATACATAGGCGGAGGTTAAATATGATAAGTACTACAGGAAAGAAATGTGTTTAATTTTTGTGACAGAATAATTTATTGAGGTTTTATCTCATTTTTACTCTTCTTCAATGTCTTCTTCTTCTCTTTCAGGCAAGTAGCTAGATCCATTCTGATTTCTTGTTTCTTGGCCCAAAGCAGAAGATTCTTCATGTGACTAATTTCTCCTCTCTTTCTCTCTTTGTGAAAGCCTAATGTTGTTAAAGAAAGGATTATAGTATCCTACGGGGGAAAAGAGAGTTTTGAACAGAGACATAAATGGGAAAATTTCCCAGACCAGGAAACAGTCCTGAAGTCAGCAGGTCCTGAGAATAATAGGGATGCGTTTTCACTCCATGACATCACCTTTGACACATTAAAAACCCAAAGAGTAAGGCTGGATGGTGAGAACCTAGGTCCCAGGGCTTTTAACATTAAAAAAATAAGTCATGTGGCCCAAGCTTTGCACAAAAGCCATGGGTTGTAGCCTATCATGGGAGATCACGTGACCTAGGACAATAAGGATGTAGGTCTTATCATGTTAGACTGAGCATGAGCAATAATCCCCACACCTTTTGCTGGAACCTTCTAAACCTATGGTATTCTTGTGCAACCTGGGATGATAGGTGAGCAGTCGAGAGACTTGGCAATGGCTAATGTGGAATTTCCTACCAAACTAGCAGATGAGTAGCTCAGTAATTGAGTTTAACTTGATTTTTAAAATGGGTAAATATATCATTTCTTGTACACTTTTGTTTATAAAATAAGATTCAGATCACTACATTATTTTATCTGAATCCTATTCTTAAATAACAACAAAATTACTGAACACACTTAAAGGATTCAAATCCATTAAATGAAAAGAAGCTGTGGAACTATGATTTTGTGACGCATATTTGGTGAATGAAACTCTGTAGCACCCCGTGAAAGAATTTCCTATGTTAGAAATGCATGTTGCCACAGTGAAACCATCCTCTCTGCTCCCACTCAAAGGGCAGATACACATATTCCAATCAGACAGCCAAAGGGGAGACCCAGTAGAGTGTTGCTCCTATGGTACCATTTATTTTGCAAATACCCTAATGTCTGAGAAAGCTGTAGTCCCTGCTGCCAGCCTGATTGTGCCCAGAAAAGGAGGCTCTTTGCTTTGATGTGCCCTTAAAGCAATGACATTTTAGAAGGGAGCCTATGGCCAAGGTTTAAATATGTCCTAATTTACAGTGACCCACACTAACTCTGGAGCTAGACTTCTGTATTCAAATCTTGGCTTTGCTACTTAATTGGTGTGAGCAGGTTATTTCCATTTTTTCATCTACAGAATGGGGATAATAAAAACACCTACTTCATAGGATTATTATGAGGGTTAACAGAGTTCTGTGAAATGCTTAGAAAAGTACTCTGGCACATCTTAAGCACTGGTGCATTTTAGTTATCATGTGTGTTTAATTAGCAAGAACAAAATAAATTGCATCATTTCAAAGCCTTATGTTTTCTTTCCATGTCTCTCTCTTTTTTATTTCAGGCTGCTCTAGGGTAAAAATGGAAATGCCTGACAATCTCTTCTATTACAATTTTATAAATCAAATCTAAATTTACATGTTTTATAATCAATAAATTCAGTACCCTAGATAAAAGCTGTACTCTAGATAAAAGCAGAAAATCAGAAGAAATATCCATTTATAAATGCAGATGCATAGATGGGTCTTTCTTTGAGTAACATTTAAAATTAAATCAGTTGATATTAAATCAAAGTCTGGAAAGCTTCTGAAATACAGTGCAAGACTCCATCAGTAGAAATCACATTTCGAGTAAGGAATGAGAGACTCTGAAAGCTATTTAACACTTTACAGAGCAATTGCAGTGCATCATCACAAAGAAATTTGGTCCAGGTGTTGCATTAATTGTGATACATGGGGAAAGTCCACAGCTCACTGGCCATCAAATGTGAATTTTTATATGTGAAGTGATTTAAGTCTATTATGCTGTGCGGTAAAAGAATGAATGCTCTAGATTAAGCTCACATTTGTTCTTTACTGACTGTATCCATTCGTAGCTTTTTGAATTTTCCTTTAAAAAAGTCTTTTCTTCCCAATCTGAATACATAACACATGTCAGGAAAATAAGATAAGCTATTCTGTTTATTATGTGTTCATTCAGTATTTATTATTCTTTCATAACCTAGTAATGAAATTAGAAACAACATATATGTGGTCCCCATAAATACAGATAACCCACATGTTCATTCCTTTCAGTACTCCTGTCTGCTTTCCTCACTCCTTATTATTTATGTCTTTTAGCCTCTAAGTTCTGACAATACTTAATTCAATTCAGAGAAAGGCAATATTCTTTTTTTTAAAAAAAGATTGTGGTTTACCATTTTAGCCATTTTGTAATGTACGGTTCTGTGACACTAAGTATATTCACATTGTTGTGTAACTATCACCACTATCAATCTCCAGATCTTTTTCCTCTTCCCTGACTGAAGTTCTGTATCCGTTAAACACTAACTCCACCCCTCTCTCCACCACATCCCCATGCCCTGGCAACCACCATTCTACACTCTGTCTCTCTAAATTTGACTACTCTATGTACCTTATATGAATGGAATCATATAATATTTGTCCTTTGGGTATTGGTTTATTTCACTTTGTTTAATGTCTTCAGAGTTCATCCATTTTGTAGTATGTGTCAGAATTTCCTTCCTTTTGAAGGCCAAATAATATATTTTACATACATATATATGTATGTAAAATATATACCGCGTTTGTTTATCCTTTCAATGGATACTTGGGTTGCTTCCACCTTCTGGAAGTTGAGAATAATAATTATTCTACTAGAATAATTTCTACTAGAAATCTAGGTGTTCAATATCTATTTGAGTCTGTGTTTTCAATTTTGAGTATGGAACCAGAAATAGAATTTCTGGATCATATGGTAATTCTGTTTAAATTTTTAAGAAACTGCCATATTTTTATCCAGTGTCTGCACCATTTTACACCCTGCCAGCAACGCACAAGGGTTCCGGATTTCCACATCCTCACTGGCAATTGTTGCCTTCTGCTGTTGCTGCTGATGTTGTTGTTTATAATGGCCATCCTAATGGGTGTGAAGGGTTATCTCATTGAGGTTAAAATCGATATTCTTTATTTTTTTAAGATTTATTTATTTATTTTAGAGAGAGAGAGCAAGAGCAGGAGAAGCAGAGAGAGAGGGAGAGAGAATCTCGAGCACACTCCCCACTGAGTGTGGAGGCAGACCTGGGGCTCAATCTCACGACCCTGAGACCACAACCTGAGCCGAAAAGAAAAGTCAGATGCTTAATGGACTGTGCCACTCAAGTGCCCCAAAAGCATTCTTAACCATTAAGAATGTAGACTCCGGAGTTAGACTGCTTATTTGGAACTCTAGCCATTCTCTGTATCTCTTTTGTTCCTCATTTTTTCCATGTATTATGAGGAGAGTATCTACTTCCTAGCATTATTGTATGAACAAGTATGTTTACATTCATAACTTACTCAGAATAGTGCTTGGCACAGAATAAGTATATAAGTATTATTCAAATATTAGCTTTTATTATTATCCCATGATTAAGATTTTTCTTTAAACTTTCTCTATTTCTTTAATACTCATCTGTTTTCTACTGGTCTCAATTTTTGCTCTACACCAATTCTTGCCAATTTTCTCCGTTTTAGAAATTTTTGAATCTCTTTTATAATGGATTATCATATAATCTCTTTTATAATTCTAGTTGTCTCAAACTATTCCTATTTTCCTTATAAAATCCTTTCTCCTTATTTCTCCCCCCAAAACTCCCAAACAAAAGTGTTTGTTTAAGTGTTTGTTTAATAAGCAGACAGCTGCTTATTTTCTAACATTTTCTTCCATCGTTCCTTTTTTCTTATTTTCTTTAGCATTACATAAAAATCATCTTCTTTATTTCCTTCATTTATTTTTGCTACTCTCCTTCCTGAGTTCTACTTCCTTTAAGGTTCTAGGTGACTATCAGATCACAGCTACTGGCTGTCCTGCTTCTGCATTTGTGAGGCCAACTCTGGGACCTTTTGCATAGACTGAGCCTACCTGGAGGGATGCTGGTCACATCTCCTGCTGCCCCTCACCACCCACTCCTGAAAACTCCTCCCTAGCTTTTTATACTCAGCTTCCTAAAGGATATCTCTAGCCTGGCCCGGAAAATGTTCACTCTTAGTGATATGACCCAGAGGTAATTACCCCTCTTTTCCATGGCTACCATATCTGTCACACAAAACCCCTCTGCCGGCTTTCCTGGAGCTCAGAAGGCATCATTATTCACTTTTAGCAGATTGACGGTGTCTCCTATAGTCACTGTTCCATTTCTGAGAAGAAGAAAATCCCCCTGCTGGTACAAATACTGCTTTCTTGTCTACTTTCTAATACATTAATGACCAAAAACATCAGTCTCTAAGGTCATCCCAAATGAATAATAACTTAAACAGATATACAAAATTCACAGGACTTTCACTCTTGAAGAAATCCTCCAAATGTTTTCTTTTCACTCCAGGCAATTTTTTTCTCTCTGCCCTCAAATCCTCCTACTCATCTAAACAGCTTCATCTAAACCTTGCCAAAGGGCCAACGTAGCTGTTTCTGCTAGGATTGTTCCACCTCACATGTCTGCAAGGCCCTGACTTGCCTGTGGGTGATGAGCTCACCTGTCCCTAAACCTCAGCAGAAACTGCTTCCTGGAAACTCCCATGGCCCTGCTCTGAGGGTACTGTCTGTGTTCCATCATGCATTATACCTATATCTGTGCATGTCTTAGTCCTATTATAAAAAATTGAGCTCCTATTTTGGGATATGAATGTCTCATTTAGTTTTTATGCCTTCCTATACCTATATGAATTGAGACAGAAAGAAACAAAAACAAAACTGAAAAAACAGAAGATTATGTGATGATAGCAAGACATATCTAACATTCTTCCTGCTATATATATTGCCTTTCATTTGCCTTCAGGATGATAAAAAACAATAATTCATACAGGTATACCTCAGAGATATTGTGGGTTTGGTTGCAAACCACCACAATAAAGAAAATATTGCAATAAAGCAAGTCAAGTGAATCGTTTTATTTCGCAGTGCATGCAAAGTTATGTTTACACTATGTTGTAGTCTAGTAAGTGGGCAACAGCATTATGTCTAAAAAAGCAATGTACATACCTTAATTAAAAATACTGCTAAAAAATGCTAACCATCATCTGATCTTTAAGCCAGTCCTAATCTTTTTGCTGGTGGAAGATCTTGCCTCAATGTTGATGGCTGCTGACTGATCGGGGATTGGTTACTAAAGGTTGGAATGGTTGTGGCAATTTCTTAAAATAGGACAGCACTGATATTTTTCTCATTGATTACCTCTTCCTTCCATGAATGGTTTTTCCATAGCATGTGATACTGTTGGATAGCATTTTACCCACAGTAGAACTTCTTTCAAACTTGGATCAATCCTCTCAAATGTTGCTGCTGCTTTATCAACTAAGTTTGTGTAATATTTTAATCTTTTGTTATCATCCCAACAATCTTCACAGCATCTTCACCAGGTGTAGATTCTATCTCAAGAAACTACTTTCTTTGCTCATCCATAAGAAGCTACTCATCATCCATTAGAGTTTTATCATGAGATTGCAGCAATTCAGTCACATCATCAGGCTCCACTTCTGATTCTTGTTTTCTTGCTATTTCCACCACATCTGCAGTGACTTCTTCCGCTGAAGTCTTGGACTTTCAATTTGTAAAAAGCACAATGCCTGTGAAGCACAATAAAGCAAAGATCAATAAAAGAAGCTTTGCCTGTATATTTAAATTGTGAATATAGAGGATAACTGTGTTATGATAATTTCATAGTTGCAATGTACATGAGAACATTTTAATATATGCATATCAAAATAGAAGGGGTTCTACTTAGTAGTTTACTAGACTTGTTTGCAGTGTACAACAAAGGTGCAATATTCTTAATTTTGAGTAAGCTCAAAGTAAAGCATTTGAACCATATTTTGTTTGTTTGATTTAGATTCATCTGTAAATAATGGCAACATCTTAAACAATAGATGGTTTGTTTTTTTCTCATGAATATGGGAAGTTCAGAGTTGGAATGGCTACTCTGTGATTATCGGGCCTAAGCTTCTCCTGTTTTTGAAATCTTTCATCTCAAACATGTGGCTTTTACCTCATTGTCTAATATTTATTTCACGTCTGTCAAAATGTCTGCATTCCATTCAGCAGAAAAAAAGGGTAATGGGAGGTTATAACCTATTTCTTTAAGGACATTTCCTAAGGTTGTACAAACTATTTCCATTTCTGTCCCATTGTTCAGAACTTAGTTATATGACAACACTTATCTGTACAAGAAGGAGGTCTTCTGTCTAGCCCCATACCAGGGCTCTTCTTGCTAAAGGAGAAGAAGAGAAAGAGGAAGAAAAGAGAAGAAGGAGAAGGAGGAGAAGGTAGAGGAGGACAAGGAGGAAGAGGAAAAGAAGGACAAGAAGGAGAAAAAAAGAGGAGATAGAGGACAAGGGGAAGTGGAGAAGGTGGGAGGTAGAATAGACTATGAGAGAGCCAGCCATCTCTGTACACAGTGAATAGATAAGGATCGTTTTGGTACCTACATACTCAGGATTTATAGGCTTCAGAAAATTGTCCAATTGGATATTGGAACTTAAACTATTTCAAATCAGCAGTATCCAAAGGCCTGTACATGCATTCATATTGGGCAAGTCAAAATGAGAAAAATAAGAACAACACAGTGGGAGTCTGATAAAGCTTATTTAATATTTTTAAATTCAGAATTATTCCTTGACTTGGTTTTCAAATGCCCTACCTAATGTGCAGTGCAGTTGTAGTGAGAGAAGAGTATATTTATTATTGTTTTTCTAAAAATGAAATATGTAAATTGCATAGTATTTTACCTTTTAGGATTGTCTTTTTTCACTGAGTATAATTTCCTGGAGATTCAACCCAAGTTGTTGGATGTTTCAATAATTCATTTGTTTTTATTGCTGAGTAGTATTCCATGGCACGGATATGACATAATTTGTTTAAACATTTGCATATTGAAGAGCATCTGGTCATTTCTAGCTTATGAATATCACAAATACAGATGCTGGGAACAGTTGTGTACAGGTTTTTGTGTGAACATAAGTTTCCTTTTACCCCCCCTCCCCAGGAAGATATGCTCAAGAGTGAAACTGCTTCTTCATATAATACTTGCATGTCTAGTTTTGTAAGAAACAGCCAAGCTATTTCCAAGAGTAGTTGTACCATTTGGCATTCTTATCAGTAGTATATAAGTGACCCGGTTTCTTTACAATCTTGCCAGAGCTTGGTGTTAGCCATTCTGATGTGTGTGTAGGGAAAAATTTTTTTTGAACCAACAGCTGATCATGTGGGCATTTAGAAGGGAAGTAAGTTCTGAGAAATTTTTCTTTTTTTCTTTTTCTTTTTCTTTTTTTTAAGTTTAAATAGATTTGAGCTTATTATTGGGAACTATTCCTGTATTCTAAGGATGACATAATGCAACTAGCTTCATAGAGCTGATAGGCAAATTGTATAAAGTTAAGTTGAAAGTGGGATTTTTGAATTGTAGGACCAAATCTTGCACTTAATCATTTTTAACTCATTCATTCCCAAATATTTACTGAGAGGCTTCTCCTACTTGAATATCATACACAATATCAACTAATAGATTTAGTGGTAATAATTGCTGTAGAAAGGGTAGATTTTGCTGTTGGGAGAAATCCCAGCCCAATAAACAAGTAAGCTACAAATCCAATAAAAACTAATATATTAAGACAACCTCAGATCTTTTGCATAATTATTTCTGATGATTGTGAAAGAAGAAAGAAAAGTCAAGTAGCCGAAAAAGACCATAGCTATAGTTAAGAGATACTCAATATGCCAAATTTCAATAAATACTACAAGATCTGGATAGATTGCTAGAATGCTAGAACCGATATGATAGAAACATTGTTTTAAGACAAAACAAATGTTTTAGCATGACTCTACTTTAATTGGTTATTTTCTTAAAAATTAAAACAATGTAGGAATTATTTCAACAAAAGTATTTGAGAATATACCTTCAAATATTACTTTAAAATTTTAGGAACATTTTCTAGACTAAATGGCTGTACTTAATAATCACATATTTAACTCAGTTACTCCCTCTGCCGTAGGAAGATTTCCTCGGAGATCTGGACACTATTAAGATTATTTCCTGAAATTTTAAAAAATTAAGTATTGATGCAAAGAGTACTGGTATGATGAGCTTGTCAGAACTGGAAATCAGCAACATTGTTTTAGTGCACCTGTTAGCAGTATTCAGTGCTGTTGGTCCCATCCTTCTACTCATATCTGGCTTCAGAGAGACTCTCTTGGAATTTTTTTTCTATGTCTCTGGTCACTTCTGAATCTTCTTTAGTAGCTTCCCCTCCTCTACTTCGAGTAGTAGAATTAATTAGAAATATTTTTCAGGTCTTCTTTCCTTCCCTTTGCACACACTTTTCCTAAGTTGTCATTTATTCCTAGGGAATAAACTGGATTTCTCAAATTTCTATCATCTAGACCTCTTCTCTATACCATAGATTCACAAATGAAATTGGTAATTGACATTTTTACCTGGAAGTTTCTCATACATCACAAACTGAATAAGTTAAAACATGAACTATTGATTTTACTTTCCAAGTATATCCTAATACCCTCAGTTCTTCCCATTTCATTAAATGGCATAACTACCCACCTGATTACTCAAGTAAGAAATCTTGGTATTTATCACCCTTCCTCTTACTACCTCACCTTAGCTGAGCCTTATCAATTTTTATCACACAAACACAAAGGAGGCAGTCCATTTCTCTCTATCTTCAGCATCAGCACCCAAGCCCAAGCCACCAACTTTCATTGCCTACAGAACTGGAACAGCTTTCCACTGATGATGTCTCCATGTCCATTCTTGTCAATTCCAATCTACTTTTTAAAATTGAAGTATAATTGATATATAATATTATATTAGTTTGAGGTATACAACATAATGATTCCATATTTGTACCCAATTTATTTTTAATGAAGAGCTAGAAAAATCTTAAAACCCAAATCAGCTTTTGTCAATCCTCCGATTAAAACAAATATAATCTGACTTCTTTTTTTTTTAACAATGGTATATACCTGATCTGGTTTCCTTTTACCTTTTTTTTTTTTTTTTTTTTGAAAAGCAGAACACTTTATTTTTTTTATACATTTTTTTATTATGTTATTTTAATCACCATACATTACATCATCAGTTTTTGATGTAGTGTTCCATGATTCATTATTTGCATATAACACCCAGTGCTCCATGCAGAAGGTGCCCTCTTTAATACCCATCACCAGGCTAACCCATCCTCCCACCCCCCTCCCCTCTAGAACCCTCAGTTTGTTTTTCAAAGTCCATTGTCTCTCGTGGTTCATCTCCCCCTCCGATTCCCCCCCTTCATTCTTCCCCTCCTGCTATCTTCTTTTTCTTCTTTTTTTTAACATATAATGTATTATTTGTTTCAGAGGTGCAGATCTGTGATTCAACAGTCTTGCACAATTCACAGCGCTCACCATAGCGCATACCCTCCCCAATGTCTATCACCCAGCCGCCACAACCCTCCCACCCTCCTTTTACCTTTCTAACCTCATCTAATTCTACTTACCACCGCACCACACCAGCCTCTTTTCAGTTCCTTGAACATGCTGAGTTCATTCCTACCCAAGTATTTTTGTGCACACAGATTCTTCTTTTTGTAATAATCTTTCCTGTACTCCTTACATATATTGCAGATACGTTTTTGTGTTTCAGTTTAAATTCCACTTCCTCAGAAAGGCCTTTCCTAACCACACTATTTAATCAATATTCATCTAACTCATACTTTCCCTATCAGGACACCCATTTTGTTTTAATAGCACTTTTGCTAACTTCTAAGTTTCTCATTTTCTTTGTTCTGTTTTGCTCCCTCAACTAGACCTTTATTTTCACAAGGGAACAGTTGTTTGTTATCTTATTTCCCATTATATCCTCAATACCTATCTAGTTTTTTGGAATATAAAGAATAAAAATTTGTGAAAACTTAAGCAAATATTAGAAATAGGCCCCATTGGAAGGGCTAAGTATCTAGGAATTTGAAAGATCCATTTGGTTGTTGAAGTAAGTCTAAGAGGACTGAATTATAAATGATAAGAAGAAATATAGGCAAGCAAGAGGACTCAGGGGAGTCAGAAGGCCAGAGTAAGGCAGCACCCCTGAAAGATGCTCTCGTGGATTCAAAAGAATCTGGCATTGTATAGGAAGACCAGACCTGGGAACTGAAGGATAGGAATAATACTGCAGTATATGTAGTTCTAGAAAGTGCCAGACAAGATGCTATGTTCTGGAAATGAGCTCCAAATTCACATCATGAAAATGGTATGCATGACTTTTTTTTTTAGTGCTGGGTTATAAAGGACCAGAAAATAACCTTGGCATTAGAACTATGACTAGCAGAGACATGGGCCTAATGTGAGTCATTGACTATTTCATTTAGGGATTCCCAAATTCTACTTGGGTCTGAAGAGGAATTTTCCTAGCGTTTGAAAGATAACATCTGAGCACTAAATATGGAGACATGGTTGTGTGAAGTTGAGCCAGTGTAGCCTACTTAAAACATAGGCTTTGGAATCAAACTGAACTGAGTGTTGATTTAAAGTCAGATTTTTAGAATCTAGAAAACCTTGGAAAGCAGTTTATGTGACCTTATACTGATTTTATTAATCATAAAGTTCGATAAAGTATTAGCTTCTTAGGATTACTGTGGAGAATAAATGGTTAGCATATACAAAAGTCTTACCATGATACACAGCACATTGTAATCATTCAGTAAATGCTGGCTGCTATCATTCATGTCTTAGGTACTGAGAGAGATGAATAAGAGTAAGGTTATTAGCAGGGCTCTACTCTGACCCTTTTGCTCCTATCTGCTCTCCATCTCCACATTCTTTCACAGTAGGTACATTGGCTTTGCACAGTAGGTGCATCGTGGCAACATGAATGTGTGAAGAAGACATATTCTTACCTACTCTATGGATGTGCTCCTTAGTCTTTCTGAAGATACTTATATGGAATGTTCAGTGTTTCACTCTAGGAAATTAAATAGCGCTCTGTGAGAGGAAAAACTAATCACGATTGAAAAATCATGCAATGCATGAAACACTATATTACACTAAACTGCAGCAAAGTAGATTGCTTGTTCAAGTATTTATTATTTCTGCATTTAAAAAAAAGAGTAAATGAGCTTTTAATGAAGGTTCTGTAGATTGTTTAGAAGTCAGTCTAAAGGCAGAAATAAAACCAAGGATGAGTGAATCTCCGTATGGGGATGGAATTACTAAGCAGAACTATTGTTCTTTGGCATTCCACACTAGCCAGCATTTAGATTTTATGGTTTATATTCATATCAGAAAGAAAAGAAACATTTTTTCAGCTCCCAAGCTGCATGAGGTAGGACAATACAAGTAGGTGAATTTGGAAACAAATTGTCAAATAGAATCAGATGCAGGTGATGTAGATTTAGGGAGTTCTTTAATCACAAAGAAAATTTGGGAGAAAACGAAAATGTTCTAGGCATGAAGGTCACTGCCAAACATTCATGAGCAAGCATAAATATCATCTACAGTGCCGCCAGTGGAAATGGCACTGACTTGTCACCAGTAGAGCAAATAAAATTGCCATAAGATCAGGAAAAAGATTCAAAGAAGAAAATCAACTGGGAATTTTCATGCACACAGGTAGATATTAATTTGTTTTTCTCCCTGGCCATGACTCCCAGAGTGCCATCATCATTAGACATCCATCTTTATTGCTGCTCATCAAATAGGGCCAAAAAAGAGAAGGGAGGGAGGAAAAGAGGAAAGGAGAGAGGGAGGGAGAGAAGAAGGATGGGAAGGAGGGAAGAGATGAATGTTCTTAGAAGCAAGTGAGGGGAAAGCCTGGAGTACTGCAGTAGTTGGCACTTATTTACCTTCTTCTCTAACTCTGTGTGCTCTCTCTCTCTACTAAAAAAAGTTCTCATGCAATTCAGGGATCGTGTCAAACTACATCAGCCTAAAAAATACTATGAAAATCTAAGTTTTGATACTAGATCATTTTCAAAAGGGAAGAAAATTGAATAATTTTAAGTTATATCCATTGATGTATTTGAGAAGCCTAAATTTTATAATGTGGAAAAAAAAATTATATTTATCAGAACCATATCATGTTACAGGAAATACCCAGAATTTTGAATTGTAAGAGAAAAGATGGAAATTAAGTTATATTTTAGCATAAAAATATTGGAAGAAGGTATGCATTTATGGTAGATATAAATGGCCCTGAAGGTAAAATTATATATATTTTAAATGTTGTAGAATATTTCTGCTTAGAGGATAACCCTCTAAAGGTTTAGGAGATGAAATGATAAAATTTTAGTGCTCCAGAAAATGAAGGCAGAAATCCATGTGAATATTTTGTTAGTGCCCTGTCTACTGTATGGTAAATCATTAGTAGTACATTTGGAAAACTAGAATTTGTTAATTTAGCTCCCATTTTATAGCAGTTTTTTGCATCAATTATTTATGGATTTATTATACAAGTATAAAAATAGAAGTTTGTATCTGTATGTGGCCCAATTAATTACAAAAAGATGGGAGGATAATATGTCAGTGGTAGCCATCTATATTGGTAAAAACAAACACAAAAGTTCTTATGTAAAATAAGTGAAAATGAAGAGGTGATTTTAGAAAGAATAGGTAGAATTTGTGCCTGAAAACAGAGGCAGTGTGACAGAGTGGAAGCACTAGTACGTCAGATGGGAGATCAGAGTGACCTCAGTTTGAATTTTGGAAGGCTCATCTATCCCCTTTGAGTCTCAGTTTATCAAACTGTAAATAGAGTTAATAATACTTACCTTTCAAGTTTTTATGGGGATTACAAACAATGTGTATAAAATACCTATACAGGATATAGGAAAATACATTATTTGCTGCTCAGTACATTGTAGATTTCCTAACATTCCTGATCCCCCAAAATGCAAAAAGAATCATCTGTTGATTATTGTGACACAAAATATTCCCCAAAACATTCAAAAACATTTTCTAAAAGAAGATAACGTTCTCTTTAGAATCACTGCTCTGGCTCACGTCTCAGTCTCCTTCCATATTTGCTAACCTCTTCCATTTTAGATCAAGTAGTAGTCAAGATCATTTGGATTCTGAGTTATACCTCTAAAAGGAATGGAATGAGCCCAAAGGGAAAGGCAAACCAATAAGGAAGCAAGGTTATGCATTTGTTCAGTCATGAGCATCTGAACTGCCAATCACAAGGGGCAATCTTACATATTCATACATGCCCTTTTTATTCAAACAGTTATTATATTCAGTAACATGGGGATTATTTAAGAACTTTCAGAGGAAGTTCTGAGGGTACTGTTGTCAGTGACAAATCAGACCCCTGTCCTGGGTGGAGACTGGACTAGGGCTTCATGCCAAAATCCTGCCCTTTATTGTGTTCAAACCCCCATCCTAGTGTTGACCTGTTTTCTGACATTTCAGTAACTTCAGAAAAGATAAACTCAAAGCATTTTGATTTACTTAAAAATCTTCTGAAATGAGTGTTAATTTCAAGTGAAACAACAGGGGTTCCGGATGAAGACACTGAGAGATGCCATGTGGATAAGACTAGACAGACTGTGGGTGAGGAATAGCTCTTGACAATAATATTTATATTGAGCAAAACTATACACTATTGTCTGAACACTCAAAAAATAAATATTTCTTCTTTGTCTTATTTAAACCTTCTGGATATATGCAATATATCTTCAATGATTCACTAAATAAATAAATTTTTTGAAGTTGCTTTATATTTTCTTGGAGGAAAACTGAACTCTGGCTATCTTAAAAGAATAGAATTATTAACCACATTTTATGGATATCTACATTCATTATTATAACCTAATGTGTCAAAGAAAGGTAAATATCAAGCAAGCTGTGTGTGTGTGTATGTGTGTGTGTGTTGTGTCTGTGTGTAAACAACTTGGGAAGAAAACCTGATACCCTACAGCCTTATAGCAAAGAAACTGAAACACACTCAAATGTTCCAGAAAACAAGAGAAATTCTAGGCTCCAATTATCATTATATTTTTTTACAGCTGAGAAGTTAAGAAGGAGGTTAACAGTGTCTATTTCTTTTGGTTTCTGTAACTGATGATGGAGTATAACAGATGTAACATCACACAGCAAACCTGAGTATAAATCTTTTAAGCTCAGTGGTTCATTGTTTCAGGGCACTCCACAGCAAAAGTCACTTTTAAGATTTAAAAAGTTAGAAATCCTATATAATTTAAGCTCAACCATTCAGTGTTTTGAACAGTTTATTACAAGAATCATTTTTAAGTCTTAGAAATAAGAGGTGACTATTTTAATCCTGGAAATTCTTCAAAAGAAAAAAATAGATAACAGAAATGAAATTGGTAGCTGGGATATTTTTTATTTATTATATTGAGGATGTTTCATTCCCTGACTTTCCACTCTCTCCAATTATAAACCAGTAGGCTGTCTCCCTGAAGTTCAAACTTCATCTAATCCTAGAGGTACCATGTGTAGCAATTGTTAGAAGTCACATCTACAATAGTATGGTTAGGTCTAGAATTAGTCTTACTGTCTGGAGTTACCAGATATTTTGCATGATTGGAGTTGGTCATCTGTGTACCATACAAGTGACAACTTATTTTATGAATCTGAAATGTTATCTCAATTCTTATAAATAGCCTTTGATGGTATAAGAGAATGGTAAGCAGAAGAATGGTAAGCAGAATGATGTTCCCCAAGATGTTAACATCTTAATCCCTAGAACCTATGAATGTGTTATATTATATGACAAAAAGGAATTAATTTTACAGATGAAATTAAGGTTGCTGATCAGCTACCTTAAAATGAGTTTATTCTGGGGGCGCCTGGGTGGCTCAGTCGTTAAGCGTCTGCCTTCAGCTCAGGTCATGATCCCAGGGTCCTGGGATCGAGCCCCGCATCGGGCTCCCTGCTCCGTGGGAAGCCTGCTTCTCCCTCTCCCACTCCCCCTGCTTGCGTTCCCTCTCTCACTGTGTCTCTCTGTCAAAAAAATGAATAAAATCTTTAAAAAAAAATGAGTTTATTCTGGACAATTCAGATGGGCTCAATGTAATCACAAGAGCTTCTAAATTGGGAAGTGGGAAGCAGAAGAGTCAGAATGAGATGCTATCTTGATAAAGACTTGGCCTGCCACTACTGGCTTTAAAGACCCAACTATTTGGATATCATCTCCTTCTGAGCAATATGGGCAATGTAATCAGATCAGATCCAAGTCTGAGATGCAAAGCAAACCAGGTAGAGAGCCAGGAATAGAGCTTAATGATATGACAAGAGCTTTGAGATATGACATGAGCTTAAATGAACCACCTTATCTGTGTGCATCCAACATTCAAGCTATATAAGAGAATTTAGTTGATTAGGACAGCTTGTCACCGACCATTTGGCTGTAGTCCTCATATTCAGTTGTAACTATAGCTTCTTCAGACAGTGCATCTTGATGTTATTAATCGTGGCATGGTAGCACAAATGGATTCTATTTTTGACATATGGCTCAAACAACAGCCACATTTTTCAGATATCAATTTTTGGAACAGGGTGTAGGCTTTGCTCTTTTAGATACCTTGAGATGTGTTGCTGGAAAGTGACTTCACGGATAATTAGAAGCAGGGAGAAGGAAGTTTGGTAATGTAGATCTAATATCTTTTCTACTGCTGTTGGTTTGAGAGCAGCCAACTGGGGAGGGCATGCTATGTGGCAATATGAAGTTTCTGTACTCCTGAACATTAGCACTGCCACCCATCGGGTATGTATCTGAGGCACTCAAAACAGAATCTTTCAGGTAGTTGCCCTGTGCTATGTCTGCTCCTTTAGCTCAGTTCCTGATCCATCATCTTTTCCTTCCTGCTCTCAAATTAGCCCTTTATTGGAAAATGTAATTGAAAGAAAAAAGAAATAGAATATATATATCAAAATACACAAAAATAGTCTCTTTGTCTCTGTTTCTCTTTACCTGGTTAGGGAGATCTTTTTCTTAGAAACAAAACTGTTTTCTGCTTCCCAGCCAGGAGGAGGAAATTATGCACATAATCCTGAGGGTATGAGAGGGTGCATAATATGTCAATTGGCTTCTTCTAATTAGGTAGACAAGAGACAGAAAAAACAAATAAAGGTCAAGTTTTTATGCCAAAAAAGATTATATATTCTTATGTCACTACCCTCTGCTGAAATCAATCAACTTTAGATTCAATAGAGAATATTTTACTTATTAGGAACAAAACAATGAGGTGCTTTAAGCAGTTAACATTCTTGGAAATGGGGGATGGTGAAAGTGTGACCCAAGGACAAAATGTAAACCAAATGAAACATTCTTCTAAGTCAATGTTCCCCTTTCTGGATAATGAAATGTAATAGGTTTCTCAAGAATAGTCAATATATGTATATTATTTAAGCCTTTGGCACATAATTATGTCATAAGTGAGAGTCACCCTTTGCAAAAAAAAAATTGTATCAGCAACTTTAATTTTTGCATTGTGTTTACTTTTATATTAGGTTCTTCATATTACTGTATTTTAATAAAATAGTCTAGTTAATGGCATTTTGTGAATTGGGCTAGGTTATAGTAAAAGAGGAATATGAATGAAATTGAGGCATATCAACAACATTTGTATGTTTGTGGGAGTGCAGTGTTTTATGTTTCAGGTATAGTAACAACTATTTTGTCATCAACCCCCCAAAATAAAACATTAAAAAAAACTTCAAAAAATGACACAATACATTAATCATATAGTTTAAGTTGCCCAACAGAAAGATCATGCTAACTATTTCCATACTGCCAGGATTCACTTTTATGATACAGCCCTATGAAATTGTCTTTTTCTTAAATAACATAGCCAGAGACATTGAAGTTAGCATCTAATATCTCTTTATTCTTAGATATCCCATATTAATAAGGAAGACTATTCTTTGTTTCTGAGCAAACAAGTAATGGTTTCAGAATCATTATGTTTAAACCTGATAAAATTTTATCTAGAACTAAATTTTCCTTCTTAATATATAAATAGTAGTATATCAGTATCAGTCAAATTTAGCCTAACAACAAAATTAGTTAAACACCAAAATTAACTAAGCAGAAAAATATAAGAAACTTTAAAAAAATGTATTTGGAAAGGTTTACTTATATTTTTATATTTAAGTGAGTGGTTAAATCAATGTTTTGCTATTTAAGTAAACCTGCTCCCCTAAAACGTGTCAATGTTAAAGTAAAAAAGACAAGGAAATAATTTATTTTCCTGGTTTTATCCATGGCTACTGGGAGATTCTATCTATAATTAAATTAAATTAAACTAAACAAATATTGAGTGAGTACTTATTTACAAAACATTGTAGACACAGAAGGCAACATAAATATGACAAAGCTGATCATGTAGTAATAAAACAACATCCATCCTTATTGACTCAGATCTTTAAAAAATACACAAAGGCCCGTAAGATGAAGATGCCCAAGAATGTTGAGCTCATGGACGATTTATTGAACCAGATTTTGCACAGTTTGTTATATGCCATACCTTTCCATGCTTTATGTCCCTATTCAGTTCTTCAATTCCATCTTCCTCTTTAATCTCCTTGGGTTTTAGCAAGGTTTCTTCATGCAGACTCCACATCTCCATAGACCTAGGGACAGGTTTTTTCCTCGGCAATACCTAGAATTTTCCACAGCTGGTTGCTTCTCTGGGCAGAACTTGTGACTCAGCAGCACAGGCAGGACCTCTTGAAATCCCTATTTTTAGACACATCAATGAGACATGGCTTGCAAGATACCTGCTTTTCTTTCTTTTTTTTTTTTTTAAAGATTTTATTTATTTATTTGACAGAGAGAGACACAGTGAGAGCAGGAACACAAGCAGGGGGAGTGGAAGAGGGAGAAGCAGGCTTCCTGCTGAGCAGGGAGCCCGATGCGGGGCTCGATCCCAGGACCCTGGGATCATGACCTGAGCCGAAGGCAGACGCTTAATGACTGAGCCACCCAGGCGCCCCTAGATACCTGCTTTTCTACTTTATAACTAAACAATAAAGAAATCCTTTTCCTATCTTTTATTTTTAGGTATAACCCCTTGTTTTTACCCATGATTGTAATAGAGATCTTCAATTCTAAAACAGTTGATTTTATAGTCTGTCAAGCAGGAGAGAAAACAAAACAGAAAAGGATGATCAATGAACTTAATATTAGCCAATAGCTCAATATGTCATCTCTCTCCCTCTCCCTCAGTTTCTCAATCTCTCTCTCTCTCTCTATTAGAACTAAAAAATTAAGCAGTAAGTAGTAGAAAGGCAAAAAGCTAATGAATGAAAAAAATGAAACAAAAAGCTAAATGAATCTACACATGAAATTGTCCCTCCCCTGATAGCTGATATGACCATTTGGATTTTGATTTTCAGATATAATCTACTGTGCAGAGGTTCTGAAATTTTGAAATGGATGCTTTGCTTTTTATTGAGGTCACTTAATTAACTAAAAAGGGCAAAAGTACTGTATAAATCCTCTGAAGCCTTTTCTTGCAGTCTTTATTTCTCTTGTATTTAAATACTTTTCTTAAAGGAAAAGAAAACTATTTTATGTTGTTTATCCATCTACATCAGAGCAGTTAAAAGGTATCAAAAAACCCCAAATCTTGCCATTTGCAACGACATGGATGGAACTAGAGGGTACTATGCTAAGCGAAATAAGTCAATCAGAGAAAGACGTATCATATGATCTCACTGATATGAGGAATTCTTAATCTCAGGAAACTAACTGAGAGTTGCTGGAGTGGTGGGGGGGTGGGAGGGATGGGGTGGCTGGGTGATAGACATTGGGGAGGGTATGTGCTATGGTGAGTGCTGTGAATTCTGTAAGACTGATGAATCACAGATCTGTACCTCTGAAACAAATAATACATTATATGTTAAAAAAAAAAAAAGAGAAGATAGTAGGAAGAGAAAAATGAAGGGGGGAAAATCGGAAGGGGAGACGAACCATGAGAGACTGTGGACTTTGAGAAAAAAACTGAGGGTTCTAGAGGGGAGGGGGGTGGGGGGATGGGTTGGCCTGGTGATGGGTATTAAGTGGGGGCACGTATTGAATGGAGCACTGGGTGTTATATGCAAAGAATCATGGAACACTACATCAAAAACTAGTGATGTAATGTATGGTGATTAACATAACATAATAAAATAAAATAAAAAAAGTGTATTGAAATTCTGTATCTATTTTTCTCTTTTTTAGACTAGGTATCAGCCTAGGTCAATTTTCCAAAAGAAGTTAGAAGTAGTTATGTTTGACAAATTACTGAAAGTTTTGTCCTTGCATTTTTTCATTATAGGTTAATGAGGAGAGACACCGCTCTTTTTAGGGCCACACTTTTATATTTGCAAATGATATTTTTACATGTTAATGTAAACCAGTATTTTTCAGGCAGTTTTGTTTTAACTCACCTTTTCACCCGTAGTTTCCTCCAATGTCATTGTTAATTCTTTGAGAATTATTTTTTTCTCTTATAAAAGAGGTTGAAATGATGAATAGAAAATGATGTGTTTTTCTCTTATTTTATTAGGAATTATATTTTAGAAGAAGAGATATAGATTTTAATGAGAAATAAAACTGTAGAATCCCATTATTTAAGTTCCATAGTCTGACCAGAAGACCATTCAAAAGTCACATTTCAGTTAGAATTATTTTAGTCAGAGATTTAAATAATCAATATACAAATGGATAGCTAAGAATATTTGAAGTATAAATGTGCTGTATGAGTGCCAAATAAAAGCAAGCAAACAGAATCCATTTACAAACATTTATTGAGCACCATTTATGTGACAGGCACTGAGGTAGTTACTAAGATATCATCATGAACAAGACAGAGATGATCATGTTTACATAAATATTACAGTCTGGGATAGAGCCATATGCTAAACATGTAATACTAGCTGCTTAATCGCACAGACTCTTGGTCTTCTGCTTTTACAATGCATCGTGATTCATAAAATATTGACATAGAAGCATGGAAATATTCAACATTCCTGGAGTATTTCCAATTTATACTCTGAAAGACCAACAACAATAACAAAATGTAAAAATAGAAACAAAAAAGATTGAGTTGTATAAGTAAAAGAAGTTGATGAAGTGCCCAAAGGACAGAAAAAATCAGATAAGAGGTCTATGAGCTAGAAATTTAAGTGCAAAAGAAACAAAACAGATGAAAATGACAAAAGTTAGCAAGTTGGGAACCAGATAAGAGTGTCTTACTGAGTTAAATCTTGATCTTGATTTAACAAGATAACCTGGTGGGTATTCTTCCATGGTGATGATTTCAAATCCTAATAAAAAATAATACATCAGTGGAAGGTGACCTGCTGTGTTTATCTGTAGCTCCCTGGAAATGCTTTCAAGCAGGTCATGAACCAATTCTGATGAAGGGGAAAAAGGACAGTCTGAGTGCTTATGGTAGAGTGTTCATAATGAAGAAACAAATCAGCCAGCTATGAATGGACAATAACTCATGAAGCAAATGGTTAGGCTAGAGTATTTTAATAGGACTCCTTAGAAGAGGGAAATTTTCATTCCAAACATATGTAGAATTTGTGTCTGTGTTAATAAAACATCCTGCATAATATCTTTAAAGAAACAAATGAGATATATGATCCACTGGTAGAAGGAACAAGATCTGTTTTGGACAAAATATGTAGAATTGGAGAAAGTAATTTTCTGTCAAATAATCCATGTCACATTTTTCTTGACTATAAAGAGGAAATAGTATCTAAATCATACTGAGTAATGGGGCACCTGGGTGGCTCAGTTGGTTGAGCATCCAGCTCTTGACTTCGGCTTAGTTCATGATCTCAAGGTCCTGGGATTGAGCCCTGCGGTGGGCTCTTGCTCAGCACAGTCGGCTTAAAATTCTCTCTCTCCCTCTGCCCCATCCCCTGTACTCTCTCTCTCTCAAATAAATAAATAAAATCTTTTAAAAATAAGTAAATCACACTGAATGATTATACAGATTATAAGGGAAAACAAAAAAGTTTTGTTTCGACAGAAGCTTTAATAGAAGCAAGGGCCATGCTTTGTTCCACCATTTTATAATGTCCCTTTGATTGCATTTAATTTTAATATGAGTAATTGACCTCAAATTACATTGCTTAAAAAATTTAATTTTTGAGAAAGACGTAGAGTTATGCAATCTGTACTTACATAATAAGAGAGAACTACTTTTAGAAGAAATAAACAATGACATTTTTGTTCCTCTGATATGGTGGTTTTTTATCAAACTGTGTTGCAGGGATCATTGTGATCTGTTAAACTGAAGTGTTAATTCAAAACATCCAATTAATATTAGTAAATGCTTGCTAACTTGGGTTCTTCTTATCTTTATTTATAATTTAAGGTAACCCACAAATTATTCTCATTTGACAGTTCTCCATTTCCTGAAAGTTATAGGTTGTAAGGTAATATTGAAGCCTATAATAAGAGAAAAACTGATTCATTCATTCCCTTCAAGCAAATATTTACTGACAGCCTATTACATATCAGGCAGTATTTCAAATAAAGAGAATATGAAAGAAAACAAAAGCAGATAAAATCCATGCCCTTGAAGGGCTTATCTGTTAGTAGGCTAGGGGCATATAGTGAATATCTAATAAATATGATGATAAATAACTACTTAGAATGAAGCAGAAAAAGGAGAATGGAGAATGTGTGGAGGAGTGTTACTATGTTACTCATTAGATAGGGAGGTCAGGGAGGACCTCATTAGAAAGTAATATCTGGTCAAAGAACTGTTGTAAGTGAGGAAGTAAGCCATGAGGTTATGCAAAGACCCTGAGGTGAAAACAAGCTTGTAGTATTGGAGGAATGGCCAGGAGACCAGTGTGAGCAAAGGTGAAGTATAAGGTCAAGTCAGAGAGGTAGTAGAAGCCTGGATGGTGTAAGTGGGGGAGGGTCTTCAGCTTTTTTTTCTGAAGAAGAGGCTAGAAATTTAGGGTGTTTTGAGTGAAGAGTGATGTATTTGCCTTGTATTTTTTTAAGCTACAAACAAACCTTCATAATGACCTAAAACATTTTTGGAAATGCTTCAGTCTAAATTCTAAATGAACTATATATTGAATAATAATATACATACAGAAAAGTTTATGAATTATAAATTTCCAACTTAGTTTTTGCAAAATCCATATATTCATGTCACTATTATGCAATTAAAAGATAAAACCTTTCGATAATGCAGAGTGACCTCTTACCCCTCTCCCAGTTACTACCTCTTTCCTCCCCAATGGTAACCAGTATTTTGATTTCTTTCATTATAGATTAATCACCCTTATATTTGAATTTCATAGAACATGAAACCATGCAGTGTATATTTTTTCATGTCTGGCATTTTGCTCAGCATTATGTTTGCAAGATTTATCAATGCTTTTGTATATAATGATCATCTGCTTTGTCTAATAGTTCCAAAAGAGATACACAGTAAAAAAAATATCAGAGCCCATTTATCCTTTCTACCGATGAGTACATTTGGGTTGTTACCTATCTGGGCTATTAAGACTGGCTCTGTTATGAATATTATTGTACATGTCCATTGTGAACATTTTACACTTCAGGAGTGAAAGAGTTAGATCATAGGATATGCTTTCTGCTTTAGTGGATATTACCAAAAGTGTTCCAGAGTCATTGTGCCACTTTGCACTCTCATCAGCTCTGTGAAAATATAGTTTTTTCCACAACCTTGCCAATAGTTGATTTTGTCATTATATTAGTTTTCCAGCACTACCATAGCAAAATACCAGACTATGTGGCTTACACAACAGAGTTAATTTTCTCATGGTCCTGGAGTCTGGACGTCTGAGATTAGTGTCCACAGAGTTGGCTTCTTCTCCTTGGCTTGTACCTGGCCATCTTCTCCCGTATTTTCACAAGGTCTCTCCTCTGTCTATGTGTGTCTATGTCTTAATCTCCTCTTCTCATAAAGATATGAGTTATACTGGATTAGGGCTTGTCCTAATCACCTCATTTTAACTTAATCACTTACCTCTTTAAAGACCCTATCTCCAAATAGTCATATTCTGAGGTACTGGGGATTAGGACTTCAATATATGAATTTTGGAGGACATAATTCAGCTCATAATAGTAGTTTTAAATTTTAGCCATCTTGGTGGAAATTATTCCACTGTGGTTCTAATTTACATTTACCTGATGACCAATGAGATTGAGTACTATTTTACATGGTTAGCAGTCCCTTAGATAACCTTTTCTATGAATTGTAGGATTAATTACTTTACCCATTTTCCTATTTTTTGTTTATTTTGTTCATTGATTTTAGGAGTTCTTTATGTTTTCTGGATATGAATTCTTCATCAGATATGACTTGCAAATATTTTATCAACTCTGTGGGTTACTTATTCCTCTCTGAATAGAATCTTTTGACAAATGGAAGTTCTTAATTTTAATGTGGTCCAAATTGTCAATCTTTTCCTTTAAGGTTAATATTTATTTTGTAATGTGCAAAATATCTCTGACTACTACCAAACTCATGAAGATATTTGGGTGTTTTCCACAAGTATAACTGCTTTACATTTTACATTTAGGTCCATAATCCAATCATACCTGATTTTAGTTTATACTCGTAAATATGGTCCAGCCATTATTAAAAAGACTGTCTTTACTGTACTAGAGTAATTATTTGACAAATTCAGTGACTGTATATGTGTGGGTCTTTTTCTGCAGTCTTTTCTGTTCCATTGGTCAATTTTTCTATCTCCAGGCCAATGTCATTCTGTCTTAAGTTTTGCAACTTTAAAATTCTTTGAATAAATTTAATTTGCCTCATAGTCATCTTATCTAGAAAGGTGAAGACAACTTTCACACATTCACACATCATTTGATGTTACAAGTTCAACAATGTAGCATAAAACTAGCAACATATTTTACAAGTGATTGATGAATTTTAAAATATTTCTTATATATGTTATCTAGAACTTTATATTTTTGAGGTTTTTTATAAATATGCGTTTCTCATTATAGTATTCTCAGAAGGTAATTGGGTATTACTTGTTCCATTTTATATTCAAGGAAATCAAAGCTAATTGCCTCACCTAATGTGAGATGAATCATTACTTAAAATTAGAATTCACAGTTCTGGTCTCATTCTGTTGTTTAACCAGCGAGGCAGGATGCCATTTTAAGCCATTAGTCTTCCTTAACAAAAGAGAAAGCTGTGGTCCTGAGATCAAATGTTGTTTACAGATTCCCATTAACTCTTAATTTATAGTTAACAAAAATCTGAATTTCTTTACTAACTGGCATGTGTTTGGATGAGTCTTACCTTATGATATAACTTATTCTGTTGTATCTCAATAATTTAAGTTAATTGGGTCAAACAACAACATGTCACAGAACCTGAATGTAGAAGATTTCAGATTCTGCCTTTGCTGTCTCTTTTCAATTATCAAATCACACTAATCACCTTTACTATCCAAATTGACATCTGTATCTTCTAGATTATTTATCTTACTCCCAGGATTTAGTCCAATGGTTCCATTTGCATTTTTATCTGTATCTCAGAAGCAGTCATACTCCTGTTTTGATCCCTCTGGATGTGAAATATGTCCCTCTCTGACTCTGCTGTAATGCCAGTGTCTGCCTTATTTCAAGTTGTTTCTTCTCAATACGAATCACATATTTCCTGCATTTATTTGGTCTTTGTGAATTTCTCAATGTTAATTAAATAACTACTTAGATAATCTAACCAGTATATGTATTTATTGGATCTTATAAGGAGAGAAATAATTTGGTTCAAGAGTTTGCATCCACTGGCAATTTTTGCTTGACTGACAAGCCTTCAACAAAATATACTTGGGAGATTTGTATATAAGTTGTGGGATTTGTACACACATACACATACGTACATGCATACACACATATATATATTATAATTTCCATATTTTTGATAATTTGAGACTCTTGTTGATTATTTCATCTATTATTCAACTGTTTTCTTTTATTCTTTAAATATAATTTTATTTAGCAGTTAGTTTTCTTTTTCCTCAGCCTTAACATTATTCTCCTTTTTCTTGGATTTTTCAAAAATTTTTTAATCAAAATGATGGAAAGAATTAAATCTTGGAATATTATTCCATCAGTTATAACCTTTTATTTGTAATTGTTTTTATGCTTCTTTATTATCTGCATCTCAAAACTTATTTTTGCATGTAGGACAGCTATAAAAATAGTAACTCACTCAATGCTTTTAATAAATACCAAAGACTGGGAAATTCTATTAAAAGGATTTCAAACTTCTTTCATAGTAAAGCCTTTAAAATTTTGAGATAGAAAATTCTATTTAAGTGTGTATTTAATGATGTTGCATAGTTTATAACTATTGATTCCAAAAGATACCTGGAAAAAGACACCAATCTACTTGTAATAAATTTTTAAAATACTATGTGTGTAATATCTGGTATAGTATAATGGTTAATAAAGTGAATAAATGAACTATCATGAAGTTTATTGAGACAAAAAATAGATATATTTTGAGTGCAGATTATGAATTATCATTATTTGGAATATGTTATTTCTATAAAGGAGAACACAAGATTGATTTGATGATATGTTTTCCTAGCAGTTGGAATCATACCAACGAACCACACACACACAGACAGCCCATTTACATTTTTTTTTAAAGATTTTATTTATTCATTTGAGAGAGAGAGACAATGCGAGAGAGAGAGAGAAAGCATGAGAGGGGGGTAGGGTCAGAGGGAGAAGTAGACTCCCCGCTGAGCAGGGAGCCTGACTCGGGACTTGATCCTGGGACTCCAGGATCATGACCTGAGCCAAAGGCAGTTGCTCAACTGAGCCACCCAGGCACCCTATAGAAGATTTTTGATTCATTTGTTTATAAATAAATAAGAAATTACTTTAAAAAATGTAATATATACCCGCCATGATCTATCTAAACCTCCTTTTTCCTATATGGAATCAGGCTTTTTCATGGTATTTCAGTCTGAAACCATGATTTTTCAATAGTTATTCCCTGTTAGAAAAATCTCATTGCCACCTCTAAGACTCAGTCAAGTCATTCTAAATTTTCTTTCTTTTTTTTTTTTTTTAAGACTTTCTTTATTTACTTGAGAGAGAGAGAGCAAAAGTGCACAAGCAGGGGGAGTGGCAGAGGGAGAGAAAGAAGCAGGATCCCTGCTGATCAGGGAACCAGACGTAGGGCTCAATCCCAGGACCCTGGGATTATGACCTGAACCAAAGGCAGACACTTAAGCAACTGAGCCACCCAGGTGACCCTAAATTTTCTATCTCATATTACATTTAAACCTCCTACCTCACCACAGATGAATTTTCTGCCACATTTTCTCCTTCCTCTTTTTCCATCAAATATTACTAGCATATACCCCAGGAAGGGATAAAGAGGCACATTTTCTACTTACTAAACTGCCCAAGGAGAGGTTGCTGTCCTGTCGCCAGTTAGCTGTAACTGCTTGTCAAAAGGGTTGGGTTTCTGGATAGTAGAATTAGATGAGTTTAGCCTATAGAATGTTTATCCAGAAACTTAAGTGGAGTAGAGGAAATAATACTGACTTGTACCACTACATTGTTTCCTCTTAAGCATAAAGAACAATTCCTATGGAGGGTCCCTTCCTTCCCTTCATGTATACTCACTCCACTGTCTTTACTCTTTGTTCTTCTTAGCTCTTCTCTAGCATTATCTGTGAGTGTAGAGAGGATTACTGGTTCTGCAGAAATGATGACCTTCAGTTAGCCCATACAAGGATGTGTCTGGATCTCTCTGAACTTAAAATATAATGAATTAAGAAACGTTTTCTCTAAACGTGGGTCTTAATACCAATTCCCCCATTTAATAACAAATACAGTTTTGTTGCCCATTTTTATTTCTGTGGCTTCCTTAGCATGTTGGCTGGATATTATTAGTCCTAATTTAGCAAAGCCATCTTTCTACAAAGATGTTTTTATTCATTATTGAATTTAGCTATGTCATAGGAAGGTCTACAAAATGTTTCACTCTCAGCACTTCTGACATTAATTGTGTGGGTTTTTTTCACATCAACAACCAATGCTCCAACTCTCCAGACATCAACAGGGTGTCCTACAATTTAATTCAATTCTGATACTAACTACCTGGCGTTAGCCAACTCTACGGGTTAAGAACTCAGTCCCATAAGGCTGCCCTCCACTTCAGAGGCCAGTTGCAAGTCCCAGGTTTTCACCTGTACTTCTGACCAACCAGTTATAAATTGGAAGTTCCCACAACCCCCTCTTCAATTTGATAATTTGCTGTAATAATTTATAGAACTCAGGAAAACACTTCACTTATGTTTACTGGTTTATTATAAAAAAATAGTAAGAAGGATAGAAATGAACAGCCAGATGAAGAGCTACGTAGGGTGAGGTCCAAAAGGATTCCAAGTACAGGGGCTTTTGATCCTATTTGCGGTGTACCATCCCCTGGCATGTGGTTGTGTTCAACAACCTGGAAGCTTCCCAAACCCATAGTTTAGGGGTTTTATGGAGGTTTCCTTATTTAGGCACAGTTGATTAAATTGTTGGCCATTGGTGATTAATTCAATCTCTAGCCTCTCTCCTCTCCCTGTAGGAGGTAAAGGGTTAGAGCTGAAAGTTCCAATCCTCTAAATTGAATTTTGGTTTTTCTGGAAACCAGCCCCACCTTGAAGCTAACTATGGACCCCAGGCACAGTCATTTCATTAGCATACAAAAGACTCTCTTATCACTCCTGCTCAGTAGATTCTAAGGGTTTTTTGAAGCTCTTGTGTGGAAACACAGGACAAGGACCAAAGAGTACTATGAAGCATGACAGAAGCAGGAAAATACTACTCCTAATAAGAATAAAAACTTTCATTTAAAATTGACCAGAATTGACAAGGATGAAAAAAAAAAAAAAGGCAAGAACTTTTAAACAGCTATCATAAATATCTCCCAAACGTACAAAGGCTAGATGAAATATTAAATAAATAAGTTAAGTAGAGGGGCGCCTGGGTGGCTCAGTCGTTAAGCATCTGCCTTTGGCTCAGGTCGTGATCCCAGTGTCCTGGGATCGAGCCCCACATCAGGCTCCCTGCTCCGCGGAAAGCCTGCTTCTCCCTCTCCTGCTCCCCCTGCTTGTGTTCCCTCTCTCGCTGTGTCTCTCTCTGTCAAATAAATAAATTAAAAAAAATCTTAAAATAAATAAATAAATAAATAAGTTAAGTAGAGACATGAAAGAAAGAAATCCCAAATTGAACCCTTAGAAATAAAAACGAAAATATCTAAGGAGACTAGTACACTGGATGATATTAACAGCAGATTAGATATGGAAGAAGAAAAGATTAGTAAACTTGTAGTAATAGAAACTAGCCAGAAGTAAAACACTCAGGGGGAAAAAAAGACTAAACAAAATGAAGAGAGCATCAGTACTTCAAATGGCCAGATATACATGTAACTGGTGTCCTTAAAGGAGACAGGGGGAAACAGAAAATATTATTTGTAGAAAGATATCCAAAATTTTTCCAAATGTGGGGAAAATAATAAATCTACAGATACAAAAAGTTCATGGAACCCAACTACAAGAAACATGAAGAATACTATACTAACTCACATCATAATAAAGTTGCTTAAACCCAGTGATGAGGTGAAAGTCTTTAAAGCAGCCAGATGGAAAAAAAAGAGATAATAAATATGAGGAATAAACATAAGGATGTTGGCAGCATATTGTATACTGAGGAGAAACAATGTTAGCAGAGAAAAATGTTAGCAGATTTCTCATTGGAAACAATGTAAGCAATAGGCAACACAGCAACATTTTTAAATTACTGAAAGAATAAAAAACTCAATTTAGACATTTTTACCAAGAAAACATAGTTTTCGAAAACAAAGTTTAAGACTTTATACACACAAAATCTGAAATAATTTACCACTTGTGGGACTATACTATAATAAATATTCAAATAAATTATTCAAGCAGAAGGAAAATATTATCAGATGAAATTTATACTAGAATGAAGGTCATTGGAATTGGTAACTGTGTGAATATATAGTAATATTTTATAGTATTATTTAAATCTCCTTAAAGATATTTTACTATTTAAAGCAAAAATAATAACAATATACTTATACATGGTTCATAATTTTATGTATATATACATAGATATATCATGTGTGTTTGTGTAGAACAGTATGGCAACAATAACACAATGATTAAGAGAGAAATTAAAGTATACCATTGTATATTTCTTACACATAATGTGTATGTGTAAAAGAGTACAACTTGAAGTTACTTCAGTATGCTTAAATCTTGACTGTGATAAGTTATAGATGTATACAATAAATCCTTAAGTTATCACTAGAATATTGAAACACAGTTATATCTATTTGGTCAACAAAAAACCTAGAGTGGTATTCTTAAAAAAAAAAAAAATCCAAAAGAAGATATCAAAAGAGCGAAAAGTGAAAAAAAGTGGAACAAATAGAAAACAGAAAACTGATAGACTTAAAGGCAATGGAATTTATAATCATATTGAAAGTAAATTAAAAAAGATTATCAGATTATGTTAAAAATCAAGTACTGACAATATGCTACCTATTAAAAAACTATTCTTTTAATATTAAACATAAATATGTTAATTAAAAGGATGGAAAGTGATACATCATACTAATACTAATTTTAAAAGACCAAAGTGGCTATATTAATATCAAAGTTGATTTCAGAACAAAGGATGTTAAAAGTGTTAACAAGATTTAGCACATAATGGTAAAAGATTTAGATAATCAAGAAGACTAACAATTTCAAAAGTTTATGTATCTAATAACACTTCCAAAATAAATGGAGCAATAACTAAAAGAACTTTGAGAAATGGACTAATCCATACTTATAGTTGAATACTTCATCATACCTCTCTTAATAAATTGATAGAAAAAGGTAACAGAAAACCAAAGTATATAAAAGATTTGAACAACCCTGTCAACAAAATTAACCCATTTGACATATATAGAATACATCACTGACAACAGCAGAATACATACTTTATAAAATATGTATTTTAATAAAATAAAATTTTCATTTAAGAAAAGTAGTTTTGTTTTAAAAAGTTTAGTAAAATAAAATTTTAATACAATTCATATTTTCAAGTGCACATGAAATATTTGTCAAGATAGATGATTCTGTGTGCTATAAAACAAGTTGCACTAAATTTAAAATGATTTGAGTCATACAAAATATGTTCTGTGATCACAAGTGGAATCAAGTAACTAATCAAAAGATGTTGAGAAACTCTCCAACACTTTGGAACTCAATAACACACTTCTAAACAACTCATGGGTCAAAGAAGAAGATGAAGAGAAATCAAATTAGAAAGTGCTTTGTGCTAAATGAAATAATCATTACAACATATTTCAAAAGTTGTGAGATGCAAATAAATTTATTACCGATAGGGAAATGTATAGCATTATATGCATGTATTATAACAAAAAAAAACCTTCTCAAATTAATAACTTTATTTTCCACCTTAACTTTTTTGTGAAAGAACATTAAGTAAAACAAAAGCAAGTAGGAAAAGGAAGTAATAAAGATCAGAGTGGAAATCAATGAAAAATAGACAAGAAAGGAAAGGGAAGTTGGTTCCTTGTGAAGATTAAGGGAATATATAAACAAGTAAAGATATTAAGGAAAAAGAGAGAAAAAGTGAAAGAGAGAAGATGGAAATTCTAATATCAAGAATAAAAATGATGACATTACTATAGATTTTCCAGATATTATGAGTAATATAAGAATATTATTAGCAACTTTATACCAAGAAATTCAACAACTTAGAGAAATGACCAAATCCTTGAAAGACACAAACTATCAAAGTTTACTAGAGAAAAAATAGATAACATAAATATACCCAATCTATGCAATATATTTAATTAGTTGTTTAAAATCTTTTTCCCAGAAAATCTCCAGGACAAAAATGACTTCGCTGAGAAATTCTAACACTTAAGGAAGAATAATAGGCAACATTTCTCTCAAAATGGAAGAGGATGAATTGTACTTCATGACATTCTACATATATTTTGTTTCTTTTGTTTCAAGTTTTGATTTAAACTCCTGTTAGTTAACACATAGTGTAATACTAGTTTCAGGAGTAGAATTTAGTGATTCATCACTTAAATATAACACCCAGTCCTCATTATAATGAATGCCCTCGTTAATACCCATCACCAATTTAGCCCATCCTCCCACCCACCTCCCCTCCAGCATCTCTCAGTTTGTTCTCTATAGTTAAGAGTCTGATTTATGGTTTGCCTCTCTTCTTTTTTTCCCTATGTTCATCTGCTTTGTTTCTTAAATTCCACATATGAGTGAAATCATATGGTATTTGTCTTTCTCTGACTGACTTACTTCATTTTGCATAATACTGTCTAGCTCCATCCACATCATTGCAAATGGCAAGATTTCATTCTTTTTTTATGGCTGAGTAAAATATATTCCATTATATATATATACGTATTCCATTATATATATATACCACCTCTTCTTTATCCAATCAACAGTCGATGGACATTTGGGCTGTTTCCATAATTTGGCTATTGTTGATACTGCTGCTATAAACATCAGGATGCCTATGTCCCTTCAAATCAGTATTTAAGCCCAACATTACTCTGAAACAAAATCAGACAAAAACCTGAAAAGTGTAGATGGTAATCTCTAATGAACATGGATGCAGAAGGTCTCAACAAATTTTTAACACATCAAATATGACAATATATAAAAAAGGATAGTATATTATGATCAGGTGGGATTTAGTCAGGAAATTCAAGGTTGGTTTAATGTCTAAAAACTGATAGATGTACTTTATCTTATTAACAGACTGAAAGCAAAAAAAGGTCATGTGATCATTTCAATAGATACGGAAAAATCACTAGACACAATATAAAGGACATGTCTGATAAAAACTCTTAGCAAATCAGAAATAGAAAGGACTTTTCTTTACCTGATCAAGGGCAACTACAAAAAAGCTGTAACTAACTTACTTTATGGTGAGATACTGAATGCATTCCTCCTAGGATCAAAAAATAAGGCAAGAATGCCATTTTTACCACTTCTTTTATGCTTTTATTTTTTTTCTCCCCTCCCCCTTGGAAGTTCTAGCTAATGCAGTAAGTAAAGAAAAGAAAGCAAAAGGAATCCAGACTAAAAATGAACAAATTAAATGGTCTTTACATGCAGATGACATAGTAGTCTACCTAGAAAATCCAGTAGAATCTACAAAAAAACTACTAGAAGTAATAGTGAGTTTGGCAAGGCTGTAGGACATAGATCAATATAAAAAAATACTTTATTTCTATATACCAGCAACAAGGAATTGAAAATAAAAAATACCATGTATAGTAACATCAAAAATATGTGCTATTACATAGATAAACAGATGATATGTGAAAGTCCTAAATGCTTAAAACTGCACAGCATTGCTAAAAGAGGTTAAAAAAATGTATAAACAAAAAGGAGACAAAGCATTTTCTTGGATCAGAAGACCCCAAATTTTACTTTTTTAAATTTATTTAAAATTTATTTATTTATTTGAGAGAGAGAGAAAGGGAGAGTTGGAGAAGGGGCAGGAGGAGAGATTCTTCAAGCAGACTCCTAACTGAGCAGGGAGCCTGAAACAAGGGCCTGACCCCAGGACCCTGAGATCATGACGTGAGCCAAAACTAAGGGCTGGATGCTCAACCGACTAAGACACCCAGGCACCCTAAGACCCAAAAATTTTAAATGCCATTTTTCGCCAAGTGGATCTATAGATTCAACATAATACCAGTCAAAATTCCAGAAAGGTTTTTAGAAGAATTTGCCAGATAATTCTAGCACTCATATGGAAATGCAAAGGACACAGAATAGGCCAAATAACTTTGGAAATAGAGAACAAAGTTGTAGAACTTACACTACCTGATTTCAAGACATTAAAGTGACATTAAACAAGACACAACAATATTGGCATCAAGTAGACAAATATGTCAATGAAACATAAAACAAAGTCAAGAAATAGAGGCACATATGCCTGATCGACTGATTGTACAACAAGTTACAATGCAATTCAGTACAGAAAACACAGGCTTTTCCAAAAATGGTGCTGGGAAAATTGAATACCCATATGAATAAACAAAAAAATCCCTTGAGCCGTATTTTGTACCATATACAAAAATGAACTCAAATTGATTTGGAGGCCTAAAGGTACTTTATAAAATCACAAAACTTCTAGGAAAAAAGTGTGAAAATACTTGGGCTAGTCTAAGATATTTGGAAAATGACACCAAAAACACAATCCATTTAAGAAAAAACTTTTCATGTCTGTGTGTGTGTGTGTGTGTGTGTGTGTGTGTGTGTGTTGTGTGTGAATTGTCTATTTAAATATTTCGCCATTGTCTCATTAGGTTATTTCATTTTATTATTGCTCTCTTTCTCCCCCTTCACTCTATATGGTCTATGTTTCTATTCTAACTGGCTGAGAGAGGTGGTGAATAAAGAGAAATCAGGGACTTCTTACTTGAGTGGGTGATTTCATATACTCTAGAGCTGGAATGTGGTTAACTTTGTCTTTACAGCTTGTTTCTTTTGGAGTATTCTTGGGGAAATCCCATTGGCAGGAACTTTTTACTCTCGACAATGTTTTCTATTCCTCAGAATCACAGGATCAACCTCAGCTGCTGGCTTGCTGGTGTTGAACTCCACTCAGCTTCACGATGCTAGATTCCCTTCAGTCTCTTTGATGGTCCATTTGAAAGAATTTTAAGTGGTTCTAGATTCATTTGCTCTTTTGCATGGGGCACCAATGATGCCTAGGAAACACACATACATCATTTGACCCAAGAAAATTATGGAGTTCAGCCTGGCCTTAACACATTTACCTGTAGCCTACTGCTTCAGGATACACTGTAGCTTTTTTTTTTCCTCTTTCTTTTTCTCATGCATGAATATGTTCTCAGTTTTCTTGGCCTCTTACCTGCAAGGAACTCACTTCAAAGCCTCTGAGTGGCTCTCTCAAAACCCCATCACTAAGCTTAAGGTAAAGGAAGTACTGAAAACTCTCTCCCCTCAGGAAATGTACAGTGCAGCAACAAATCTCCAAATAAATATCCTCACAAACTCAACTTCTTCTCTCCACACCATCACAATTATTTTATATTTTCAAAATGCATAATGGAGTTTAGGAGTCATGGAATTGGCTCTCAAACATTTCCTTTGTAAATACTGCCTGTGGGGATGTGATTTAGATTTTCTTATCCTTTTTTGTTCTTTTTGTGGGGTATCTTATTGTTTCTGGCAACTTTAATTTTTTTTATTCTCTTTTATGTAAAATCTAGATTCTGAGACTGATTCTCATGTCAAAAATAGCTATTCTAAAAGGGTACAGTATTTCAAAGTTTACAATGTAATGTCACCATACTTGGACAGTATGACTTTCTATTATTAATTTTTGCTCAACTACCAGATGGGTGCCTTGGATTGCATACTTAGCTCAGATTATCTTTTTATAATATGAGGTGATGTCATGAGATGATATTCAAAGTCCTTTCCAGTTCTAACATTTTTTTTCTTCTACAAAAATAGTAATATTATTTTTATCATAAGGGTAAGTGTTACAGTGGGAAAAAAGAAAGGTTATAAGGAACGTTACTGAAAAGTATAGGGAGAATGAAAATCTTACACCAGTAACTCTTACAACTAACAAGATTAAGTTATAGTAAGAACAAAAAATACATAGCTAATATATCTTATTTAATGTCCTGATTATGCTTCTTATTTTAACCATTTGTGAATTTATATTTCCTGGTAATTTCTTCAATATCTATTGTAAGGCTTTCAGTACCCTCAGAAGTTTCCACAGTCCAGTTAATTCTAAGCATTCCCAAGGCATGTTTTAGATGTGAACAGAAATTATCTATCATTCAACTTTATCTTTCTTCAATACACTGGCAACCTCTAGTAACAGCTGCTCCTTCCCTAAGTGCCGTATTTGAGGCCGTTCTAGTGGGTTCTGTCCCTCCCACTAAACTATTGATCGTCAGGCATCCTCTCGGTATCACCATTGCTAATGTCAGTATCTACTGTTGTTTGTGCTTTTTAAAGGCCTTAGTTTGATAAAGTCAACTTGTGAACCTTATAGAAGCTGGCAGTTTTCCTCTCTCTGCTTGAGTGTTGTTTTTACCTCAGGGGTACCAAAAGCTTTCATGCTTATGCTGAAATATCTTACAAAAAACTTTTAGGGAACAAGTTTTTTGGCTTTTATTTATAGCCACTGTCACCTTCATTCACCACAAACACATCCCATTTCTCCTATCCTTTGTTAAGAATCATAGGAATGGGTAAAATGAGAGTGAACAAAAATTAATTATTGTGAATAATTTGTGCTTGGATTCTAAGTCAATTGTGAAGAAAGAGAAACAAGAGCAGGCATAGACACATGGGGAACAAGAATTCATGAGTGTGTAGTGTGCATATACTGTTGGGGTTGAGATACGTTGTCAGATCATAATGAAGTATACTTAAGGAATATGTCGTCCAAGAACTAAATCAAGAGAGAGTGGTCTTAGAGTAATGTGGTCTGTATTCATCAGAGGTAGATGACTGGGAGATGTAGAGTTTATTCAATGCATTCACTATTCAATAAATATTTTTTGACCATCTATTGGATGGAAGATAAAAAGATCATATCAGAGTTATATATGATACAAAGCTTTATATATAGCAATATAGAACTGTAAAGGAAATTGCTGCCACTTTTACAGCAGGAGAAGTTGAAAAATATTGGAGATGTCAATGCTTTGGTTTTTAAATACACTAGATCTAAGAGCTTGTGCCCTTCAGTATAATCTTGGACTGGTGCCTTAAGATTTTGAAGGAATCACCCATCTCCCTTGAGGGAGTGAGTGTAAAGATAAATTTGAGTTACAAAGATTATGCTAAATTCTCCTTGTCCTCTGTCTCTGATGACTAAACTTTTATTACTAGATCAAATGTGTTTGCTTCACTCTCTACTCTTGGTATAAGTACACTCCTGGGAGGCTTCTAAGTTACTCATGGAAACAGACTTTGAGTCAGCCTGACCTAATTTGACAAATTTTCCAAGGTATGCACAAATACTAGTATTGGATTAATTGAGCTACAAATTGAGCTGTACCCATCAATCCAACATGTATCCAGATAAATTACCCAACCTCTTTGTGCCTCTTCTCTCTCACTTGTAAAGCAAAGTGAACAGTTATGATATATATTTTAAAACTTTAACCCATTGGGGCACCTGGGTGGCTCAGTCGTTAAGTGTCTGCCTTCGGCTCAAGTCATGATCCTAAGGACCTGGAATCGAGCCCCGCATTGGGCTCCTTGCTCGGCAGGAAGCCTGCTTCTCCCTCTCCCACTCCCCCTGCTTGTGTTCCCTCTCTCGCTGTGTGTCTCTCTGTCAAATAAATAAATAAAATCTTTAAAAAAAAAAAAAAACTTTAACCCACTTCGTATCACAAAAAGTGTTAAAAATATTAAAATAAATCTACAGGCCAAGTTAATGACATAGTAGAAATAGAAAAAAATTGAGAATAGGCATTATAATAGAAGTAAAATATTAAAACAAAATATTTTTAAAAACATAAATAATTATCAACATTCATTATTGTTATGAGCTTTTATGATCTTAGTTATATTGAGCGGCACAGTCAATTATAGAGTTTGCAATATCAAAAATAAGTCTGAGTCCCGTTTCTACTTAGAAAGCCACAATAGATGGATGTTTCTCCCATACCAAGAACGAAGGCCATGTAAATTACACAATTATAACCATTTTAACCCATTAGACATTTTACAAATGGCTAAGATCGTAAGGCAGGCATGTGAACTGAATTTAAAGGATGACAAGCACTTTGAGGAGATACAGAACATATTGGATGTTACACTATTGGCAGATGGTGGGAGGAAGAAGTGGTAGACATGAACACAGATACAAAGTAAACTGCATGCAAGCATGAGGTAGTAATTGGCTGATGCTAGGGGACAGGACTAAATAATGTCCATGTACTGGAATCTTCTCTCATGCAAAGCAAAAGTCATCTTCTCCTTGGGGGGATAAAAAGAAAATCTTTTACTCTATGGTCCTAGAAAAAACATCCACTACCACTGGGAGAAGGATAAAAGCAAAAACCCTCTGGCACTAAGGAAAGAGCTACAAACTCCCCTATGTCTCTTACCCAAAGCTCCACAGATGCTGGGGAAGAGGAAGATCTCCCTTCTCCCATCCTTCTTGCACTGATTCGAGACAAAGGGCAGGAAACCCACTAATGTTGAGGATCCTTCATTGATTCAAAGCAAAGTTTGCTTGCTGCTGGGGTAGAGACAGAATACATGCTCATACACAGGACTCTTCACCAGTACAAGGAAGAATTATACTTTCATGAGGAAGAGGACAGGAAGTTAGAGTCTCAGGTAAACAGGGTCTGATAGAAAGTGACAAGAATAGGAGAACCAAGAACACTCTTATCCCACTGAGGGCTCTGGGTCAACTAAAAGAGTGGCAATTAACTGCTGGAAGAGGAGAGTGATCAAACATGTGCTGCAGTGTTCAGGTACTCCTGAAATCTGAGAGTGGACCGAGAACACTGAGAAAAAAAAAACAGAATTCTAGACCCCACATTAAATTGTACAATAAACACAGATCCTCCCCAGGTGGAGTTATCCGAAGTCTGTGGTGTACTGAGATAACTAACTATAGCAGCACAAAACTCAAACCCAATTGCTAATTAGGTTGACTCCAACTCCTATGCTAACAACCAGACAGAAGGAGAGATGTATCTTTTTCTAGACATAAATTATATTTATCTAAGTTCTAATATTCTTTTATACGCAGATTTTCCCATTTAATAAAAAATTAGAAGTTAGTAAAAGAATAAGAAAAAATAATTAATTATTAAGCAATAAATCAACCAAAAGAACTAGCCCAGAGATCAGTGGTCTATATATTGGAACCATCAGACAGAGGCTTTGAAATAATTATAGTTATTTATCAATATTAACAGATATAGCATAAAAGGTTAAAACATGAATGAAAAGAGTAAGAATTTCATGAGAAAAAGGGAAAAGATTATAAAAATTGGTTACATAATAATGTTTGAAATTAAAACAAACTAATCAAAAAAGAAAACAGAAAAAGAAAAACACTTATCAGAGTTTGTATAGTCCATATTCTCTGAAGAGAAAACACCAAGATGGTATTAATCATGGCAGAAATGTATCAATGGAAAACCTGTGAGCGACAATGGAGAGTGAGTCAGGGGACGCTAGCACAGCCATCAGACCGCTACTGGAATGTGATCCCAAATGAAGGAGAAAGGAAGGAAGGGAGGAAGGTTAGGTGGAAGCTTTTCCACATAGGCATTATAAAGAAACTCTCCAAGGGTGCAAAAGATGACTTATACAAATAAGAAAGTTCAAAACATTTTTGATTGTAACAAAGAACTGCAAGCAACCCAGGTGACCCTCACTATGAATAAATGATAAATTAAATGTGATGCATGCATATAATGGAAGACTCAGCACAAGTCTCTCTCTCTCTCACACACACACATTTCACAAAACATTCTACATGTTTTCAAGGGTACATTTACATCTAAATAAGAAAATAGGCAACTGGATGGATTGTAAAATCATTCAATATACTAAAAATAGATATAGGACTAGAGAAAAAGAGGATAGAGAAAAAATAAAACACAATTAAAATAAATTAGAGGGTGGCTTTGGATGTAATGATGCTGATATTATGCCATAAACTTAATTCTGCGTATGTGAGTTTTGAAAGAAAGAAAGAAAGAACAAAAGAACGAAAGAAAGAAAGAAGAAAAGAAAGAAAAGAGAAAGAAGAAAGAAAAGAGAAAGAGAGATAAAGCACATATGTCAGAGAAAGACCTGACATATGCTCTTCACTCATCCATTAATATTATCCACTACTCAGTTATTTTATCTGTTATGTGGAATTTAGTCCAACATTCTCGATACTGATTTTTTTCAACTTCATATAGAAAAAAAATGCTAAAAAGGAAAATACATGAAAAAATGCTAGGGAAAAAAAACACTAAAAATAGAGATTAAACCCATATTAATTTATTTCTGAATTAGCAATAATTATATCTGATTGGGGATAATTTATTCTGGTCCTATGAAATAACTTATTGTGTAATTAGTGATTAAGAAAAATGACCACATATACTGTACACTTACTACTCAATACACTGTGTGCTAAAAGTTTACATGTCTCATCTCACTTATTTTTTTCACAGTATTTCTAGTTATGGGGTTTAATCATTATTCCCATTAAAAAGATGGGATGAGACTTAGAGAGGTCATATAATTTTTCCAAGGGCACACAGCTTGAAAGGTAAAATGATTCTGGTTGTCATGTTCTGAGGTATTAAAGATGTGGGGGATATTGTTGTTAATGTAAACTTTTATCAGTTAGGATTATAGGTGACTGTATATAATAGTTTGCTAGGGCTTCCATAATAAAATACTACAGACTTGGTGGTCTACACAACACAATTTTTTTTTTTAATATTTTTATTTATTTATTTGAGAGAGAGAGAGAGCATGAGGGGGGGAGGGTCAGAGGGAGAAGCAGACTTCCTGCCGAGCAGGGAGCCCGATGTGGGACTCGATCCCGGGACTCCAGGATCATGACCTGAGCCGAAGGCAGTTGCTTAACCAACTGAGCCACCCAGGCATCCCTACACAACACAATTTTATTTTCTCACAGTTCTGGAGGGTAGAAGTCTAAGATCAAGGTGTGGGCAGGTTTGGTTTCTTCTGAGGCCTCTCTCCTTTTCTTGCAGATGTCCACCTTCTTGCTATGTCCTCACAAGATTATCCCTCAGGCCGTGTTGTCTGTGTCTTAATCTTCTCTTCTTATAAGGACACCGGTCATGTTGGATTAGGACCCACCTATATAACTTCATCTCCTTAAAGGTCTCCTCTATCTCCATATATACTCACAAGGACTTTAGAATTTATGGGTAACCCTACCTCAGCCTATAACACTAAATATTCTGAATGTATTGAGAGGCAGCTAGAGGGTAGCAATTAAGAAAACAGACTCTTGAAGTCTTAATGCCTGGACTCAAACTCTGCTCTGTGGGATTTCCCTGACCTATGCTGGATTTCTCCATTTATAAAGTAGGAATAAAAATATAATTTTATATCAAAGGTCTATTTAAAAGATTTTCCTCGATGGGGTGCCTGGGTGGCTCAGTCGTTAAGCGTCTGCCTTCGGCTCAGGTCATGATCCGAGGGTCCTGGGATCGAGCCCCGCATCGGGCTCCCTGCTCCGCGGGAAGCCTGCTTCTCCCTCTCCCACTCCCCCTGCTTGTGTTCCCTCTCTCACTATGTCTCTCTCTGTCAAATAAATAAATAAAATCTTTAAAAAAAAAAAAAAAAGATTTTCCTCGGGGCGCCTGGGTGGCATAGTCAGTTAAGCATCTGCCGTAGGCTCAGGTCATGATCCTCAGGGTCCTAAGATCAGGCCCCATGTTAGGCTCCCTGCTCAGCGGGGAGTCTGCTTCTCCTTCCCTATGTCTCCCTCCCCCTGCTCATGCTCTCCATCTCTATCTCTCTCTTTCTCAAATAAATAAATAGAATCTTTAAAAAAAATAAAAATTAAAAAAATAAAAGATTTTCCCCAATAAATGCATTTATTATATGACTTTGTCTATATTAGACACTACTGTCTAATAAGTAGTGAATAAAATTTAGCTTAAGAAAAAAAACCTTCACAAAAGGTAAATAATTTCTGAATAGGTTAGATATACATGGCATAGAATTGAGTTTGCCACCATGTATTGAAGGACAGTTAAAGTGGAAAACTTGTACCAAAAATTATCCAGGATTAGACCCCAAATGTTGCCAGAACTCAAATTCTTATGTTTTGAGAAATTTACAAGAATGATGGAGTTAAAATTAAATTTTTTCTTAAAGATTTCATTTATTGATTTGACAGAGAGAGACACAGCAAGAGAGGGAACACAAGCAGGGGGAGTGGGAGAGGGAGAAGCAGGCTTCCCGCTGAGCAGGGAGCCCGATGCGGGGCTCGATCCCAGGACCCTGGGATCACGACCTGAGCCGAAGGCAGACGCTTAACAACTGAGCCACCCAGGTACCCCAAAATTAAATTTTTTAAAGTAATAAATATATAATAATATATAATGTAATATATAATATATAAAAGAATAACAATTAAATTATAATAGTAAGATTTAGTTTAACAAGTGTTCACAATAAGTATGAGGTTTACACATCACTATTTTTGAGAATTGAGGATAAAATCTCATTGAATTAATTTTAAGCACCAAATATCCCAAATATTTAAAATTTATGAATCAAAGTTATTATTACCCCAAATAATTATTTGCAATAATTATTTGCAAATTATATTTGATCCTGTAATGCTGAAAAATGAAAAAATAAATTTCCTGAATTCAAATAATGAGCTCACCTTTTTTTTTTTTTTTAAGATTTTATTTATTTATTTGACAGAGAGAGACAACACAAGCAGGGGGAGTGGGAGAGGGAGAAGCAAGCTCCCCGCTGAGCAGGGAGCCCGATGCGGGGCTCGATCCCGGGACCTGGGATCATGACCTGAGCCAAAGGCAGACGCTTAATGACTGAGCCAACCAGGTGCCCCAAGCTCACCTTTTTTAAAACTTTTTTTTAATTTTATACTGAAAAAGGGCCATAATTAAACTTAACATAAATAGAATTCACCAGTGAAAAGATACTGAAAAAAAAGTACATAGTATTCCATATTTCAGGAAAGAGTCTCAGATCTCTAGATCTCTCAGATCTCAGATCTCTAGGCTTTTTTTTTAATCCACTTAAAATGTTTTAATCCACTTGACTCTCAACATACAATCTGCAGTGGCTTTTACTCTGTGTGTTCCTGTATCTGTATTTCTTGACTGACTAAATAAAATCCTTTTTTTTTTTTTTCTGGTTTGTACTTGAACTTTTATTTCCAATTAGACTGCATTAAGGTAAAAAAAAAATACGTATCTTATGTAGTAATTCTCAGCAGAGTGGGTATTACTTATCCTAAGAACTAATGGGTTATAAATGAGAAGTATAAATTAGAAAAGTAACATTTCTAGGACTTATTATGTCCTGGTATTTAACAAATATATTTCATTCATGGAGAAGTTAAGCACTTTGTTCATGATTACATAACTAATTGTCAGAATGCCAATGATTACTTCACTACGAGTCCCATGAAGACTTGGTGAATATAATCATGACAATCACATCTTTTCTTATTGTTTTGTAACCCTTTAGCTTCTACATTTTGATTACTTTTTTATTGTATCTATGTAATGAAACTGTAGGGGAGGAAAAATTTTTCTTCTATACTGCTAGGTTCTATGGGTCTATGAAATAAACTGACAACAGGCAGAGTAACAGAAGAAAAGATATAAAGGGGACATCACAGGAAAACAAGAGTGAAATCTGCAAAACAGATTTGGAGGCTTCTCTACCATCTTAATAGGGGAAAAAGAAGAGGGGCTTAGGCAACTTAGAGGAGAGTGAATGATCTTTTAGGAAAGATGAATGAGCCCTTAGCAGAAAAATGGGAAGTATGATAGCTTGTGACAAAGTGTGTTTGAGTGTGGTGTGGACTTCTAGTCTCCTCTCCTATGATAGGAGTCAATCTTCCCTTGTTGGTGAAACTCCCAGGGCGAGCATTGATGACAATGGAGTCTGTTTTGGAGAATCTGTCTTCAGGCAGATACCAGGAGTTCAAGGAAAACCTCTCCCTGCATTTGCCATCTTACTGTGTCTTCAAGCTCAAAATAATCTGTATACCAATGCAGCATATTTGGAGTGGCATGTCCTAAACTCCTTCAAAACAAATAATATTGTCTTTTTATTATCCAGCATGTGTATAGAATGGAGTGTTCTGATAATTCAAAGTCATTTTTTTTTTAAAGATTTTATTTATTTATTTGACAGAGAGAGACACAGCGAGAGAGGGAACACAAGCAAGGGGAAGTGGGAGAGGGAAAAGCAGACCTCCTGCTGAGCAGGGAACCCGATGAGGGGCTTGATCACAGGACCCTGAGATCATGACCCGAGCCGAAGGCAGTTGCTTAACCGACTGAGCCACCCAGGCGCCCCAATTCAGTCATTTTTGAAGAGGTTTAACTTTTATATGTATACACACAAACACTTAGTATTTCCAAATAATATGCTGCTGATATAAAGAAAATTTAATGAAGGAGTTTTAAAAATATTTTTTGAATTTTAAAATTTTAAAAATTCAATTGCTTATTTCAAATCAATGTCAAAATAGCAGAAAAAGTAGCAAGAAATTGTAAAAAGGATTACACAGGTTCACCAATTCATAACATTTTTAAGTATGTTTTTTCATTTTCTCTATATGCATATTATTACTATTTTTTGAAACCATTTGAGAATAAGTTGTATATATTATGTACCTTTTGTAACATTTGATTTTCATATATTTCTCTATAATCTTTGAAATGCATACAACTTTAATATATATGAATGATGTGGTGCTATTGTTATTAGGTTTACTGATCTGTTCATTATTTATTCAAAACGTATTTGTTAGGTACCCAATATGTGCTTACGGTTGTGAACAAATTAAGTAAAATCCCCGTCCTCATAGGTTTTACAAAGAAGAATAAGTACAGTGAAAGTTACGATGAGGGTTAGGGTAATGAAAAAAATTGATACGTATGCACAAAGCAAGAACATTTAATACATTTCCACATATCCTAGAAATCTGGAGAAAAGTACATGTAGACAAGAGCTGAAGAATTAATAGGATAAGTGGGGAGAAGGGCTCTTCATATGGAGAGGACTGACTATGTGCAGAGCTTCAGAGTGAAATAATATGCCGAAGCCTAAGAACATCCACGTGCCCAGATAGAATACAATATGGTAATTACTTAAGAATATTTCTTGATATACATAAAGAAATCAAGGATAAGCTTTTTCACTAGTGATATCAAGCAACAGAAGCCAGAATACTTATGCCCTTTTGTTTATGAATGTCAAAGTAGAGAAAGATGGACTTTTCTGAAAGGTAGTACGGCTCTCCTCATGTTGTGATTTAAACAGATGAGAGAGGAACTTTAGATAGCAAGCATTTCCAGGAGAGTTTGGAAGAATGACTATTATAGTGAGGCACTTTATGGGCTTTTCCCAGAAAAGGAGATGTCCCCTTGCCACCTATGAGTTAATGTTCCCCATGAGCACTCTGACCTGGAGAAGAGAGATGTGTGCCCACCCTCAGAGCAGGAAGCAATGAGCCCATCCACTGAGCCACCACTATGGAAGGCAGCCAAGGAGAGAAGACATCAGTCAAATGAATTGACCAGAGGCTCTGCATTTACACAACCAGGCACAACCAGAGATGCCTCAGGATAACCTCAGGCCAATCTTTTTATGGTATGACTTGAGACTGTGGAATCATGTAAAATGGCATGGCTACTGCAAACTGTGTCTCTTAGCATTCCGTCAGAGGGCTGGAGACAGACATAATGATATTCTCAATCCAAGTCCTCCCTGGACAAAAGTAAGCTTTGTATTTTGTGCTGCAGGCTCGTCTTTGTAAGATGGACTATCAAGAAACCTTTGGAAAGATTTTGAGTGCTTGCATTGACGTGTGAAATTCAGATATACTTGTGAAATTCAAACACTCTTAAAATTACACTTAAATACTAATGACTTCAGTGAAAATAAAGTATCACACGGCAAATCTCTGATGAATAGTAGAGCTATAAGAGCTCTACAATTATATATTCAATTATATAGTATGTATACATATGTACTTATTTTTCTGTTACAGTCCTTAACACGGTGTTGAAATTATTGGCTGTTTTCCTATCTCTTCAATTTAAAGGTGGGCACCACATATCATTTTTATCTGTATTTTCACTGCCCAATATAGTAAGGGGGCACTAACTAATGTGTGAATGAATAAGTCCACTCAGTTGTCCCAAAGTCATATATTAATTGGTATTGATTGAACTGAATCATTGGAATTACTATACACACTAATCATAACACAATTAGCATCTAGACAAAAGATACTAGATTTTATAACATTCCCCACCACTTAAAGTAAGAGATTTGTATTTTAGCTCTTTCAGTAAGTTAAATTTATAACTAAAAATAACAAAGAGGTTGAGGATCTATTCCCTTTCACCTCTACCTTCTTTTTAGAGTTATAAGAACATTTTGAGAAAACTTTCAGGAAGGGGATACAATGAATTTAGGTTAGTTTCTAGAGACAGCATTTACGAGGAGCTAAATGAGTTTCCAACTGAACAGCAACTGGAACTCTCCTGAATTTCCTGGTCTGTCCCACACTTCAAATCTGCTCAATTGATGGGTCATATTTCAGGTAACCATACAGAGTTCTCCAGTCAGTTAGCTAATGAGATTTTTGTTTCGCAACTGTAATGAGAATAAAGAAAGAGCAGTTATGTTTTACTAGACTGGGTCATTCAATACCCTGACCATGCTGGAACTGGAAGCAGAGATGAAATGTTCAGCAAATCCTGACTCATTATCTTTGCAAGCCAAGGTCTAAAGGGCAAGGTTATTAGCAGTGACTTACAAAACAACTTAATGTATGTCTCATGGAAATGGTAAAAAAGATCTTTTTAGTGAAGGAGATGCCACATCATTTACTTTCAGGGACTCAGTTGCAAAAGGGCCAGAATTATAATATAGGGCAAATGATTGTTTTAGCCTGATGATTTTCAGGAAGCTGATTAGCATTGCTAGGAATTCTTTGTATTAAATTATTATTTTATTATGTATAGATGGTAGTTTTTAAAGTTAGTTTTCTTGTAGGAATGTTTTAAACTTAAACTCTTCCTCATGTTATTCTGCTCAAGCAAACATCAAAAGGTAACTTGGGGAAAAGACTCTGCAAATCTGTCTGGAAAATATGAATTACTGGGGAGATGCTCGGAAGCAAGAACATTTACTATTTTCATTTGGAAGCTTCTTATCTTCCAAGAAAGCTCCACAGATTAATGAATACCACATTAGAGTAGCAAGTTGAGTCATATGCAAAGGTTTTAGTTCTTCACCCAGATGAAATCTGCTGTTCAAACTGTCTCTCTGTGTGTTTGTGTGAGCAAGAGACAAAGATGGTTTCAGTCAAAATTATCTATTTTATTCTACAGTTGTGGCCATTTTAGTAAGGATAGTTTAACATACATGGATGTAAGGAAATGACAGACTAAAGGAAGTGACTTATAAGGACATCATCCAAAATACCATTTAATTAATGTTCTTTAACAGGTGTTGGTGGGATGTAACATTCATTTTGGTGCACATGCATCTGTCTGAGTTCATCCCTCCCCAAGCTTGTCTGTATTTAAAAGTCATCAATAACAAAACTAATTTCTCTCATCTCTATGGGCACTGACAGTGACAAATGAGCAAACAAGTTGAAGTGAATATAAATATCAAATGCCCAAATATTGCTTTTCATCAGGGTGCAAGGGCTGGGCATTGTGTTGATCTGGGTGTATTCTACAACATTTCACAAAGCCATTTCAGTTTCTTTCAAAATGATAAATAGGTCAAAGAGTTCAACCACATACTAGTAACTTATAAAGGATCTAACTCTCCATACAAAGGAAAGGACCTTAAAGGATAAAAGGAGTCATAGACACTAATTTTATTGTCTCATTTTGTTTTTCTTTCTTTTTTTCCCTAGTAGCTTGTGAAGAGACAAGTTTCTGTCTGCTATAGGGCTTTTGAGATGAAAACAAAATGTAGGCAAGTTAATGTTTTAAAATAATATCAACATGTAATAGTGCATTCTTTGTTCCATTCTGACCTCTGAGAACTGCTTGCCTATTCACAAACCTCCAGTGGCTCTTCAAGACCAGCAAATTCAGTACATAATCCTCAGACTTTGCATTTGAAGACTCTACAGTGTGAATCCCACCCCCCACTCCCTGCCCAGTAGGTATCTCCCACAGCTCACTTACATCCCACTAAAAACACAAAGTACCTGAGCCATTCTCCAAAACTACCTTGCTTATCCTCACTTCCGTTCCTCTGCTCACATTACACTTGATAAGTGTGCTCTTACAGTAACCATACCTTCAATTTTTCCCTCTTCAGGAAACCTTACCTACTTCTCTCAAGCTCTTTAAGGGTAGGGAATTTTCTTTGTTTTGCTTTGAGCAATATCTGGATGTAGCAGGAGCTCGACCAATAATTGTTGATTGAATAGATTGCTCATTTATTCTGTAGCCCATTCAGTCCCTCCTAAGTTTCCACATATAGACATTCAATAAATACTTACTGAACTATGGCTCTTTCTTTCTTTCGTTCTTTCTTTCTTTCTTTCTTTCTTTCTTTCTTTCTTTCTTTCCTTCTTCCTTTCTTTCTTTCTTTCATGATAAAAGTGCAAGTGTTAGTTGTGGAGGTTTAGTTTTCAAACCTAATTGATGTGTACTTCTTTGGAGCCATGAATGTTTTGGAAGGAGTTCTATCAAGGAGCGGACATTAGGATTTGGACTCTCCTCAAAACAGAAGGGCCTCCTGAGGTCTTTTTGTTTTAGGATAGACCCATCTAGGTAGGAAATGATCCCTTGTTTAAGAGTTTTTATAGTGGAAAATAGCCTTCAATACAGCCTGCTTCCTTCCCTTTTTAAAAAAATCTGATTAAATGAAAGTTATCTTTTTTTGAGACCTAGATTCTTCCACTTTATGTGTTGTCCACTTGTGCTCTGTGAAGTTTTATGGTTGTACAGAGATACTTGAGGGACTTACACAAGTACTTGAATCAAATATCATAGATATATAGAATATTTTAAAACTTCAAGTAAAACTATAAAGTATTTAAATATATTTTAAAGTTTTTATTTAAATTCCAGTTAGTTAACATACAATGTAATATAAGTTTCAGGTGTACAATATAGTGATTCACAACTTTCATACAGCACCTGATGCTTATCACAGCAAGTGCACTCCTTAAATTGTAGCACATTTAATATGGAGACAACATGTAAGTAAATCTGTGCTTTCCGTTTAGCTAATTTTTTGTGTTGTTCTTTTATCATGGTTACTGATGTGCTTAGAAAGTTTACAAAAAGCATTATGAGTAAGGATGTAAATAAGCATGAATTGTTTTTTGCTTTGTCTTGAAAAATTCAAGTTGTATAGTTTTGTATAAGTGTACAAATATACAATACTTCAAAATGTATGTGCATGAGCAATTAATATCAATGCAAACTTATATACATCAGTTCATATCATGTTCTCCTCATTAATTCATTCAGTAAATATATCAAATAGTATTTCTGAAGTGTCTACTACCTGCTGATAGAACTCTAGGACCTGGGGATATAGAAGTGAACAAAATGGACAGTTTTTGTTCTCATGGAAATTGAATGTTAATGGAAGTTAAGATGGAAAACAAACAAATAGGAAATGCATTTATAATATGCCAGGTCATGATAAAAGAGTATGAACAAAAAATAAGCAGGGTAAATGGTCTGGAAAAGCCTCTCTGATAAGATATTTGAACAGAAATCTGAGAGGAGGACAAAAGTCCTTAGTGTTCTGGGGAGCGCAAATGTGAAAGCTCAAAAAGGGAGGCCTGCTAATCAAGGAATAGTGAAGAGATCTGGGTGGCCAGAGCCAAGTGAGCAAGTAAGGAAAGGAAATAAGCTCAGAGTTCAGCAGGGAAGCCAGTATGGAATTGAAGAATATTGTGAAGTTGTAAAAAGAACCATTAAAATGAAATAACAGCTATTTTCCTGTGGGAACCAGAATATTCTCACGATGAGGTAACCTAAATAAAAGTGTGTTCTAAGTCAAATAGAAGAGCAAAAGATCCACTAATAACCTAAACTCAAACTGCTGCCTTATTCAAAAGAATCAAGATTTTCACTGATTTACTTTATAAGACTGTTTATTTCAAACCAAAAGTGAATGCATATGTATCAAATATCACTTTTTATCTTGTTTTTGTGTTTCAGTGTTCAATATTTGGTAAAATATAGTTCTTAGCATAAAGGGTTAAAATATATATACCCTACAATCACTGATGTAATCATTTGGAACTTGGATAACTTAAATGGGAATGTTGTAACTGTTCAGATGATAATAATTTACAAGAAGACTGAAATTATATTCCTGTACCAGAAAAGTCAATCATTTGAGCCACCTATTTTATTTCACTTGATAATATTTTCTTTTTTTTAAATCCTCCTTAGGGTAATATAGGAAACAATAATAATGAAAGAGAATACAACTAAAAAGACAGGGAAGAATATAGTGAATGTATCCTGCTCTGATTCACAAGTGAGATTATTTCTTGTTTCCATAATGCAATAAGATATGATAAGGTCAGTTTAATTAAATACCTCATGATTCTGTAAACCCCAGTATTTGTATACTAGGCTGATAACATGGACAAAATTTGGATTAGATATTTAATTTCTATGTACAAAATAAAGATACAATAGGGATTTTTGGTTTTTGAAAAATATTGACAAAATTTTCAACAAAGTAGATCTACTCACAAAGGACATCTGATGTTTTAATTATCTTTTCTTGAAAATATATTCATTTATGTCTTTATATATCACAATATATAGGGGAAACAGACACATGAAAGTGATTTGATACCTAAATGATATGCTTAATCTATGTAGATTATTTAGAACAATAACAATAATGCAATAATATTACAATAATCTACTTAGTTCATCGAGTAATAATTTTATAGAGAATATAGTAATAGAGTATATAGATAATAATTTAAAACTAGCTTTTAAAACTATTTTAATATTTAAACTATACTTTATCCAAAGAAATAAGGTCACTGCTTTATATCAAATAATAAACAATATGTGACAAAAAGTATTTGGAGAGTTAAACACTCCTCTCTTTAAATGATAGAACACATAAAGAGAAAATCAGTAATGGTATAGAAGAGCTGAACAACATAATCAATCAAATTGATCTAATTGACTCTCAACAATAATAGAATACACATTACCTCAAGTGTGTATGAAACATTCAACTAGACCATTTTCTGGACCATTAAACAAACCACAACAAACTAAAAATATATAATTACACAAAGTGTGTTCTTGGCTCACAATATAATAAAACTTAAAATCAACAACAGAAAGATATCTAGAAACCCAAACATGAAAATTAAATAAAACACTTATAAATAACTCAGTGGTCAAATGGAAAGTTTTGAGGAAAATTACCAAATATTTTTAACTGAATGAAATAAAAATAGAACATATCAAAATGTATGAGATGCAGCTAAAACTCTGATTGGAAGGACATTTAAAGTATTAGATACTCATGGGCGCCTGGGTGGCTCAGTTGGTTAAGCGACTGCCTTCGGCTCAGGTCATGATCCTGGAGTCCCGCATCGGGCTCCCTGCTCGGCAGGGAGTCTGCTTCTCCCTCTGATCCTCCCCCCTCTCATGTGCTTGCTTTCTCTCATTCTCTCTCTCTCTCAAATAAATAAATAAATAAATCTTTAAAAAAAAAACAAAACAAATGAAGTATTAGATACTCATATCAGAAGAGAAGAAGGGTCTCAAATCAGTAACCTAAATATCCTCCTTAATAAACAAGTAAAATATGAGAAATTAAACCCAAAGCACAAAAGTAGAATCAGTAAAATTGAAAACAGAAAAATAATAGAGAATATCAATTTAAAAATATGGAAATTGTTGAAAATTATTTATAAATATCTAGCTAGATTAACCAAGAAAAGAACTTTAGGAATGAGTTGTACTACTGTACTGAATGAGGTGTACTATACAGTAGTACATAGATATTAAAATCTTTAGAAAGGAATCCTACGAATAATTCTGTGTCCATAAATTGGACAACCTGGATGAAATGGGTCAATTTCTTAAAAGAACAAACTAACAAAACATACTAAAAAAAGTAGATTATCTTAATAGACCTATATCTATTGAAGAGATTTAATATATAATTAAAAATATTTTGGGGCACCTGGGTAGCTCAGTCGTTAAGCGTCTGCCTTCAGCTCAGGTCATGATCCCAGGATCCTGGGATCAAGCCCCACATCGGGCTCTCTTCTCCGCGGGAAGCCTGCTTCTCCCTCTCCCACTCCCCAGCTTGTGTTCCCTCTCTTGTGTCTCTCTCTGTCAAATAAATAAATAGAATCTTTAAAAAAAAATAAATAAATAATTAAAAATATTTTAAGAAGAAATCAGCCTCAAATGTGTTCATAGTGAATTCAACCATACATTCATGGAAGAAATAAACCAAATTCTGCAAATCTCTTTCAGAAAATAGACAAGATGAAAATAATACCTGTTCATATTATGAGCCCTAAGTTACCCTAGTGCTAGAAGTAGAGAAAGATATTACAAGAAATAAAACTACAGACAAATATACCTCATGAATATAGACATAAAAATTCTCAATAAAATATTAACATGTTGAATCCAGCAAAACATAAAAACAATTAACATATCACAAACAAGTGAGGTTTACCCTAAGAATAAAGCCTGGACCAAACTCAAAACAAATCAATATAATTCACCATATTAACAAACCAAAAATAAAAGCCATATTTTCTTAAAATATGCAGAAAAATTAGTTGACAGGTTCAACATCCATTTATAATAAAAGACTCAGCAGTCTCAGAATAGATTTCCTTAACTGATAAATGACATCTTTAAAACAAACAAAACACAAGAGCCACTGTAGCTAATTTGCTCAACAATATAAATCTGAATTTTCTGCCTATAAATTAAAAAACAAAGCATGTTATGTCCTCACCACTCTCATTCAAATAGTTCTGGAAATCACAGCCAGTGCATTATGGTAAGAAGAAGAAATAAATCTTGATCACAGAATCTTTGTGCTATGTCTTAAAATAAGAGAGTGTGAGTCCTTTACCTTTGTTCTTTTCATTTAATTGTTTTGGCTATTCTGGGTCATTTGGTTTTCCATAAAAATTTAAGAATCAGCTTACCAATTGTTATTAAAAATCCCACTGTAATTGTTTTGGTTTATATAAATTTATAAATTACTTTAGGGAGAATTGATATCTAAATAATATTGAGTCTTCCTGGCAATGAACAATATACTGTATCATTCACTTTTGGGGGTCTCCTCCTTTAATTTCTCTCAACAATGTTTTCAGTTTTTGGTTTTTGTTCATGTTATTAGATTTATACCTATATATTTAACATATTGATGTTATTTTAAATATTTTGATGTAATTTCAAATTCCAGTTGTTGAATGTCAATATATAAATACATACAACTGATTTCTTCTATTGTCTTTGAATAGTATGTCCTTGCTTAATTCATGAATTAATTCTTGTAGATTTCTTAGGATACTCATGATGTTTGGATATAAAGAGAACTTTATCCCTTTTTAAAATGCATGCATTTTATTCTTTTTTTTTTTATCCTTAATGCACTGGTTATAGCTTCTAGCACAATCTTTTTTTTTTTTTTTTTCAAGATTTTATTTAAATTCAAGTTAGTTAATATATAGTGTAATATTAATTTTAGGAGTAGAATTTAGTGATTCAACATTTGCATATAACACCCAGTGCTCATTACAAGTACCCTCCTTAACACCCATCACCCATTTACCCCATTCCCCTACCCACTTCCCCTACAGCAGTCCTCAATTTGTTCCCTATAGTTAAGAGTCTCTATGGTTTGCCTCCCTCTCCATTTTTATCTTGCTTTATTTTTCTTTCCCTTCCCCCTATCTGTTTTGTTTCTTAAATTCCACATATGAATGAAATCATATGGTATTTGTTTTTTTCTCACTGACTTATTTCATTTAGTGTAATACACTCTATTTCCATCCACATCCTTGCAAATGGCAATATTTCATTCTCTTTGATGATTGAGTAATATTCCACTGCATATGTATATATACATATGTGTATGTGTACGTATATACATATATATACATGCACATCGTATCTTCTTTATGCATTCATTAGTTGATGGACATTTGAGCTCTTTGCATATTTTGGCTATTGTGGACATTGCTGCTATAAACATTGGGATGCATGTGCCCCTTCAAATCACTATTTTTGTATCCTTTGGATAAATACCTAGTATTGCAGTTGCTGGGTCATAGGGTTATTCTATTTTTAACTTTTTGAGGAACCTCCATACTGTTCTCCAGGGTGGCTACACCAGTTTGCATTCCTGCCAACAATGTAAGAGGGTTCCATCCTTGCCAACATCTGTTGTATCCTGAGTTGTTAATTTTAGCCAGTCTGACTAGTGTGAGGTGGTATCTCATTGTGTTTTTGATTTGCATTTCCTTGATGACAAATGATGTTGAGCATTTTTTCATGTGTCTGTTAGCCATTTGTATGTCTTCTTTGGAGAAATGTCTGTTCATGTCTTCTGTCCATTTCTTGACTGGATTATTTGTTTCTGGGGTGTTGAGTTTCATAAGTTCTTTATAGATCTTGGATACTAGCCCTTTATCTGATCTGTCATTTGCAAATACCTTCTTCCATTCCACTGGTTGACTTTTAGTTTGTTGATTGTTTTCTTTGCTGTGCAGAAGCTTTTTATTTTGATGAAATCCCAGTAGTTCATTTTTGCTTTTGTTTCCCTTGCCTTTGGAGACATGTCTAGCAAGAAGTTGCTGCAGCCGAGGTTGAAGAGGTTACTGCCTGTGTTCTCTTCTAGGATTTTGATGGATTCCTGTCTCACATTGAGGTCTTGCATCCATTTTGAGTTTCTCTTTGCTATGGTATAAGAAAAAGGTCCAGTTTCATTCTTCTGCATGTGGCTGTCCAATTTTCCCAGCACCGTTTATTGAAGAGATTGTCTTTTTTCCTTTGGATATTCTTTCCTGCTTTGTTGAAGATTAGTTGACCATAGAATTGAGGGTCCATTTCTGGGCTCTCTATTCTGTTCCATTGATCTATGTGTCTGTTTTTGTGCCAGTACCATACTGTCTTGATGATTACAGCTTTGTAATAGAGCTTGAAGTCCGGAATTGTGATGCCACCAGCTTTGCTTTTCTTTTTTACTATTCCTCTGGCTATTCGGGCTCTTTTCTTGTTCCATACATACTTTAGGATTATTTTTTCCAGCTTTGTGAAAAACGTCGATGGTATTTTAATTGGAATTGCATTGAATGTGTAGATTGCTCTGGGTAGTCTAGACATTTTAACAATATTTATTCTTCCAATCCATGAGCATGGGATGTTTTTCCATTTCTTTGTGTCTTCCTCAATTTCTTTCATACGTGTTCTGTAGTTTTTAGGATGCAGATCCTTTACCACTTTGGTTAGGTTTATTCCTAGCTATCTTATGGTTTTTGGTGCAATTGTAAATGGGATTGATTCTTTAATTTCTCTTTCTTCTGTCTTGTTGTTGGTGTATAGAAATGCAATTGGTTTCTGTGCATTGATTTTATATCCTGCCACTTTGCTGAATTCCTGTAGAGTTCTAGCAATTTTGGGGTGGAGTTTTTTGAGTTTTCCATATAAAGTGTCATGTCATCTGTGAAGAGAGAGTTTGACTTCTTCTTTGCCAATTTGAATGCCTTTTATTTCTTTTTGTTGTCTGATTGCTGATGCTAGGACTTCTAATACTATGTTCAACAACAGTGGTGAGAGTGAGCATCCCTGTCGTGTTCCTGACCTTAAGGGATGTCTCGAGCTGCTTTCAGGATTTCTCTTCATCTCTGAAATTTGCAAGCTTCACTATTATATGTCAGAGTTGATCTATTTTTATTGATTTTGAGAGGGGTCCTCTCTACTTCTTGGACATTAATGCCTGTTTCCTTCCCCAGTTTAAGGAAGTTCTCAGCTATGATTTGCTCAAATATACCTTCTGGCCCTCTCTCTCTTTTTCTTCTCCCTCAGGCACCCCAGTAATTCTGATTTTGTCCTCTGGGGCTATATCACTTTCTGGTAGCCCACTTACTGAGGCCCCCTCCCCCCACAGTTTATATTCCAATATATCCCCTCAGATTCACTTCTCCACAGCTCCTACCTTGCAAAAAGTGGTTGCTTTTCTACTTGTAGAGTTCCAGATATTCTTTTCTTATCTCAGGTTGAATTCATGGGTGTTCAGAATGATTTGATAGTTATCCACCTAAATTTAAGGGACCAGATGAAATGAGGTCCCTTACTTTTCCACCATTTTGCCTCCTCTTGCTTTTTTTCTTTTAAGATTTTATTTATTTATTTGACAGAGAGAGAGCACAAACAGAGGGAGCAACAGGCAGAGGGAGAGAGAAGCAGGCTCCCCCTGAGCAGAGAGCCCAAGGTGGGCTCAATCCTAGGACCCCAGAATCATGACCTGAGCTGAAGGTAGAAGCTTAACTGACTGAACCACCCAAATGCCCCACATCTTCTCCATTTTAACATTTAAAATAAACATATTCACCTTATTGCAATCTATCTTTAAATAAAATACTCTTCATGTATAATGTACAAGATACAATCTTAAAAAAGAATGCTTCCATTCCTCATACTTTATACTATTATTTCCAAACGATTTATTTCTGCATGTATCATAAACCTCACAATGCATTATTTTAATTTTTAGTTTAAAAGCACAATTGTCTTTTTAAAAATTAAAGATTAGAAATAATATTTTATATTTACTAACATATTTATAGTTTCTGGTAGTTTTTGTTCTTTGGGAAAGATCAAAGATTCCATGTGGTATATTTTTTTTCTGACTGAAGAATTTCTTTTAATATTTCTTTTAGTTTTGATCAGCTTAAAATGAATTCTCTACCTTCCCTTTTCTGGAAATGTTTATATTACACTATTATTTTTCGAAAAAAATTTTTGCTGGATATAGAATTCTAAATTGACAAGTTTTCTCCCTTTATAACTTGAAAATGGTTACCATTATCTTCTGGCTTTCATTATTCATTATGAGACATCTCAGTCACTCTTATCTTTGTTTCTTTGTATACAATGTGTCTTGTTTTACACACTGCTGCTTTTTGGAAATGTAGATATATATTCCTCGATTTGTGTTTCCTGTTTGTAGTTCTTTGAGCTTTTATAATTGGTAAGTTTATAGTTTTTTGTTTTGGGTTTTTTTTTAATCAAATTTTATTATCTTCAGCCATTATTTCCGAAACTATCTTTCTGTATTCCCTTTTATGCTAGGACTCTATTTGTATCATTTTACACTGCTTCAATTTATTCTACAGGTCCACAGGCTCAATTCATGTTTTCTGTTTGTTTGTTTTTGTTTTTTTAGGTTTTTTCTCTTTTCTTCATTTTGGATAGATTGTATTGCTCTGCTTCCAAGATCATTCATCCTTTCTTTTTTTTCTATAATGTTTAATCTACATTTAGTATCATTCAATAAAAATTTAAATTTAGGGGTACTTGTGTGGCTCAGTCAGTTAAGTGGCTGCCTTCAGCTCAGGTCATGATCCCAGGGTCCTGGGATTGAGTCCTGAATTGGGCTCTCTGCTCAGTGGGGAGCCTGCTTCTCCCTCTCCCTCTGCCTGCCACTCTGCCTACTTGTGATCTCTCTTTCTCTCTCTCTGTCAAATAAATAAATAAAATCCTTAAAAGAATAAATAAAAATAAAAAAACCCTTCCTCTTTTAAAAAAAGAAATTTAAATAATCTAGTTTTTTTATATTTAAAATTTTTCTTTGAGTCTTTTAAAGTGTTCTATTTTTAACCTATTATTTTCCTATTTTGTGTTGAATATATGTTTATAATTATAATAACTTTTTTATCATTGTTTTTTAATTCCATCATTTCTAAGATTTCTGGGTCTATTTTTTTAAAGTGAATTTTATTCTGATTATGTGTCACAGTTTCTGGATGTTTGACTTGTTTAGAATTTTGATTAGATACTGAGCTTTGTAATTTTTTCATTTTTCTTAGATAGTGGTTTTTTTTTTTTTTTTTGGTGTTTTTGGGTCCTAAAGTCAATTTTTTGTATTAATTTTATTCCTGCTTGTTTTTAAGCTTTGCTAGAGCAGGAATATTCACAGAATTAGAAGAGTATTCACTTCAGAGAAAGCTCCGCCACACTACTTAGGCACAGTCTCTCTTGGATCTCTACTGAATGCTGTATGTTATTACTGAAGAGTGTACTGTGGAGCTGGGGTGGAGCTTGAGCATCTACTTACTCTCTCTAAGCCCTTGGAATTGTTATGCTTGTACATCCTTTGTCTGTTTTTGCCCTGCTTTTTAGAGTTTTATTCTATGCATGCACAGCCTAGTATGCAGTAAAGACTCAAGAATCTCTAAACAGACTTCTAGAACTTTTTCAACGTAACTCCCTCCTCTTCAGAACTCTGGCTTACACTTTTAGCTGACACAGATTCCAAAAAATCTGATCACCATGTCCTCATTTCAATTATGTAAAGATGCCAAGGCCATTTGATTCTCCTCTCTTATATAAGTGGTCTAGAAATTGTCTCCAGGCAATGAAATGAGGAATTTTATGTCCCATATGATTTAGATCTCATCTTTCAAGAATCACAAACCTACACTGTATGTTGTCCGATGTGTAGAAATAGTTTCATGTATTTTGTGCAGTTTCTAGTTGTTTCTGATGGGAGATTCTGTCTTTGTTTTACTTTAATAGATAAAAGCAAAAATTTGTTATGTAAAATTGATATAAGGATCAATCTTAAGTTTTAAATTAAAGACCTATAGTGGTGGTAAAATCTATGTGATCTTAGTTCTAACAATGAAGATAAGGCTTGAGATAATGGAAAAACATGGGTCTTGTGGTGTCATAAACCTGTATTTGAATGTTGGCTATGTTACAAAAAGTAAGTTACTTAGCCTTTTCACTTTCAATTTCTTAAACTACAAAATGTTATTATAAAACCTACCTCATGCTGTTGTGTTTAGTGAGGTATTGTGTGTACATCTTAGCTTGTCATTACCTTTAGATTTGATGAATGAAAAAAATAAAATAAAAAATTTAATCTAAAAATAGTCATTTACTGGGGCGCCTGGGTGGCTCAGTCATTGGGCGTCTGCCTTCAGCTCAGGTCGTGATCTCAGGTCCTGGGATCGAGCCCCGCATCAGGCTCCCTGCTCAGTGGGAAGCCTGCTTCTCCCTCTCCCACTCCCCCTGCTTGTGTTCCCTCTCTCTGTGTCTGTCTCTGTCAAATAAATAAATAAAAAATCTTAAAAAAAATCATTTACTTTTGTTTTTGTCACAATTTGGACAGTTTAATTCACTTAAATGTAAAATACCCTAATTCTCAAATGTAGATGAAAAGGAAATAGATTGATATTTGTCATAAGTCTAATTTTATTTATTATGTCCTCTACAAGATGTAATAGTAAATCAAGAACAAATCCCCAGGTAGATGACTTGTCAGCTACAAAGCAGAATGCTTTCATTTCTTTTAGTTACATGTGTACCTAAGCTTAATTTTTACATTACACGTTGTCTAAGTAGAAAGCATTTTTAATCCAACATGTTATAATTTGCCTTCAAAAGAGATTGTCTTGTTTTTATAAATATAGTACTTTTTGTTTACTTCATTTTATCTGTTATTGGCTTTGTCCTTTCAACCATGAGTAATGACAAAGGTGGTCACTAAAAATACGTAATAGAAAAAATAGAGTGCTATCCTAAAACCCCTCCAATTTGATTGCAAATGTTATCACCTTTACTCCACTCTCCTTTCCTGCCATTTTGAAGAGAAGAAGTTGGAGGACATGGCAGTTCTAAGAGATCATAGTAAGATGTTTGTGACAAAAGATAATCAGAGAACCTTTGGTAGCTAAGGATAAACTCATTCTTTAAGCAAGTTTTTTACTGTCTGCCATGCGCCAGACTTGTTATAGGTTCTGGGGATATAGTAGTGGAAAAAAAAATTTTGTCAGTTTGAAGATTAAAGCTAACATTTACATAGTGTTTACTTTGTGCTAAGTACTTTAAAAAATATCAACACGTTAAAACCACAGAATAACCCTATGAAGTAGGGGTAGCCTTATTATTGCCACAGACACTGAGGCGCAGGAAGGTTATTAATTTTCCCCAACTTCCACAGTTAGTAACAGGCAGAGCTGTGATAAAACCTAACACATTAGACCCTAAAGATCATATTCTTACATGTGTTAGTGGATAGAGAAAGAGAGAAATTGTATTAAATATAAAGGAATAAAATATATAGTACATTAGATAGTTGTTTATGTTTTGAAGTAAAATAGAGCAAGGAAAGAAAATGAAAATGTGTGGAGAACTGTTGTTTCAAAGAGAGTGATCAAAAAAGGCTTCACTGAGAAAGTGGCATAGAGTACACCTGTTGAATATTATACATATATATGTATATGTATGTATATATACATATAATTTCGGTTAAATAGATGAAAAGGACTAAACATTACAAGTCATTGCAAAGATTACTAAACAACATTTTTCAATTTGCAAATACTGTGTTTAAATATAACAGGTTTAAATATAGCTACTTCTGTCAATCAACATTAATTCCTTTTTTTTAAGATTTTTATTTATTTGAGAGAGAGAAAGAGAGAGAGCATGAGCAGGAGAGGCAGAGGGAGAGAGAATCAGAAGCAGACTCAGGGCTAAGCATGGAGCCCAATGTGGGGCTCCATCTCATGACCCTGAGATCAGATCTGAGCCGAAACCAAGAGTTGACCACTCAATTGACTGTGCCACCCAGGCACCCCAACATTAATTCAAACTAAAAAAATTTCTAAAACATTCAGGTACACATTAGTAATGGAAAATATTAGTAATTCCAAATGGAAGCTAACGGTTTATTTTCTTAAGTTTCTGGATGATTGTTAATGCACTGTATTGTGATCAACTCTGGTCATAAAATTGACGATGTAGATGGAACTAGAGGGTATTATGCTAAGCGAAATAAGTCAATCAGAGAAAAACATGTATCATATGATCTCACTGATATAAGGAATTCTTAATCTCAGGAGACAAACTAAGGGCTGCTGGAGTGGTGGGGAGTGGGAGGGATGGGGTGGCTGGGTGATGGACATTGGGAAGGGTATGTGCTATGGTGAGCGCTGTGAATTGTGTAAGACTGATGAATCACAGATCTACACCTCTGAAACAAATAATACATTATATGTTAAAAAAAAAAAAAGATAGTAGGAAGGGAAAAATGAAGGGGGGGAAATCAGAGGGGGAGATGAACCATGAGAGACTATGGACTCTGAGAAACAAACTGAGGGTTTTAGAGGGTGGGGGGGTGGGGGGATGGGTTGGTATTAAAGAAGGCACGTATTGCATGGAGCACTGGGTGTTATATGCAAACAATGAATCATGGAATACTACATCAAAAACTAATGATGTAATGTATGGTGACTAACATTATAAAATAAAATTAATTAAAAAAATTTGAATGTGATTGATCACTATAAAGTGTTGACTAATGATGATTAATTGTACTGATTAAATATAGCTGCTAAACCCTGCAAATATTCAGCTTGTCATTGATGGAAAAATGATAAATACAATAATAAACTGATACAACTTATTTTACCTAAACATAATAATTTTTTCTGGGTTTGAATTGCATTAAGTATACTTCATAGTTCCCTAACTAACTAACTAATAATGACTGATACTTAATATTGCCTTTTTATAAATATGTCTTAAATAAGCCAAAAGCATCCTAATTTGGTTTATAGTAAATAATGCATTTTGTAAGAAAAGAGTTTAGCAATTATAAGAAGCTATTTATTTAGGCTTATTTTCTATACCTAATATTTTATAGAGCAGAGGCATTCATTTTGCTCTGAGTCAATTAGCTTGCAGAAACATAAGCATAACTTTAAAGCACACAAAGAAAGAAAAATTAAAATGCTTTTGATAGTGTGATCTTTCAAATGAAAACATCAAAATGCCAAAAGAAGAAAGGTAGATGAGCAAACATAATTATGGCAGAATTTCTCAACTTCAGCATGCTTGACAGTTCGGGATGGATGACTTCTCATTGTGGAGGATTGTCCCAAGCATTTTAAGATGTTTAACATCAATCCTGTCCTCTACTTGCTACATTCCAGTAGAAACCCCTCAACCACTGGCCTGGTTGTGACAGCTAAGTATCTTTACAGACCTTGGTAAGTGTTCCTTGAGGGACAAAATCACCCCTGGCTAAGAACCAATGGTACTAAAAATGCCTTCTTATATTAATAATTATGTAGATAATAAATACTATTTATCAAGCATAAATGATATACCAAAATGCTTTGGTAAGTGCTAAAAATATACCATCTCATTTATCTACCATAAGAGGAAGCATTCTAAAGATGCTCTTTTTTTTTTTTTTTTTTTTAAAGATTTTATTTATTTATTTGAGAGAGAATGAGAGACAGAGAGCATGAGAGGGAGGAGGGTCAGAGGGAGAAGCAGACTCCCTGCCGAGCAGGGAGCCCGATGCGGGACTCGATCCCGGGACTCCAGGATCATGACCTGAGCCGAAGGCAGTCGCTTAACCAACTGAGCCACCCAGGTGCCCCTAAAGATGCTCTTTTTAGAGATGAGGGAACTGAGCTTCAAAAGATTGAATTTCATTTCCAAAACCATGTAGCCAGTGAATAGTGGAGAAAGCATTTGAAGCCAGCAAGTCATACCTGTCTAATTTCAGGAATTATATACTCTTGCTTACTTTTCTACACTGCCCTCATTTCCTTGAAACTTGAATTTGAAATGCCTTCAAAGAATTCAAGAATAAACATATAAAGAGAGAAATTTATAGTCAATACAAATGGTTTAGACTTTCTACAGACCCAGGTAAATGGGTAACATTCAGACTATACAAAAAACAAAAACAAGAAACCACTGTACCACACTACATTGTTCATCAGTGGATACTGGGGAAAGTGTTTCACTGCTGATTGGATTTGCTTGACAGATCTAAGAAGGAGGAGGGCATGGGCAGGAGCACCTCTCAAGAGGTTGCAAAGCCCTAAGGACTGGGACAAGTGCCAGGAAGAAATGAAAAACAGAGCCGAGTGGAAAAAAAAAATAGCCTCTCTATAGAGAATACGTTAAGTCTGCCAAATCAACAGAATAAAATAGAGACATCTGCCAGATTCTGTTAACCAGGAAATTAGATTGATGAATTAAAAACAAAAATGAAATAAAAAACCAAGTATCATTATAATTTTTATAATAATGGGCTTTTAAAGTAGAAATATTAGACAAAGAGCTCATCATTCAGGTGGAAGAGCTCTTGAACATGTATATCTTTATTTGATGCTACCAAAACTTTTATCATGATGGCAGTTTTCTCATTATGACAATCACTCCTTCGATTACAGGCTGCTGCCAACCTAAAAACTTTTTATTAAAAAATTGGCTTGTGAGGCACCTGGAAGTCTTAGTCGGTTACATGTCTGACTCTTGATTTCAGCTCAGATCATGATCTCAGGGTTGTGGGATTGAGCCCCTTGTGGGGCTCCCCATTGGGCATGGAGCCTGCTTAAGATTCTCTCTCTCTCCAGAGAAGGGGAAAAAATTAGCTTGTAGCACAATTACAAAATACATTTTCTTATTGATATAATGCACATTTATGCTAATGAGTTTTATATGTGAATTATCAAATAGCAGTTAAGAGGAATGAATATGAATTACACTTAAAACCAACTCAAATGAAAACAAACAAAAAAACCTTATCACTGTACAAATATTTTCCAAATCTAGAGCAGACAGGTGCAGGATTTCTGAACAGGTCGCCATTAGAATAGGTTGACAGATCAAAATGGAAACAAATGGAGCAGAAAAAGATACTAGTGTACAAAATAGTTTAATTCATACTAAAAGCCAGCAATGTATATCAAGAAGAAAAGAATGGATTGACCCTTAATATTGTTGAAAAATTTGACTGCTGTATTAGTTTTCTATTGCAAATTTCTGTAACAAATTACCACCAATTTAACACCTTAAAACAATACATGTTTACTGTCCCAGTTTCCATGGGTCAAGGCTAGACTGCAATCCAGGTTTGGCCAGGACTGCTTCTCATCAGACACTTGATTGGAGGGAGATTCATTTCTGAATTCTCTCAGGCTGTTGGCGGCCTTAGTCCTTACAGTTAAAGAACTGAGTCCTCACTTTCTTGATGGTCTTTGACCAGGGACTACAGGTTGCTTGGATTTCCTTGACTCAGTGCTCTTTCCATAGGCCCTCTCAAGAGATGGAAAGCTTATGAAACCAGGAAGTGGGAGAAGTCTTCCTGACAAGCTCGTATACAAATACATGCTTGCATATTTCTACAAAGAAGCACATTTTTGCATGCAAATATATATGCATATACATATATATGTATATGTATGTATGTATGTATTATACAGAGATAGATACGTGGATACAGTTACAAATATGAATAGATAAAATAATAGATATATAGATAGTTATAAATGTAATCATGGGAGTGCCATGTTTTATTAATTACAAAAAATCACAGATCCAGGCTACAATCAAGGTTAAGGGATTATACAGAGTATAAATGTAGGGGACATCCCAGTTCTGTACATCACAACTACTATGAAAACCCATCAGCTCAAAATAACTTGTGCCAGATAAACAACTTTTGTCTCGGTGGGCTTAAAACTTCCAATGAGAAAGTAAACAAATAAAACACTAAAAACATAACCATAAAATTAGAAGAAAATATTCATTTTAAATGAAAAATTAGATTTTACCCCTCTATAGGATAGCATTTCCTAAGTATAACACTAGCATCTGTTTCAGAATAAACATCTTCTCTGAGAATCATACATTTTTGTCAGTTCTGGCAAGTGACAATGTGACATTTCTAGGTCTCTTCATGAGAGAGAAAAGCAATTCTTGTAAAGATGTTTTGCAAAAACTTCTATCTCCCTTTAACTAACATAGCCTATATGACAATCACAAATATGTCCACAAATATAAATTTAAGAATCAATGACAAGATACATTACTTTATCTTCTCTTTAAGAGGAAAAAAAAAACTGATAATTAAACTGCTACCATACATTATTACTCAATTTGTTAAAATTTTTACTTACTAATAGAGCTCTTTTAGACTTAGTTTACATGTTTTTCACTCTGATCATTAAAAAAGAAAGCATAAGTAAAGTATTGGTTAAAATGGTCTTAATATTTTTTTGCTTTCAGAGTCCGACTCTTTTATATCACCTGTGAACTCAAAGTTAATGGTGACTGTTTTGACCAAACACTATAGTACTCCATAATGTATCTAGAGAAATGGAAATACAGCATATATTAAAAGAATATTTCATTCTTGTCTCAAAGCCAATGATACCCACATCAAATCAGTTAATTAGTTTTCATCTTGGGAAAATAAGAATCTCTGTGTTATAGTGCTTCTGTTAAATGAGGCTGTATTGCTTTCCTAAGGGTGCCATAACAAGTTATCATAAACTTGATGGATTAAAGCAAAGCAAATTTATTCTCTCACAGTTCTAGAAGCTAGACATCTGAAATCAAAAATGTAGGCAGGAAGGCACCTTCTGAATTATCTAAGGAATAATCTTATCTTGCCTCCTAACTTCTGGTGGCTGCAGGCAATTCTTGGTGTTTCCTGTCTTATAGATGTATCACTCCGATCTCTGAATGTCTTCACATGGCCTTCCTCTTTGTATCTCTGTGTGTCTCAAATATCCCTCTTGTTTCTCTCATAAGGACACTAGTCATTGGATTTAAAGTGCACCCTAAATCCAGGTAGATTTCATCTGAAAATTCTTAACTTAATTACATATGAGAATACTGTATTTCCAAATAAGGTCACATTCACAGGTATCAGGGGTTAGGACTTGGACATATCTCTTTGGGGGATTCTATCCACCCCATTATAGGGGCCAATAACATCCACATTGAATGGTTGCTGGGTGTAAATAAAAGCAAATTCTAAATATAAAGAGCTATAAAATATTATTTTTGCATTTTAAAATCAGATGTCTTTATGGTATTAGTATTAACTATTATTATTTGATTATCTAGTCTCAGTTCTTATACCAAATTTATATTTTGTTCTATCAACAAAATTTCATGGATGCAAATCAGGAATCAGAAGACCTGGGGATACACGCTACTATTTCAAATGCACTAATGGGAAAATAGCATTTAGTTATGCATATTAGAATTAGAAACAAAACATCAAGGTTCTTAGAGATATGAATGACAGATAACATTGTCTTTTGAATTTGGTCACTCTTCCATTTCAATGAAAACGTGTAAAAAGTTGATGGATTGTATTGGTTACTGAAAAAGAGCATTTAAAACTAATCTCCTTCCTCAACTGATATTTATCTTTCTTTTCCTCAACGTTAGCCATATTATTACTGAGTGTTTTATAGTAAATAGAGACCCATATTAATTTTTTGATGCATTAAAGAAGTAATTTCAGTGTCTTGGCTATTAGTTTTCTAGATATTTTAGTTAAACACTCATAGATTGGCTAATAGTTTCACTTCTTCAAGGACAATTGATGTCACATATATTCTTAATTTTTAATTCTTACTGTCAGAGAAAAGCACACAATGGAACAGTAATGGCATTTTAAAAAATTGCTGAGGGAATTCCATGTAAGTAGAAAACAACAATAATTTTATTAATTCCTATAAATATATTGATTTTTTAGATGCACACTTCTGCTTGGGAATGCCTGTATTTGTAAGTTAGCATAAACAGGTTCAAATATGTATTTGTACACGGATGTAACTTTTTATCCTGAGAATATACATCTGCATTCATTACAAGGTTTGTTGGTACTAGCAAGCCACTTGCACAGGAAGTGCTGCATTAAAGTGACCATCATCAATATTTTCATATAAAAATGTGATATTAAATCAGGATATTTTTGGTTACCTACAGAAAGTGGATTTCTTTGTAAATCCACTGTTTTCTTGACAGGTCACCAAGCTATTCCAGGTTATGAATAGTAATAATTAGATACATTATGTTGAATTCTCACTGGATTAAGTTATTAAAGCAAAGGTTATGCTACTTAGAACTAGTCCAGTTGGTTTTAGAAATACAAAGTTATTCCTCCCTATAGGAGCTATTTCATTTGGGTATCATTTGAACTCCTTTGTTTATTCAGAGATTTTTTTACAATAAGAAAAACACTTAGTTATTTTGGAAATATTTATTAAGTGCTGACTACAGTCCATGCACTGAATAGGAGGCAACCTCTAAGATGGCTCACTTCCCAGTGTTCACAGCTTTGTGTAATCCCCTCCACTTGAATGTGGGTTGGGTCTAGTGACCCATGTCTGATAAATAGAATAGGGCAAAATGACTGGGTTGTCACTTCTGAGATGAGGTTACCAAAGAGTTGTGACTCCTGTCTTGTTCATACTCTCTTGCCCTCTCATTTTCTTGCTTAGATGAAGCTACCTGCCATGTGTAAGCTGCCTTATGGAGAGACCCACATGGAAAAAAAACTAATGGAGACCTCTGGCCAACAACTGGCAAGGTACTGAAGTTCTCAGTCCATCAGCTTGTGAAGAACTGGTTCCTGCCTACAACAGGTGAGTGAGCTTGGGAGAGCATCCTTCCTTACCAGAGCCTTGAGATAACTGTAGCTTCAGCAAGTAGCTTGATTGCCGCATTCTAAGAGACTGAGTAGGAGGACCAGCAAAGCTGATTCACAGGAACTGTGAGAAAACAAATGTGTATTGTTTTAAGCTGGTAAATTTTTGGGTAATTTGTTATGCAGCAATAGATATTTAGCATACTACTTGTGAATAGTAGTGAGAAAATCAGAAACAGTATGTGTAAGGAATACAGGAAGCAGGTAAATTTCAATACCTCCACTAAATTTGGGATGGTTGAGAGTATTTTGATGTAGGAGTGTGCATTCATGTGCATGCACACACCTGTGCTTTTTACACGTGATGTAAAATACATGACTATTTTCTTGAAACATATAATATTTGTCTCATAATTTTATAGACATGAAGAATGTGACATTCTGAGTTGGTTCTTATTGAATAAGAGATTCTAGCACATAATAAAATTTCTATAACCTCTCTGACCTTAAATGGTTAGTTCTTAATTTCAAATACACTCCAGTATTGTGTTTTCTCTCCCTTCAATGTATTCTTTCAATTGTAAAAAGTGGATTGCAGATATGACAATTACAGAAACTACAAATGAGGCAAAAGAAAGATTGTAGCTGGTTAAGCAATTTAAGAAACAACCTGCTGTGTAACTTATTTAGACGCTGGCATCGACTTGAATCAAAACAATTATTTGAGAAAAATATTTGATATAAATTATTTCTCATGCCTTGTCTTATTTTTGCAAATAGAGATAGCATTTATTATGCCACATTCATCAAGCATACACCTGTTTAGAAACGTGAATCAGTATCAGTCAAGTACTACATTTGTTATATAAATTGACAGTTTAAAGCATGTAGTTGGAATTAATTTAAAAGATGGGAAAAGTATAAGTCAGAGTGATCAGCTTTCTTGAAAATGTTTTAGAATAGCTCCAGCCAGCCAGGAAAACTAGCTTCACTTGGTCCATTAGTGAGAGGTGAAGCTTGGGGGAAGCTATCTGTTTAGATTGCTTTTAGCTGAGGCTGATAAATATTTTCTTCCTTTACAATCATATAAATTTGAATATATTCACATCCATACATCTTTCGTTGTTGTTTGGCATGGAAAAAAAATATCTTACAAAGAAGACACTTCCTTTTTCTAGATCAAATATGACCTCTTGTGGAAAGTTGCCTCCAGGAGGCAGAGTTAGACATTTCTTTGTTTATATTTATAACATGTATTATAATTTTAGTTTGTTTGATTTGTTCCATCTCCAAAAGAGAAAATAGAAGACTGGAAATACTTGATTCTGTATCAAAAATGCATATAATAATCTCAACACAATGAGAGTTAATTATACTTTTCTGGAACAAATATGTCATTACACTTTATGCTTGGTAGTGTATTAGTAGAAAAACATTAAAGATTTGCTCTAGTAGTAGACCTATCAGTTGTTTTTCAAGGAAGAAATGCAACAAAAAATATGAGAAAAAGTTTTATTTATTTTTTATATATTTCTGGAATGGGGGATGTGAGGGGGTATAAGTACTATCAACTGTATATTCCTTCTTGTTCTGATATAAAATCTGTACCTAGTTTTAGGAAAGGAATGTGGCATGGTTCTCAGAGTATTTAACTCCATGTTTTACTGATTATTGTGTTGGGAGAATCCCTCTCTCTCTCCCAGATAAAAGCAAACATATGACAGGAAAAAAAGTTAATTTACTTGAAAGATTCACATATTCTTACCTTTGATAACTTAATTTGGCTCTTTAATTAAATTACTGAAAGTCTGTAGAGATTTTAAAAAATGGACTTCTATATGTTTTAAGAGTTACTGAATTCACTTTATATCCCTATGTACCATGTTTTCCTTGTGAGCACTAGGTACTAAGTAGAGGAAAAAAGGAAATAGAAAACAAAATTATATTGATCTCCCATGTATTTGGAGGTCAATCTATCTGAATTTCTTAATACATGATGTTTCCTTTACTAAAGCAGTACAGACAGTATAAGACCTCTGAGGTGTTATCTTTATTACTTTAGATAATTTATTTTATTCAAGTCATTGCCCAGCATGTTCAACTACAAATATGCTCCAGAGGAAACTGAATCTTAAATTGCTATCTCAACTAGTGTACCAAAGATCCTTTCAAAAGTCAAATCTTTTTTTTTTTAAAGATGAATATTAGAACACCATTTGTGATTTTTAATGATACTATATAATATTATCTGTAAAGATAATTCTAAATGAGGCCCTCGAAATATTTTTGAATAATGTTAACACTTTATAGACATCTAAGTTGACTCTTTTGAAATGAATATTTTATTTATAAATTCCAGTGTATTTCTTATAAATCATTTATATTACTACATATGCAATCCTACCACTTTCAGTGTTTTGGACTCATACTACTTAAATTGGGTATGATCTTCATTTTGGTATAATTTCTGGGATCCTTTGAAACCATGTTCTTTTAATTTGTATTTGAATGTCACTGTGACTGAAGTAATTTGCACTGCCCTTAACTAAATCTATGTTTCCAGATGGAATGGTTTTTGTTAATAGATAAAATGAATTAGTAGAAATGTCATAAAAATAAAAATTAGGTTTTTTATTTTATTATGTTATATTAATCACTATACATTACATCATTAGTTTTTGATGTAGTGTTCCATGATTCATTGTTTGCGTATAACACCCAGTGCTCCATTCAGTACATACCCTCTTGTCTTAAAAATTGCTAGAAAGCTATGAAATTACACTAAGAAATAACCTTTACTTTACCAACTGAGTAGATTAATTGCATAGGAATATATATATTTAAACTTTCTGGGAAACTTAGCAGGTCAAACATATTTACATAATCAACATTTAAATAATTTTAATAATTCATACTAACTGTTGTATCTGATAAAAATGAGTTGACCCTTACTATGTAGATATTTCTTGTATGTGAAGAAAAGACATAATTGGTATTGATTAACACTGTTTATATGGATTCACTATAATTACACTATCTATCCCAAGCTAATCCCCATGATTGATACAAATTGAAACAGGTGACAATCAATATTACATTCAGTGTATAAACATATATATCAAAAACCACAACAGAAATACAGCAACATGACTGCTGATGGAATATAACCTTTATGGTAACTTCTCATTTATTCTTACTGAATTCTATCACTTTAAATAATAAATTCCTCTTTCTTGCTATTGCTATTGCTATTAAAAGACTTTATCAGGGGAAGCAAATTTTGTTTTACTTTACAAACAAAATTCAATAAAAGAGGGGAAGTAGACTAAGATTTACGTGTTTTCAAGAACTGCTTCTCAAAGATTAATATGTATAAAAATACATATTAATATGTATTAAAAATGTGGGGCGCCTGGGTGGCTCAGTCATTAAGCATCTGCCTTCGGCCCAGGTCATGATCCCAGGGTCCTGGGATCAAGCCCCGCATCGGGCTCCCTGCTCTGCGGGAAGCCTGCTTCTCCTTCTCCCACTCCCCCTGCTTGTGTTCCTCTCTTGCTGTGTCTCTCTCTTTCAAATAAATAAAATCTTTCTAAAAAAATTCAATTCTGAGTCAGTACTTTTAGATGGGATCTGTATTTCGGCATGTTTAACAAACTGTTATTGTAAATATTGCTGCTTGATAAGCAAATTTTTAAAGAACAAGAACATTCTCTACCTCCTCTTTTGGGATTTACTAATACAGATGTGTATAAATTACACTATGGCTAGTAAGTTTGGATAATCATAATGAAGCTATATATTTTTCACCAAAAGCAATATCAAGATACTTATTTATAGTTCTTATTTCCTCTCATAGAATCATTTTTTTAAATTCTATTTACTAGTGAAAATTCTTCCCTGCAAATCCTAAGATGAAAAAGGAAATCTTTCAAACTCTTATATCATAGTCTTATCTCTTCAATCCATTATTTGGATGCTTTCCTCATTTGTCTTCTTAACCTTTTAAAACCTCCCTTATTTACATAGTTTTCATTTTTATTTCCCTTAGATTTGGGTATAGGACATATTTGCATTTGGACATAGAATAAAGACTCAGTAGTGATTGTAGATCATCATGCTGGATATTATATTTTACATTTGGGAAACAGAGGAATGTGTTCACTATCCAAGAAAAACATAATGAGATTTCTTTGTTCCCTTCCAAGTTGCCTGTCCATCTCCATCCCAAGACTTCCATGGCAGTAATGAGCTCTGTGCCAAGGGGCAGCCCTGAAGTTTCCTTCAAAGAGCTACCACAGGGAATGTATAGAAGGTGTCCCCTTGAGAACCAACTGCTTTTCCCCATTGCCTTTACCTGAATATGGGTAAATCAATCAGAAAAAAACAAATAAAATTGTTACAGGAATGGTATAGGTAAAGTTACTTGTCTTTAGAGTCTGAAAGGAATTTAATATTGTAATCTCCTTGAAGACAACATCTAGTTATTCCAAGAACTAAGAAAGTTTGGGCAATATATATGTCTAAAGAGTGGGAGGGTTTTCCAATTTGAGTAAGCCTAGACCTTGAGAATATATTTGAAGGAGGCAACTCCACAGAATTCTGTTCAAGAAGTTCTTACTAAAGAACCTAAAACCTTAATTTGTGATTATGAATTCCAACTGGGCATTGCTGTTGACTTAATTATCTAAAGTCTCATGCTATGACTATGAAGTTCAGATGCTCATGTGAAGATTAAATTTGAAGATGGATGCTTGCCAACCTAATGCTGGCAATATTTATTTCCTAATGATTGTATGCCCAATTGTAAATATAACATGCTTGTAAAATTATTTAAAATCTAATACTGCCACTTAGGCTGAATTTTGTTGACTATAAACTGGAATCTGAACCCAAGCAATAAGACCACATGGCAATATTCAGTTATAAGGAGTTTACACAGATGATCCAGAAATATTTATTATTCTTAGACAATGAAATGAAAGCATAAATTAAATAAAATCTGATAAAGAACCCAGAAACCCGTGTATTCATATACCAGTTTGCAAGTACTATTATAGGCTGGGGCTCAATAAACTTTTAAAAAATGTAAAAATAATTTTTAGGTTATAGGAAATACAGAAAGAGGTGGAAGGGTAAAATTAGCCCATGGATGTCATCTACTGACCCTTGGTGTAGACAGTGCATTAGGGGTTCAATATTTGAATGATCGATGATCAGTATGTGCTGAAAATAGTGCTGGATTTCAAAAGTTAGATGAGTTTTGGAAATGGAGAGGCTTTGAGGAAGGTATTGTGTATAATGGGAATAAATATATCTGGAAATACAGGGAGAAGGAGTTATACAAAAAAAAGAGATTTGTGTTTTGGCCAGGGAGGACACAGAGTCATGATTTTGAATGTTCTCTAGAAGTCTTTTAGTTTGTTTTGATCAAGAATAAGCCCCTGTTGGGAACACTGCAAGAGATCAATCTGATGGTGATGCACAATGAGACTGTTTTACTAAAGGCTGAAAACCCTGTTTGAAGACTAGTTCAATTATCAAAGCAGGAGAAATTGATCTAGAAATGTGGTAATAAAAATATGGAAGAAAAAAATAATAGAGGAAGAGATAATAACAATGTTACCAGTATGAAAATAATCAACTTGGAGTCTGACCTAATGATATATCTTAAGTTAAGGAGTGGGTTGAAGAAATTCAAACATATTTCTGAGGGTTTGAATTTGTGTAACGAGAAAAATGATAGTACAGTTGATACTGACAGTGAAATCTGGAGAAATGAGCAATTTGAAACACTGTAGTTTTAGTTGGACTTACATTAGTTAATGAGCCTAAGACTTCTAAATGAAAATGCCCAACTGCCAGTTAAATATAACAAATCCAATATTTATCAAGCAGGGAAAACAAAAGGAAAAACTTTTGGGAGAGACTGTAGGAGTAATTAGACCTGGAGAAATACTAAAACATGGTAGTGTCTCCAAGACTGGGGAGGAGTTTGAAAGAGACAGAGGAGGTCCATCGTGTCAAATTTATCTTATAAAGCTTTGTTTTTGGCCTCAGGCTCACAATTCCATTTTGAAGGTGCAAATAGCCATATTCTCACCCTTTGGGAATGTTCAATTTCTATTCAAACATAAACACTTGCTGTGTGAGTGACCGCATCTCGCTGTTTACCAGTGTGAGGCAAAGTTGCAACAGAAGGTTAACAAAAGATTTTTCTGGTAGTTATATTTTCCTGTTAGAAGAAATACAAGCTTCATAAGCTGAGCATTATAATCTCAAGTAGGATTTTGCTTCAGGCTCATCTCTTCTCCCATGGGCTGTGGAGATGTGTGCATGAGCCAATTTGCACCCCTTCACAACACTTTCATTCATCTAAAATTACAATACTATCCTTATGTGAATTTTATGCACCCAGAGGAATTAAGCTCATCATTACTATTATGACAGTAAAGCTCTCTTCAGAAGTTGCTATGTTGGAAGTTTTCCCAAATGATTCCTTCAGATTTTCATGCCTTACCTTCAAGTATATAATTTCCCATTTCCATTTTTAAGATACTTCACATGTATTGTAACTGGTATTTTAAAAATATTTATTTAAGAGGATTTTGGTAAGACTCACATAGTTTATAGAAACAGACTATACTATATTTTGGCTAGAAAATTTTCTGTGTTCACAAGTTATGCATGTGAAGGCAGGAATTTAGAATTATATGGTTAGCCCCAATGAGGCTATGTTAAGGGCTTTTATTTCCTGATTAATGCAAGCTAAATTTCTGCTGAACACCTCTTCTAATCAGAATTCATCTATCTCACATATTTCATCTTAAACACAGATCATCGAAACACCTACATTTAATCATCCAGAACAATTCAGAACACAGGATCCATGTTAATGCATTTGGGAGTTATTTGTACACAGAGTAGACATCTCTTTCTGATAATTTAAGTTGCTTTGTTTTTAAAGAAATAGAAATTAAAATTTCAGGGATTTTTTATTAGAAGTGATATTCAAATTTCTATAAGATAAATTTCTAAGTAAAACTTATTAAATAATAAGTTTATTTAAATATACTAAATAAACTGTTAAATGAAAGCAATTTATTATCTAGTTATCTTTGTCACCTGGGAATGAATTATTCCTGTAGCTGTGTTTAGAAATAGTAGTAAACAAGGGAGAACTGCACTCTATGCTTCCCCACCCAGAAGAAGGGGTAAACATAAAAATATAATAGACCATAAAGCACAATATGTACTTGAAATGAATTTTATATGTAGCATATATATATACATATATATATAGCACATATATATATACTATGCTTATGACAGCACACACACACACAAATATATAAGTTAATGCTTATTTTTTCCTAAAACACTGAAATAGTAACATTTTTATCCTATAAATTAAAGCCAAGAAAAAACTGCAAGCTCCATTTTTTGTGATTAGCTTGTGATCTTATATCTCATCTTCACTGTACCCAATTGATCTGTGAGAAATGCTAACTTTAGAAAAAGAAAGTTTCTGAGGAGGTAGTATGTTCATAGGAACATAAGTATGTTTATATTATTAATAATATAGTTATCTATAAATGTTATTACCCTACACATTATATCATTTTCTCAATAAACAGGCAAAATAGAAATTGTTTCAATTTTCTCATTCAAGGCCAGAGCAGAAACCTTTGCTTTTGTAATAAGCATCTCACTAGAAGGAAGGTAATTAAAAGTGTTGTGTCCTGACCCTGGCAAATGAGGAGCCCAAGTTTAATTCAAAGTCTAAGCAGAAAGAATCTTTTTCCACTGCCTGGCACCTCTATATCCGAGCAGAAATGTTCAGAGCAGGAAAACACTGGTCATTATGGAGAAAGTTCAGACACACCCATGTAACTCAGAGAAACAATGTGGAAGCATTGTCTACTGTTCCTGGAATAAAAAGAAAAAACTGAGAATTCCGTGGTAAGGTGTCCAAAGTAGGTCAGCTACTCCATGGTATTTCTGCCCCAACATCCGTTTTTTTTTTTTTAATTTAAATTCAGTTAGCCCACATATAGTGCATCATTAATTTCAGATGTAGTGTTCAATGATTCATTAGTTGCTTATAACACCGAGTGCTCATCACATCATGTGCCCTCCTTGATGCCCATCACCCAGTGCCCCATCCCCCCACCCACCTCCCCTCTAGCAACTCTCAGTTTGTTTCCCAGAGTCCAGAGTCTTTCATGGTTTGTCTCCTCCTCTGATTTCTTCCCATTCAGTTTTCCCTCCATTCCCCTACGTTCCTCTGTGCTATTTCTTATATTCCACATATGAGTGAAACCATATGATAATTGACTTTCTGTTTGACTTATTTTGCTCAGCATAATACCTTCCAGTTCCATCCACATTGATGTAAATGATAGGTATTCATCCTTTCTGATGGCTGAGTAATATTCCATTGTATATATGAACCACATCTTCTTTATCCATTCATCTGTTGAAGGACATCTCAGCTCCTTCTACAGTTTGGCTATTGTGGACATTGCTGCTATGAACATTAGGGTGTAGGTGCCCCTTCTTTTTGCTACATCTGTATCTTTGGGGTAAATACCCAGTAGTGCAATTGCTGGGGTGTAGGGTAGCTCTATTTTTAACGTCTTGAAGAATCTTCATATTGTTTTCCAGAGTGTTGTACCAGCTTGCATTCCCACCAACAATGTAAGAGGGTTCCCCTTTCTCCACATCCTCACCAACATTTGTTGTTTCCTGTCTTGTTAATTTTAGCCATTCTGACTGGTATGAGGTGGTATCTCATTGTGGTTTTGATTTGTATTTCTTTGATGACAAGTGATGTTGAACACTTTTTTTTATGTGTCTGTTAGCCATCTGCATGTCTTTTTTGGAGAAATGTCTGTTCTTGTCTTCTGCCCATTTCTTGACTGGATTCTTTGTTTTCTGGGTGTTGAGTTTAATAAGTTCTTTATAGATCTTGGATACCAGCCCTTTATCTGATATGTAATTTGCAAATATCTTCTCCCATTCCATAGGTTGCCTTTTAGTTTTTTTGACTGTTTCCTTTGTTGTACAGAAGCTTTTTATCTTGATGAAGTCCCAATAGTCCATTTTTTGCTTTTGTTTCCCTTCCCTTGTCTAGGAGGAAGTTGCTGTAGCTGAGGTTGGAGAGGTTACTGCCTGTGTTCTCCTCTAGGATTTTGATGGATTCCTGTCTCACATTTAGGCCTTTCATCCATTTTGAGTTTATCTTTGTGTATGGTGTAGGAGAATGGTCCAGTTTCAGTCTTCTGCACGTGGCTGTCCAATTCAACATCCATTTTGTTTGGCCAAGTGGCCTGCAGGGATCTTAAACTGACACTTTCCCCTTATGCAAATGCATCCTGTTGACAGCAGCACTGGGAGTCAGAAGCAAATTTAAATTCCTAAAATGACTTCCCCAAATCCCTTGTGATAAACAGTCTTCCCTGCCTCCCAAGGCCTTTAACCTTGTACATTTGTTAGATAAAACCCTTGGAGAGCTTACCGAATCCCCACACTTTTTGGTTTGAATTGACCAACCTGGCCTTTCCCAAAGAACCCCAATACTCCACTCAAAGATCCCAAAAACCTTAGTTGCCCCAGGTATTACCTGTTTCTACGCTTCCACCTTGATCTCTCCCTGTGGACCCTCAAAGCATGTGTACACCTCCTCCAGGACCTGTGAGTAATATATGTCTCTATCTCAATTCTCTTGTGGTCTTCTGTTGACCTTGGCCAACATACCAGGAATTTACTTAATAAATGCTAATTTAGCAAAGTCACATGATAAAGACTTTGAACAGGAGCTATCCTATAGCGTATTTGGCTAGTTAAGGGATTCACTCTAGGAATAAGGGAAAATCTAAAACAGGCCACCTTAATGAAGCACAAAAAAAAAGTTCCCATTTTTACAACATAATAAACCAGCAATTTAACTGAGTGCTAAACAAAAATTAATATTCCTCAGAAGAAGATAACAGAAGCCAGAGTCTCTACAATGTATTATCCATAATTATAGTAATCCTTGTACATGTGAAGAAAGAGAAAAATCTATTCCATGATGTTGGAACTAATATAAGTGGAATTTAAAGCTACTATCAAAGAATTAGAGCAGTGCTTCTCACCTGGGGTGATGCCTGACTCCAAAAGTGGATATTCGGCAGTGTATAGTGGTATTTTTGATTGTCACAACTGGTGGGGCTGCTGCTGGCATCCAATGAGTAGAGGCCCAGGATGTTGCTAAACATCCTACAACGCACATGACATCCTCCCCAGACAAACCATTATCTGGTTCAACACGGTAATACTGCTTAGAAACTCTGACTTAGAGGAATATAATGTCATAATAAATTAATGTCTGGAGATTCTCAGCAGAGAATTAATACTTGTAACCAAGGAAATGAAATTTAAGACCACAGTAAGATACCATTTTACAACCACTAGAATGGCTATAATTTTAAAAAGGCAGAAAATTACAAGTGTTGATAAGGATGTGGAAAATTATAACTCATGTATTGAGGATTGGAATATAAAATGGCATGGTCACTTTGGAAAACAGTTTGTTATTTTCATAAAAAGTAAAATCTAAACTCATTATATGACACAGAAATACAATTCATAGAAATATATACAAGGTAAGTGAAACTTATGTACAAAGACTTTTACATTTAGTTTCAGAGCAACATTATGCATAAAAAGAAAAATTTGAAACAATCCAAATGCCCATCAAGTGGTGAATGAAAAAAAATATGAAAAAGGAACAAAATGTTACATGTTGTAATACGAGTAAATTTCATAAACATTATCTTTAGTGAATAAAATCAGATGCAAATGGCTACACATTGTATGATGCCATTTATAAGAAATGTACAAAAGAGGGAAGTCTTTAAAGACAGGAAGCAGAATTGTTGCTGCCTAGATTTGAAGGTAGGGATGGGTATCAACTGCAAGCAGGAATCATTTTGAAATGAAGGAAATGTTCTAAAACTAGTTTCTCAATTCTATAAATTTATTTGAAAGCATTGACTTACATACCTACAACTAGTGAATTGTATGCTGTATGGATTATACCTTAATACAGCTGTTTTTTAAAGTTACAAATAAGAATAGAATGTAGAAAATTACAAATCTGAAATGAAAATTCCACCAGATGTGTTTAATTGCAAATTGGAGGTGGCAGAAAAGAAAAGAAAAAAAAGAAAGTCAGGTAAATTGAAATCAGATCAATAGAAATAACCTAGTCTGAAGAATAAAGAAAAAAAATTCAACAAACCCTGAGGGGACTTATAGAACTATATTGAACAGTCTGACCTATGTGTAAACAGAACCTGTATAGAGAGAGATGGGGGCAAATAATATATTTGAAGATATAATATCTGGAAATGCTCTAATTTTATGAAAGAAATGTACTTACAAATTGAAGAATCTCAAGCAATCCCAAATAGAATAAATGCAAACAAAACCACATCTAGACACATCATAGTCAAAATACTAGAAACAAAAGTTACAAAGAAAACTAAAATGTAGCAGAGGGGTAAGCAGCAATATACAAGACTTGATAATCTTATTTGAATCAGTGCACAAAAAAACATGGAATGACATCTCTAAAGTGCTAAAAGAGGGCTTCTGGGTGGTTCAGTTGGTTAAGTGTCTGCCTTCAGCTCAGGTCATGATCCCAGGGTTCTGGGATCAAGTCCCACACTGGACTTCCTGCTCAGCAGGGAGCCTGATTCTCCCTCTGCCTGCCACTCCCCCTGCTTGTTCTCTCTCTCTCTCTCTCTCAAATAAATAAATAAAATCTTAAATAAAGTGCTAAAAGAAAATATCAACACAGAATTCTATAGTAAAAATATTCTTCTAAATGTTCTTCTAAAATGAAGACAAACATTTTCAACTAAATGAAATATGAAGAAATTTATCACCACCACTTCTCTAAAGTCAATGTTAAAGGAAGTTATTCAGGATGAAGGGAATGATACCAGATGGAAACTTGGATCTAAACTAAGGAGAGTAGAACACTGGAAATGATACATTTGGGATTAAATATAAAACATTGTTTTCTTAATCTTTTTAAAAGATAAACCATTTAAAGTAAAATCAATAACTGTTTTGTGGCGTTGATAACATCTGGAATTGTAAATACATGAAAAGAGTTTCAGAAAGTCAGGAATGTGGGAATAGCCTTACACTGTATATGAGATGGTATTATATTAATTCAGCTAGACAGTGTTAAGGATGCATATATAATCATTAGAATAAGTATTATAAAAGTAACATAAAATAAATATCCAAAATGAAATAGAGGAGATAAATTCAAAACTGCTGAGTTAATAAAAAAAAGCAACAAGAAAGAAGGACCAAAGAAACAAAGAAACAAAAGATAAGCCTAAGAAAAACAAATAGTAATGTGGTATATTAAACCCAAAAATTACATAAATTTTAAATGGACTAACCACTTTAATTTAAAGGCAGTGATTGCCAGACTGGGATAAAAAAAGAACAAAATACTCTTTGTAAGAGACAAATACTAATTAAACATAAAGATAGAGCCTGGTGGAAAGTAAAACATTACTCATAAGAAAGCTAATGTGGCTCTATTAATATCAGACAGGCCACACTTCTCTATATTTCCAGGAGTATTTTCAGAAGAAAAGATAAATTTCATAATAATAATGAAGTATATTGATCAATTATAAATGTTCATTTGCCTGCTAACAATTTTAAAATGTGTAAAGCAGAAAATGACAAAGTTATTTTGGCAGTTCTCTCTCAGTAACTTATAGAAGTATACAAAATCTATAAGGACTTACAAAATTTAAATAACAAAATAAACCACCTTTACCTAATTGACACTTATAGAATATCACACTCTATAACTGTAGCCTATACATTGTTTTCAAGTGCATGTGTTTAACATGCAACAAATTTGGCACCTTGAAACAAGTTTCTGTAATTTCAAGTGTCAAAATAATACAGAATGTATTCTCTAATGAAAACAGAATTGGAATAGAAAATAATAGCAATATATGTGTGTATATATATACATATATATATACCATATTAAGCATGTAATCACAATCATCATCCCAGTAGTGATTCTAGAGAAAAATGACTGGTAAACTTAAAGTTTCTTTGAAAATGCAAATGACATAAAATAGCCAAAACAACTTAAAAAGGGAAAAAAGGATGAATGATTTCTACTGCTTGACTTTAAGAAGCACTTAAAAGGGACAAAAGTTAATAAGGATATATAAATAGGTTAATAGAACTGAACATAAAGCCTAGTCATAAGCTCGCATAACTGTGGAAAATTGATTTTTAACAAAGGTGACAAAGCAATTCAGAGAGAAATCAAAGTCCTTTCAAATAATGGTGCAGGAACAACTGAATATTGAAACTGAAAAAAATGAAACTTCTTCTATATCTTAAAAATATACAAAAATTAATCAAAGATGTATCATAGTCCTAAATATAAAAGCAAAATTGTAAAGAATATAGAAGAAACCATAGGAAGATATCAGCACAACCTTAGGGTAGGCAAAATTTTCTTAGGATGCAAAAGCACTAACAATATATTTTAAAAGGTAATAAATTGTTTCATTAAAACAGAAAACTTCTCTCATTGATAGACACTATTATGTAATTTAAAAGCAAGACACAGACCAGAAAAAAATGTTTTCAAAGTTTTCTGGCAAAAGACTTGTATCCTGATTATATAAACAACTCCTTCATTTTATAATTGAAAATACCAACTACTCAATTAAAAGACTTGAAAAAATAAATACTTTACAAAAGAAAATAAGCATGTGGAAGGGCCTCAACATCATGGTTCATCAAGGAAATGCAGATTAAAACTACAATGAGATATCACTACACTTTTGCTACAACAACTAAGTTTTAGGAATGATTAAGAAAATAAATGTTATAAAGATGTGAAGCAACTGGGAATTCTCATGCTATGCATTGCTGGTGGAAATATAAAATGGAAAAGTGTTTGATATTCTCCTATAAAGGTAAACATGCACCTGCCCTATAACCTGTTACTTCCACTTCTAGATATATAATGAAAATAAGTGAATGTATGCATATCCCCCCACCACAATATATGAAGAAGTGTTTAGCATCTTTATTTATAATAGCTCCAAACTGGAGTGGGGGAGAATCACCTATCCACAGGAAAATAAATATACAAATTTTGATATGTTTATACAGTGGTATACACTAAACAAGAAAAAATGATTACTAATACATGCAACAAAGTGGATTAATCTTACAACTATTATATCGTATTAAAACATCAAAAAAAGTAATATCTGCCCTATGATTTCATTTATATAAAATTCTAGGAGAAGCAAAAATAATCCATGGTGATAGGGATCAAAACAGTGGCTGCACCTGTGGGAATAGATTGACTCAAAAAGACCAGAGCACTTTTTCGGGTGTAGAAACATTCTGTTTTAAGTGTTGTATACACAGGTGTATAGATTTGTCAAAACCCATCAAGTGAACACTTCAGATCTCTTCATTTAATGACTATGCATTAAACCTGAATAAAACATATTTAAAAATTCTGACTTGATACATTGGATATGTTTACTTCTCAAGTTTCTGGAACAAAATCATAATTTTTGTCCATATAGTTCAAATAGTATAGTCTCTTGAGAACTAATCCATGATAATTATATTTTTAAAAGATTCAGCTGTAACCAGAGTCATAAGATATTGATTTGTAATGAGCAGTATAACGGTGATGTTCATGGTGACTAGCCAGGACATCCATTCTCTGTAGGAAAGTCTTGCCTGAGAAGCCAAATTTTAAACAGGAGTTAGTTTGATGGGTACAGAATCAGTACAAGGATAACTAGTTTTATAATTGCAATGGCTGGTATCATCAAGCTGGGTTAGCCTGAGGCAGCTGTCTCCCTTTTGGGCCATGTGGACCTTTTCCCAGACTAGATAGATGTTAAGTCACATGGTCATAGCCCAGCCTTTTGAATGCAATGACTCTGGACTCCTTTGAAACATTCTTTCTGTTAACACAGTCTTCTCTAAAGAATAGTAAAATCAATGACAATTAAGCTTTATATAAAATCACCTTCTCATGCTGCTCTAATGAGACTTCCACCAGGTCATCTTGGCTAAATGTTGGTACTTCTATATTTAGATGCTGATTTAGTTACAGTTACTCATACAGAAATCTTTATGCTTATTTTTATTAGAGAATGAGTTATTAGAGGGTTTCTCATTATAAATCTTTTTATGTTTATGATGACACAAGACATACAATATGGTTGACTGTACAATAAAATTACTTTGCAATGGTTTGTGCATACCACATTGTAATATTTAAAGGCTATTTTTGTAACAAAACTAGTGTTCTATAGGCACTTATTCTGAACTTCACTCTATCCTTGATTCATTCATAAGATTTTCTCCATTTTAATCCCATCTATGGTTCTGAATTCTCATATTTTGTTTGGCTAATTCTTGAGTCTCAGCTCATCCTAAACACATCAGATGTAGTGATAAGGTAATATTCAGACATAGGGTGAGAATATATGTTTTTCATATTACTTGGTAATAGAAACTGATAAAGCTTAGTTGTCTTTATTTACCTCATCAAAACTATCCCTATTCAGAGTGATCACGTAAAAAAGTTAAGTGAAATGAATTCTGGTATCAAAAGAGCTAGTGAAAATACATGTTAGAAGAGTTTTTTTCTGTTATAAGCCAATTTTTCATAGGTTTCTTGGGGGATAATTTATTAAGTCTCATGTTTCATAGGTGAAGGTGATCTTATTGAAAAATCTTTTCTGTTTTTATTTTTTAAAGAAACAGTTCTTTTTTTTTAAGATTGTATTTATTTTTGCGAGAGAGAGAGAGCAAGCGCATGCACGAGTGGGGGGAGAGGGAGAAGTAGACTCTCTGCTGAGCAGGGAGTCCAATGTGGGACTTGATCCCAGAACCCTGGAATCATGACCTGAGTCCAAGGCAGAGGCTTAACCAACTGAGCCACCTAGGCACCCTCTGTTCTTGATTATCAGTGTAAACTCAGTGTGCATACTCTTCTTTCCTTACTCTTTCATTCATATCCTGCCTGAAGTTGTGATTTGACTCAAATGGGTTAACTGTCTATAGTCATATGTTTTTAATATGGGATTGGTATTACAGACTAAATTTTGGTGATTGCTAATAGACAATTTCTTGTTTGGTAATAGCAACATTTATAAATATACAAGGGTCTTGTTGCTAGCCTATCCTCAATAAATATTTTCTGAAATGATTAAATGAAAGTTCATTTCTTCAAGGTTTCTATTTTCCTTGTATGTTAGATACTATATATTATGTTTGGTTATTTTTAAGATTGACAAAGTAATATTTGACTGTTAATTTAAAGTAATGAACTTGTCCCTATAGTTAGAATAATTGTTTTCTTTACAGAGGAGAAAAAAGTCAATTCTATGACATGGTAAAGGATTGCTTATGTGAGACCTGTTGTGTCTCTGATTTCTTGAGAGAGTATGGCAGCTAATTTATAACAAATTGCAGTAGAGGCAAGAAAGAGGTTGTTGTCCGACAAGCCATGGAACAAGCCCAGTGCTCAGGTCTTGATGACTAAGGAGTTCCAGTCTGGAAGACATTCTCAAGTAAGATGGGCAATTTCTGGTCATGATTAAAGCAAATGGCAAAAAAGTACTGAAAGAGGAGCGAAGAAAAGTAGTGATTTGTCATAACACATAGGTGCAGAACTATCATACATTAGCAGGAAGCTGATACTCAGAAATCTGGCTGTGAATCTGTATCAATGCTTGTAGGAGTTGGAGCAAGGACAGTTTGTGGATCCAGATGGGGAATGGGATCCAGATTCTCAAGACAGATCCAGATCACTTTCATCACTCATTAAGAAACTAGCCAGGCTGCTGGCACAGAGACTTGAGCAGGGCTGTTGGGATGTGAATGACAGAACCAGAGTAGGAAGATGAGAGAGGGTATGCTCTGTGGTTTGCCATGCAGTTCCAGAGTTCCTGTTTAGCACAGGAGTACATTTCCTCAGTCAACCTAAGAAGGAGAAGCATAGTGGAGCTGCTTGGTAAATATACTTTGAATAAAAGTTAGTGAACTATTAAAAGTCCATCAGAAGGAAGTCTCTACGAGTGTCAGGTCTTCTAGGGATGGATGGGATATGAGAGCATAAACAAGGCAGAACTGACTGAAGTGTTTAATCAATAAAGCATATTTCTCTTTATTTTATTCAATATCAAATTAGTGTAAATATTATGTTATTCCATTTTCACCAATGCAAACAGAAAAATAGCGAGAAGATAATGTAAACAGTAAACATCAATGTATACGCATATAAATAATTGCATTCTAATTGATGGGCTTATTTTCTTTATTCCATGATTATTTGAAAATCCATAACTGTATTATGCTTTCACCAAAAATATTAATTTGTGAAGAAAATGGTTGTTTTCAGGTTTTTGAGTGAGCAGTAAGTTAAAAACTTTAAGCCACCTTCAAAATTAAGTCAAATTTTATGATTAAAAACATATATAATTCTCCATATGCATGGTCAAATAAGACCACCAAATAAAGATTTTATTATTTTAATAATTATTTCTAATTTAACAAAATTATTATTTCTAAAACCAACCCAAAGGAAAAATAAGTTACTTGATTATATAATTATTCAATCAATTTGTCTTTAACTAAGGGACAAATATAGTCATACCAAAAATGATTTGAAATTATATAGAATATTTCTGTATTTCCATTTAAAACTTAGTAACTTCATATGGTTGTATTTGTATACCCAATACAGACCACTTATGAAAATACTGTTTGACTCTTATATTTATGCTCAGATTACAATCTTAAATAATTTTATAATAATTTGTCTAAATAAGTCTTTAGAAACAAAGCCCAAACATGGTACTAGGAACATTAAAAGGTCCATATATGTGAATAATACATTTGTACTTTTAATGTCAGGTCTTATTTTTAAAATGTTTTGTTGAGGGACGCCTGGGTGGCTCAGCTGGTTAAGCACTTGTCTTTGGCTCAGGTCATGATCTCAGGGTTCTGGGATCGAGTCCCTAATTGGGCTCCTTGCGGTGGGCAAGCGGTGGGCCCGCTTCTCCCTCTGCCACTCCCCCTGCTTGTGCTCTCTCTCTCTCTCTGTCAAATAAACAAATAAATAATCTTAAAAAAATAAAATAAAATGTTATTGAACTGATAAAAGACATGTTTATAAATTAAACCAAGAATCATACATTATACCTCCCACAACATTGCTGTTCTTGTTAGATAATACATTTGCGAATGTAGCATGGTTCCTGTGAAGAATAGATATGTTAGATTTTGGCTGTTGGTTATGGCAGATCCAGTTTATCAGAACAGCTCTCATGTTGAGAAAAGCTAGAAAAGTGGGTAAAAATCCATTTTAAAAATCCATTTAAAAACAGCAGAAACTGTCAAATCATCCAAAAATTTCAAGGTCAATATCTTAAAGAGATAAGAAACAAAAAGAAACAAGCTTGATATTGGAAATTAGTCCCACTTTGGAGTTATTTGCCTATTTACAAGTTGCAGCCATGTCTGAAACTTCAACCAGCTCTACCTCTGACTGTATCATGATGATCTGTTCCTAGTCTAAGCAGCAAAAGAAACACTGGAAGCTGAGAAAAGCATTTAGAAGTCTTATGGGGACATGGGATAGGTGGTGAGCTCTGGAATACATCCTAGGATTTCAGTTGGGATCCCTGAAGAAATGTGCCCAAAGAGAATAGCTGGACAGAATGCAGTTACTCTGATGAAGACTAAAACCTAGCCTCAAAACATAAGATTAAAACAATCTTCCCTTAATCCGTTAGGAGTAAAGGGAGAGAGAAATAACATTTTCTAGACCTACAAATAACCTGTACACATTTTCATACACAATGTCTGGCATTAAAAAAAAAGACAAAAAATAAAAAATAAAAAAAAAAACACCTAGTGGGGCACTTGGGTAGTGCCATCAGTTAAGCACTGGACTTTTGATTAATCTCAGGGTCATCGAGCCCTGTGTCAGATTCTATGCTTAGCACAGTCTGCCTAAGACTCTCTCTCCCTCTGCTTCCCCCCCTTTAAAATAAACAATAAATCTTAAAAAAAAAAAAAAAAACACAAAGCGCCCATTGGTGCAATTGCTAAATCATAGGGTAATTCAATTTTTAACTTTTTGAGGAACCACCATACTGTCTTCCAGAGTGGCTGCATCAGTTTGCCTTTCCACCAACAGTGCAAGAGGGAAAATATTCCCAAAGAATACAAAAACACTAATTGAAAAGGATACATGCACACCAATGTTTATAGCATCATTATCTACAATAGCCAAATTATGGAAACAGCCCAAGTGTCCACTGACTGATAAATGCATAAAGAAGATGTGGTATACATATACAATGGAATATTACTCAGCCATAAAAAAGAATGAAATCTTGCCATTTGCAACAACATCAGTGGACCCAGAGAGTATTCTGCTAAACACAATAAGTCAGTCAAAGACAAGTACCATATGATTTCACTCATATGTGGAATTTAAGAAACAAAACAAATGAGCAAGGGAGAAAAAAAGGGAAGCAAACCAAGAAACAGACTCTTAATTATAGAGAACAAACTGATGGTTACCAGAGGGGAGCTTGGGGGGTTTAAGGGACATGGGTAAAATAGGTGATGAGGATTAAGGAAGGCGCTTGCTAGGATGAGCACCAGGTATCATATGGAAGTGTTGAATCACTATATTGTACACCTAAAACTAATACTACACTGTATATTAACTAACTGGCATTTAAATAAAAACTTAGAAACAAAAGCAAACAACCCCAGGAATACCACAGTATAAGGCAAACTGACTGAAAACTAACTGAAAAACCAGAAAATAGAAATGAAACTACAGAACAAAAATAAATATTGTTGATATCAGACATGGGTTTTAAAAAAACCTGAAATTAATATATATATATATATATAAGAAAATATATCAAAAGATAGAGAATTTCAGCAAGAAATTAGAATTATAGAAAATAGTTCAAAAATAACTGTAGCATGAGAAAAACATACTATTAGAATTGAGAACTTGATAAATTGGTGCAATAGTACACTATACACAGCCCAAATAAGGACATCTGATATGAAAGATAAATCAATGGAAAAACCCAAACTGAAGCACAGAGAGGTCAAAGTTTTGAAAATACAGAAAAAAGGGAAAGACACATATGGGGCATGATAAAAAAAAAAAAAATATATATATATATATACATATATATATATATATATATATATATATGTTTGTCATTAGTGTCACAAAGGGAAGAAAGACAATGGGGCAAAAGCAATATTTGAAGAAAAAAAGTACTAAATTTCCAAAAATGATACAAGATACCAAACAACAGATAGCACTATAAACTTCAAGCTGGTATTATAATGACTTTGTTGAACTTTTGGCAGTTATTTACTAAACATAAACACATGAGCACGCCATAACTAAGCAATTTTACTCATAAGTATAAAAACAATGGAAATATCTATATTTGTGTACCAGAAAACATGTTCAAAAACGTCCCTAGCAACATTCTTTGAAATGACCCCAAATTGAAAACAACACAATTTTTCACATGAATATAATAATAAATAAACTATAGTATTTATACAATGGATATAGATATGAAAAAGAATAAAAGGCAGCTACCTGTAACAATAGGAATTGATGTCATAATCATAATTTTGAAGTCTGACATAAAAGGATACATTCTGTAAAAGTCCATTTGAAATAATCTTTACAAACAATCTAATTTTCAGGGAAGTGGTTACCTCAAAAAAGAAGGAGATTGCTAAAGGGGGTGGGCTTTAGGGGAGCTTCTGAAATATGGGTAGTGTCCTGTTTCTTGTTTTTCAATTTTGTTCTGAGATGTATCAACTTCATGAAAATTAGTAAACCTGTAAACTCATTATTAACACTTTTTAATGTAAATTGTGTTTTAATAAGAAATATTTTAAAAAGAGTAATAATTATAATGTTTGCAGAAAGATTATGTAATATAATCGATTTACCAAAAACAAAAGTTTGTGGGACAATTCGGGTACATTTTTAAATTTATGGGGCTAGTTGTAGAATGTTTTTACTGAAAAGAGTGGGGAAATCCTTTTATCTCAAGGAAATCACTTAATGTTAGACAAAAGAACTCTTTTAAAGTCTCTTTCTGTTGGAATTGTTTTGTAAATATGTATATATGTTTATATATGTTTATATATATTATATTCTTCAATTAAAGAACTAGCAGTTTCAGAGCACTTGAAAAAGTTTGGTCATAGACTGATCACTCAGGAAAAAAAAAAGTCCCTCTTCTCAATTCATCAGATAAACTATTTATATTGAAAATTCCTTGTCACATCTTGCCAAAGTATGTAATTTGTATCCCTGCCCTGTTGCACAATTTCACTGGGTGCCACTCACCTTTCTTTCTATATGAAAGTTGCCTTCAGGAAGTACACAAATGTGGTGGTAATGGTAAATAAAAATTATTTATCTGACTGTATAACATTGTAAGTTGCCAGATGGAATACAGATCCTAATTCAGGTTTTATGGCAGCTGATTGACTCTGTCCAGTAGTACTATAGCAGTGAAATCTAATTGTGTTAATCAGTCACACCATCTTCCACTATAATGAACATAAATTATGTATACATATAAAATATATTATCTAAATAAAAATAGCTTCAACTTTTCCGAGTTAGTCACTGAAAATAAATATATAATATATAGAGATAATTGTGATCACAGAGTATTAATTGCAAATCTATAGTATGTATCTGAATTTTTATGCTCATACACATGTATTTACATCTTTATGTATTTCTCTCTGCTTATTACAGCATCAGCATGTGGGCAAAGTCCTAAATTTAGGTTTCAAATACGTATTCAACATCATGAGGTAGAGGAGACAATCTCTTCAAGTTAACAGTCATTAATTTGAGATAGAAATTGTTTAGCATATGAACATCTTTATTTGGCCTTCTCCCAGGTGAACAGCAAAGAGAGATATGATAGTGATTATCAGAGCTATACCATGCTAGCATGGTCAGCTTAAGTAAGTAAATTATCTGATCTGTAATTCTTTTTTTTTTTTTTTTCTTACCTTTCAACATCAGCTCCCTTTGCTATTTAGGGTAAGCAGAGTAGGTTTGGTTTTAAGTCTTCTGATTTGTGCACTGTAAAGTTTTCTCAGGACTGTGAGCTTTTCTACTGTGTGTGGTTTTGCCATGGGCCGTTGCCCATTGTACAACTAGCATGCTGTTCCCTAAGGTGAACTTTCCTGAGAGTCTGTAGAAAAGGAATCTAAAAATTAGAGCCCTTCATCAAAAGGTTTCCACATGAGCACACATTCAATTTTTCAACTGTTCTGATAAGGTACAGACTTTCTTTTCTCAAGTCTAAACTGTGAAACACTCTTATAATAATTGCCACCACATTTATAGAAATGCAAATCTTACTCTATTTCTGTAGCAGTACATTTTTTCCCCCAATTTTGAGACATTTGGGATTAAGCCAATCACTGAGCTTTTAGAAGGATAATAGATGATACCCTACATTCCCAAGTCCCATGTCTAGGGGAAGAAGAGTACTCTCTTGGCCATTGGGCTTCTATGTCAGGTCTCTTTTACCAGATTCCTGCTTAATGCTTCACAGTAAACCATTTGCAATTCAGAAACTAGTATAGACAGTGAGTCATAGAGCAGCTTTATCCCCCACATTGTTTCATTTATTGCGCTCATTGGCATTGTGTATAATAGAAAGGCTCAAGAGGAAGAAAAAAGATTCTTTGCAAAAATGAGTTTTGAATAATATGAGTTTTTCAAAACATTCATTGGAGAGTCAAGGATCATAATTAAAAGATAGCAAAGCCTCATTTTTAGTTCAGCACATCCACAGTAGAAAAGAAAATAAATGGTTTCTGACTATAATATAGTTTTCTGAATGTAAGCAAATAAAAGAAATACTTCTTTCTCAAAATGGATTTAAATTACACTGTCAGTGTTCTATTAGCAATGTCCAGTGTCCCGCAGAGGTAAAGTGTGTGCCTGTGTGTGTGCATGTATGCATGAGCACACATGTTTCAAAAGATGCAATAATGAAACAGCTAGGTCTGCAGTTCAAGTTAGCAAGTATCTTGACCTATGACAGAGATGGAGAGACGGAGTGCCTCTGGTGTGATTTTAGCAGCCTGTGGGCAGTGTTGGGCCAGCCCAGGGAGGTAGGGGAAATCAGCAACAACTATTTTCTTATCATTCTGATAAGATTTTTGGAAGGAAAGGATAGGTCTATAGAGCTTTCCATTCCCCCAGTGTGCATAAGGGACCATCCTATATATTTATAGCAGATGCTGCATAATGTTAATGGAATGAATAATAAATGGGAACATATCTTTGTTCCCTTTGTAGTGTTTTCTGTTTTCAAAAGAAATGATATTCAACATTTAAGAAAAAGTTCTCCCATGGAAACATTTCTTCAAACTGTATCAAAATGATGAAAATAAAAAATCACATCTGTATAAGTGGAACACAAAATGATAGCTTAGAAAGCGATGAAATTAATATATGCAAGTATAATTGAAATCACAAAGTTGTACAGGGTAAGTTACAAATTGCACCGGAGAGAAGAAAACAACAGAAAGAAAGCATGGGGTCTTTAACTGAACATTCAAAAACATAATTCTCTAACTTCTCTGTAAGTTAACTTTACTGAACCTTGTTTCGTTCAACAAAAATTTTTTAGTTATACAACTGACATTTTTTTTGTTTTATGTTTTATTGATAATTTGTTTGCATGTAACCTCTAGCTGAGTCTATCATCATCAGAGATTCCTTCATTACTCAGAAAGGTTTCAGGCATTTTGTGAAACATTTTACATTTTAAAAAGAGAAAATCATAAAGCTTACAAACACATTAATTTTTATGATATATATGTATGGCATGTATATGTAATAAAAGTCATCTGCAACTCAAGTGATCAAAATGTTTTCATTTCCCATTTCTCTACCTCTCAAAAACATTTCACAAAGATTTCTTTGGACATGAATTTAACATAACACTTTTCTTTCAATTCACTATCAAATGTCAGTTTTTAACTTCTAAGGAAAAAGGAGGACTCATAGCCTGCAAGTTCCCAATTATATGCATTATTAGAATGGATAAGAGACATCTTTGGAGAGATCCTTATTTGCTAAAAAGAGAGAAAAAACTTTTAAGTCATCTAAGACTGAATCAATATTTCATAAAAGATTATTAATATGAGAATTATTATGGAGTTTTGAACTAGTTAGTTTCCTTTGAGTAAAATTAACTGAAATAAAGGAAACACGACAGCCATTATGTCCCTCAAATTCACCATTTTAGAGTTTCCCTGAATTTATTCCAGTGTATGAAGTTGCCTAAATGATATACTCACTTGATCAAATCAACAGACTTACCTTCAACTTGTCAGTGGAGTTTATAAATCCATTAGAGATTTGTAGATAGACCTGTGAATATTTCATTTTAGCTTTTAATTTTTGTCCTTTATGGTAAGAAATTATAAAAGAGAAATTTTTGTAACACATATAAAAGACAAAAGCCAATTACAGAATATAAAGCACAACTAAATATATAATTTATTCTGAATTAAAATGGTATGTGGTTTATATGAAAGCAAAAATGGTAGTGATGCATTATGTTTCTACACTTTGTTACATACACACTCATACATACACCCAGTACCATGAGTTCCAGCCAAAAAACGTGAACGCTACGTAAAGGAAAGCAACAGCATACTAAAACATCAGCATTATAAGAAATGGAAATGAAACCATTTGCGTTTTATATAATACTAGATATAAAATGTGATCTTAAACTAATTGAAATCTGGATTTCTTCCAAACACATGGTTGGTGAAGAGAGACTGGGTCCATGTTAGACTTGCTTAAAAAAGAAGAAAACATTCCTCTTGTACCCACAGATGTCAGCCATTCTCTTTTCTCTTTTCATCAAAATTCAGTTATAAGTGAGAAACACTGACTTCAGGACTCAGCTGATTTATACATTGTCCTCACAGTTTGGTCCATACTAAAATATATCATTTTGATTGCTTTCCAGTGAAACAGGCTCATGGAAAATGAACTATCCTTGAGAAATTATTAGGACAGCAGATTGATTTCAGTGCCTCATTAGAAAGCTATGGTACTTAAAGAGTTCTAAGTTTTCCAAGGGTCTAAAATGCAATTTTAATTTCAAGGGCACTTCAAAACTAATGCAGGTTCTTTGACATTTCTTGGTCCCTCCCACAGTGGGATTTAGTTCAGATCTACATCTAGGACTAGGTCACTCAATGCAAAGAGCTCAACTTTTGACTCCAGTTTACCGCTTGTCCATCCTTGAGAAATGGAGACTCCAGGGAGAATGAAGGGAGATTGTTGACACGCAACATGGCAGCTTCTTATCTTCCCTCCCAATAGTGATTTTGATCCATTGGAATTACCGAAGCCATATAGCACACTTGTAGGTAGAAAGATCTAACTCTGGGAGATGTCATCTATTTACATTAGATTCCACCTATACAATGCTCTTAGAGCTACTTGATTCTCCACGCAGGGCTCTATAAAGAAATTTGCTTTGGGGTTAATGTTACTAGTAACTAAAATTTACTGGCCACTTACTATGAATCAAGCACTGATCTAAGTGTTGATATCACTGATTATTTAATTTTCACAAATATAGTATGTAGTTTTATCCTTACCACTTTTCAGATCTGAATGTTAGGCAAAGAGAAGTTAGGAAAACAGAGAGATTGAATAACTAGCCCAATGTGGATCCATGCTGCACTTAACAACTAATCAGTAGAAGACTGTTGATTTGAGCTCAAACAACCAAACACCAAAGTCCACGGCATCAACTATACTACTGTTTCTCAAATATGGCTGTCAGTGTATGAGATGACTTTGGAGACAGTATTGGTTCTGAAACATTCTCAAAAGTTTTATTTTGAGCTAATATAGTACTATAGCAGTGGAGTCATCTGAGACACTTCACTTTGAAGAAGATCCTCTTTAGGGTCTCTTCACTTTGCTTTTACCTATAACATGGATTTTTCTAGTTCTAGTAAGATACTTTGACTAGTTGTCTGAATTATTACTAATCTTTCTTGGTTGATTTCTAGACAGATTAGGTAAATCTATCATTTTATTTTAAGAGGTGGGCAGAGCTGGTATAAACTTTATTTTAGCATAATTTAAGCTTTTATAGATTCTGCTGCTATATATCTCTAATGGTGTATTATATTGTGGACTGAGATGTGTATCATTCATACAGTTTTATTAATACTGTTGTACCATCTCATTTAAGTCTGCAAATGACTCTGTAAAATAAGTTTTATCAAAATTATACATATGAAAAAAATGTATACCAAAAAGTTAAGATTAAGTTTACACAAGGTCACACAGAGCCACTGACAAAAGCATAGTCAATATATGAACAAAGACCTGAAGAAAATGAAGGAATAACCCAAGGAGAAATGCCAGGGATGAGCTTTCAAGACAGAAGGACCCGGGAAACAAAAATGAGAGAATGTTGGGCCTGACCTACGAACAGCAGTAATATAAAGTAATAGTTATTTAATGAGCAAAGGAAAAAGTAAGGGATGACAAATTCAGAAACAGTAGTAAACCTCATCTTGCAGTCCATTGGAAGAAGATATGTTTTGTTGTTGTTGCTTCTTTGTTTGTTTTTTTTGTTTTTTGTTCTTTTTTTTACATTTGAGCAACAGGGGATGCCATTGACAGTTTGGAGTAGAAGAGTGACATGATCGGCCTTGAATTATAAAAAGATCATTCTTTTTTTTTTTTTTTAAGATTTTATTTATTTATTTGAGAGAGAGAGAATGAGAGAGAGCACATGAGAAGGGGGAGGGTCAGACGGAGAAGCAGACTCCCTGCCGAGCAGGGAGCCCGATGCGGGACTTGATCCAGGGACTCCAGGATCATGACCTGAGCCGAAGGCAGTCGCTTAACCAACTGAGCCACCCAGGCGCCCCTAAAAAGATCATTCTTGTTCTTGTACTTCAACATTGCTGATATTTCAGGTATGGAGAGTTAAAGAAACAGGAGTTAGATGAATCCAAGGTTTTTTGTTTCAGCAATGATAAAATGGATTTTCCATTTATGGAGTTTAGGAAACCTTAGAAGGAGCATATTTAGGGAAAGATCAGATTTGTTTTGACTGTGTTAAGTATGAGATGTTTATGAGTATAAAGTTGGATTTAAGAGTATGGAGTACAGGGTAGATATGTAGGACAAAAATTTCAATTTCAGAGTCATAAGCATATAGATGGTATTTTGAACTATGAGACTGAATGAGATCTCTAAGGGGACCTATGTAGAGAGGAAAAGATCTGAAGACTAAGCAGTAGGATATTTGAATGATTAGAAATCAGAGGAATGAGGGGCGCCTGGGTGCCTCAGTTGTTAAGCATCTACCTTCGGCTCAGGTCATGATCCCAGGGTCCTGGGATCGAGCCCCGCATCGGGCTCCCTGCTCTGTGGGAGGCCTGCTTCTCTCTCTCGACTCCCCCTGCTTGTGTTCCCTCTCTCGCTGTGTCTCTCTCTGTCAAATAAACAAATAAAATCTTTAAAAAAAAAAAAGAAATCAGGAGAATGTGCACAAACCAACAAAATCAAAATAATCTAGAATTGGTCAGTGATGTGGGTTGAAAATCAGGAAAGAATGGTGCACTGGAGTCCAGGAAGCAAATATTCAAGATGAAGGGCCTGAGAAACCATGCCAGATGCAACTAATAGGTCAACCAAAAATTGAGAATTGACCATTGGTTTTTAGCAACAAGGAACAACTTGATAACAGCTACATTTTGGTGAAATGGTGGAAATAATTCCTGATTAGCAGGGATTCTTAAGAGAAAACAAGAAGAGACAAATTGAAGATTAATATAGACCTTTGAATCTTAACCAAGGTTTGTTCTAGGTTTTCAGACACCATTATATCATTATGACTGGCTCTTCCATTTTATGGGTAAAATTTTGAATTACGATGTATAGATAGTGCATTAAAATAAAATGGATAGAGGTTTTCGAAATATTTTTCTAAATACTCTAAATATAGTGGTTTTCTAAATATTTTACTTTATTTGGGTGTTAGCAAGTAGAATGATTGTGCTTGCGATATTCCAAGTCTATGTCCTAGAAATCAACTAGCGTTATAAATGAGAAGCTATCTTAAACTTTTCTGATATTGGGATTCAGTTCAGAAATTAATTAATTAAACTGAGATTTCATATCCTAAGACTAAAAGGAATGACTTGTTTTCCCTTGAACTTTTACTTAATTTTCTTTTGTTCAGATACTTCTCCATCAAAAACATTTCACCACTCATATTCTTTAAATTATATTTGAACTAGAATACACATTCACTTATTACACACCCAGGAAAGTAGCATAACTTGTCTTCAGGTACTTCACAGAGTTTCAAGGAAACTCTCAACTATTTTAAAAATGTTATTCACACATGTCATAGTCTCCAAAAGTATGAAATTCATCTTTATTTAAGAAAAATAAAGGATAAATATTTCCAATCTGAGGATTCTTTTATGTGAAAAATATCACTGTGCTTTATTTTCTATTTATAGATAAATCACATGTGAATAAATTGTGGATCACATTTATTTCTGAAACCTACTTAAAGATGTAAGAAAAATCAATGTGACATTTGAATACACTTTGAAGTTCTTTCACAATCCAACACTTCACAACTTTTAGCTTTCTTTTGCATCAATTGCTTTCAAATTGTATTTCTCAATAGCATTTTTGTTTAAAACCAAACAGAGGGTTCTAGAGGGGAGGGGGGTGGGGAGATGGGTTAGCCTAGTGATGGGTATTAAAGAGGGCATGTACTGAATGGAGCACTGGGTGTTATACACAAACAATGAATCATGGAACACTACATCAAAAACTAATGATGTAATGTATGGTGATTAACATAACAATAAAATAAAAAATAAAATTCAAACAAACAAACAAAAAAACATTTTTCCCCTTCTTACTTTATTTCCTCCCCTATTGTATTTTTCTCTGCCACTTTTGCTCTTCACGAGGACCAAATATTTTCTGTCAAAGGTAACAAAACACCATTCTCATAAATCCCTGGCCTTTTAAAAGGGTGATAATAACTTTGATCACTGTATTTGTATAATTAAGGTGCAGGCCTTTGCTTGAAAAGAGTCCATCTCTTGCTTTGAATCTGGGAGGGCATGATGCATTTATGGAGATGAGCACTCTGTTGGAAAGTCCCTAGTCTCCTTTGGTGTCACATCTATCTATGTCCCCAGACTGCTCATCCAATGTTCCAATGACAGTGATTAGCGGGACCCCCCACAAACTGCAGATGGAATGAGGTAGAGCGATAAGGCACACTGCCTTTCACATCAGCAGAGAGAAAGGCCTTCTTCACAGGAAGCCCAAGAGGAAGCCGTTTAAACAAGCGTGCAGAAAATATTGGGGTAATTACCAAGCACCAGGAGGGGGTCTCAGCATTGAGAATGGATTCAAAAATTCATTCAGCAGATTAATAGATGTTTTCCCTGCAGCTTGTCTTTGGAAATAATTCCCATGAAAATACAACTGAGAGTGGGAAAGTGTATTATAAAAAGATATTTTCATTACAGCATACATATTTACTAATGTTTGGACCACATTTACTTCTGCCAGAAAAACTCTGGTGCTTTTTGATCACTAAGGCTTTGTAGTTTTGCTCTCTAAAATAAGACTCTTGTGCCTACAGAGGCCAGAAAGCCTTGATGTGTGCACATATATTATAAAAACCTTCTTAAAGTACCCTGTTGGAAATATCTAGGCAAGTTTTTGTGACTTAAGTTCTTTTCTGACATAACAGCCTTGAATGCCACTCTGATGTCTGATTCATCTAGAAGAAAATTTGTTGTGTGTGTATTTGAGCAGGAAGTACCCTAAAGGAGGAGGACTGGCATCCCTCAGTCCTATAGGTTACTGTAGTGGAACAGCAGTGCTATGACAGATTTATTCCTGGGGAAAAGCAAATCAACCTTAGCCTCTTTCTTTCCTAACCAGCTGGCAAATAAGGGACCTTGACAGCAAAAATACAGAGATAGCCACTTATCAAATGTATCAGTTTGGAAAAGATGTCAAGAAGTAAAAATATGTGTGTATGCTGTGCACTTTTTTATATGGCACAGCGTTTATGGAACACAGATTTAGTCACAAGAAGGGCACACCTTTCTTTTTGGAAATATTGATCTATCATTTTGAAAAACAGGAAGGAAAAACTGTTAAAATTCTGTTGCTGCATTATGTTCATTTGCACCCCTGGGAAAATCTGTTTATTATGTCCAGTTTAATTATAAACTGACTTGGAATACATTAATCTGAGTATCCTCACTGCAGATGTCTGCTCATGCACGTAATGATTCTAGGACCATTTGAGAATTTGAGAGTGTGGATATCCATTCCTCTGAAATGGGATGATTCATCTTTCCTGTGAGAAATGCATGGGCTATTCCCTTCACTTTGAATGCATTTTCTGTCTTTGAGCACCTGGCATGCTAGATGCATGCAACCAGGACTGTGTTGTGATTTCCATTGGCCTGTCCCTCTATGGAAAAATATTAAAATTTATGGTCCACAATTACATTGATATAAAGACAAACATATTGATGTTACATGTTAAAACATTTTCTTCTACCTAAAAATTTATTTTTTTCTTCTTATTTGAAGGAAATTTGAAAACTTTTCTTGGCTCCAAAGATATTGTGGATCCTAGGTGCTATACCCATTGTGCCTAATGGGTAGGTCCTGCCCGTATCGAGGCAAAATGTTGACAGTTCTGTGTAAGTTTCCTATGGCAGATCTTGCTGAAGGCCTCATAACAACATTTTCCTTCTTTTCTTGGCTAACAGATATGATATTTTGTTTAGATTTTAGGCAGTAAAAGGCTCAAGGGGTAGACTAGTCCCCAATACAAAGAAATAGACCATAACTGGCCCAGTGCCATCATGGAAATTCAACTCTTTTTTGTCAATTAGGGGTTTTAGGTGTGGATCATCTTTTGACTATAAGGGGAGACATAGTTGGGCAGACCAGTGGAAGGAACACAAGTACTTGATAACATTGCTGAAACACCTGGGATTCTTTTTAAGTTATGTGAGAAATGTCCTGGGTTTATGCCATGTTTAGTTTAAGATTCTGTTGTTGTCAGCTTAATTAAATATATTTTCTTTGCAGTTTCTAGGAGATGTAGGCATGTTTCTTTTTAACCTTATGTATACACTGCGCATACTATCATCATAGTATTCACCTTAGTGTCTAATTAACGTTTAACATAATGATGTCCCCACTAAATGGTAAACTCTGCATGTTCCTGTGTTATTTTGCTCAATATATATGGAAATATTTGCTCAGTTAGTGAAGTTGAAGTTATCAATCTATCTATATATATTTTAATATGTTTCCCTTCCCTTAATTAAAAGTCAGGATGGTAGAATCCCCTGGGTGGCCCAGTCGGTTAAGCGTCTGACTCTTGATCTCAGTTCAGGTCTTGATCTCAGGGTCTTGAGTTCAAGCCCCATGTCAGGTTCCATGCTGGGTGTGGAGCCTACTAAAAAAAATAAATGGGGCACCTGGGTGGCACAGTCGGTTAAGTGACTGACTCTTGGTTTCGGCTCAGGTCATGATCTTGGGTCATGGGATTGAGCCCCATGTCAAGCCCCACGTCGGGCTCTGCACTCAGCATGGAGTCTGCTTGAGATTCTCTCTCCTTCTCCATCTGTCCCCCCTCCTTGTGCTCGCTCTCCCTCTCTATCTCTCTAAAAATAAATAAATAAATCTTTAAAAAAAATAAGATAAAATAAAGTAAAAAATAATAAAATATTAAAAAAAAACACACAAAACTACAAGTCAGGATGGTAGTGTTTTGATATCTTTCTCGTTGTCAAATTGCTAGCAGGTTCTGGGTTATAATTTGCCTGAGTCCCAAAACACTGAATTAGTTAATTCCTTCTTCATCCACTCCTCACATATTTAAGGCTCTCTTTGTTATAATCTTTTGTAACTGAAGACCGGTATCCTTGTTCCCAAAGATGTAAAGAATTATAATCAGAAGTTATGTATTCTCTCTGCCTTAGTTTTTATCCTTTACTATATACTCAAAATCTAAAACATGGCTAAATGACTGGCAGATATTAGACAATTTGAAAATAAGTTGTGGTTGAATGAATTATGAACTTATTAATATTATCCATCCTCAGCAATGGCTATGTTGAATTCTTATTACCCCAGTTTCAAAATGACCAATCTTCACACCTTTTATTTTTCCCTAGCTTTAAGCTTCAGACTTTTGACAAACTCTTCATAGAACACTACTCTGAAATTATAAAGCTATGTATCCATATTTTCCTCTTATGCATTTAAAAAAAAGATAACTTGTGCTCTGGAAATCTTTGTCCAGATCGGCTAGTGCTATTTAGAAGACTCAAGTGGTTTAGAAAAGGAGTTATATTTCTTGCCATTTTAGAAAAGGCTAAATGTAGTTAAGGTATAGTTTTGGCATGTGAGGGGTGATAGATAAGAAGGTAATGGCCTCGTAGTGCTCTCACTTCATTTCTGTACATTTTCCTGAGGAAAACATGGCATAGTCCACAAAAGGCTGGAGTCATAACCAATCTACAGGGTGTATGCCAAACACTGTGGATTTATAAAGCCTTCTAACCGTAAAATGCTATTGAATTCATACCAGACTGGCTCAACTAAATGCATTCTTGAGGATGGGTTCTCCTGCTTTATTTATGTTTGTACTTCCTATCCAGTTTCTAAATGTGTCCTGTGTCCCAGCTCTCATTGCCTGGGTAATGAAACCTCAATTCTCCCCCACGCCCCTGTAGCCTGACATAATTTCTTGGTGATAGTCCCTGAGAATCCTTTTTATACAACTGAGTCATCTAAAAATACAACCAAATTTAGGTGGCCTGACCCAGAAGATCATCTTTTATCTCATCTACTGTCAATATGCCTTAGTATCATTAATACTTTTGGTTTGCTAGCCTTAGGGAGATTGGCTGCATTAAAAGTGGTAGGTTTTGTGGAAACCAGTCTGGTATCAAAGTGAATAGCTCATCAAACCCATGTAGTAAGGTCAATAGTTGAATGTTTTACATATAATAGACTCCCTGGTGAGTCTGAGGACAAATGGAGAGTTGGGGTGGGGTGGGGTGGATAAAGTTAATCCTTTAATGTGGTTGGGTTGGGATTTTAACTTAGGTCTAACTCAAAGTCTATTTGTACAACTAATCACTGAAAAATATTAATTACAGCTGACATTTGTGCATTACTAAGTGAGGAATCCCTGCTAATTTACAATTCTTAAATGGTGTGCTATATATGATTATGCTTGATAATCAACTAACTGTTGACTATTCACAGCAGACAATCATGACTTGCTTTTAAATTAAAAAAATTTTTAAAAACAGTGAAATTTTAGCCATAATGGTGATACCAAAGTTCAATTACCCTTTTGTTTCACATTTACATTTTTAAAACTTATCTTGAAAAATAAGATTTAATGGAGTTTGATAGCAGTCTGACTCATCCAATTCCCTTTTTTTTCCCTGTCAGAATATCAATACCTAAGGAAACACTAACAGAAATGAATATTGGCAGGTACTAATTTGTTTAATGCATGAAGTAAACACAGATGCACACAATGGAACAAAACAACAAGAACAAAGGCATAAATGCAGTGTAAAAAATTTCTCAAGACTACTATAAATGTTTCCTAAGTGTGAATTACTAGGAATAAAATATCTTTGGAGAATCTTTAACTAAAGAAGTAAAATGTCTCAAAATCATCAAAAGAGATTGAAGAGATGAAAGAAAAAAATGTACCTATAAGAAAAAAAAATCAGAAAATATTGTTTTGATACATTTATATGAAAAATGCAAAAATAAGTATAAAAATACTTTTAGATTTATTGATTAAATAATTCCTAAAATTCTACAGGGATGTCAATAATTCAAAATAATACAGTATTAACAGAAACAACAGGTCTCAAAAATAGCTCCAAAATTATTTCAAGGGAGGCTGAAGCTAACTGACCATTTGGCAGATCATCTTCAGGCAAATGTTTCTAGGAAATGTGGGTTTGAGTCCTTGTTTTTTGAGAATTGTTTAGTTACTCAGTCAAATATGAATTGGACTTTCTGAATATTTTAATAGTAAATGCCTACAGGATACTTGTGTTTCATAACCTATTCCTCTCTACCTGTAATGGTTTAAGGTATCTGACTGGGAAATCAAACCTGGCAAGGAGAGTAGCCTGGCCATTTGAGGTTCTGTTACCTTCAGATGTTATCTTTCTTCTGACCATGATTCAAATTTCTTTGCAATTTGTCTTAAGCCCTAAATTTTCCCAGTGAGTGTACATATAATCCCCTTTTTCCTTTTATTTGTTTTAAATATCCCAAGGATATGAATTTATAAGCAGCCAGTTTGATTTTCACAGACTTCTTATTTCCCCTTCTGTAGCATTTCAAATTATAAGAATTTAATTATGTAGTGCCTCTATTGTAACTCTGTATCCATTTTCTCTTTGAGAAGTTCTTATTACTAAAGTCTTTCCCATGATTTAATATAATGTAGGGTACCGGGTATTTTTCTAGAAGGGAAAGTTAAAGGTCCAATTCATGCAGCAGTTCTTTATGTTCAGATTTAGAATTAGAAGAACCATTGTCTTTATCTTTTTCTTAACTTAGAGAATCAATTATTTAAGAGTCTAGCCAAGAATTTATCAGCATTCTGAGTAATGTGTGTAAATCTCTACATACCGATCTCAGATCAAAAAAATAAATAAAAAAGGAAGGAAAAGAATAATATCCTCAGTGTTAAATTTTAAAATCAACACATTATGGGAGAGAGCATACTTGTTTAGAGTATGGGGAGATATTACAGAAACAAAAGTAGGCCATGCCTTGATTTAAGATCTGAACTTCAAACCTTGTTGCATCCCCTACCTTCATCCTGAGGAGAGGTATATGTCAGGCAATTTCAGTCTGATGCCATTAAATATTGAGTCCTCTAATTCTTCCTTTCTCACCAGACAACAAACCTATTGATGATAATGTGATTTTTCATCATCATAGGAAAAGTGAATTGGCTGAAGGATATAGCCATCTGGTTATATACTCCATAGTTCTCATTTAAACTAGCCAATTGGATGTTTTCCCTATATAAATCTTTTCTTTTTTATTAACTTAAGTAGGCTTAGAAAGATGGATATAATCTTGGTGAGTTGACAATGGCAGTTTCTAAGTCTATGACACTGAAGCACAAAGTCTGGACCAAAAGAAATTAAAGCAATGCCATACTATTAGATTTCTTGAGTTAAGTCCATCTGGTCTGGTATGAAAATCCCTCTCCATCACCGTGCATCATGAGCTTTTTCTATTTGCAATTTGTACAAGTCATTGCTATTTATTTAACATTAAATGTTTAGGTCAAAATTACTTTTTACCAGTGCCCCACGGATTTGTGATTTTAAGAAAGTATGCCCTGTTACTATATTAATGGTCCATAGTACATTCCTTCTGTTTTACTCCATGTCATTTTGAAATACTTCCTGCCATGTTTCTGGCTTTTCATGGCTCTGTGGACCTCTCAGGTATATAGCGCTTTCTACTACCACTTCTAAGAATCACAAAACATTCAGTTAAGCCTTTGTGATATCTCTGTGTATTGCAACTAATTAAGAAGATCAATATGTTCATTGCCTGTTTCAGTTTATTTGGTCCTCAATCTTCAGTATCTCCCAGTCTATTTATTCTCAGCATATGACTTCAACTCTTACTTACTGTAGATCTGATCTGAACTATTTTAGTTTCCCACCAAATGTGTTAGGGAAACACTATTTTCCCTTTGTCATATTTCCATGCATAGGTGGTCATTCCATTCTCCAAGCAGAAGCAGTAATGAGATAATATTTCTAGGCATTCTGCATATTTTCCCCACTTATTCCACTTTAAGAAAGTAAAAATGACATTCATTGACCATCCTATTGTGGAATTAATGCATTAAAGAAGAGTACTCATTCAGAGACTAACTTCTGAATGTCCTCTCTCTCTCTCTGTCTTTCTTCCTTTCTCTCTTTCTTTCTTTCCCTCTCAACAGTTGCTCTACTTGCAATTTAATGTTTAAATACAGTTCACAGGGTAGACTTGTAGACATTCATTTTAAACCTTAACCCAGGCTGCTTTTCCAATCCAAGTTTAACAGCAATAAAAATTATATATAATTCAAATTTTCACTTCATTACTATGTCTACTTCTCAACTGGTTCAAAACATAAAAGAAGTGTAAGTAAGTAGTTCCTCTCAAAACTTCCAATATTTCAAAAAAAAAAAATCATTCTGATAGTAGTATATTGGCATCACAATCTTTATCTTAAAATGTATACTTATAAAAAGTGTAATGAGAAATGTGTACATAATGAAGAATTAACTTTATTACAGGAAACAACTTAACTAACTTACCGGTAATCTGTGAGTTCATTGATTAGACTCTTTGTATTTGCAGAAAAACAACTAGTAGATCCGTATCTCATAAAACTCCTTACCTCATTTCTGTTGCCAGGTTCCTCAAAGCTGAAAACAGAAATATAACTTTTTTTTTTTTTTTTTTCCAGGCAAGAATCCATTCCAGTACTAAATAGTTCTTAGAGATGTGGATTTTCTTGACATTTGTGGCTATAGGCATATTTACTTGTAGCCTCAATTTTGGCTTAATTTATTGTCACATGGGAGTTGCCTCCACACCCTTAAAGAAGAAGTGGCTAAATACTAACTTGAAATGTTGGGGATAGTAGAAAGAACCTAAATTTTGGTTCTTTGAGAGTCCTATAGATCTAAAATGCAATGCTCCCTATAATTCATATTAAATTTCATGTCTCTAAACTTAAGTGATTTTCTGTTTCCTCATTTGAGAGGTAGAGATAATAATGATAACAGTAATAAAAATAAAATAATAACAACAAAAATAAAATTACTGTGACGATATTAGCCTATCCATCTATGCATATATGTATGTATCTATCTACCCACTTGTTTATCAATCACCTAACACAATGCATGGATGCTTAGTAGACACACTCAAATAAATAATAGACTTTATTCATTTTTTAACAACCGCTATTACTTTAAGGTAATAGCCTGGTTAAAATTAAGTCAAAAATCCATGTGCCTGTCCAGAAAAACACAGTAAAAAACCAAAAGCCATTAATTCAACTGGGAATAACCTTTTTGACAGTAAGTGATAAATATAGGATATTGATTTATTTCAGGAATGGGTCAATAGTTCCCCTATATCTTAGAACAAATTACTGGGTTGTCTATTATTTATTATAGAGAAATCCTTGAAAAACCATGTTTACCTTTTGTGAGGTAAAATGGACTTACCCTTTAACAGCAGCAGTGCTAGTAGTTATGCCCATTGATCTCCAAGAACCTGTGTATTTAAATAAAAGAGGTTGGCATCTTAATTAGTAGTTAAAATGTGTCGTTTCAAAATATTATAAGCAAAACATGTTCGAAAACATGTTGAACAGATAAATAACAATAGGACCAAAAATCAGGAAGACACAACAGACCAGCTGAGGACAAGTAGTAAAAAGGTAGAAGGAAAACCTAAGCTAGTTCTTCAAGTGAAGACTGTATGTGAATGAAATTCAGAAACTAATTCCAAATATGTAGATCATCCCAAGGATAATAAAGTAGAATACTAAATATAATATTTAATTTTACATGAATTATTAATGAGTTACTTCTGGGGTTCCTGGGTGGCTCAGTTGGTTAAGCATTTGCCTTCAGCTCAGGTCATGATCTTGGGGTCCTGGGATGGAGTCCCGCATCAGGCTTCCTGGTCCGCGGGGAGTATGCTTCTCCCTCTGCCTCTGCCATACCCGCCCTGCCGCCATCTCTCATGAACAAATAAATAAAATCTTAAAAAAAAAAAAAAACGGAGTTACTTCTTTTTATTCTCTTGATATTTATGAGAAGTTATTTCTCTTTATGCTCATGACACTTATTATGCTGCTATTTGTCAAAATCTTGTCATGAGTTAATAATCTAAGTGGCAATTCAAAAGTGAGAGTGGACAGTTTGTTAAAATTCAGGCAGGTATATTGTCAGAAATAGGCATAGCCACCAGCAGTATATTGGGGATAGAAAAAATAAAAGATATTCACCAGAGAAATAAACTTCATAGGAAGTCAATATAGAGAGGACTACAGGTGCATGAAAATGACCTACTGGCTGCCTACAACTAAAACTGCACATTTCTCCTGCGGCAGGTCTGAATCTGTACAAAGCAATCCATTTGGTTAATGGTCAGAGTTTGAGAACTACAGGGGCATAGAGTCCAAAAAGCTATTATGAAAAATACTGTTTCAATCACAGTGTCTTTAGGATTTTATCAATGTTCTGGGTGCCAGCCCAGGCCCTTAGCTTGTCTGTTAGTATTCAAGCAGCAACCTGGGCAGTTGGGTTCTCTCCTCCAGACACACATGCCTCTGGGTAATGAAATCAAAATAAGAATTTCCTCCTGGATTGGCTTCATTCTCATTTGCAACCCTAAATTGATTCCTTATGCCATTTCTTATAAAAAGTGCCTTTTTCTATAGGTAGTAATCCCACAGATACTTCCCTTGAGGCACTTAATAAAAGTAGAAATTAAAATTGACGTTGTTTACTATGTTAGTAATTTAAATAACTCTATAAAGTCCATCTTATTTATAACTTAGATATATAAGTCAAAAAGTAGGATATGGGAAAATGAGAGAGTACCAGAATCCATGAATGTGCAGAAAAATTTTATTAGATATTTATCCAGAAAAATAATGAAACAATATCTTGCTGTTTACTCATTTTTTGTATATGACCAGAACAATCTTGTGACATCACTCATATGATAACCCTACAGTCACTTTATTTTTATTTTATTTTATTTTTTTACTTTATTATTATTTTTTTAATTTTATTTTATTATGTTATGTTAGTCCTCTGGCTATCATTAGTTTTTGATGTAGTGTTCCATGATTCATTGTTTGCGTATAACACCCAGTGCTCCATTCAATACATGCCCTCCTTAATACCCATCACCGGGCTAACCCATCCCCCCACCCCCCTCCCCTCTAAAACCCTGAGTTTGTTTCTCAGAGTCCATAGTCTCTCATGGTTCACCTCCCCCTCTGATTTCCCCCCTTCATTTTTCCTTCCTACTATCTTCTTTTTTTTTTTTTTTTAGCACATGATGTATTATTTGTTTCAGAGGTACAGGTCTGTGATTCATCAGTCTTACACAATTCACAGCGCTCACCATAGCACATACCCTCCCCAATGTCCATCACAGAGCCACCTCATCCCTCCCAGCCCACCACTCCAGCAACCCTGTTTGTTTCCTGAGATTAAAAATTCCTCATATCAGTGAGATCATATGATATGTGTCTTTCTCTGATTGACTTATTTTGCTTAGCATAATACCCTCTAGGTCCATCCACTTTGCTGCAAATGGCAAGATTTCGTGTTTTTTGATGGCTGCATAATATTCCATTGTATATATACACCACGTCTTCTTTATCCACTCATCTGTTGATGGACATCTTGGCTCTTTCTGTAGTTTGGCTATTGTGGACATTGTTGCTATAAACATTGGGGTGCACGTAGCCCTTCGGATCACTACATTTGTATCTTTGGGGTAAATACCCAGTAGTGCAATTGCTGGGTCATAGGGTAGCTCTATTTTCAACTTTTTGAGGAACCTCCATACTGTTTTCCAGAGTGGCTGCACCAGCTTGCATTCCCACCAACAGTGTGGGAGGGTTCCCCTTTCTCCACATCCTCACCAACATCTGTCGTTTCCTGACTTGTTAATTTTAGCCATTCTGACTGGTGTGAGGTGGTATCTCATTGAGGTTTTGATTTGGATTTCCCTGATGCCAAGTGATGTTGAACAGTTTTTCTTGTGTCTGTTGGCCATTTGGATGTCTTCTTTGGAAACATGTCTGTTCATGTCTTCTGCCCATTTCTTGATTGGATCATTTGATCTTTGGGTGTTGAGTTTGATAAGTTCTTTATAGATTTTGGATACTAGCCCTTTATCTGGTATGTCCTTTGCAAATATCTTCTCCTATTCTGTTGGTTGTCTTTTGGTTTTGTTGGCTGTTTCCTTTGCTGTGCAAAAGCTTTTTATCTTGATGAAGTCCCAATAGTTCATTTTTGCCCTTGCTTCCCTTGCCTTTGGTGATGTTTCTAGGAAAAAGTTGCTGTGGCTGAGGTCAAAGAGGTTGCTGCCTGTGTTCTCCTCTAGGATTTTGATGGATTCCTGTCTCACACTTAGGTCTTTCATCCATTTTGATTATATTTTTGTGTGTGGTGTAAGGAAATGGTCCAGTTTCATCTTCTGCATGTGGCTGTCAATTTTCCCAGTACCATTTGTTGAAGAGACTGTCTTTTTTCCATTGGATATTCTTTCCTGCTTTGTCAAAGATTAGTTGACCATAGAGTTGAGGGTCCATTTCTGGGCTCTTTATTCTGTTCCATTGATCTATGTGTCTGTTTTTGTGCTAGTACCATACTGTCTTGATGATTACAGCTTTGTAATAGAGCTTGAAGTCCGGAATTGTGATGCCGCCAGCTTTGCTTTTCTTTTTCAACATTCCTCTGGCTATGCGGGGTCTTTTCTGGTTCCATACAAATTTTAGGATTATTTGTTCCATTTCTTTGAAAAAAGTGGATGGTATTTTGATAGGGATTGCATTGAATGTGTAGATTGCTCTAGGGAGCATTGACATTTCCACAATATTTGTTCTTCCAATCCATTAACATGAAATGTTTTTCCATTTCTTTGTGTCTTCCTCAATTTCTTTCATGAGTATTCTGTAGTTTTCTGAGTACAGTTTCTTTGCCTCTTTGGTTAGATTTATTCCTAGGTATCTTATGGTTTTGGGTGCAATTGTAAATGGGATCGACTCCTTAATTTCTCTTTCTTCTGACTTGTTGTTGGTGTATAGGAATGCCATTGATTTCTGTGCATTGATTTTATATCCTGCCACTTTACTGAATTCCTGTATGAGTTCTAGCAGTTTTGGGGTGGAGTTTTTAGGGTTTTCCACATAAAGTATCATATCATCTGTAAAGAGTGAGAGTTTGACTTCTTTGCTGATTCAGATGCTGTTTATTTCTTTTTGTTGTTTGATTGCTGTGGCTAAGACTTCTAGTACTATGTTGAATAGCAGTGGTGATATTGGACATCCTTGCCGTGTTGCTGACCTTAGAGGAAAAGCTCTCGGTTTTTCCCCATTGAGAATGATATTTGCTGTGGGTTTTTCATAGATGGATCCTACAGTCACTTTAAATAAAAGCCTGTGATCATTAGAATGAATGCATGCAGGTCATTGAAATGGATATCTCCGAAGTCCGTTTCTGTTAGCATACCAGAATTTTTGACCAAGCAAACAGACACTCAGACTCCCTTATTTAAGCATGTTAGCTTTTAAAACTGAGTATTATTATTATTTGTTTTTAATTTTTTGATGTCAGTGGGAAAAACATCTCTGCATAATTGACTGTGATGTATTCAACTGATCTGCTTCTGAGACATCTTGTAAGGATTTAGAAGTGACTTTCATGGAGCCGAGATGTCCCTTACTGAAAGCTTCATTTTCTGCCTTTAGATGCAAACACAAATGTATTTTATTTAAGTTCCAAAATAATTGTGGGCAAGGTCAACAAAATTATACTTCAGTTTGTTACTCTTTATATGCTGTAAAATGTATTAAACTGTAAAAGGTCCAGTGCAGTTTTGATAACAATTGATATGAAAATTTATTTCCTTTTACAAAGGTCCACTGACAGAGTCCAGGAAAAGTTACTGCTATAGCATGCATCTAAGATATAGTTTGGCTAAAATTGCATTATAGTTTTCTTCTTCTTCTTCTTCTTCTTCTTCTTCTTCTTCTTCTTCTTCTTCTTCTTCTTCTTCTTCTTCAATACTTGCTTTTAGATGTAATTTGGGCGAAAACATCTAGGTACTAGTTTTGATCTTACCTAACAAATTTCTAAAATATACTCTGCATGATACCCTTAAAAAGGGTTGAATCAGATTCTTAAGAGTCACAGAGAGATTGGATTAAAGGGTTGAAATTCACTTTTGAGGATAGCTTTAGAATAATAAGCCTTAATCACCTTAGTTTTACACTCCTATAATTTTACAATAAATAATACGCAAAGGTTCTTTATTTCCTACAACATGAAGTTATATTTCTATCATCAACTAATGGTTTTACTGAATTCTCTTGAATTCAACCTAGTAGAGCAAGTATTTAAAATTTTATCTGGAATTTAAACTAATCTTTTTCTCTTTAATATTTCTCTCAACAGAGAAGCATGGAGAAGGTCCTATAATATTTCCATGAATATATGTCTGTCTGCCCATTTATAACTTCTAAATGTGCCAGCCAAATTTAACAAATATGTGCAGAAAAATAAAAAATGTTTGTCATAAACTCAAAGTCTGATTTGAAGCAGGTGTCACTTCTCTATTTCTTGTTAGTTCATTTTCCAGGATTTCTTGCAAGGATCCATCATAGAATTCTAAGTGTCGTGTCCACTGGGATTTACACCACTTGTTCAATCTATTTATACCGAGTTAATTAAGTGATAATCCCAAATTATCAGAGGACATATGAAGTAATAAATGCCTGCTTCTCTCACAGACATGCCAAGACCGCATGGTGAGGAGTCACAGGATGAAAGACTGTTTTATTACCTAATGTCATATTCTTCTGTATAGGAAGTATTGTTATTAAACAATCTGTTCTCTTATTTTTAGAGGTTTTATGTCTTTCATTTGATAAATATTCTTTTGACAACTGATGTGATGCTTCTGAAGGAGATTCAAGCCAAAGGCATGCATACTTAAAATTTTACAATTTAAGTAAGGAATTGGCCCTACCTAGTAAACTTGGTCAAACCCATTGCCAAAATAAATGAAAATACAGCTTAATTTTCTAGTTGTTAAATGATTTTCATGAATAGACAAACATCTCCGAGATGTCTTTACTTTGAACGCCACATTGATCCCACATGTACATGGAAACACACATACACAGAGAGAAACAGAAATTATCTATTTGCTAGTTTAGTATACCTGCTTGCCTGTTTAAGTGTTTATTAAATTTGTCTGTTTTGTTGAATAAGCAAGAAGGAATAAAATTCATTGTTGTATTAGCACTAAAGGTAATTGTGAAAGATAAGAATATCTGAATGTATTTATGAATTAGAAATCCCGTGAGTGGTTTTCAGCTATAAACTATATATAAAACTATTTCCAACAATTTTGTGTTAAAATTTAAAAGATCAGCCAACCTAGAAAGCTTCCTATTATGTTAAGAGTCATCTAGTCTCCTGGTGACATAAAGAATTAGGATAAAGTCCATTCAAAGGTAACCACAAAGTAATCCTTCTTAAAAGATGAAAGGACTCCTTTACACTGATTTAAAATGTTGGTAATAGAAAACAAAGGAGGTTAAATGAAACCTACAAGTTTATAAGTGTGCGAAATTGGGAAATTTGGGAATGATTTAAGTCCTGGTTCTGCTATGACTAATTAGTTTAAAAAATAATAAATATTTAACCACTTCAGCCATATTCTTTTTCTTCTATTAAACGTGTATGGAGGGGTTGAATTAGATTAGCTCTTAGATCTTCTTGTTCCAAAATTACATTATTTGAAGTTTAGAATTCTGAAAAAAATCAGCATCAGGGTTATGATTATTTGAGTAAAGTGTGACTGAAGGAATGGCTATTAAAACAAAGCTCTGATTATGCAAAAACAAAACAAAACAAACTCTAGAACTCACCCAGTGAAGCTATGAATATTGAATTATTTGGTTCTAGGTGACTAATTAGCTGTGTCCATTTTGATTCATATAACCTGACCACAGGCTTCTGGAGCAATATTACATAATAGGAATTTTAGAGATGGTTTGTTAGCAAAATGTATTAACATTGTGTCCCTGTTACTATTGTTAGTTTTAGATTGTAAACTTCAGTAAAACGAAGACTTTTTTTTACCATAAATAATAAAACACTACACTAAAATATTACTAAATAAATGCTTTTGTTGATTATAAAATAATGCTTAAATATGTTTCCTTGCATTAGGCAATATTGGGAATTTCATTACAGGCTTTAATATCATGTCACTAAACATATTTTATTTGTTGCATGATGAAATGAAATTTAAGGTAAACAATCATGCTTGGAAGACGAGCAATTGATAGAGAAAGGTATTGAGTATATAAATGCACACGGTTAAAAGAGTAACAACAAGCCCCAAATGGGGTCATTTGCCCCAGCAACAGCAAACCAAGACTTAATTACAGTTTCAAACTATCCCAGGAATGTGACTTTTTAACAGTCAATCTGGAATTTCCCCGATCACCACCAGTGAGGTAATCTGTAGGATAAAAACCCTGCTGTTCTCCTCCCAACGAAAAGAAATTGTCCTGGCCTGAAGCAATCCTTTCTTTTGCTCTAACTTCCCCATTCTCCTTCCTATAAAAACCTTCCATTTTGTATAGCTCCTTGGAATGTCTCCACCTGCTAGATGGGATGCTGTCCGGTTCATGAATCACTTAATAAAGCCAATTAGATCTTCAAATTTACTCAGTTGAATTTTGTTTTTTAACAACACTAATTTCATTGGTGAAGTGTCTTTGGGTATCTCCTCATCAGAACGTCAGCTCCATGAAAGGAGAGTTTCTGTCTTTATTCTTGCTGTTCTGGTCTTGCTGCATTCCTTGTACACTAAATACGTTCAACAGTGCCTGCTAGGTAGCAGATGCTTACTTAATATTGAATGGGTAGATGAATCTCCTTAGATTGTTTTCTATGTTTGTACATTTTATTTTATTTTATTTTTTTTTTATTAAGATTTTTTATTTATTTGCGAGAGAGACAATGAGAGACAGAGAGCATGAGAGGGAGGAGGGTCAGAGGGAGAAGCAGACTCCCCGCCGAGCAGGGAGCCCGATGTGGGACTCGATCCCGGGACTCCAGGATCATGACCTGAGCTGAAGGCAGTTGCTTAACCAACTGAGCCACCCAGGCGCCCCTATGTTTGTACATTTTAGAAGATGCAGTTAGAGGAAATGAAATGAGTAGAAGACATTTTTTTTAGAAACAGAAACTGTAAAAGTGAAATTGATTCCGTGATTCAAAGAGTATCATATAGCCTTGGATGTTATATAAAATTTATATATCCAAAGATTATGAAAACAACTTTTGTTGGCATTTTAACTAATATTACTTATTTGACTGATTATTTATAATGATTGATAGAATGAATTCCATTATCTTATTATCATATGATGCTTTCATATACCATAACTAGTTTGACTCTATTTTCACCACATCTCTCTGAACCAGGCTGGGTGTGTGCACATACTTTATCGTGAGGAAATAGGAGCAATACTGTTAATGTCTAGTAAGTAAAGAAACAGTGAGGATTATGATCTTCTGAATTCAATTTTGTCATTTTTTACATATTAAATAAACAACATGGCCATAAAATTGAAAGGCAATTCTTTTGGTACGTTAATGAAATATCTCCTCCCTGTCTCCAACCCAAACTAATAGCTCCAGCACTGGGTTGTATGACATTTTCTGAATGATGGCATAACAGGCATGTTGGGCCAAAACAATGGATGAATTTCTGGCTTCTGAATTTCAAAATAGATTTCGGAAACCTATGGCTAAAACTATCCCATGACAAGAAATACTTTGTGTTCTAAGAACTCTGTCTAGAGAAGACTAACTGATCTAGAAAAAGAGGTGATCAGGAGAAAAGCAGGATAATTGGGTGCTGGGGTCTATATTTGATGATGTCACATATTATTATCTGTATAAATAAATAAAAATAACAGAGTGGAAAACAGTTTTTAGAATACGACCACATTTGTATTTTCAAAAATAAATGAATAGAGTCCCATTATCCACTCCAGGATGGAGAGAGCTGGAAGGAGAACACTTCCTTCCTTACAATAAAAGAGATCTGCATGTTGAATTTTGTATCATTCCAAACTTACATGTAAGGAAATGAAAGCTTAGAGAGTGTAAGGCTTGTTCAAGTAGTCCAACTGTCATATAGAAAATCATTTAATAAATTCTTTCTCTTAGCATTCTACTTCTTCTGACTAAGAAGTAATAATAATGAATTAGTAATGAACTCTTTAGTTCCCATAGACTCTCAAAGTCAAGAATGCCCAATTTTACTTTGGACCATTGGGACTCATATTTAAAAACAAGCAGATAATTTTTATTTGAATTTTCAATTAATTTGCTAAGATTAAGACCCACTGTAATTAAGCATTATTATTTCCTACAAAAAATAAAGGAAATGGTAAATAGAAATATATTAATGACTTAAATCCAGAATCATAAAGGACTAGAGTTCTCTGTCCAAATGTTAATTTGCCTAGGAATTTTCTATTTATATCAGCATGGTTATTTTTTGCTCCTGCACTTTCCCCTTTCTACTACACTGCTGAAACATCAGTATCTACTTGATAACTTAATAAAAGAAAAGGATCAACAGCTCTTTTAAAGTTATTTTCTACTAATTACAACACCCAGATCATTTTGGAGTTGATATTTTTTTCCTGTTCTTTATTTTGTCTATGGGATGACCTTTCCTATTTCTTCATATTTAATATTTTCTTTTTCTTTAATTTTATGCTGGACATAGTGGACTATACTGTGGAGTATTTGGGTTATTTTTTCCCCTGTTAAAGGGCATTGCATTTGTTTCGTCAGGTATTTAAATTACTTGCCTATACCTTAGTCCTATAGGCTTGATCTTATTCTGTGTTAAGGAGATCTCTGTTTCTGTTTTGTATTTAGTATTAGGGCTTGCCACTTTCCCCCTGGTGTGGTCATTACTTCTAAACCTGGGCAGTCTCTACCCAGTGAATGTTCATTGTGCTTGTGGGCTTTGCATTCTGACTGGTCTGGGACTCAAACGTCTATCTGAAATGAACTACTTAGCCCTCTTCCAAGGACTCATGATGATTCCCTGTAGAGCCTTATGGAATGCCCCTCTGACAGCTCCTTCTTCTCAGATACCCAGAGCTATACATTTTGGCTGCTCCAGAAGCCTAGAAATCTGCTATCTTCCTCCTCAACTCAGCAATATCACCAGTGATTTGCCTCCATATTTTGTCGCACAGAAATGTCCCCAGGCAGAAAGTTGGAGCCATCATGGCACAATCTTCTGGCTCACCTGGTGTGATTCCCTTCTCTCCACAGTCACAGTCTTTCTCTGTCTATTGTCCCATACCTGGAATGTTTTGTCTCATACACTTTACCCTGTTTTATAGTAGTTTTCAGGAAGAGATCAAGTCTGGTAGCATTTATTCTATCATGACTGGAAACAGGGGTCCCATCATAGTAACATGTAACAAACACAAATTAGGTCATATCTCTTTCTTGAGTAAATATTTGAGTACTTATTGTACTAAGATTAAATCCATATTTGCTACCAATGGCTCTTAGAGTCTACATAGTTTATCTTTTGCTTCCTTTACAATATCATCCAGTGAAAATCTTCTTGCTCACTTTACTCCAGACGCAATGATTCCTTTCAGGCCTTGAACACACTTAGCTGTTCCCTGTTTCAACACCTTCATAAAGCTTGTTCCATCTACCTCAGATGATTTTCCCTGACCCTTCATCTACTAAATATACCTTCAATTTTCAATTAAAATGTCATTTCCTTTTAGGAGCCTTTCGTGAGTACCTATGTAACATATATTTCTTTCTCTCATAACATTCTATTTCTATTCCTTTATAGTCCTAACTGTTGATCTGTCCAAATATTTATGTGGGTGTTTATCAGTAGGTAATATCCACTCAGAGTATTAGTCAGGATTCTTTAAAGAAAGTGGACCAATAATGTGTGTCTGTCTGTCTGTCTGTGTGTGTCTGGGTGTGTGTGTGTGTATGTTTGTGTGTGTAATATGGAAGTGGCCAAGTGATTATGGAGGATAAAAAGTCGCAAGATCAGTAGTCAGCAAACTGGAAACCTGGGAGAGTTAATGGTATAGTTCTAGCCAGAATGCCTTAAAACTAGAAAAGCCTATGATGTAAGTTATAGTTCAAGTCCAAAGGCAGAAGAGTGATGTCCCAGCTCAGTCAGAGAGAGCAAATTTTCCCTTACTCCACCTTTTTTGTTGTATTCACCCACTCACATTAGTGAGAGCAATCTGCTTTATTCAGTTTATTGATTCAAATGTTAATTTCACCCAGAAACACCTTTGAAGCACACCCAGAATAATATTGAATCAAATATCTGGTTACCCTGTGACTCAGTCAAGTTGACACATGAAATTAATCATCTCACCCAATATATGTTTTTCAGATAAGAGAAGTTGAGGTCTAAAGGAAGAAGGGAGTTGGTAGTATAAAAAGTAGTAAAGAGCACTGGGTGTTATACACAAACAATGAATCATGGAACACTACATCAGAAACTAATGATGTAATGTATGGTGATTAACATAACGTAATAAAATTTAAAAAAAACCTAATGATGTATGGTGACATAACATAATAAAATAAAATTAAAAAAAATGTGGCAAAGAACATTCTGGACAAATGAAACTACATGCAACAGTATGGACACATGTGGAAGAGCTTGATGTACTCAGGAAAGGTAGGAAGCCGAGGGGCTTGGACTGAGGGAATCAGAGGAAGAGTGTTATGTGATGAATTCTAAGAAACTGCAAAAAGGGCCAGATTATGTAGGACACCATAGGATCTTGTTATTCAAAGTGTGGTTCCAAACCATGAGCACTGGCATTTCTCAGGATCTTATTAAAATGTATAGCCATAAGTCACACCCTAAACCCACTTAATCAGAATCTGCATTTTAATAAGATCCCAATATGAGATATGTCTTAGATATGTAAATTTGGTGGACATTATATATTGGTGATGATGACTCAAGGGCAACTCCCGGATTGTATGCCTTGATCAAAAGGGTTAGTGAAGGTGCTCTGTACTAAGATGGAGAACACTACAGGAAGGGCAATTTTGGCAGATATATATGAGAGTGTGTGTGTTTGTGTGTTTGATGAGGAATTCAGGTTTCCAGTTTTGCCTTGCTATGTGTCTGAATTGCCTCTGAGATATTTGAATGACATGCAATACGCAGGATAGGAAGGCCTAGAACTCAAGAAAGCTCTGTATTGCATTAACAGAGAAATAAACTAGGAACATGCAAATAAGTTAGAAGAATATTAAGCAGTTGAAGTAAACATTAATGAGAGTCTAAAACTATGATTAGAGGTAAGAATTTTGTTTACTTTTTTTTCTATTGAATTTTTTAAGTTTTTTTAAAATTCCACTTAGTTAACATAAAGTATTATATTAGGTGTATAATATGCTAATTTAACCCTTCCATACATCACCCAGTGCTCATCACAACAAGTGCACTTCTTAACCTCTTTCACTCATTTAACCCACCCCCTCCAAACCACATCACTTCTGGTAACCATCAGTTTGTTCTCTATAATTATGAGTCTGTTTCTTGGTCTGCCTCTCTCTTTTTTCCCTTTGCTTGTTTGTTTTGTTTCTTAAGTTCCACACGTGAGTGAAATTATATGGTATTTGTCTTTCTCGGACTGACATTTCATTTAGCTTAATACTCTCTAGCTCTATCCATGTCATGGCAAATGGCAAGAATTCATTCTTTTTTATTGCTAAATAATATCCCATCATATATATTTATCACATCTTCTTTATCCATTCATCAATCTATGGACCATTGGGCAGTTTCCATAGTTTGGCTATTATTGGTAATGCTGCTATAAACATTGGGGTGCATGTATCCCTTTGAATTAATATTTTGTACTCTTTAGGTAAATACCAATTATCTGGAAAGGGCTCTGAATAGCAAATACCAGGCACATACCCTTATGCTAGCACAACCCTAACCCTAACCCGAACCTGAACTCCTAGCCCCTGACCCCAACCCCTAATCCCTAACCCTAATCACTAACTTTAAATGTAACCCTAGCCCCAGCACTAACATTAATGCTATGCCTAAGCCTCGAGATGTCTCTGAACTACAAAATACCAGGCACATACCCTAACACTAATCTTAAACCTGACCATAACCCTTCGTCTGAAAATGTAGCTTCCCGAACACACAACAAGAAATGCTGAGAAGCAGCCTAGTTATCCTGGAGAAGACCCTCAAACATTTAAGAATTCATAGTATTTCTGAAAATTGGTGTGAATGTAGAGATTAAAAACAGAAAAACAAATTGAATATCTATTTAGATAGTATTTAAAGCCCTGAATATTCTTCTTGACTCAGCTCAGTAAATGCCTGCCATGTGTATTCTTACCCCAGCAGAAGTTTGGGGTTTCATAGAGGTAAGAATTTTAAAAATAAAAATTTAAGGGATTGAACTATTGAAAAGATAAAACTAATTTTATACAGGGAGAAAGGCAGACAGAGCAATCAGAGAGGACTTTAAAATTTCCACCCTGTATAATTAGAATAAAGATATACTAACGGAGATAAAAAAAAAAAAAAAAAGCAGGAAGACATTTAAGTGTATACATAATATACTCTGGAAATAGAGAGTTTGAAGCAATAACAACAGGATATTCATATGAAGGGATGAAAAGGTGTATATATACACTTACACAAATATACAAATATACATGTGTTTTGTGTCTGTGTGTGTATGTATAAAAGTGGGCCTCAGCATGCTAAACCTTGAATTAAATATTTGGAAGCTATGTGCATGAAGAAAAGAGTTGGGCCATGGATCTAGAGTTCCACATTTTATTGGCTCTGTTAAATTGCATATGTACTCAATGGAATGAGTTCACTAAAAGGAATACCCCACCCCTAAGAGCTGCCTGGTTATTGCTCAACTGTCACCTGGCCCAGGGAACATATTGAGAAAAAAAACAAAAAATAAACTCTGCCATCCCAGAAAAGGAGTAAGTTAGTAAGATATCAATCTGAGTGGTTGAAGAGTCTTTCTTTCTTTTTTTTTTTTTTTGTATTCCTATTAGAAAAATCTCTACAATTTTGAAGGAGAAAGGAATGATCTGATACAATGATTTTGACTCAAATTGCATGAGAAAGAGGAAGAAACTTCAATGTGGCATGACCCTACATCTGGTGATTGCCCGGACATTAAGATCAGGCTTAGCAGTAGGGAAAAGAAAGGATGATAGTCATTCAGATAACCCCTGGATTACTTCTTAAAATACTGAAATACATTCTTATTGGTTGGACATTTGTTTCTGCTTTGAGTCCTCAAAGGACGGTCCCTACCACACAAACTTACGTGTCAGCTGCCTCCACCCCACATTCCAACTTCCCTAGTATCAAGCACCCTAATAATTGGTTAAAGCTTGGATCAGTAACAGGTTACCTATATCCTGACTCTCTGAGTTACTTGTGTCCATTCTTATTGATAGGTGTTCATAGAAAATGGGCTACTGGCCCTTGCCCTGCAGGAACCCAGTGCAGGGAGCCCTGGAAGGGGGTAATCAGCTGACAAGGCACCAAATATGAATAATGCTACTTAAGGCAATTGGGAAGTACTGATTAAACTACAGAACACCCAACCCTTTCGGCTACCAATACCATTAAATATATTAATAAAATGATACCCAACATTAGGGCATGCCCTAAACATGTGTTAGCTCATTAAAGTGCTACAATTACTCAATTATAGTAAGAACTGTAATTTTACAAATGAGAAGCTGAGCTATATTGCGAGTTAAAAACTTAAATGACAGAGTTTCAACTTAAATGCCAACAGCCAGCAGCAAAGCCCCAACTTGTGTATTTATTTCTATTCTCATCTGGAAGATTGTTCAACCCATTTATATATGCTTTCAAAGAAGTGAATTTTCAATAATAAAGTGAGTAGTCAATAATAAAAAGAATGAATATGTTAAATATTAAGCACAATGATAAGGAATAGAAAGAAGGTGAGTTTAATTCTTGCTAATTCACCAGAAGGTGAGGCATGATTCAGTATCATGAAAAATTATCATTGATGATGGGCGTGAAGGAAACTAATTTGGACAAAGCTACAGTTAATCCTTAATATGTGAAGAAGAAACAACGAAGGGACTCCTTTTAAATTGTTATAGTTTTTTTATAGTCTTTTAATGTGAAGATAGAGGTCATTTGAAAAGAGAAGAAACAGTTCCAAGAGGAATTGGAAAGTTTGAGAAATAGTACTGAAGTGAATGGTGTGGAAACATTTCAAACCCTTCATGGTGTACCAGCCCCCCACATTTATGAAGAGATTCTGATAAAGCAAACAGTAGTGCTTCCTTTTCTTATGGACTGTAAATGGGGAACTTGTTACAGGGAGGATTTTGTACACAATTCTTAGTTTCAGGAATAAAGAATTTTCTGAATGTATGAGATAGAACAAAAGCTTACAAATAAACCATAATAACATCTAGTGAAAGCAAATATTTTTTCCAATATTTTCTCCTTCAGAAGCTTTGTTAAACCCAACATGCTGTTTATGACTTCAGTACTGAAGTGGAGTATTCAGTTATTTTTTCAACAAATGGCACCTTACACATTAAACCACTTATCCATTCTCACAGCCCAAATGCACTGCTACATATACATGATAAGGTTCATATGTTCATTTTAAGAAAGAAAATGTTGTAGGCTGGATTAAGTAGGAGATGAATTAGCAAGCAGAATAAACCAGTAAAATTTAATTAAGCAATTTAGCACTCCATAAAAGCAGCAACACATAAAAATGGGATGTAAACGACAGAGGGGAGGTGCACTACAATTCCAATAGTTTAGGAACCTAGAAGGGGGCACTGAGTACAGCAAACACACATGCTTTTTCTACACATGCTACAGTTAAACACAAATGGTAATTGAAGCAGCCTTTACACGTGGAAACTCTGTCCACTTTGTTCTTTGCTTTTGCCTTGTGGAAATGGGGCAAAAAGAATAGGCACAGAAGTCACTTTGTATGCAACAACAAGGAATGATTGTAGATATATACTCTTATGTTTGCTAAAACCAGACAGGAAAACAACTCATTCATTAATAGTCCAATTTTCAAAATCTTGTGCCTGCTCCATACAACTTTAACTAATCCCACTGAAAAAAATTGGGACCTCATGTGAAAAATACAAAGCAACTCTGCCTTAAAAGGACTTAAAGAATAAACAGCATCCTTTGCTTCATTTCAGGAATCTGACTTGGATTTTCATATCTCAGGATTATTGTGATACCATATCTCTTTTAAATCAAACCTGATTGTCAAGGCCTCTAACCTGGCCACCTTATTTCCTATTAGTTCCCAAAATGTCCCCAGAAATTTCAATCAACCAAAAGTATTTTAAACATTAAAATATTTAAAATCAAAACTCAAATCAAAAATCCTTTAATATTTAACCAGAGACTTTAATTATCTTAGCCTCTTCTAAACTACAATGAAGTATTTGATAGAAACTACAAAACTGTATCTTTTATATGCATTGTTAAGCTATTAGTTTTTAATCCAATTCCTATTTTAATTAAAATTTATATATTACATAATTGTATGTTATATTATTTTATTATTATTTTAATTTACAGTTTAATTTATTTTTATCACATTTTTTATAAACTTTTCTAAACGCACTTGGCATAAAACAAGAAATAAAAAATTAGGTAGGTAAAAAAGATTGTGGTATTTTAAAATATAACAATTAACAACAAATTTAGTTTTATTTCCCCACAGAGTATGGAAGGTTTTTGAGCTAAAAACCATATGCTGTTCTTCCTCCAGCTATCTTATAGGTCTTAACATAATCATAAGCACACAGTAAATATTATTCAGTTTATTATATGGATCAAGCCACTCATCTCTCTTTATTAAATATTATGCATTTTATTCTAATTTATCTTTTTAATCAATTTTTATTTTAAATGTGGTTTATTTATATTTTATTTTTAAATCATTTTACCCATTTAGAAAAATTGCAAGAATAGTACAAAGAACTAACAAATCCCCACATTTTCATTCACTCAGATTCCTCAATTGTTAACATTTTATCTTGTTTGCTTCATCACCCTCTCCCTCTTAGTTGGGAGCATGATATAGACACAATCCCCAGCATCCCTGTTTATTTATTAATAAAACAAGGACACTCCACCTCTTAACCACAAACAACCACAATGCAACTATTCAAACTTGGAATTTTTTTAAATTTTATTTTATTATGTTACGTTAATCACCATACATTACATCATTAGTTTTTGATGTAGTGTTCCATGATTCATTGTTTGCGTATAACACCCAGTACTCCATGCAGTACATGCCCTCTTTAATACCCATCACCAGGCTAACCCATCCCCCCACCCTCCTCCCTTCTAGAACCTTCAGTTTGTTTCTCAGAGTCCATAGTCTCTCATGGTTCATCTCCCCCTCTGATGTCCCCCCCTTCATTTTTCCCTTCCTGCTATTTTCTTCTTTTTTTTTTTTTTTAACATATATTATTTGTTTCAGAGGTACAGGTCTGTGATTCATCAGTCTTACACAATTCACAGCGCTTACCAGAGCACATACCCTCCCCAGTGTCTATCACCCATTCACCCCATCCCTCCCACCCCACCCCCCACTCCAGCAACCCTCAGTTTATTTCCTGAGATTAAGAATTCCTCATATCAGTGAGATCATATGATACATGTCTTTCTCTGATTGACTTATTTCGCTCAGCATAATACCCTCCAGTTCCATCCACGTCATTGCAAACGGCAAGATTTCATTCCTTTTGATGGCTGCATAATATTCCATTGTATATCTATAACACTTCTTCTTTATCCAAACTAGAAAATTATACACTACCATCCAGTTCATACACTGCTGTTAAATTGTGCCAACTGCTCCAATGAGTATATTTTTCTTGTTTGGTTCAGGATCCTGAATACGACAGGTTATCCTGTTTCTTTAGTTCCCTTCAAACTGCTAGAGTTCATCAATCTTTTGTCTTCCGTGAATTTGAAAACTGTAGAGAATATTCTTTTCATATTTCATAGCCTTTTGATAAGTGCTGTGTGGGAAGATATTCCTAAGAAAATCTTACCATCTTTTTCAAATGCAATACCTATTTCTTACCAAATCTCTACCCACCAACTCCAGCACTATTCATGACTTCTGCCAAAACTATACACCAAAATGAGAGTTGCCAAAAGGTGGTTTTCTACTTTGGTCGTTCCTTCTCCATTCATTATTTGGCATTTTACTAAGTAAGGGCTTTTCCTTCTCCCCTATTTACTTGTATACTATTTTATTTGTATTAATGGAGTCCTAGATTTCTATTTTATTTATTGAGTGTTAATTCCTTATTTTCAATATTTATTTAAAGCTATAATCGTCCCAATTTTGGCCAGTGAAAACCCCGTTAAGGCTGAGTCTTGTGTCTTCATGTTTTTCCTCATCATTCTTGGAGTACTTCTTTACTTTCTAGCCCAATACAATGTTCCAGGCTTTTTGTTCTTTTCCTACTCCAGATCTAATACCAGACATTTTACAAGGAGTCCTAGTTTTTTGTTGTTGTTGAGGATGGTATCTGAGTGTCTAGTGTGTCCTGTAGTGTCACTGCTTATGTGACTTAGTAGACTAAGGAAATGTATGTATGCATGTGTGCACATCTGTGTGTGTGATACACAGAAACATATACATATTTATATTTGAATCAATTTTATATCTTTTATTTATTTCATAATAATATAATAGCTATCCTTCTATTTCTGATTTAATGCCTTCCGTTCTTTCTTTCTTTCTCTCTTTCTACATTTATAAATCATTTTCTAATAATGAGAAACTTGGACCCATTACCTTCAATACTATGTGTTCATTCCTCCTGCATGTACTCATCTACCAAAAAGCCACTTGCCTGCTCATCCAGTCCCGTAGTCACCTCTGTATCTGTCCTCTCTCCTTGCTCCTGAAGAAAAGGGGGAAAGGAAAAGCACAAGCTCTGTTATTGTTTTTAAGGAAAACTCAGGCTGCTCTTATATGTATTATTTTCTGTTACTTCTTAATTTTCTATACTCAGAATTTTTTCATTGATTCATTTGCAAGGTACTTGAGCACCTATCCTGTAATTAGGTAATATCATGTGTGTGTGTGTATAATCTGATTGTATGAAACATACAGTCTAGAAAACAATAATATATATCTTTAATTTTTGTTCTTAATTATGAAAATGGTTTACCTGGGAAAAATTAAAGCCTTTAAATTATACAAATAAAGCTAAGGTTTCCTTTGGCAGTTATGCTTGAGTCTTGTCTCATCTCCAAGTTGTGTCCCTTCTCAGAAGTAACTGCTTTTATCAGTTTGGTGCATAATATTTCAGATATTTTTCAATACATTTACAGACACATCCACCCATATTGCCAATGCATAATGCTATAAATGCAATTTTCCATGTGTATTTTTCTTTATACAGATATATCATATTCCATGCATAATTCTGAGACAAGTAATCTTTATACTGTCAGTCTTTACATATTAGTAAATGGAGATCCTTCATTTTTAAAACTGCTGCACAGTCTTAGTATGTAAAATGCTAAAATATATTTATATGTTTATTTGCGATATATAAATATTTTCTGCGAATGACTATCTTTAATTTTGCTCATTTTCCTAATTTCCCACTTTTATCTTTCTTTTATTCGGTTGTACTAATTCTTTTTTTTTTTTTTTTAAGATTTATTTATTTATTTGAGAGAGAGACGGTGCAAGCAGAGTTGGGGCGGGGGCAGAGAGGAAGGGAAAGGGACAAACCCCAGACTCCATGCTAAGCGCGGGCCTGACATAGGGTTTGATCTCACAATCCTGAGATCATGACCTGAGCTGAAACCAAGAGTTGGACACTTAAACAACTGAGCCACCCAGGCACCCCTATATTAATTCTTTATATATTCTGGAAAAAAATCATTTGGCTTTTTATGATTTAATATTTCATGGTGCCATTTACCATGTAGATAATAAATTTGATAGTATAATATACAATTTTTTTTTCTGTTATGAAAACCTTTCTTACTCCAATGGCAATATTTATACTGTCAATATGCTCCTAGACTTTAAAAATATATTTAAACATTTAAGTCATTGGAAATTTATTTTTATAAGTGGCATGATATAAAAGTTTTATTATAGGGACGCCTGGGTGGCTCAGTCAGTTAAGCGTCTGCCTTCTGCTCAGGTCATGATCCCAGGGTCCTGGGATCAAGCCCCACATTGGGCTCCCTGCTCAGGAGGGAGTCTGCTTCTCCCTCTCCCTTTATCTGCCGCTCCACCTGCTTGTGCACTCTCTCTCTCTGACAAATAAATAAATAAAATCTTTTTTTAAAAAATAAAAGTTTTATTATATATTTTTCCGAAGAATCAATTAAAAAAACAAATTAAAACATAATGCATCCTTTCTTTATTAACTTGAAATATTTTTGTCATTTACTAAATTTTTTGTTGTGTGTTTATAAGTGACTTTATGAATTTTCTAATATGTTTTAATTATCTCTTCTTTGTTTTCAACCAAATGACACTATTGTATTTACTCTAATTTCATAAGATGCTATAGTAAGTCATAATCGAGTCTACTATATTTCTTTGTGTAATCAAAACTCTTTTGGTTATTTTTACAAATCATGGTTACATTTGTATTTTAAAGCCCCATATCAAATTATCTAAAATATTGTTAGTCTTTTTGGAACCCATTGAATATATAGGTTAACTTGAGTGGAACTGCCAGCTTTATAATATTGATTCTTCTTATGCGTGAACATTGGATAGTTCTTCATTTATTCATTATATTTTATGGTCTTCAATAATGTTTTCTGGCTATCAGTTTTTACTTTTCATAAAAAGTTTTTATACTTCCTGTTAGTTTTATTTTTGAGTATTTAAATATAGTAAGCATAATAATGATATTTTTCTATGAGATTTTCTATTTCTTAAGTAATACTTCAAAAGGCAACTGATTTTTGTGAGATCTTATATCCAACCCTTATTGAACTCTCGTATTAGTTCTTGCTGCTTTATTTACTATGTGAGGATTTACAGGAAGATTAGATTTTCTATAATAATGAATTTCATATATCATTTACAAATGTTTTCATCCCTCATTTCTTTGTCTTGTCTTATGGTATTGGCTAAACCCCCCACTACAATGTAAAAAAAAAAAAAAACTGGTGGTAGTAGACAGTTCCTTGATTTTGCACTTTAATGGAACTGCTTTTTGGTTTCACTATTAAGTGTCATATTTATTATATCCTCTGACTCAGTTAAAGAAGTTTTCTACTATTCCTAATTTGTTTTTCTTGGCATTAATTAAACTAATCATTTAGATTTCCTCCTTTGTACTGCTTATGTAATGAATTTTATTGACAGATTTTCTAATACTGCATTGTTCTTGCATTACTGGAATAATCCCTTCATTGCCCTTTTTCCTTTACTATAATATGAATGGAAAGGAAGTATTATAACCTGTTACTTTTGTTCTTTTGTTCTGATTATGTATACAACTTTATCAAAACCTTTGACAATTGTCTTTTTAACTGGTTCTCTTTTTCACACAGTTTTTTGTTGTTTGTTTTGTTGTTATTGTTGTTGTTGTTGTTTTCCCTAAATTTCTTTTCTAGTGGCAGGGCATAAGCAATCCATGTTTTGTTTTGTTTTGTTTTCTAAAACCGGTTTTCAGATATAGGCTGTAGCTATGTGTTATTTGTCTCTTGCTTCCGAGGTATTCACATTAAATGATATGAATTTCTAAAACAAGGTTACACAATATGCATTCATTGACTAAATTAACGTTTTAATCATTTATTGATTGATGCTTGGGCCTGCCTTTGATTTCATTGTTCTTTACTCAAAGAATCAATGTCTTCTCAAGATCTCATAGAGCTGACATTGTCTAACTACAAACAATTAAAACTACAACAGTCATGATTCGTCCTATTGCCAGGGACTGAATCTCATAGTAAGCAATGAAGTTAATGTACTGACATAAATTACTGGATACAAAAGGATGACTCTAGCCCCATTTATGGGATGAATCATGGATACAGTCCATATAATCAGGATTTATTTAGTTTCTCTATTTCTGCTTACATCTATTTGGTTTTACATTTAGTAAAGCTTTATTCACTTAGTTGCAAAAGGTTCAGCAAGAGCCACATGTTCATATCCTGCAAATTTAACAACTTCAATAGGATAAAACAATTATTTCCCAACAGTGCCTGAGGTCTCTGAAATCCTGGTTTGGGTTACTTGTCCTAGCCAAAAATAATTATTGAAGCTGGAGGATAGGATTATCTCATTGGGTATCTGTGACATATATATTCATTCCTTTTACTGGAAGCAGAGAGAAGGAGAAGATGTTGTCAGTCTCATGTGAAGTACATTAATAATTTCCCCTAAGAAAGGTTCCCTTTTTAGAAGAGGATGAAAAAAAAAAAAAGGGAGAGAGACAAGACTGATCGTAGCCAACATTACATGTTTATAACTCAGGTATTGATCTATGAAATTTATACTCATTAAATCCTTTTGACAATCCTATGATGAACATATTATTCTTTTTATTTTGGAATAATATCATACTTTTTATATTTATATTTTATATGTATAGAAAAATTACAATGATAGCACATAGAATTCCTGTACACCTCTAGCCCAGTTTAACATCTTACATTTTTATGGTACATTTGCAGAAACTAAGAAACTCCATAAATACATTACTATTAACTAAACTCTGGCATGCATTAACCTTCATTCTTTGTGATATGTAGTTTGTGGTGTATGATTTGTGATGTGTGTGATCTGTGGATTTTAAAACAGGCAGAGAGTCATGTTTCTTACACCCAGTACTATGCAAAACAATCCCTTCATTCTTTTGTAGTCTATTGTTCTTCCCTCCCTCAGCCTCTGGCAATCATTAACCTATTTTCTGTCCTTATAATTTTTGCCTTTTATAGAATATTGTATGAATGGAGTCAGGCAATATGCAGATTTTTGTGTCTGTTTTCTTCCAGTTAGTGAAATGTATTTAATAATCATGCATGAAGTTGCATGAGTTAGTAGCTCATTCTTTTTATCCTGAAATAATATTCCATTACATGGCTCTTCCACAATTTATCAATTTCCCATTGAAGGACATACAGATTGCTTCAAGTTTTGGCCATTATGGATAAAGCTGCTCTGAACATTCTCATATATATTTCTGTGAATATAAGTTTTCAAATCTCTTGGATAAATACCTAACAGTGTGATTGCTGGGTTATGTAATAAGTCTTTGGTTTTATAAAAATCTGGTTTTAAAAAACTCTTTTCTAAAGTTGCTCTACCATTTCATAATTCTATCACCAATGGAAGAGAGTTCTTGTTGTCCCTCATCTTCACCAGCATTTGTTAATAGCAGTTTTTATTTTTCCATTTTGACCAAATTGATGAGTAGCGTTTTCTCACATCTCATGGTTTTATTTTATATTTCTCAATGACAAAAGATTTTGAACATCTTCTCACATTTTTATTTGCCATTTGTATATCTACTTGCCATCTGCATGTCGACCTTATGGGTAACTATTAATTTTATAACTATTAATCCTTTTTATGAATGAGAAATCTGTGAATCAAAGCAATTATTTATTTGTTCTAAGGTCATGTAGCTGGTAACAATAGTGAAACCAAACAATAGACTTTCATTACTCTACTTTTAAGTAACATATTGTGAAAATTAGTAAAGGAAACCTCATTTAAAATGGCTTCAGGAAGCCCTAAAGGGGGAGCTCTCACCCACAAGCCACTGATTGCCACCTGCATCATTGGCAGGAAGAAGGAATATAAGAATTATTTTGGTAAGGGAAGATATTTTCACATAGGAATTTTATCTCTTGCTTTAAGAAAAAGAAGGGAGGTCCCTTTCTGCCCCAGGAACAGTGCACTAACCAGCACTGGCAGCCAATGAGAAACTGCTACAACCTCAAATTCTTGTTCTCAATGAACTTATGTTCAAAACAACACTTCCCAATTTTCTCCTAAAACCTAATAAAAGCTGCCCTTCTCTTTGTCTCTTCAGAAATGCCTATGGTTTGCCATAGTTTACTTGTATCAAATTGCAATCCCTCTGCTATTCCTGAGTAATCTCATTTTGTTTGTAAAATAACTGGTTATTTTATTTTATTTTTTTAACTTAATTTTATTATGTTATGTTAATTACCATACATTACATCATTAGTTTTTGATATAGTGTTCCATGATTCATTGTTTGTGTATAACACCCAGTGCTCCATTCAGTACATGCCCTCTTTAATACCCATCACCAGGCTAACCCATCCCCCCACCCTCCTCCCCTCTAGAACCCTCAGTTTGTTTCTCAGAGTCCATAGTCTCTCATGGTTCATCTCCCGCTCTGATTTCCCCCTCTTCATTTTTCCCTTCCTACTATCTTCTTTTTTTTTTTTAACATACAATGTATTATTTGTTTCAGAGGTACAGGTCTGTGATTCATCAGTCTTACACAATTCACAGCACTCACAGTAGCACATACCCTCCCCAATGTCCATCACCCAGCCACACCATCCCTCCCAACCCCCACCACTCCAGCAAACCTTAGTTTGTTTCCTGAGATTAAGAATTCCTCATATCAGTGAGATCATATGATACGTGTCTTTCTCTGATTGACTTATTTCGCTCAGCATAATACCCTATAGTTCCATCCACGTCATTGCAAATGGCAAGATTTCGTGTTTTTTTTTTTTTTTTTTTGATGGCTGCATAATATTCCATGGTATATATATACCACATCTTCTTATTTTAGTATATGTGCTGCCAAAGCGAGCACGACCACATCTTCTTTATCCGTTCATTCATCTGTTGGTTATTTTATTTTTAAGATTGACAGTGCTTACTTACAGAAGATAACCCAATTACAGAAGTAGCATCAAACCCTATAGTACAAATTATTGTATTATTTCCCTTTCTTATCTGACCTCCAACTCTTAAGAGACATCACTCAAAATCCTAAATCAGAAAATCACTGCACAAACTCAGATATAAATAAGATAAAAAAACCTGTGAAATTAAATAGAAATAGTGAAGAACTCTCTGCAAGAACATCAAAGGATTAAGTTAACATAGGTAGCTACTGCTTCTCAAGAAGGTTACGCACTAGGCATTTTCAATTAAGTTCTATACTCTCAGTGACTTTGGAGAAAACTATTAAAATAATGATCTACATCATTAGCTAAATGTTGTGCTTAGGTAGGACTATATTTACCCTCAGGTATTTCATGACTTAATATTTGCAATCTCAATACTTCGCTTTCTTTCCTGTTTCTTTTGTCTGGCTATTTATAATGTGAAATATAGCTGTGTTGCAATGTCAAATTATGCTAGCTGTTCTAAAATGATGAGATGTGATGATACTGCTACTTTTGAAGTTTATTTGTGTGAAATGAGGGGGACTTACACAACCACAGATACGCAAAGACTATTTTCAACGTTACATAATTTAAACAAGGGCTCAGATTGGATTTCCTTCCATTTATTTTAGTGTCTTCATGTATTAGAGTTGTGCTCTTCTATGCATTTTATGTTGATGAGTTAATAAAGTTGGTATTGTTGATTAAATAAAAAAGTTTAAAAATCAAGTTCAGTTTTTATTTTAGCTTATGCTATCTGTTGCCTTGCAATTTTTAAACTAAAATACAGGATGTTACCCTGATGCTATAACCTGGAGTCACTATATTTTTTTACATAGGTAGAATTATACAAATCTCAATGTTCTGGATCAAATACTCTTGTAAGGAAACAGCATTTGACTACTCTGTGTAGTCATATTCTTAAAGCTTTAATGCTTAATCACAAATATTAAGACTTCTTATTAAATTTTGTTTAAGCCTAAAATTTACTGGTCCATGATGTACTGAATTAGATGTTTTTAGTATATGTATTTCATAAGAAATAAAGAACCATGTAAATAGTTTATAATAGATTCAAAATTTATTTCAACAAATATTTACCAATTCTCTAAATTATACATTGATTTTTTTTTCTTAAATTAAATGTATATATTGCGGTCTATTTACTAAGGCAGAGATATAATTAATAAATATTATTTAATGAACAAGATTGTGAATACAATGAGTTTATCATAGAATTATCCTCATTTTATGAAAGTTCAATTAGCCATTTTATAGGAAAAGCATGCCATGCATGCCAATTCAAATGTAGACAAAATAATTATATTATTATTTAGTGTTTTTTCTTTCTCACAGTTATGATACATTGTTAATGTTGGATTGTTTGTTTTGATCAATGGGCTATTAGAATGAATAAGTGCAAATGAGGGTCTCTGATACACAATATCTTAAAAATTATAGTAGATATTTCAATAACCCTATATCAACTTTCTATAAAATTCTAACTTTATTTTAATTGACACACAACAACCTGTATTTTAGAATAATGGCTCTCAAGTGTTTTATATATATATATCTCTTTATTTATTTCCATAATGGATCATCATAATCTATTACATCAAATACTGAAACAACATGAACAAATTTGCAAACCCCCATTCATTTTTATGATATATTACATATTATAAAATGTGGCCAATGGTTTGTTATTTTGGTCAATTGTATTCACTCTTTCATCGTTTGCAAAGAGAATTAACTACCTTGTTGTTGTATTAGATTAGTTTTTTGTCTATGATTTCTCTTGATAATATGTGTCTTGTTCTCATATAATAACCATTGCAAATAAAAAGTTGGTAGATACTGGTAAATTTAATTTTTTTCAAAATCTAAATGTCTGCTAAAGTAACCAGAAGATAACAAATTGTATGTTCTATGGAATGTGGTTGAAAAGATTGGCTTGAACGCTATTTGCTTTTATGCAATTTGAGTGGAGGATATAAAATAACTCCAGGTTTGGAAGAAGATAAGGTTAAATAAGTGGTAATGAGATCCAGTCAAACCACAGTTAAACGCCAAGTCCATTTTTAATGCCGATAAACGTAAACAATATTTAGGTCTTGCTATATTCTTTCACCTTACCAGTAGTCTGAGATAATTGTTGCCTTCTCTCCACTGAGCAAAATTAACAACTTTAAAATATGTGTGACAATAAGATTTTTTTTTTAATAGAGGAATCTGAAAATTAGAATCTGAGGTGTAATAATGGGGGAGGAACCACATAATTCTTTTTTTTTTTTTAAGATTTATTTATTTGAGAGAATGAGAGGGGCAAAGGGAGAGGGAGTGAGAATTTCAAGCACACTCTGCATTGAGCTTTGAGCCTGGCGCAGTGCTCTATCTCACCCTGAGATCAAGACTGAGTCAAAACCAAGAGTCAGACCGTTAGCCAATTGCACCACCCAGGTGCCCTGGAACCACAGAATTCTTAAAGAACAGGTGATATTGGGGTTAATGTAGAGCATGAAATCAGTCATAAGACCTAGCTTGCCAAAATGTAACACAGAGGGTGCTGGGGGCAATGGAAGGTTTTGGGAAAGGGCGTAGACCTTTGGAATGCCGAGGCCCGCGGGACCACTCTGCCGTAGGAATGCTGGGGCGGGACGGGGGGGGGGGGGTTCTGCCTTTCTGGAAGCTTTCTTAGCCCAAACAGCCACCCTGTGATCTAAGAGATGTATGCATTTTCCCTTAGGCTATGTTTAGCAGAACTTGTAGACCATGCAAAATTAGCATATTGTATCTTTCCTGAAAACAGATCCTCCTAGTTCCAGTAAGACCCCTTGCCACACATCCCATGCTTGCGATTATCCTGAAGGACCAATAAAGGTGGGAATGAAGAAGGTCAAAGCGTCTTTGTCTCTGAGCGTTGACCCCCTTGCCTTCACCTCTCTTTCACAGCAAAGTTTGGAGTCATCTTTCATCCGTAGGTACAGGGATTGCTGGCCATTCCTGGCAAGGTGACACAAGTGTCTGAATTCCTTGGGGACATAACGGATGATGGCATATGGTTAACACATAGTTTCTGCCAACAAAAGGGTGTTATTTACAAAGAGCTTTTATGGGACTGCATGTCCATTTATAGGGAGAAGAGACGGTCCTAAAAGGTAGAAAGGTAGGACAAGCTTTTAACTTGTTCACATTGAGTATCACATTCAATGGCAAATTTGAATGAGAGCCATACAAAGTATATACGTGCATCAATCCATTATTTACTAGTCAAGTTATCTGGTCAAGCAATGAAATTATCAACATTGTAATTCAGATAACATTTACCACAAAAAGCAGATATGAGAATTAAATAGAACAATAATTATAAAATACCTTGAACACTGGGAACCACTTAGTAGGTATTCAATATTTTTTGCATCTTTTTTCCTTATTCTTCCCTGCTTTTATTTTCCTTTGCATGAGGGTGGTGGTCAAAAAGTCAAAATATTAGAATAAGATTTTTAATGGGATATTTTATAATTTTATTTAAATCATTCAGTATGGGAGAATGTTACTTTATGCAGTGGAAAACCAGGCCAGAGAGATTAAATGACTTCAGAGATCACAGCTACATTATGTCAAAACTAGATTAAAATCTGATACTTATCCATTTTTATTCTTTACAATTTGTCTTCAGATTTGTTAGATGAAATTACTCATACAGTAGCTAATGTCCTAAACGCTAACATGAAAATATTCTCAATATCAATATAATTTATTAACAGGTTCTTTTAAAGTAGAATAGATTTTTTATTTATGTGGAGCCAGGAATAGAAAAGACTCTAACATATTTCAAAGTTATTTTTTTCGATTCATTTGATATATTTTAGTTGTAAAATTCTGGTAAGATCCATTAAAATTAAATCTGAAAATTTAAAGAACTAATAGGCAGATAAGACTATAATAGATAGATGATAGATAGATAGATAGATAGATAATTATAATAGTATAATAATGATCAGGATAGATGGAATTAACCCTCCCATTTTTATTGTGGAATTCTTTTTTCTGTCCAAAACTTGTCAAAAAAAAAAAAAAAACAACATAAAAGTGATTATTTTTGGTTGGTCATTTTTTTTTTAAGGTTTTATTTATTTGACAGAGAAAGACACAGTGAAAGAGGGAACACAAGCAGGGGGAGTGGGAGAAGGAGAAGCAGGCTTCCCGCGGAGCAGGGAGCCTGCTGCGGGGCTTGATCCCAGGACCCTGGGATCATGACCTGAGCCGACGGCAGACGCTTAACGACTGAGCCACCCAGGTGCCCCAAGGTTGGTTATTTTCTAATATGGCATTTTATCAGCAAGATATTTCTGTAGCAAAACACATTCAAAAGAGGGAGGGAATGGGAAGAGGAGAGGGAAAGAAAACATAAAGAAACAAGGAAGAAAAATAGGAGGGCAAACTGTATTCTGAAAGATAATGGGGTATATATAACAGCTAAAGTATATTTTACAATAGAGTAGGCACAGAATACTGCAGAACAAATGGGGTGACAAACTGATAAATACTGATATATACAAAATAGAGCTAATTAAACTTTTTTCTTTTATACATAGGACAGAACAATGAGGGCAATGTCAGTGTGGCCAGAATTAGGAGTCAGAAATGAATATATGGATAAGTTGAAAGCAGATTTGTGTTTCAGGAAAAAGAAAGAGGAAATAGAATTCATGGCCTATGCAAAAGGGAAAACTTGAGTAGAGTCACAGCCATAGTAGAGATGGTATTTTTGGCTTGGACATTGTGACTTAATTTCTCTAGTCATTGGTCACTGCAACTTCTAGAATTTTCTGTAACTCATGAGGACTCACATGGTTGGACTTTCCTACAGTCTGTCTCAGCCCCCTTTAGTCATTGGTGTAACAGGAGTGACAGTGCTTTGTGGGCCCTATGTGTTCAATGGAAAATTAATGCATGAGTGAATTAATGGATAAACAAATACAAAAAATGCAGGTAACCTTAGGGATATAATTTACTTCTCAGATGTAACAAAATAATCCCTATCTTAGATAATAATTGATTTTATATAGTTCCATTACATACAATTATATAGACAGAACATTTATTTATAGCAATATAGAGACAATTTCTTAATATAAATGAATACCCAACAAAAAAGGATATGTTAGAAATATAGAAGTTACATATCAGTATAGACTTCCTAGTAATATTATAAATATGTAAAAATATCCCCCAGATGCGTGTATTTGTCAATCTACCTATAGTATTTTTGTTTTTCTTTTAAACCTTTCAATTCTAATATGCCTGAAAGATAGAAACTAAATTATTATTTGGGAAATAAATAGAAGCAGAACAGAACATGTAATTTTTAATTATGTTAAAAGTTTTAATCAATGTTAAAACTCTTCTTGTCTTTGAACTATGTTATAGTGTGTGTAATGAGGTAGTGTTTCCAGAATCTTGAAAGTTGGAGGAACATTTTTCAGAACAAATATTTGGGTCTTATCTATCTTAATTTTGTTATAAGAATAAATTTTTAAGGGAAATTCAAGAGGATTAACACTTAGATTATTGGTGTGAGTTCATCTGGAATGGTTGAAGAAAAGCCCAAGGTAAAAGATGAGCAGTACAAGAATATTTGACTTCTTTCCCAACTCTTGTACAATACCCTCCCAGGGGAATGTATTACAGGCAGGGTCTTTTCCATTCAAAACAAGATGCAAGAAAAATGTCGCATGGGTAAACCACTTATGTAGCAACTCAGCATCTTTGGTTTTGTTGAGTTTTTCTTTATAGCTAAACAAATAAGGAATATTTAGCAGGTGTGTACGTGTACATATATGTGTGTATGTATGTGTGTGCATGCATGCATGTAGTCTCTTTTTACAAGAATAACAATCCTTGAAAAATTATGGCAGTGAGTCAAAAATTAAGAATATCAAGTATTAATATTGTAAAAGATAAAATTAAATGTGCAAACATGCTTGTAAAGTGATTACTCAAGTTTTCCCTTTAAGTCAAACTCTTCCACAAACACTGTTTCCCATTTCTTATACAATAGAATATATAAAGCTATGATTCCAGCATACAAATAAAAATTTTATTATAAAGTTATTTGGGTGGAACCCCTAAATTTTTAGTTGCAAGGATCCCTACTAAACTCTATGAATGGAATATTGCTGTACATTAGCTTTCTCTTTAAACACATGATCATTGTGTAAATTATTCTCCATAAAAGTACCTGTTTACATCTAACTAAAGATATTTTAAGAAAGTAATTCTGCCATTATTTGTTTCTTCCTGATAAGTAGCATCTTGATATAATCCTTTAGTTCTAAATTCTAAGTAAAAATGGATCTTTCTAATGTATTTTAAATGCATATTTTCTATTGAATGTTGGGTTGATACGCCTTTTAGAAAGGAGTGTCAGGGATCATCAAGTCCTACTATGTCATTTTACAAATGAAGGAACTTACTCCTAGAAAAATGAAATGGCCATTTTCAGTGATGCATAGAAATGGGAAGATTGAGTTTTAAAATTCTGGGCTAAACTTCCTTTTTTAAAAAAAGATTTTTATTTATTTATTCATGAGAAAGAGAGAGAATGAGAGAGAGAGAGGCAGAAGCAGAAGGAGGAGCAGGCTTCCCGTGGGGTAGGGAACCTGATCCCAGACTCAATCCCAGGTCTCCAGGATCACCGCCTGAGCCAAAAGCAGATGCTCAACTGACTGAGCCACCCAGACAACCCTAAACTTCCTTTAAAAAAAATCTCCCTGTTTCTCTGGTCAGATAAGTTTATATCAGAAAGCTATTAAGTGAATGAGACCACATTTTGGCATTAATGTATTTTGTTTGGTTGATATGATGTCCAAATAATATTTTCAGGGTAATAATTGAAGCAAATAAAGGCAAGATAAATGACCATATGGATGGTTGATTTGACTCAGTAATGGGGATAATGTTATAACACCTTCAGGTGTTTGGATATCTTTTAAAGGTGTCATGCTATATGACCAAAGAAGGAATCTGTGAATACAGGTAAACCAGCTTCCTAATGAAGAGGTTCTAAATTCAGTACCATTATATCTGCCAGGCTTGAAAAGAAAATCAGAGGCAACAGAGGAAGATACTGACATTAGATGTATAGCAAAAGAAAATGGACTTGGCTTCTAGAAACTAAATTTAGCTTAAATTACAATTCTTTACTTCTTTGGTATTCAGCAACAACAAAAGCCACCTGCCAATCATTTGGATCCCTCCTGCTGTTTAAAATGTCCAAGGGAAAGAAACATGACATTGTATCCTATTGTTTCATATCAGTGAGTTTACCTTAAGGTCCTAAAAATAGGAGATAAGATGACAAGAATTACCAATAGCTTTTAAATATTATTTGTCTATTTACTACCTGCTTTTCCCCCCTCACAAAATTTCTCTGTCATCTTTTAAACTGGCTGCTGATTGTTTAGATGAATATAACTCTGCTACGAAAACCTATTTAAAACGTGAAATTTCCTATCTATCATAAACATATAGGATGAATAAAGCAAAACAGCCCATTACCAAGTGTTTTTTAAAAGAACTTTAAAGGGGCGCCTGGGTGGTTCAGTCGGTTAAGCGTCTGCCTTTGGTTCAGATCATGATCCCAGGCTCCTGGAATCAAGCCTGGAGGCTGCTTCTCCCTCTCTTCCCTGCTAGTGCTCTCTGTCACTATCTCTGTCTCTCTCAAATAAATAAATAAAATATCTAAAAAAAATAAAAATAAATAAAAAAGTAAAAGAGCTTTAAAAATTATGTATAGACAATATTAGATAATCCACAGCAAAGTTTCAGTGTTCCTTAGGATAGCATTTATGATAAATCATAATTTCCCAATTATTATTATTATTATGTACAGAAAAAATAAACATTGGATTGAATTGATGATAGAGAGAAAAAGTATAGAAGTGCATAGAATAATAAAAGTCATTTGATTTTAAAAACTGGAAATCACTCAAACCAAATGATCTATACATATATAGATTTGGCTATGAGTAATGATATGGACTAATACTTCAGCAGATTAGAGCAAAACCACAAACTAAATCTAAAATAGAAAAACTTCAAATCTATGGAATATGCATTTAAACTCAGTGTAACCAATAAACATAAGTGGTTAATAAAAGGTAAACCTCTGGAGTATGTGTTTGCATTTGTGTGTATGTGTGTGTGTGTAAAGTAACCACCTTTAGAACACACACACAAAACAACAGTATCCAAGTAAATTCATTTTAGCAAATATGAATCAATAGGGTCTTCTTATTAGACAAAGGACTGTATGTGAATCACTGCTCAGAATGCTTTCATTGCAAAAAGAGAAGGCACTTGCTCTAGCATTCTAGTCATATGATTCACAAATCCCTTTGAAGAGTAATGCTTGAAGCTGCAGAGTAATATTTAAAGTCAATGTAGTGAAAAACACTGAAATGTCAAAATTTGACTTAAACTGTAACTGTCTTTAATAGAAACTGGTAAAATAAATTAGTGTCTATACGCAACATATAGGTAGAGAAATAAATATTTGCTAATAAAAACCCAATTGAAATAATTTTATTTTCTATTATAACTATACTTTAAATCAATTTGTTAATACTGGATATATTCGGTAGGTTTTTCAGCCCTTCCCACAAGTTAAAGAATATTATTAGAATATTATTGTGGAACTTAGAGTAACCCCTTTTATAATAAGAGGGCTAGACCGTTTCTAGCATTCTGAATTTCAGGAAATATTAATTCATAGGATTTCATTGGGATTCTTTAATGTGGTTTATTACACACACACACACACACACACACACACACACACACACACACACATATATATGTAGGACAGTATGACGTAGGACAGTGATTTTCAATGTATGTTTGCCAGAAGATTAAATTTGCTATATATTAATGTGTGTTACTACAGAACGTAATTCATAGTCAAATAAGTTAGGAAAATGTAGGATTAATCACTTCAAATGATTTCCTTCACTCCAGGACCTCAAAGAGCATTTAAAAATACCGACTATATTAAAATATTCAAAATTAGGATATGCTTTAATGAGTTTTCCAAGCTTATTTGACCAATATATCCTTTTCAGGCAACATCTTACAGGATCAGTATTCAACAGAAGTAAGTCTCTTAGGAAAACATGTTCCCTTTAGAAAAAATCCTGTATTAGCAGTACATAGCACTATGTTGGTCTCAGTATCTGGCATTAACCACCTTGGGGAATTAACTTAGTCAATTAACTATTTTCTCTTTTTTAAAATGTCAAACTACCTTCATATATTATATTTTAAGGGTAAAAAGAGAAGATTTTCTGTGAGTAAGCTTCGGGAGGAATATGCCAAAATAAATATGCATTGCCTTTTAAACTATAATGAAGTAAAAAAAATATAATGAAGTAACATATTCTTTGTTGTATGGTTTTTGGTACCTCAACATTCTGGACTTTAGCTGCACATTAGAATCACACTGGGAACTTAAAAACAATCAATGTCCAGACCCTTCCTAAATCAATTAAATAAAGATCTTTGGGTTGAGGCCAGACATTGATATTTTTAAAAGCTCTTAAGATGATTCTAATGTACACTGAAGGTTGGGAAGCACTGCTCTAGACTATATTTGAAAGGACAGAAATCAACCCTCTGAGCCTAACCAGAAGAATTGTCCTAAAAGATGTATTTTATCAGATAGTGAAGTGTGTCCTTTCTTTTCTATTGTATTTTTTCTTCTATTCTCTTGTATTTGACTCAGCTTCACATCCTATGCTAGTTACTGGGGTTCACTTAGCAAAGACTCATCGTGATCTGGAATCGCATCTGGGACTAGGAGGTGAAGAACAGAGAGAGCAGATAGCAAGTTGCACGGTGATGGTGTGGCATCCAGTTGGTTTGAGGGATGGGTGGAAGAGGCAGAAACAGAGATGAAGGCATCTCAGACAGAAATAGGGGTATGGAAGAACATTTCATAATCATCCATCAAGTGCTTCAAAGAATTTGAGCCTGGCCAAACCCTTCACCTCACCATGCACCTCCTGATAGCAACTGCCCTGAAAATTTTGTTTTTCTCTCGTCTTTGCATTGAGAAGCTCTAGCCTGGAAGGTTCACTTCAGATTCTGGATCTTGGGTGAACCTAATACATGTTGGTTAAAAAGCAGTTAATTGTGAAAATGTGAGTATTATGAGGAAGGATAACACTGCAGTTCCCTTATTTATTTTTACCTTGGTAAAAAAATTAGAAAAGAAATAAAGATTTTAGAAATTTTGAAGCCCAGAGAAGGAATGAAAATGAATACTGAGTAGACATGGAATGTGAAGAAAAAACTGGAATATATTTGAGAAAACTGAGGTCTTGAAGGCAATTTTTACCTATCTGATAACGTATCATCTACCAGAGTGTTATAAGAAATGCCAGCACTGGACCGGTAATATCTATAAACTACAGAGAGAATAAAAGGTGCAGAAAAGTTTTTAGGGCCTGAAGAGATATAACCTCTACTAATTTCACATAGCCTTTGTCATTATTAAGACTCCAGGTCTGATTATGTATGAGATCATATATTCTTGTTGGGAAGAATATTGCCAATGGAATTATTACAACAAAGAGCTGAATTATATTAGAAACAGTAGTAAAGAGATCATATTAACAGCATGGCTTCCCCCTTTTACAAAACTAAACAACCAGCCACTATTAATCAAGTTTACACTCTTCCAAGTTCCTAGTAGTCTCCCCTGGTTCCGTGTGAGTTAAATGAATTTGTTCTTTTAACAGCTTTTATTTCTCCCCAAATGATTTTATTGTTCAAATTACCTTATCTGGAAACCCTTGCTCTTTCAGCAAGCCCTCATACTGTAGCAGTCATGAATCAATAGCTCATATTGAATTTAGAGAAATACTGACTAACCCTATTGCTACAAGACAGGATTTGCTTCTAACTAGCAATTAAATTGCCATGTAGACTAAAATCCATATTTCAAAATCATCCCCATAATCCTAGCTTATTTTGTTCCTAGACTTTCAAAATGTACTTACTGTTCAAATATACTGTTATTAAATATCACAAAAATCACAAAACTAAATCCAGGCTTCCTCATCCTTAGCTTCAACGTGTCAAGTCATAGCTGCCTGGAAAGATGTCTTATTGCACTGAGAGCGTGGAGATGTATTCTGGGTAAGAAATAAAATAGAGATTTTCAGACTCTACTCCATTCTGTGGTTCATGCCTCAGTTTGTCTTAGACAGAGCTTTTGTGGTATGAGAAATGGATAGGAGAGTACAGGAGGAAGTGCCTGAAAACTGGACTCAGGTGGGTGCAAGTGTGTCAGAGAATCAGAATCTTGACTCCAGATATGTACTCTCTAAAACTAATGACTAATTTTCCTATATATCATCCATGTTTTCCCAGACCTTCCCAAAGTGTTGTTGAGCTGCCAAAAAAAAAAAAAAAATTACACCTGCGGTCCCTTTATAAACATTGCTGTATATGTTAATTAGGTTAATACTGAAGCTAGTATTCATGAGGTAAAACATGTCAAAGGGGTGTTTGGTATTGGAAATAGTGTGAGGGATCATGCCACCTGCCTTCTTGTGGTGATGGTTGGGTGGTTGCGCTGGAGTCTGTCTGATGTGGTTTTTTCCACATGGAACAAGGCAATCTCAGAATTATAAAACTCCTGAAATATTGGCTACCCCAACATTTTAAAATTTCACTTTTTATCTGAAGGGATTGGAAAATGAAGCAATCATTATTATTTGTACTAAAAAGAATACACTAAACATTTAACTATTTCCAGTTTCCCTCTAACAATGAAGAGGGATATCTAGAATTCATTGACTGTCCAAAGGAAAGGGAATGAAAATGATTGAAACTTAAAAGTAAATACATGAGGATAAAAAGATAATCAGAATAGATATCCTAAACAAATAATCAAAGATGTAAGAAAAGGCATTCACGCTTTTCTGGAACAATGAAATTTCTGGCTCAGGCATTGATGAAATACACCGCAGGAAACACGTGGATTCCACTGCTTTCTGGCCATCCTTGTTTCTAGAGTAAAATCATTTATTAATTGTATGTTGTTTCTTTGTACATGGTGTTTTTCTTTAGTTTTTGAAGACTTCCTTTGTCATTGTCTTTTAACAATTTGACTTTGATGTAGCCAGGTTTATAGTATTTGTGCTTATCCTGCATGGGGATTTGTGGAGCTCTTTGGATCTATAAATTAATATTACATCAAATGTGGGAAATTTTTGACCTTATTTCTTCAAATATTTTTTCTACCCCTTTATCTCTTTTTGTCTGACAGTCACATTACATCCGTGGTGGTATGCTTGCTATTTTCTGAGCCTCTTAATTTTTCTTTAATCTCTTTTTCTCCCTGTTGTTAGGATTGAATAATTTCCATTGACCAGTCTTCAAGTTTATTGATTTGCTTTTCTGTCATCTCAAATATGATATCGGGTCCATCTAGTAAATTTTCCATTTCATTTATTGTAGTTTTCAATTCTGGAGTCTCCATTTGGCTCTTTTTTCATGTATTTCTATGTATCTACTCAGATTCCCTAGTTGTTGAGTCACTGTCATCATACTTTAATTCTTTAAATATTGTTTCCTTTAATTCTTTGAACATAGTTATAACAGCTGCTTTGAAATCTTTTTCTGCTAGTTCCAACATCTGGGTGCTCCTCTTAACAGTGCCTTTTTTTCTGACCATGAGTCACATTTTTCTGTTTGTTTCTATGTCTTGTAAATTTTTGTTGAAAATTAGTTACTTTAGATAATATATTGTAGCAAGTCTGTATTCTGACATTTCTCCTCTTACATTTTTATTGCTGTAGCTTATTTTGTTTATTTAATTTTTTAAACTTGTCCATTCTAAATATGTCAAAAGCAAGAGGAATAAACTTAAATGGGCTCTCAGCCAAATGTGGGATAATTTGAGCATCAAAATAAATAATATAAAATCAATAGTGTATTATAACACAATAAAATAAAGAAATTGATGTTATGGAAGATACTAAAAAAGTGTGGTGGACACTGTTCTTTAACAGAGAACTTACAAGAATAACAAGGAATACTAAATAAATTATAGAATTAAAATATTGCTATTTTGCAACTACCAATTTAATAAATGATTTAGAAAAAGATTATGAATGAATGACAACCATTGCTAAACTAAAACAGCAATCAGATATCATTATACATGTGTTAGAGTGGCTAAAATTTAAAAAAATGATACTATCAATTACTGGCAAAGGTGTGAAGCAACATGAAATCTCATCTATAGCTTGTGGGAATGCAAAATGGTATAACTACTTTGGGAGACATTTTGGCAGTTTCTTATAAAACTAAACATAGTCTTGTCATACAATACAGCAATTGCTTGTGTAATTATTCAACTGATTTGAAAACTTATGTTTACCAAAATTCTACATGCAAATTTTTACAGCAGTTGTCACCAAAAAATGGAAGCAGCCAAGCCAAGATGTCTTTCAAAAGATGAATGTATAAAAAACCCTGTTATACCTCCATACAATGGAACACAATTCGGTGATGAAGAGGAATGAATATATACAATTATTGAATCATTATGCTGTACACCTGACAATAATCTAATGTCATATGTCAATTATATTTCAATAAAAAAGAGGAATGAATACAACATGAATGAATCTTAAATGCACATTGCTAAATGAAAGAAGCCTGTTTGAAAAGGTTATATGTTACAATATTGCATTTATATGACATTTTGGAAAAGACAACAATATAAAGATAGAAAACACATTAGTGGTTGCAGGAGTTCAAGGAGGATTGAATAGGTGAAGCACAGGGGCTTTTATTTTAGGGATGTGAAACTATTCATAGTGTGATAGGATAGTGGTATACATGACAGTATGCAGTTATCAAACTCCTAGAATTTTACAGCCAAAGAGTGCAACTTCGTGTGTACAAGTATAAATTAGGTGGGTGGGAGAGATCCCAGAATGAAATGCAAATTGTGATAAAACAATCTCTTTGTATTACAAATGCCTGACATCACTGAAGGAGGTAAAGGGAAAGCATTCTGTCCCAAGTGACTTTGGAAACAAGTGGAAACTATAAGACTAAGAATGAAAGAAACTATACAAAAGCACTGTACTCTAGGTGGTGAACTTGTTTCTCACAGGTTTATAAGTTAGTAAACCTGAAACAATTATACATGTGTACTGAGACTGAACAAATGCACAAATGAAGTATGGATGTTGGGAGCCAGGTTGCTCACTGTTAGGGTAAGAGGTTACAAATAAACAAGGGGGCAAGGCTAATACCGGATTAAGTTAGAAACATTAATATGAACTAATATTTGGCTTAATGTTAACACAAATGGACAGATACAGAAATAATTATAAATATGGGTTTATACTCATATTAAGTAACAATTATATATTGATAAAGTATTATAATAATCTGTGTATACATAGGTATAATATAATATTTCCAAGCCCTTTACTCTGAAAAATCCTGGAAGCAATGATACTTCAGTAGTAATAAACACATCCAGAACTCAGATCCTGGTTTTTAATAGAAGGAATGAGGGCTCCTTGGAGAAATGGATAATCATAAGTCTGGAACAGGAAATATATAAGATGAGCCTGGAGCATCTGGAGTACCAAAAAGTGAGGAAGTACTTAAAAAACAAACCAATGAAATATGTCAAAGAAACACAACTGAACTACTCTTGGTGACAAAAGCTGGAATAATTTGAACAACAAAATAAATAATGTAGAACTGGACTATAAACTAAAGTAAAAACAAATACTTATGAGTCCATACTGATACAAATAAATGATTAAATAAATACACAAAGTAGGGAGCATAGGCAAATCTCCATACAGAAGGAATACAAATAATTTTTGAAGATACTCCTCTCTTGGGGCGCCTGGGTGGCTCAGTTGGTTGAGCGACTGCCTTCGGCTCAGGTCATGATCCCAGGGTCCTGGGATCGAGTCCCACATCGGGCTCCCTGCTCGGCGGGGAGTCTGCTTCTCCCTCTGACCCTCCCCCCTCTCATGTGCTGTCTCTCTCTCAAATAAATGGATAAAATCTTAAAAAAAAAAAAAGATACTCCTCTCTTCAGCAAATGGAGCATAATGTCCCACCCGTGAGCTGCTCATAGAGATTTCCTATCAAAGAGTAGATTATGAAAAGAAAGAAAAAGAGTCACTTGACAGTGGAGAAACCTGACAAACACTACCCTAGCCACATGATCAGGTTAATATCCAATGATAGGTCATGTTAGGCAACCCTAAATATGACATGATGTAAGTGGCACTTTATCTCAGTGATTTTCCTTCCCCAAACCCACAATTCCTGTCTAATTATGAGAAAAACATCAGCCTAACCCAAACTGAGAGGCTTTCTCTAAAATACCTGATTATCCCTCCTCAAAACTGTCAAGGTCATCAAAAACAAGGGAAGTCTGAGAAACTGTCACCATCTAGAGAAGTCTAAGAAGACCTAATGAATAAATGTAATGTGATATCCTGGATGGGTTCCTGGATCCAAAAAATAACGTTGGATAAAAATTAAATAATCCATTTAAAGTATGGAGTTTTGTAATAATAGATTAATATTAGTTCATTAGTTGTGATAAATATGTCATTAAATGTCATTAACAGCACAACAATCTGGTTGTAATAAATAAAGTAACTCTGTACCATCCATGAAACTTTTCTGTAGATCTAAAACTATTCTAGAAAAAAATATTAAAAAGAAAACACTGGAGAAAAGTTAGTGGGAAAAAGGATGTTCACACAGTTCAAATGACCACCTTACAAATTGTTTCTTATTACAAAGGGGAAAGGTACCTTTATTTATTTGGTTGTTTGTTTATTATTTTTTTATTTGAATAGGTGACACACAATGTTACATTTGTTTCAAGTATACAAGTTAGTGGTTTGATAAGTTTATACATTATGCTACGTTCACCAGGAATGTAGCTACCATCTGTCCCATTGTGTAACTATTACAACATCATTGACTATATTCCTTATGCTGTGCCTTTTAGTCCCGTGACTTACTCTTTTCATAACTGGAAGACTGTATCTCCCACTCCCTTTCACCCATTTTGCCCAACCTCCCACCCCCCATCCCCTCTGGCAACCATGGGTTTGTTCTCTGTATTTATAAGTCTGATTCTGCTTTTTTGTTTGTTTATCCATTTGTTTGTTTGCTTTTTTGTTTTTCTTTATATTCTACTTATGAGTGAAATCGTATGGTATTTATCTTTCTCAGTATGACTTATTTCACTTCCTTTTATGATGGAGAAATCTAGATGATAACACTTTAACCAAGTGATCAAATTTTCCATTGCCAAAGATTGAATAATTATATATCAACATGCCTTATGCCACACAGAGAAGAATACAACAAATCACTGTTTCTCACTAAAATGTTTAACCTGATCTAATCATGAGGCTAGCATACAAATCCATGTTATGTAACATTCTGCAAAATAATGAAAATTTCTTGGCTTAGCTAAAAGCATTCTTAGCTAGAGGGCTTCAGGTTAAAGTATTCAGTTTTTTACCTAGTACAATGTGTTACTTGGGGTGATTGGAAAGAGCTTCTTAGAGTAAGTGGCATTAGGGATTCAAATGTAAGGATATTTTGGGTAAGCTCATATGGGCTGAATGGGAGAACAGAATATGTATTATGGTCAATTAATGTGTTCCTGTACAAGGAGAATGAAAAAAATACACACTTTTCTGAGGAATTTGGATCAAATAAGTCAGAGATGAGCAGGTGTACTGTCAGTGATATAAAGATTTAGTGTTTGAAGTTTGCTTAATGCTGAAGCTTTGTGTTAACTCTAAATATGACTGTCATCAGAAGCTTTCTTCTACTTCTTAATCTCAGATATAAGAAATATTCAACTATTTTTCTCCGCTCTTATCAGTTGGTATACCCACAGAGAAAGTAATCATGTAAACAATTTTGGGGCATAAGATATCTTTTTAAATGGAAGAGATTATTCATCTTTTTAAAGTAAGAAATCTGACATAATCACTTTTTAAATATAGGAAATGGTTTTGAGTCCATTTAACAGAGAGATCAGTTATGAAATCTTGGTTGATGAAAAAGTGAAAGCGCTATTCTGTAGCATTATTTTGTCTGGCTATGCAGAGAAGTGTGCAGTTTTTGATTCTGAACCATTTTCACTATTTGATCATTAATTTTAGTATCATTGATTACCTTTTTATGAAGTCTGTTAAGAGACAAAGTTAAAATAAAGTTCTATAAAGGGACAAAGGTGTAAAAATACCTTCCCACCATCGGGCTTTTTCTTGTTTTGCATTATTGCTGGGTTTCAGTAAGTCTATTAGAAAACCCATACATATTTCATCCATGCTGTAAATAATCCAATCCTGGCAGGTAACAGAAGTTGTATTTTTACCATCAAGCACTGTACCTGTATTGCTATGCTTGAAGCCAGTTTTCTTTCTTGTTCCAACTCTGTGATCTTTTTCCTAGTACCTTAGCACTATATATTTCTGGCAGAGTCTCCCTAGAATGGGTTGACTGTGTTATTTGATTTTGCCCTAAGCTTTGTAGGCCCCCTGTGGCTGGTTATAAGAAGCAGTTGGGGAAGGAGAAAAATGTAGTTTGCCAGCTAGTACTGAGGAGAGAAATAACACAGATGCCTTGAGACTCATATTCAATTAACCTCCTCTGCCTCCCAGCATTTTCATGACAAAACTGCTAACTTCCACAAAAGTTATAGTCAATTCAACAAATATTTACAGAGTGCCTACTGTGTGGGGGGCACTCTGCCAACATAAGGCTGGTAGAAGAAAAGGTAAGGAGGTGACTAATGAAGACAACGGGAAAGAGTCTTAAAGTCTGAGCTTTGAAATGAAATAATATGAGTTCAAATATTTTTAAGTTTTCCCTCTTTGACTGTGGATAAGTAAGTTACTTATCAGTCTTTTTTTTTTTTTTCATTTGGATAGGGCTAGAGAATTTTTTAAAAGTAAAATTAAATACACTAAAGAATTTAAAAAATTGAATAAATCAATAACACGTTAAAATTAAATAAAATAGAGTGAACAAATATAATATTTTAAATGATGTGCCTGTTACCTTGTAAGTGACTGAAAATAAAAGTGGGATAAAGCCAGTTTTGGGAAGCAGACAAGAGCTTGGAAAGACAGGTAAATCTTCCTGAGAGAAGGCAAGTCAGATAGGCTGAGCTAGGTAGGGAACAAAAGCCTAGGGTGTCTGGAATAGAGTTATGCATTCACAGTCAGGTTAGCTAACAAGAGGGCCTTGATGGTGTGTCTGAACAGATTATAGCAGTCTCTCAGGGAACTGCAGTCCAAGAGGGGTCGTCACAAATTTAATAGAAAATTATAAGAGAATACAGGATGAAGCAAGTGTTAAAATGATGTACAAGCTACACAGAAAGGGAAACCTAGAATAATTTATTCCCGCTAAACTGGGTGGGCTAATCAGGGGAGGTTTCTTGGGAGAGACTGAATTGGTTCTTAGAGATAATAGTGGTGGTAGCACAGGCAGACAATGGGAAAGGATGTGATCATGCCATCTATATGAGAGCACGGGAGATAATACAGAAACACAGAAGTATTAAATAATTATGAATACACCAGAGGGGTGTGGTATGTGAATGCAATTGGAGAGGAGTTTATAGGCATAGAGAGCAGGAAGAGCTGCAGAGGTAAACTAGGAAGAAGTTTATATAAGGAAAAAAAAAATGAGGCCCAAGGATTGAACCCTGCAGAATGCCAGTATTTGTAATTTGGGGGAGAAAGTAGATCCTAGTAATAGGCAATGAAAGGAAGGCATCTGTGTAAAAGTTCTCATCACAAGAAAAAAGTGTTTGTAACTATGTATGGTGATGAATATTAACTAGACTTATTGTGGTATCATTTTACAATATATACAGATATTATATCATATGTTATATACCTAAAACTAATATAATGTTGTATGTCAATTTTACCTCAATTAAAAAAAGAAGACATCGGTGCGCCTGGGTAGCTCAGTCGTTAAGCGTCTGCCTTCAGCTCAAGTCATGATCCCGGGGTCCTGGGATTGAGCCCCACATCGGGCTCCCTGCTCTGCAGGAAGCCTGCTTCTCCCTCTCCCGCTCCCCCTGCTTGTATTCCCTCTCTCGCTGTGTCTCTCTTTGTCAAATAAATAAATAAAATCTTAAAAAAAAAAAAAAAAGAAGAAGACATCATCTATGGGGTAGAAAATAAATCAAGAGGGTAGGAAACTAAAAAGACAAGAAAAAAGTAATTCAAAATGGGAATAGATAATTTGTAACAAGTGCTTCTAAGGCTTGAGTAAAAAGGAGGCAGATAGATAACTGACAGTGGATTTAGCAAGATGGATGTCTTTCGTGATTAGGAAAGATTGGTTTAATGGGTTGCTGGGAGTGAAAACCTTCATTAGTTTCTAGAGAAAACAAAATGAGGAATTGAAGACATGGACTGCTGACAACTTTTTAAGGAAATTTTGTTATAAAGTTGTGTTATATCCTTTTAGCCTGAAGGATAGCAGAGAAACATAGCTGTGAGAGAAAGTATAGCACATGTATGCTGAGGGTGATAATCATCTTTGACTTGACTGAGGAGAATGCAGTAGAAATGCTAGATATTCAAGTTGGAGACCAACTTAGGAGTGATAGAGGAGACCTAAGATGCTGAGTTTTAACTAGAGCAGGACCACTGGAGAAAGAGGCAAATGAAAATACTAGTAAGACAATGTTGAGATAGAATGAGTAGGGGTTGGTAATTGGCTTTAGAGGGGAAAAAAGTGGCAAATGTGATGCTGTGGTATTTAGCTTGTATGATTTGGTGGATGCCATTGTTCAGACAGAAAACACAGAAAGTAAGTAGTGGTGGGTACCAGTTGAAGTTAATGCCTGATTCAGAATAATCCCATAACCTCAGAGTCTAGCTTCACTCCACCTATGTGAGCTGAAAATGTCCAGGTGTCTCTCAACTGACCTAGAGTGAGCTGATGGACGAATTCTCTCTGATTTTGCAAACTGGAACTAGGGAAGAATCTCCAGTCAAAGCTTCAGAATTTGAAGCTTCAAGTATGAGAATCAGAAGGTGTTGATAAGCATTTTCCCTATTCTGTGGAGGATGTGGGTTTTTACTGAACTTAATAAAACCAGCACCTGAAAAGAAGCAAGGAAGGCAAGTGTGTGGACTCCTGACTGTGGCTAGTCCAGTCACATCTCAGTATCTTTCTAATAAATCCCTGTATAGCCTAAGTTAATTAAAGTCAAATTTGTGTAATCTAAAGTGGCCTAGTTGATTGAGTAGTAACATATAATTACCCAAATTTTTCAAATATTAAATGTGAGGTGTCAAAAACATAAGCAGAACTTGGAAATGTAGACTGGGAGTTCACAAAATAGATAAGAACGGCAGTTTTCTAGTTTGGAATATAGAGGATGTAGTTAAATTATTAGACAAGGAGATTGCTCAGTTTGTGTGTACAGGCATGGTAGAAATATTTTTAAATGGGTATATAAAATAGAATGGTTGAATATATACATATGAGAAGAGCTGACTAAAACGCACAGAAGATAAGTTCAAGAAAAGTAATCAGAGACATAAAGGAGAGCAAGAATGTAGTGTCATAAAGTGTAATGGGGAGCTAAAAATTTTAGGGAAGCATGCATAGTCAAGTGTGTCAGATATTTTCAGAGATTAACTATGAAGATCATTGTCACAAAACCACAAGGTTTGATATTTGAGAAGATAGTGAGGAAGTTTGAGGAAGCAATTTTAGTTTAACAGAGGAAAGGGATGGGAACATTTTTGGGTTTTCATATGAACATTGACAAAGAGGAGACAGTAAGGGAGAAGTACTGTTTAAATTAAAGAAGGGAGAAAAGTGTAACTAGAGAGAAGATTCACAATGGAGGAGAAGGATTTTAAATAGTAATGATGCTTGAGCATATTTTTTGATGAAAATAGAAGAGCAGAAGAGAGGGAGAGATTAAAAAGCAAACAAATAATGATGGAGCAAAGACAGAAATGCCAACACAAGTGTAAGAGTCAATGCTAGAAAGAAGGTAGGTCATGTCCTTGTTGAAGGTAAGATACAGGAGTAATGAAAGGCAGAGATATTTTCAGGTGAAACAGTGGGGAGTTTTTCTGTTTTGAAGACCACAACTAGAAAAGAGATAAATCTACAAACATGAAAATAAAGACATGGAAATAGATCAGCCAAAGTAGCAAATAGGAAAAAAAAAGTTGCAAATAAGGCAGAGAATTATCCAGAAACGAAGAGGGGATGCTACTTATTTCCTTCCGTAGATGTCTATCCTTGATTTCCAACTTGTTTTAAACATATAAAACCCCAGGGATTGTGCCATATGAAGATAAGAAGATTAATATGAGCAAATACTGGGATTTGCTTTGAGATCTATATCCTGGAGAGGATGACTCTGGATCCTATATTACAAAGAAAACTTTGATTTCCCACATGAGAATGAGCCTTTCTAGAATGTTATTTCGGTATATGAACAAGAGCAAAGGACTATGAATTAGCTGGTGAAAGTCTTTCCATAAGAGAGGATTGATTTTAGAAGAAATGGGTAGCTTCTACAGGACATCCAACTTTGTGCTCCCCCACTCTTGTGATAAGAAGTTCCGGTAAAGAACCCTCATCCTCTTTTACAATGGAGACTTGTGATTCCAGAAATACTTGCTTCGGAGGATTATAAATGAATATGCACGTACATAAAAATACCATCCATTTACAAGTTATGGATCACCTTCAAGTTTACTGATGGTTCTTTATTTGAACCCTGCATCAACAGAAAAGCACATTTACTCTGCAGCCTATGACTCCAATACACGGAGACATTGTAATTGCTCCACATTCCTGAGTAATCATTTTCTGATGGGTTTATTGCCACCTCTGCCTTATCAGGGCATGGCACTGTTACGGACCCTGGTGATAAATTACCCTTTAGAGAGGGATAAGACAGTGCCACTTTAACAAGTGCAATAAAGCACTTTTTATATTGGGAGAGTTCAGTGCATTTTCCATTCATCATACACCCTCAGTGATTTTACACAGATTTTACACTGTTGATTAGCTCATTAGTGGGGTTAATTGGATACATTAACTGGCAGAATTACAGCTTGACTATGAACCAGAGGCTGCAGCATTATAAATGACAGACAAACCACAGATATGCATGGCCAGTCTGAAGGAAGTTCCTCTCTTTGATTAACTTTCATTAGGTTTAATTCCTTCCCCCTCCCCACTCCTGTAATTGAATCCACATGAAATTTACCATGGATATAAGTGAATAGATGACATTAATATACATTTCCAATTGTCATAAGTTTTCTTGAAAAATAGTAAGAAAAAGAGCAGTTGAGGAAAGTGTTGAAAACAGTCTACAGGAAATCAAGCAATGATTGTCATCTAGAAATTCAATAAATTCTCCTCCTTCAAAATCTATGATTTTACCGAATCCTTTATAACACATAGTATGAATTAATTGTTCCCCCAAGGACTGCACATCAGTATCACATGGAAATCACAGAAATACAGATTCCTGAACTGTGCCCTAAACCTATTAAATACATACTTCTAAAAGTAGGGCCAGGAATCTTTATAATTAACAAATTCTCCAGCTGATTCTTACACAGTGAGTTTGGCACTGTGGTTAAAATATCATGCTAGTTTGCACCGAACATCGAGCAATGTGGAGTGTTCAGTTAATTAAACAACTATAAAGGGCTATATCACCATTTGAAGAAAGGCCAATGTTCTTTAAAAAACATGACAACTTTTTCTATAGGTCAAATTTTCCACCAGACAGGCTCTGAGTTTGTTGACCTCTCTCTGAGTCTCTTCTCCCATGTTTCCTTTAACTTTTTACTTCTACTCTTTGTAATTGTCTTGGTGAAATTAAATTTTAATTTTTTTTTTTTTCCCTAGGAAATCTTACTTGTCTTAGCTGAAGCTCTAAGTATAGAGACAACGTATAATTTATTTATGTTTGTGATTTGTTTGCTTTCAGATAAGATTGTGGTTGGCAGTGGGAAGAGAGCTAGGTTACAAATATGGACCTGGGCTTTAGTGTCAACTCCGTTAATCACTTCGTAGACATCTTTAGAAAGTTCCAACTTCTCTGGACCTCAGTTTACTATACTTAAATTGGAAATCAGTCACATCTCATGTACAAGGCTACCAATGACGACTAAATGAAATTTTACTTGATTCTATGGGCATTTGTGAGAACAGTGCAATTTGGAAAGGACCATCTCCAAAAGAGGGGGAGAGGAGTCTGACAAGTTAGATGGCTGATTCACAAAGCAGAGGTATAAAAAAAGAAGAGCATTTCATATGAACAGCGTGTGCAAACTATGTGGAGAGAACAAGGAAGTTGGTAGAAAAGGAAAACTGTTAAGAGTTGTAGCTAACTTACCCCTACCTGTTACTTGGCAGGCAGAGAAGCAGACATGCCTATCGACTGCCCGCCCTGAAGGAAACCACTGAATGGGAAGGCAGAACATTCAGGATTGATTTGTAGCAGTAGAATAAAGTGCAGGAAAAGAATGGGCAAGAAGAAGAAAGAAAAAAAGAAAGCTTTGTTTTTGAGTTCCAGGGGGGAAAGCCAGGGGGACCAGAGAGAGAAAGAGAGAGAGCGAAATCATGTAACATTGGCAGGGAGGGAGAGGAAAAACTACAGGGAGATCTACTCAAAAATGCATGGAAGCAATTACCAATGAGTTGCTGCATAGTAGGGACTTTGATAAATGAGTTGACTGAGCTGAACCCAAAGGATGCATTTACAATAATTCTAAGTTCTGGAATTCAGTACTTAATTTGCATTCCAAATCATGGTAAAACTTACTTACACCAAAAAATGTGTCATAGATTAAATATTGCTATTGCAGTTCCACCCTGGAAGGTGAAGGCAGTGCTCTCAGTGGGTCTCCGTGGTCATGAAGTAAAGCTTTTAAGACACATTGTGACTTTTCTTAAGAAGATAATGTGACATATTTAGGTGGCCTAGAACCCAGAAGATAGTAGATCAAACTCCACACATGTCAGTGACTCAAATGTTTAAGAAATTTCGGTATTTGGCATATCATTACTTTAGGAAAAAATTATTTGTACAATGTTAGGGAAGAAAAATATTTCCTTCTACTTTCCTAGACCCTTTGGCCTAATAATCAAATTAATATATAACAGACTGACAGGAGAAAAATGATTTTAATTACATATGAACGGGGGTCTCATAAGAATCTGAGACCCAAGGAGAATCTGGGCAGTTGAGGTTCATATGTCATCTTGAGCTAAGGAATGGGACAGGGGCCTGGGGTTTTAAAGGAGTCGGGGGAGAGTAATTCACAGGATGATAAGAACAAATGTTAGGTAATTAGATGTTTGTCCTGCCACTCAGATTAAAAAAGGTCATTCAGATAAAGTTATCTTTTGTAATAGCTCTCTTTCTGGGGTAGGCCCCCTCTCCAAATTCTTTCACGTAGTTTAAGGGAGAGGTAAAAAATTTTCTTGAATCTGCTCAGTCTCGTTTTCCTTCAGCTCAAAATAATCCACATATCAAAGTGGCACATTTTGGGGATACTTGTCATGAACACCTTCAACTATTTTGGAAGGGCTGCACTCATGAACTGACTTTTATATATATATATATATATATATATATATATAGTTTTTGTTTTAAAATATATTAGTGAGCTTTTGGGTAATAGTGGCTAAAAATATGACAATGCTGTCTCTTAAAACTCGAGAAGTAAAAAGTTTCCAAATATATGCATTTTAAAAATATTCTCTGTGCAATGAGAACCAAATTAGATGTAACCTATTAAATATGGCTCTTCTTGAACAACTAGGTCTCTTTCTTTCTGACTTATAACACGCTATGTGTGCACCTTATGAGGTATTTATTTTAACTTCTGTCATAGTTACTTACACATGAACTTTGTCTTGCTTCCTACCTGATCTACTTCGGGAAGACAGAGATGATGTTTAATAAAATATACAATAGCCACACAGCTAATCATTGTAATTCTCATAAAACTTATAAAGATCTGTTGAGAACACAGAATGAGACAGACATTGATTGCAGCTTCCTTCAAAGTTCATATATTGAAGTTCAACAGATCTCACAGCTTGGAGCAGAAGTTATGAATATACATTAATATTGGACTGATTATTTTTATATCTTATTGGAGTCTAAAATGACTGAAAATAAGGTCAATAAAATGTATATTTTGAAGGGTATTGAAATAGGGAAATACAATATTTTGTTGAATATATTATAGGTTATTCCTGGTCATGCTGAGAAATGAAAATAACTTGCAGGAAAATAGACTAGATACAAACTGAACAATATATTGAAATGAAATCACAAAGTGAAACAAAATATATGTGTAAATATGCATAGTGTAGGAGGGAATATTGCTTTAATCTTGTTCTGGAAAGCAATTGAGAACAAATGAAGAGTGCTAAAGAGCAGAAAAAAGTTGAAAATGTATTTAGAATATAAAGTATCTCATCTTCTTATTTTTCTAGTCACAAATTCTGAAAACCTCATTCTCTGTTTTCCACAGTGGAAGCTCAGGTCTTACACCTCCTGATTTAGACATAGTACCTGAGTCAATCACATCTGCAGGAAGAGCCCCAAATCAGTTGGGGCCGGAAATCAACCTGTTGTTTTGCCTGCCATACAGCCTGGGTGGGCACTCTGGACATGCAAAATCACAGTTATGTTTATCTACTACATAGATGTGACTTCTTTCAGTTCTTCTTCAGTGCACTCATTACCCATCGACTCCAGGGCCTATACTTGAATCTCAGGTTGCTCAGGGAGAGTCCTGTCACTGTTTAAAGCAATCACCAGTCCTCTCTTTCTAAGACCAGAATCTATTTCATATTCATTTCTTGCTGTTGGCCATGGTGTATCTCCAAACAGCCTAGATCAATGAGCACCATGATGAGTACCTCCCTGACCTCATCCTGTCACATCTTGAGATTCTTGCTTCAATTGGACTCCAATTAAATCAGTGCCAATGTGAAGTCTAAGTCATCACACCCATTTAAATACTATAATTTGGAGGGAAGTAAGTCAGTGAATGACAAATCAGTTAAAATATTGGACATACTGTCTTGCAACTCAACATGTTTACTCCCAAATTACTCATTCCATCCATTCATTTCATTGACCAAATTTTCTGCAAATTAATATAAAACAGTAATAAATAAGAATATAGCAACTAGAATTACCATTGCTTGTTAATACTCATAAACATATCAACATGGTAAAGGATGGTAGCAGATTTCAAGCTGACCAACTGCAGTCTGGAATCTTAATCTCATTTTCCAGAGCTTGTTTGCCTTTTGGACAACTCCATTACCTAGCATAAGGCCTAAACCATACTAAGTACTCTGTAAGTATGTGTTGCAAGGATAAGTATGTCTCCCCAAGCCAGAAGGTTTTAGCAAAGAGAAATTATAAACAGAAATAAAGCAAAAGTCAACATATCCGTATAATAAATGAACAGTTGCAGCTGAATCAGAATCCAAAGTTTCCAAAGGCACAATATGCTGACAATGGAATATTGTATGTGGATTCCTTTTGCCTGGTATAGTAGTCTGGGCTCTCTGAAGAAACAGAACCAATAGCATTAAAAGGAGATTTTTTATGAGGAATTGGCTCATGTGATTATAGAGGCTGAGAAGTCCCACGATCTGCTGTCTGCAGAGACCCAGGAGAGCCAGTGGTGTAATTCGGTTTGAGTCCTGAGCCTTGAGAAACAGTGCAGCCAATGAATCTTAGTCCAAGGGCAGGAGAAGATGAGATGAGATGTTCCACCTTAAGCAGTGAGTCCAGTGGAAAAAAAAAAAAAAAGGATGAATGCCTCCTTCCCTGACCTTTCTGTTCTATTTAGCCCGTCAACAGACTGGATGAAGCTCACCCACAATAGGGTGAACAATCTACTTTACTCAGTCCACTGATGCAAATGCATATCTCATCTGGATACACCTTTAGAAACACACCTAGAAATAATGAATAACCAGTTATCTAGGCATTTCCTGTTCTAGTCAAGTTGATATATAAGATTAACTCCCATACCTACTTTAGGTATTTAGTTTGTGTATAGTAATTGAGTAGTTTAGTGATAGTATAGTTTAGATACAGTGCAGCATAAAGTTTAGTTATAGTTAGTAAGTAGAGTATATAGATGTGTGTGCGTGTGTGTGTGTGTGTGTTTGTGTGTATTTTCATTGCAGGCTACATATCTTTGAATTCAGGACAACAAATAGATTGCATGTTGCTTACCAACTCTGATTTATTGGGAGTGCCTGCCCAGAGAATTAAATTGTAAAAGATTATGATCCAGAGTTTGGACTCAATAGAAAAGTTTCAAACTCAAGTTTCGTTATCTGTTATGGTCTGGAGCTGGGGAAAGCCCAGTAGCATGTGTGCAGTGTATTCTGCTTTCTACACTTCACTGAGACTGCATGCTCACTATCATTAGTAAAATATTAGATACTGTGATTTTATAATAAATCCCTACCCTTAAGCTGTTTTGAGTTGTAAATATAGCTTGAACCTAAAGGATATTTAATGTCAAAAGCATTTATGATATTGCGTATGTAGAAGGCTCAGATTGTGAATACAAAGTAAATAAGAAGCAGTCACTGTTTTCAAAGATTTATAATTTAGTAGGTATTCTTGGCCACAAATAGTGAGTGCCAGCCTAAAAAGCATAGAGAGCTTAAGACAAACACTATTAAAGAAACCTGGCATCTGACAGTATTATCTACATAAGTAAAAATCAGTATATATACCTACTTGCAGTCCTCCGAGACACAGGAATTAGAAAATGCAGAATAGTTAGATAATAACTCAGGGAATCTTGAGACCGAACAGCCATTGTATGTATTTTCCACACCAGTGTTTTCTTCCAGAATTGAGAATGCCTCTCTGTCTTTTATTTCTGGCTCTTTGCTGCCCCAGATCATAGTGCTTTTTGAAGGCTGCTAGTGAATGAACAATTTTGTTTCTATTCCCAGGATAACATCTGTAGGAAAACAATTCAGACAGATATGTTCAGTTATGCAAGCAAATACTATTTTCTTTTTATCTGCAGAAAGTCATTGAGACGTGATTATGCAGCACCTGCTAAAATGTTATTGGGTGTTTCCTTCCCTGTTAGAAAGATGTGGTTCTGATGACCCTAATTGTATTAGAAAGAAAAAGGGTAGTTATTAGGTGGTCATTGTCTCTCATCGGAAGGCAGATTTCTGGTTGAGATTTTTCTATTTTCAGTACAGCTTGTTTATGTAAATGAGAAAAATGCCACACTCACACAAATCCTTGAAATAAAATGGCACATATTCAGCATTTCAATCTGAATTTTATCTTCCACACAATAGATTTTTCTCTACAAAATTCCCAATCAATCTTTCCAACCCTTCCACTGTTGTTCTATTTTAATTAAACACATTTTCAATGAAATTATCATATTTTGCTATGTGAATTAAATTTATCTTTTATTCTGTTGCCTCATTGTGAAAAATATTTTGTTCATAAAAATATAACTGAGGAATGAATAGTTTTAGCTTTGCATGTTATCTCTTTAACTACCTATATTTGTTTTAACCATTTCATAGCCTGTGAATTGTTAAGTTTTATCATTTGCTTTAGGTGAGACTGCTGATCCCACCTCACAGCCCTCTATGATCTCATTTTATATCCAATTGCTACCTCCTTTGATTTCTTGTCCAGACAGGTCAACCTTCTCATTTTGTTCACACATGCTTACTTTGGTCTCCTCTTTTCTGTCTGGAATCCTCTCTGGGTAGAATATTTATATTTGGCCCTAGAGTTTCACTTTCCACCCTTCTTTACCCTACTCTGTGCACTAGTATGTGACTTGGTGAGACTCCTTATTCTTACACCTAACAGTTACATTTGTCCAGTAGAAAATTCCAGTGGGAGATTGGATTGGTGGGTGTGAAGACAGAACTACCATTGCATTTAAATCCCCAGTTTCTTCTGTTAGCTTATAATTCTCAATGTCTGGTTCCATTACTGTGGGCCAAGCTGCAATTGGGCAGCACTTAACTGTACTTACAGGTCTTGCCATGTTCAATCCTAGAAAAAGCAGAAGTCACCAGCTGTTGCCAGTCCATGGGATGCTTCACCCTCTTTCTTGGTGTCCCATAACTGTAAAATATCCATGATTAAACTCTTTTTAATCACCTTTTATGAACATGCACATACCTTTCTTGCTCGAACTCTGCTAGATATACCATCTACCCAACCCTAACCAACATCAGCAAAGACTGAGTGGAGAACAAATGAAAAAGTAGAAAGTCTCAAAAAAGAAATAGAAGATATAAAGAAGACACAAATGGAAATTTTGGAGCTGAAAAATATAATGACCATTAGGAAAACTGGATAAAGAATGTACAGGATCTCTCTGTATTATTTCTTATAACTGCATGTGAATTAACAATTATTTCAAAATAAAAAAATTACTTTAAAATATCTATTTTAGAAGAAGAAAAACATAATTTTACTTTGAAAGTACCAGCATTCAAGATGAAAAATGTCCCCAAGTAATTTTTTTTTCTTTTTCTTTTTTTTTTTTTTTGGCCTTTCTAAACCATTTTATTGGGGTATAATTGATATACAAAAACCTACTCATATTTAATACATGCAATTTGATGGCTTGGGGCATTTGCATATACCCAGGAAACTAGCACCACAATCAAAGTAATAAACATACCTGTTACCTCAAGAAGTTCCTTCATGCTTCTTTGCTGCTGTGTGTGTGTGTGTGTGTGTGTGTGTGTGTGTGTGTTGTACCATGCCTTTTAGCACTAAATCACAGTATTGACAATATTTTCAAAAATCCTTAACAATTTTTCAGTTTTTATAGCTGTAATTTAACTCTTGATCAAAATTTTACAGTTTATTCTATTGATAAATGAACTTCCTCATACAAAAATAAATGACTGCTTTTATCTCTTAATTATTAAGCAATTAGTAGCAATGTTTATGTATTAAGAATACTAATGGATGGCCATGGGCCAGACTTGGTAGGGCTTTATAAGACCTGCATTGGATTTTGCATTTTATTATAAATGTGAGTGGAATTAAGATTGAGAATAGGGTAAAGTTTGGGTGAGAATTAGTTTATTATCTCTGTCTATGTGTCCTTTGCCAAATAGTATGTTTTCATATTATGTAATTTATTTTGTGAAAACTTTTACTCATGATTTGAACCTACCTAAATTGCTTAAATGGATTTCCTCCGCCTCCAGATTATATAAACATTTTCATATGTTTTTCTAATATGTTAATTGTTGTTTTTAATTTACATTTAGATCATTAATAAATTTAAAGTTTGCTATATGTTATAAAGTGGAAGTTTATATTTATTTTCTTCTAAATAGAACATTAGGCACCCTGGCACCATTTCTGGAACATATTAGTGTGTTTTTAATCTTTCTTGTTTCTTAATGAGACTTGATCTTTTTAAGGAAAGAGAAGTTGGCTCTATTTAGGATTTTATATTAATTTATTTTCCACTTTAACTTAATCTAAGCTTTGGCATGATTTGTTTCAACTCAATTTTTAGTTTATTTTGTTCTTTTCTCTTTGCATAAACCAAATAGTGCACTTTTGTTTTCTTTTATTTCTAAAAAAAGGAAAGTATTTAAGCAAATACAAGCCACTGTTTATGGAAGCTTTGATATGATGTGTTGTCCCTTAAAAATCTGTTTTTAATTTACAGATGATTTCCATTTTAAATTTCTGTTTATTTAATGTCAAGCAATTTTTGTTGTTGACTTCTAGATTTATTACATTGAAATCTGAAAACATGGTTTCTAAAATCACTGTTTTTCACATTTACTGAGGCTGTCTTTGTAACCCCAAAACAAGATTTATTTTTGTAAGGGATGCATAGACAAAAAGAAAAAAAATGTATTTTTCTGTCTATTGATTCAGATATCCTTTTAACATTGGGTTTACATTCTGGTTTTCAAATTACTTTTTCCTGACTCTCGAAGTGACAGTGATTGTGAGGATGGGGAAGCAACTACATGGGGAGAGACAACAGCCTGCCTCTGATGCTCTGTGGAGCGATGTGCTGTCCTTGTTGCTCTTTGCAGTCCCGCAGCTATTCTGTGATTTGGACTATGTAATGTGATTTTAGCTGCTTCCCCTTCTGTGTGAATTGATGTGTCCTTCTATTGCTGTTAGCCAACCTGTTATTCAAATTTAAAACAATATTATATTGCTTTCTTTTTGATTTCAGATTAAACCTTATTAACAAACCTGAAACCTACTCATTTTGTTGTCAGTCCCCTTAAGGTATACCCAGTAGCCTTCCTGCTTTTAAAAAGGGGAGGAGAGCACAGTTCATTTACCAGGAGCTGACACCTTAAAGGCATGATGTTAAAAATATCTATAAATCAAAACTCATAAAACACATTAGCATTTTTAAACAGGAATGTCCCAAAGCCACTTAGAGGAGGATGAATATGGGCTTTCTTTCCAAATGCCTCATGCCGTTTCTTTTAAAATATTTTCCTCTTGGATATTTTGGCAGGGACAGCCATGCCATTATATGTCTGCTTTATAAAAGCCATTTAAAACAACTAATGTGAGAAAAATCAATCTGAATTCACAATCCATTTTAAGTATTATAGTAAAACATCTGTCTTCATATAACATAGGTGCCCATGTTTTAGATGCTTGAAGAAATGTACTACATCCATAAAAGATAAAGTTGATGTAAAATTATTGATTTTTCAAAATACAAGGAATAAGAAGTGCATAATTGAGTGGATATAATTTCTAAAAATTACCTCAGTGAAAATTCAAGAATAAGGGTACATTTGTGGGATACTATTTTATGTAATTTTATTCATACGAATAAAGAATGGTTACCAAGCAGCAGTTCTCCCCAATATCAAGCACACAAAGACATCACACACATAAAAACATATGTAACTGAACATACACACATTTGCACTTGCACATTCAGGGTTGAACTGAACGTACACTCAGACACACACACGTAAACGCACACATGTGTATAATCCTGGATATCTCTAACTTTCCAGGCCCTATTACCAGGTCTTTTCAAACTGAAATATACTGAAGTAAAAGATGTTTTTTAAAAAAAATCTAGGTCACCAGAGACTCAGATAAATAGACCTCTTAGGAATAAGAGCTCAGAATCTGCCTTTATAATAATCTGGTGTATAGTGCAAGGATTTCCTGAATCATTTTACCTTCCCCCACATAAGGAAAAACAACCCTTGATGAAATAATAAGAATACCATTTGAAATATGACTGATTTTATTGGTGTGTTTTTTTCCCCATCATTTAGCAAAACTAAAAAAAAAAAAAAAAAATCTTGATTAGCTCAAGTCCAGACACTTTCAATGACTAGCTATGGATCTTTGCTCATATCTGTTTTCCTGAACCTCATCTTTCTCACCTGCAAAATGGGAATGATAAGCTTCCTTCTCTTTTTTCCAAGCCTGAGAAAGTGAAATTAGCTAAAACTTATGGATAACATTTTTTTTTAATTGTAAGGCAGTATACGACACTATTGCCTTTTGAAAAACCATCTTGCATATTTTGATAAATTTCTTCTTTACCACTAATAATTAAAAAATTGCAAATTTATGTTCTGCCTCCTGGTTCAAAGACCCAGAAAAAATATATTTATCAGCACACTATATAGGTAGATATATGGTTGCTTCCTAAAGGGAACCTTCCCCAAAAGCTCTCTAGTGTAAGAAGGGAACACACTTTTGTGGGAAGTGCACAGGACTGGGAGTTGGTGTACAGAAGTCCGAACCCTACAGTGGCCTATATTTAGTTATAGAGTTTGAACCTATCATCCATGGAACAATTTAGAGCTAAATTTCTATCTATATCGATAGTTGCATTTATATTTATATTTATAGATGAAGTTTTAAATTAAGGATTGGACAAATAAAATATCTCCTCGATTAAACTATTATTAATCTATGACTGCTAAGGTCCGAGTGCCTCCAAAATTCATATGTTGAAATCCAAACTGTCGAGGTGATGATATTAGGAAGTGAGGCCTTTGAGAAATGATTAGGTCATGAGACAGGAGTCTTCATGATTAGCAGTAGTGTCCATATAAAAGAGGCCCCAGAGAGCTAGCTCATTCCTTTCACCATGTGATGTGGCAGCCAGAAAGCAGTCTGTGAACTGGGGAGTGGGTATTTACCGGATACCAAATCTTAGGCACTTTGATCTTGGACTTCTTAGCATTCAGATCTGAAAACAACAAATTTCTGCTGTTTCCAAGCCACCCAGTCTATGATATTTTGTTATAACAACCCAAATAGACTAAGAAAATGTCTTAACCACAATTTTCATCATTCTTCTTTAAGAAAAACTGCTGTTTTTTGTTTGTTTGTTTGTTTTTGTTTTTTTTAATCCCAATTGATTCTCATCATAAAAAAAATACGGATTTGTTTCTATCTTCATTTTCACAGTGACTGGCCTTATCTTCTGATAATTCCAAAAAATTATATTGCTGATGACCTTAGTTAATAAAAACTGCGGTAGATTGCATTATAATGTCTAGCTTCTCCCAGCTTGAGGTGGAGTTCATTTGCCTATCCCTTGAACCTGAGCAGGCCTTATGACATGTTTTCAGAGATGGAATGCAATGGAAGTGGCAATGAGCAATTTCTGGGTACATGCCCTGAAGTCTTTCTTGCTACCACATGAATAAGTCCAGACCAACCTGCTGGAAAAGGAGAGAACATGGCAAATTTGTTAGTCCTGCTAAACTCTCTGTTGGTTCCTCCAGCCACCAGCTACCCAATTAACAGGGGCAGAGCTGCCCTGCTGAACTGCAGCTTTTTGCAGGCATGAGGGAGACCAGCTAGGCCAGCAGAGGAACCATCTAGCTGAATTTTGAGCTAAATAAATAATAGTTTGAAGCCACTAAATGTTGAAAGGTTTTGTATGCCACTACTACTACTAAATTTAAAAATTAACCAAAAATGAAAAAATAAAACTCAACTGTACATATCAACAACTGACAAGCTAATTCTAAAACTTATATTGAAAGGAAAAGGTGCTAGAATATACAAAGCAATTCTGAGGAAGAACAAAGCTGGGGGACTCATTCAACTTTATTTCAAGACTTACTGTGAAGTCACAGTAACCATGACAGTGGGGCACTGACGAAATAACACATCTATAGATAGATCAATGGGACACATTTGAGAAGCACGAACACAATTAACTGATTTTTTACAAAGATATTAAGGAAATTCAATGTAGAAATGGCCATTTGGAGAAATGACTGATTCTAGGGGTAGAGCAAAGAAAATATAATATGGAGGGGCATCTTATAAGAAATTAAGAAAGTACTTAAAAGAAAAGAAATAGTCAGGGCTGTCAAAGGGACAGCAGAGCCACCCTGATCGAGCTGCCCAAGTTGGAACAATTGAGAAACAAAATAAATAACTCAGTATTAGTTATAACCTAAAGTATAAGATAAATATCCCTGACTCCATATTGATAAAAATAATTGGCTAAATAAATAAATAAATGAGAAAGAATAGATGAATCTATTGTACAGAATTCCAAACAATTTATGTAAATACTCCGCTTTTTAGGAGGTAGAGTTTATTACTCTCCTTCCTTGATTATGGGCTGCACTTAGTGACAGGATTCACAGATTGGAAGATGGAAAGGGGAGAAATAATAACTTTATAGTGAAGAACCCGGCAAAGACTGCCTTAACCAAGACATCAAGGTGAACTCACTAGAAATAAAATGTCAAGTTAATAACATGTACCCTTGAAAAAAAAAAAAAATAAAAAATAACATGTACCCTTGATATCATTTGATGAGAAGGGCAATCACCCATGTGGTATTCTTCCCCAAAAAACCATGTCCCTAGTCTAGTCATCAGAAAAACATTTAAAAGAAGTCAAGGATCATTCTATGAAATTGTTAGGGGCATGAAAAATAAGGAAATATTAAGAAAATGTCCCAGACCAGGGGAGCCTACGAAGATATGATGATTAAATGTAAGGTAGTTTTCTGGATAGGATCCTGGAACAGAAAACTGACATTAATGGAATGTGAATAGTAATGTGCAAATGTTGTTTTCTTAGACGTTAAAAATGAACCATGGTAATGAAAGATGTTAACAGTAGGAAAACTTAGAGAGTGTTATATTGCAACTCTTATTACTATCTTAGTGACTTTTCCGTAAATCTAGTTACTTTAAAATAACTTTTTTTTTTTTTTAAGTTAACTGGTATAATACCTAACTCTCAGTGGTTGCCTTCTACCCTGCCAGACACTGTTCTAAGCTTTACTTGTATCAATTCATTTCATCCTTCTAATGCTATGAGATGGGTACATTTCATAGATACACTGAGGCCCAGGGAAGGTACATAACTTGCCTAATGTTACATAACTAATAAGCATGCCTCCAGATTCAACTGCTATTACTAATAGCAAAATAAAATGTTATCAACTAATCTTTTAGTTAAGCTAAAGAAAAAGATTCCCTAAACATCATTTCTAACTTTTAATGCAAAAATATTTAAGTGTAGTTTAGAAAAGATAAAAGATATGAAAAAATATTTAAGTGTAGGATAGAAAAGAGAAAATATATGAAAAACAGAAAAGAAATGAAAAGCACAACCCCCAATTCTAAATACTGCTAGCTTTGGGGCTATTGATTTTTTTTTTTTTTTTTTTTGGTATATAGACAATTACTTAAAGCATAATTAGAATCATACCTTACCTACAATTGCATATATTCCTCTTCTATTTTCCATATTAATTAAGCATTTTTCATAATCTAACTTCAGTGAAACAATTTACATTGAGTACTTTAGTTTTCAACACTTCAATAATTAACTTTATATTCTTTTGGAAATATAAGATGGAGGTACAGAGTAGAATTCTTATTAAGAAATGTTGTACCTCCGCAAGCCAGCCACTGGATTAGACACAGGTCTTAAATAGGATCTGCACTTGAACTGCACTTGATGAATGATGAAACAAAGTGGTACAATCATGCCATCGATACTTCTCAGCACTAAAATGGAGCAAACTGTTGACATATACAATATCTTGGGTGTTTCTCAAGGGAATTATATTGAGTTAAAAAAGCTGATCCCAAAAGGTTATATACTATGTGATTTATTTATATAAAATGTTTGAAATGACAATATTTTAGAACAGATTAGTAGTTGCCAGGCATTGAGGATTAGGGTGGGCTCTCTGGATGTGATTATAAAAAAGAAACAAAAGGTATGCTTGTGTTGATGGAACTCTTCTGTGTCTTGACTGTGTGGCAAATACATAAATCTAAACATGATAAATGGCACAGAACTGAACACACCTACACACACACACATAGCACATGCACACACAGTAGAAGTGATACTTGGGAAATCTGAATAGGATTGGTAGATTGTGTATATGTCAGTATCCTGGTTATGATACTGTATTATATCTTTTCAAGATGTCACTTTTGGGAAAATTGGTTAGAGAAAGGAAGAGGGAAGCGCCATTCTTGTCCATTGCAGGCCTGGAAGGAAAAGAGCTCCCAAACAGATCAATAGGACTTTTGGATAGAATATGACTTAAATAACTGAGATTGAGGATTTCTCTTGCACCAGAAAAGAACCAAATATTTAATGGGCTATGCTTGAAAGAAGAAGAATGAGATTAGAAAATGTGTGTCCATCAACAGATGAATGGATAAAGAAGATGTGGTATATATATATATATATATATATATATATATATATATATATACACAATGGAATATTATGCAGCCATCAAAAAAACCTGAAATCTTGCCATTTGCAACAACGTGGATGGAACTAGAGGGTATTATGTTAAGCGAAATAAGTCAATCAGAGAAAGACATGTATCATATGGTCTCACTGATACGAGGAATTCTTAATTTCAGGAAACAAACTGATGGTTGCTGGAGTGGTGGTGGGTAGGAGGGATGGGGTGGTTGGGTGATAAACATTGGGGAGGGTAAGTGCTATGGTGAGCGCTGTGAATTGTGTAAGACTGATGAATCACAGACCGGTACCTCTGAAACAAATAATACATTATATGTTAAAAAAAAAAAAGAAGATAGTAGGAAGGGAAAAATAAAGGGGGGGGAATCGGAGGGGGAGATGAACCATGAGAGACTATGGACTCTGAGAAACAAACTGAGAGTTCTAGAGGGGAGGGAAGTGGGGGGATGGGTTGGCCTGGTGATGGATATTAAAGAGGGCATGTATTGAATGGAACACTGGGTGTTATATGACATTTCAAACAATGAATCATGGAACACTACATTAAAAAATAATGTTGTAATGTATGGTGATTAACATAACATAATAAAATAAAATTTAAAAAAAGAAAAGGGAAAAAATAGAGTTGCTTTTTGATTTTTCCCTATAGAGCTCAGCTCATTCAGTAAGCTTGTCAGGAATGTATCAAATTCATGTGTCTATAAATTCGAGTAAATGTACAAGTTTGAAAGGAGCTCATGTGAAAAGTCAGAGGAAAAGATAATGATTTTGCTGTCTACTGCATATAGATGCTAGTTAAAGCCATGAGAAATGTGGAGAATTGTAGAAGGTCAGGGAACCAAAGATAGGACTCTGGAAACCCCAGTATTTAAATAAGAGCTGGAGGAAGATCTCACAAGGCATGTAGAAAAATACTTATTAGAAATGTCAAAGAAAATTTAGAGAAAGTGATAAATATATGACAAAGCAGAAGAGTCAATTAAAAAAAGAAAAAAATAAATCAATTCAGTGGTTTTGATTTTTTATAGCAACCCAATAGTATATGTGAAATGTGGAGTTTTGTTTTTTGTTTTTTGTTTTTTGTTTTTGTTTTTTAAGAGGCTTAGTAAGCAACAGAGGAGAGACAGGCCAGTAGCTGTGGGTTGGAAGTGAAAGGTAAAGCAAAGGTTTTGTGTTTTTAAGATTTTATTTATTTACTTGTCAGAGAGAGGGAGAGAGAGCACAAGCAGGGGGGAGCTGCAGGCAGAGGGAGAAGCAGGCTCCCCACTGAGCAAGGAGCCTGATGCGGGTCTCGATCCCAGGACCCTGGGATCATGACCCGAGCCGAAGGCAGATGCTTAACCGACTAAGCCACCCAGGTGCTCCTAAAGCAAAACTTTTAATGTACATGAGACAGAATGTATGGGTATTTATAAGGTGCAGGTTAAGAGCCATTAGACATATAGATGCTTAGAATTTAGGAGCAAGTTGTAGCTGCAGAACATGATCCCAAAGGAGGGATAGTGGACACAGGAGAACAATATTCTTTATTGGTTAAGCAGCAGGTTGTTTAAACAAAATTTCACGATGGTTCATTAACAACAGCAATTGAATCATTATTAACTGTTGAAGTATAACATTTAGACAGTAAGTGGTTCTAGAAATCCTTTAAATCCTGATCACCTAAAGTAGCAAAATTTAAATAATAATTTAGTTATATTATCTTAGGAGGCCTAAAGTTACAAAATATTAGTTTATAATTCCTTATTAAGCCCATGCACAGTGAATTTCAAATAACACCTACTTTCCTGACAATGGAATCCATTTCCCCCATTGGCCTTTCACTTATTTCCATTATGACAATAGGTTCAATCAAGGATCTTATCATCTTCCAATTCAGATCCAGATATTTTTACTTTTTATGTGGATTTTAGCTTTTATATATCCTAGTAATGGTTGAAATAAGGGCTATAGCTGCTCATCAAACAGTTGAAAACTGTAAGGAAATTATATAGAAGTATCCAATGTTATGATTCATAGCTTTTATTTATTCAATCATTTACTTATTAATTCTTTAAACAAACACATACTGTGCCAGGTACTGTTAGCTGTGGTGACATCACAGGAATAGGACATGGGTGCTCCTGCCTTCATGGAAATGTAAGAGCCATGAGGAGGATCCAGGCAATTAAGAAAGAATCATCAAACAAAATGCCTGATGTGATGAGGTAACTACCTGTTGTATTGGTGCACAGATAAGGTTGGTTGAAAACATGAGAGGGACAGTCTAGAGGGGAGGTTAGAGAGGGTAGAAGTCCAAGTCAGGTTGTATCCACATTTGAGAGTAATAGTATGGGGATTTAGTCATGAGGAGTGGGTGCTTCAGGAAGGCAGGTAAAACACAAATGCTAATGCCCAGAAATCACATGGAACAATCTAGAGGTCAGTAAATAACTTAAAGGTCTGTTGTAGTAATATTTTTATTACAGACAGACATGAGTCTCAATCTCACAACCCTGAGAAAATGACCTGAGCTGAAACCAAGAGTTGGAGGCTTAACTGACTTGAGGCACCCAGGCGCCCCTGTTGTGATAATCTTAATAAAAGCAGTGGTCTATATTATATTCATAGCAATGAAAATAAAGAGAAGTAGACATATGTGAAAAATACTTTTGAGGTGCTATCAGAAGGATTTGAGACTGAAATAATTATTTGAAAACCCTGGTGAATGGAATGGGGCCTATCAGACATGTAGCTTGAGGCAAGAAATCTGGTTGATCTCATCCAAGAAAGATAAAAATTTAATTTACCCCTCCTAACCTCCTCATAGGATTGGATAGACCAGTCCAAGATACTAAGTACTACTAGGGCACTGCCTGCCCTGGATGAAGAAAAGCAAGGATGCAACAGGCCTCAGATATTTGGCTGAGTCTGGGGGAAAGAGTCCTCCACTGTTATTATCAATTTAACTGACTGCTTAGTGCAAAGTACAGTAGGAAGATTAGAAAAGGGTACCGATCATCTGGAAGATAGAGGTGACACCCATATTATAACTGCCTCTCTTTGAGATTAGAAAGTAAAGTAGATGGTCCAATAGGGTGACATGCTGAGGTTGCTGGCAAACGAACCCATTGTCCCTTATTCGCACAACGTGTCTGCCCACACAGAGGCATTGACTCTTCCATGTAGAAGCTATCTCACGAATTTCAGGCACTAATAGGACAGCACTGTTCATAATTCCCCTCCTTACTCAGGTAACACAGTGCTGGTCTGACTGGGGAGTATCGGAGAAAGAAAGAAAAATAACATTCAAAAAAATCAAACACACATACACACGTGTGTGTATATATAACATATATTACATATTACACACACAGTGAATAATATATAACACATTTATTACATATTACATGCATATATATAGAATAAAGTATATATAACATATATAATATATTACATACATATATACATACATATTGAATAATGACCAATGACCAAGTTTAGGCTCTGGCCACAAGGATGGGTATCTCAGGCGGGACAAATATGATAGGAATATCAGGTCAAGGAACTGGGAATGCAGTGTGTTGTGTGGGGTTTTTGTATAGGCATTTAATCACCCATGATGATAGTAAGAACTTGAATGGAGAGTAAGACAAGAAAAGCTAGCTAAGGAAATTATCCATGAGAAAGAAGAAAACGACAAGAACCATCAATGAAAGCATGAGGAAGGGTACCTGGTTGTGTAGTCAATTGGAATAAGCCTCAAAAACACTAGATGGTTTTTACATGAGAAATTAGCAATAATTTCTTGAAAAAGCCATTGAGAAACCAAGAATATACCAATCTCAGTTGATACTTGTATAGTAGTACAGTGTAAGAGAATAACTTCCTCTTGAATGTTCTGGAGGGAAATCTATATTTACAAGACCACAAGTTTAGAGGGAGAGGGTGAGACTGTATTGGAGTTTAATCATGGAATGGAAGTTTCAGAATTCACAGTGGAAATATTTGGGAGCAAGAATAGGAGAAGAGAGGGGCGCCTGGGTGGCTCAGTTGGTTAAGCGACTGCCTTCGGCTCAGGTCATGATCCTGGAGTCCTGGGATCAAGTCCCACATCTGGCTCCCTGCTCAGCAGGGAGTCTGCTTCTCCCTCTGACCCTCCCCCCTCTCATGCTCTCTGTATCTCATTCTCTCTCTCAAATAAATAAATAAAATCTTTAAAAAAAAAAAAAAAAAAACATTTAAAAAAAAAAAAAAAAAAGAATAGGAGAAGAGAAATTATGAATAAAGAGTGCCTGGGTGGCTCAGTAAGTTAAGCGTCTCAGGTCATGATCCCAGGGTCCTGGGATTGAGTCCCACAGCAGGCTCCCTGCTCAGTGGGGAGTCTGCTTCTCCCTCTGCCTCTGCCGCCCCCTCCCCGGCTAATACACTCTCACTCTCTCTCTCTGTGTCAAATAAATAAAATAAAATAAAATAAAATAATAAAATAAAAAGGAAATTACGAGTATATTGGTAGAACATGACAGAATTACTTATGGAAGAACCTTACATCTTGGACCCTGGTCAAGGGTTTCAAGGATGTGAAGAAAGGTAAATTGCAAACTTTGTATATAATAGGGTGCATTTATTAAGATGTGTGTGCAGAGAGAATGTTATATAGAGAGTTGGTTGTAAAGAAAACCAGAAATGTTGTTATGTTGAAGTTATGAAACCCTCTCTGCTATGTCATCAGTTAAAGAACAGATTCCAAAATTGTTTGGGGTTTTATATAACTTTAATATGTTTATGAAGGAACTAAAGTTATGGAGAAACATGATTATAATACTATGAAACAGACTTTCTTACATGGAAGTCTTTCTAGAATTTTCTAATTATTCATCACTACCATCCCTACATAGATAAAAGATTGTTATTATTATTATTTTTAGTATTTTCAGAGGTCATAGTTTTGACTAAAAGAATATATATCTTATTCTATTACTATTAAAATTTTACCTATATAATTCATTTTCTCTAGGGCAACTGTAAAAATGTGAATATTTAATTAATGTGAGGACTTTACTGTATGATTATCAATTTTGTACTCTGTCAAACAAATCACTTTACATATTGTAATCTATTTAATTTCTGACTTTCCAGAAATAATTTCAATAAAGAGAATTTTCAAATGTGGCAGTTCCAAGCACTTTTTTTTTTTTAAAGATTTTATTTATTTATTTGACAGAGAGAAACACAGCGAGAGAGGGAACACAAGTCGGGGGAGTGGGAGAGGGAGAAGCAGGTTTCCCGTGGAGCAGGGAGCCCGATGCGGGGCTCCATCCCAGGACCCTGGGATCATGACCTGAGCCGAAGGCAGACGCTTAATGACTGAGCCACCCAGGTGCCCCGCACATTTGTTTTTTTAATGTAAAATGAATTTATTTTAATTTTAATGAAATTCTTTATAGAGTTGGTTTTAATATATTTTAATTTTTCTTATTAAAATAAGGAATTTCTCAGGGTGAATAGAAAGGGCTGAATGCTCACCATATGTTGACAATTCACAGTTCTTCCCAATTCAGTTTCCCCTTATCACCATGGTAACAGCCAAGTGGGTTGGCTGTTTGGGGTAACATCATTGATGGCAGGTCCTTTTCTATCCAGTCCAGTAAGTGATTGTCAGGATATGCTTTACTCATTGACTTATTCGCTAGGTTAAGCCAGGGGTTATGATTTTTACAGAACATAGGTCCATTTATAGATATATGTTTTGGGAATACGGTGATTCATTTTGTCCCCTCAGTTTATTCTAAGTCTCAGAAACTTCAAACTTCTAGGTAAATTAGTTTTGTGTATCCAGGGACAGATGGAAAAATGGGACTGTGTTCTATCTTGATGGAACTGATAATGGAGATTTTGAGTAGATTTCTTCAAATTGTATTCCAAAAAACTCTCTAGCATCATCCTCTCATTCGTATTGAATGGAGGTAGATGTTTTAACTACTCTTAGGTAAACATTGGGGATTAAGTTAATTATCAACCTGAATTTTTTCTATCATTGACGCTAGATACAGAATGGATAGCTATTCTTGTGATGACTTTAATGCCTCATCGTTACAAAGGGACAAATTAAACTGGATGGATGTGCCTTCTCTGACACACACTGTCGAATTTAATGTTTGTTCAATATTTAAGTACAGTTGAATATTCTGTGATTTATAACTCAATTAAGTTAATAAACATTTTCTTTACTCATAGCCACATTATAATAAAATATTTACCTTATGTGTATAGAAATATGCATAGTTTTATTTATATTCATGATAAAATGTCCAAACTGCTTTTATAAGAACCCTAATAAATTCTGTTTAGACTTAACTCTTTCTACTAAATTAGAGCAAGAAAAGGGTAATTTTTATAACTAATAAAAAAGAGAGTTAAAAAAAAAAACCTCTAAAGACAGGCCTTAAAAAAACAGGAACCATGTAACTCCAGGAATTACAGCAATAGAAAAAAAATTCACATTCTCTTTAGAGAAATACATTGTTTTAATCATGACCAAAGACCTTCCATTCCTGAGTATCTCTGCTCTAATAAAAGTTCTGAGAAAGGAATCAGCCTTGCCTGGTGTATGCATCCTATTGGAGCCTATATTCTGTGGTTGCTAGCTTTACCAGAATCAAATTAAACAGGAGAAGGTATATCAAGAAAATTGAGCCTGGACTAATAATCAACACACACACAATTTATTTTTGTTATTTGTGTTATTTTCTTGATACATCTTACACACACATACAACTATTTCCATATATATTCTTTTCCAAAAATGCCCTTGTCCACAAAACTAACGCACTTACAATTGCAAACAAACTCACTGACTTGTCAAAGAGAAACAGCCCTAGAAAATGTCTAGCTAAAGCCTGCAAAGGCCAATGTCGTGAGGCTTTTTTTCTCCAAATCCAGGACCTAATATTAAGGATTATTATGGATTTATGGAGGACTCAGTATTGAAACAAAAATATTGCCCCAAATCATGTGTAGTGGAAATGAAGAGGAAAGACAACTTCTTGTCTAATCCTCCAGTCTAAAGCCTTCTGAGAACCTAATTTTCTAGTCCATTACTCACAACTCATGAATTATTGTAGATCCTGACCCCGGGCCATCACTCCTTTTAAGCAAAGTGGAAAAGAAAACATAATGATTGAAGTTTTTTCCTAATCAAAGAATTTTCCTTTTGTCCTTAGGGAATTCCTATGAATGAGGTTGTTATATTCCAGTTGCCTTCTCATTGCTCTTGTCTGCGTATTTTCAGAGCCATCTGTAGTCTGGGCAAGAGGTTTGCCATTCCTTAGGCAACGCACGGGAGCCACTAGCCTCCTTTCAATAGCTGGTGGTGAGGAAGTGGCGTGTACGCAAGCGCTAGAGAAACAGTCACTCACGAGGGCGGCTTGTGTCTTCCTTCAGACGCTGCCCACGTCTCACTTACATGTGCCAAGTCTGCCTGGTGCCCTGGGGGGCATTCCCAGCTCTACAGCCAGGTGGCTGAGAGAAGGCTGGATTCGTGTTGTCATCTTAGGTTCACCTGCTGGACTAAGGATAGGTGTACTGCCACCTTCAAGGCTCAGTGATAAACCAGAATTTGTTCTTCAGTCCATCTGCAAATCCTTCTGGATAAAACTCTAACTTTTATGACTCTAAGTTTCCTTAACTTGAATTTATGTTACCTTTGAAATTTTGGTATCTCATAAGTATTAATGGTATGAGGGAAGTTTGTTTTTTTTTTTTTTTTTCTATAGGGGAAGCACATTATCTTCAGTCAGATAAGGTACAGTAGAAATAATTCCCAAGGGATTTAGGAAATTGGGATTCTTTAATGCTCTTAGCTCCTAACAGTATGATTAGCCTTAAAATTTTCTCCTAGCAGCCAACTGCCAGTAAAATCCAGCGACTTCCACAATCAGTCTTTTTGTATTATATTTAACAGATACAAACAGTAGGCTGCTTTTTCATTATTGTTACATAAGGTCCTGAGAGATAAAAATTTCAAATTTGAGTTAGCTTTATTTTTTTTTTAACTTAACTTCATTCAATGCTTTGAAAGGAACCTTCATTTCTTTGGTAAAAGAGCATTTCCCATCTCTTTTGTATTGATCTATCATAGCAGCTGCTTGGCCTCTCAAAACTTTACCAAAAGCTTACTATGAGGTCACATGGAATAAGGTGATTGATGGAATTGGCACAGAGAGGCATGGAATAATTCCATCTCATCTACAATTTGAATAGAGACTTCAACTGCATTTGTTCAATCTGAGTTTGACGACTAACACCAAATACTCCCTATTTCGTGAGGATTTTTTTTCAAAAATTTTATTTATTTATTTACTTGAGAGAGAGAGAGTGAGCACAGAAACAGGGGGAGAGGCAGTGAGGGGAGAGAGAGAATCCCAAGCAGACTCTGTGCTGAGTGTGGTGTCCCCTGTGGGGCTCAATCCCAGATGCTCAACCAACTGAGCCACCCACGTGCCCGAGGCTCTTTTTTGTATAACTCCTCTCTTTGTGTTTTGTATAACTCCAGTTTTTGTGTTATTTAGCTTATTCAGTTATCATCAACAAACTCCAACTTCAACTAATTTAAACAGTAAAAGGGGGAAAAGGAAAGTAAAAGATTTATTTTAGGAATTGTGTAGCTCAGAAAATCAAAAATCACCATTATTTAATAAGTTCTCAAGATGCCAGAAATCAGGGCAGCTGGAGCATGACAGCCATGGGTATTTTAGGGGCATCTCTTTAGGACAATGCAGCAACACTCCTGTTCTAATCATTTCACCCCTAATGTGTATCTGGAGAAAAGATTCTGAATTGGGTCTTATATAAGAGGTGGAGGGCTGACCCAGGATTAGCAGGCTTAGAATCGTTGTGAGTAGAAGAAGGCTGATTTCACGGGATGTTTGGAGAAGATAATAAAATATTTGTTTGTTTCAAAAAGTTCTACTTATCTTTCTTTTTTGGAGATTGTATTTTACCTGACTAGAAATTTCTTAATATGTAATTTTCAAAGTAATTGTGGTCCCCCAACAACAACAAAAATGCTTATGAGACAGAGAAAGTTTGGGGAAATGGCAAATAACAATAATTTTACCTGCTCTAGGCTGTTATAACAGCATAAACACTGACTCAGAACTCACTGTGTGTCAGGTGTTGTTATTTAAATAAAGTTTCTTATTTAAAGTATCTCATTTAATCCTAATCTTTACGTGGGCTAGTTGTAATTATTATCCCATTATGTAACTTGTCCAAAGTTGCATAGCTAGGCATAGATTTAAGCCCAATTTTGTCTGAATCAAGAGTCAATATTCCCAATAACCAAGTTGTATAGCCTCATTACATAAAGCCAATGATATGAAATTCTTGAATCAAAAAAGTTTTAAATGACCAAGGAGTCCAAATGCTACACTAATGGATGCCATGCTAACCTAGAAATTTGAGTTTTTCGAGATTGTCCTTAATAATAATAATGCATATCATTTATGCATTGTTTAAATTAAAAGCTCCTTATGGCTAGAATTATTCTCATCCTTTTCAAGCATAATTATGTTAGCTGAGGTCTCTAGTATTTTGCCATAATTACATGCCATTTTCAATAGGAGTGTAAGTGATGGCAAGGGATAGACATCTATAGGTCCCCCAAGTATCTCAAGCCCAGCATATCCCCCAAAGAATGAATCTCCTTCCTTCTCAAAGGTATTTACTCAACTGAACTTTCTAAGCTTTTGTGGTTAAGCTTAACTCTATTCATCCATACTTCCATGCTAAAAATCTTACAATTGTTAACTCTTCTCTTGAGCTTTCTCTTTCAATCAGACTCCAAATTCACTTAAACATATCAGAAAAATATCCCAAACTTAACCATTTCTTTTGATACATGCTTATTATCCTTTTTGGTTCTGTCCCTTCATGTCTTTCAACTGCAACAACCTGGTAAATGCTCTCGTCAATACCATTTTTGTTTATCTATCTATCTATCTATCATCTATCTATCTATCTATCTATCTATCTATCTATCTATCATCTATCTATCTATATCATCTATCTATATAACTATCTATCACCTCTCTGTAGTTACCAGATTCAACTTTATAAAAATATTTAATCACTTTTTTTAACTAAAAGATTTCTGTTGGTTCACCATTGTTTTCATTATAAAATCAAACACTGCCATATGGTATAGAAGGCATCCAACTGGCACACGATTTGGCCTAAATGTACTTCCTTCATCTAACCAAATATAATCATTCCTATCCTCTCTAAAATCTTTTGTTTCAGCAACACATAAATTCTCAAATATCGAAGATGGCAACTCAGACTTATATTTTGGTTCTATTACCTTACACAAAGGCATTTCTTCTGCTAATGATATCCTTTCCTTTATTCTTTTCCTGCACATTCCTGTTCATTATTCAAAACACAACACATATGTCACTTCCTGGCCATCTCTAAGTGCTTATTCCAAGAGTTCACATGTACCTTAAGTGCACTGTAATCTGTGGAATAAATAATCCAGGAAAATTAATATGAATTTATTATCATTTTTATCATATTAGATTGCAATTTTTTTGTTACATGGCTATTTTACTGAGCAACTTCTGAGTTTTTCAAAAGCAAAGGACACAGCTAACACACCTTGGATATACCCAGTGCCTATCATTGAGCATGGTTTATATTTGGTGTTCTATAAGTTTTTAATCTAATAGTTCAATAATTGGATTTCCTAAAACCAAAACATAATACTTACCAACCACAAAAGATTCTGAGTTGTAATGATTCTATATTACTGTTAAACCCTTTAAAATGTGTAACGATATCTATTTTCCTCAGAAGACCTTAGGAGGTACCTAATCATTCTCTAGATTTATTTTATGTGTATTAAGGAAATCTAAACTTTTGTCACCCAATGTGAAGATGACCTTGGTTCACTCTTTAAAAATTAACAGTGGAGAGAACTATTTTAAAACTGCATGCTTGTTTTGGAATCTTGTCTTACACGTTAGGATAAAGATGTTGCATTAACTATTTTGTAAAGAATATATTCAACTGATCAAGTATACTTTGATGTATCCTTAAATATTCATCTTACTAGAAAGAAAAGAAACTTCCAATCAAAGGGATTCTCACTAAAGCTTGGCCTAGTGGGAGGTAGAATGTGTATTGAGTGAGGAAGTAGCAGATTTCTCAGTCACCTTGACCTATCTAGATATGCCAGAAATGAAAACCTTTAGATATGATTTCAAAATATCCCATTTCTTTTTCAAAAAAATGTTTTACACATAGGAAGTTTAAGAAATATTGACTTGATAACTCAGAAACCTAAGGGAGACAAATGGGTAATAAGTTTTTGTTCTCTTTAATTTTCCTTTAATGTAAGATTGTAAGGGACAAATGAAAGCAAAGCAAAACACAGTTGGGTCCTTGAGAAGGTTATGTTTCTGCTCTTTGTGTGAATTCAACTTTGTAGATATTCAGGATAGGATATGTTTTAGTACTGAAGATTGGTAATTGTCTCAGGGACACCAGTATTATGTGGGGCATCTTTATGGTACAGGGTAGTGACTCCATACATCGACTCATTCAGCAAACATTGCCAGACATATTCTAGATCCTGGGGTGCTGTGGTATGAACAAAGCCTTTGCCCTCGAGGATCTTTCCCTCTACTGGGGGAGAAATATAAGGCAACATAAACCAATGGATTGCAATATAATGACAGTAAGTAGATGGATAGTATATATGTTAGGGTGGTTAGGGAAAAGCTCTGTAAGCAGGTGTCATTTCATCTAGACAGAAATGTACCAAGAGGGAAAGCCTTATGAAGGTCATGAGAAAGGGAGAGGGAAAAGAATCTGAAAATGACCTGGAGTGAGAAAAAGCTTAGTATATTCTAGTAGCAGCAAGAAGAAGGCAAGTGAAAGCAAAGCCTCAGGTGGTAGTAGATGAGAGCAGGAAGTTGGATGGAGGCAGTATCTTTTAAGACATTGTAGGTTATGGTAGTGTTTGCATTTATTTTACCTTGCTAAGAAGCCAGTGGACAGTGTGAGCAGGAAAGCAATACTAGATTTGTATTCTTAAAATATGACTCTAGTCATTGAGCTGTGGAACCAAGAGTGTGAGTAAAGACTAATTAGCAGGCTCTCACTGTTCTCAGGGGAGAGGTAGAACAGAGCATGCATTTAGCACTGAATATGGTCAGAGTTGGGATATATTTTGAAGGTAGAGCTGATAGGACATATTGATGGGATGGCTATTGTATTACTGTGCTACTGTGACTTTTCAAAGAACCACAGACTGGGTGGCTCAAACAACAGAAATTTATTTTCTCACAGTTCTGGAGGCTAGAAGTCTGAGATCAAGGTGCTGGCAAGGTTGCTTCCTTCTGAGGGCTGTGAGGTAAAGTTCTCTTCCTGGCCTTTCTCTCTGGCTTATACAGGACATTTTCTCCCTATGTCTTCTCATCACCTTCCTTCTGGACCTATCTGTGTTCATATTTCCTGTTCTTTTAAGGACATCAATCATACTAGGTTAGGGTCCACTCTAATTACCTCCATTTTATTTTAATTACCTTTGTAAAGACCTCATCAATAAATATGGTCATATTCCAAGTTACTGGGGGTTAGGACTTCAACATATAAATTAATTTAGAGGAGGAGACAAAATTCAAACCATAATAGATACAGTTATTTTTGAAAAAAGTTGCCTGGCATAATTACTAGTTAGTTATCGACCTAAGCAACTGGAGGGTTGAAATTGACATTACTGAGGAGTAAGAACATATTTGGTCAAAGGTAAAGGTGATTATAGGAGGGTAACCAAGATTTCTGTTTTGGACATCTGTGGTGGAAATGCTCATTAGATAGTAGGATATATCAGTCTGAGACTCAGAAAAAAGATTAGGGCTGGAGACACAGATTTGAAAGATACACATTTGGAATGCATCAGCACAGAGATGATATTTATTTATTTTTTTAATATTTTGTTTATTTATTTGACAGAGAGAGCACAAGCAGGGGGAGCAGCAGGCAGAGGGTGAGGGAGAAGCAGGCTCCCCGCTGAGCAAGGAGCCCGATGTGGGGCTCGATCCCAGGACTCTGGGATCATGACCTGAGCTGAAGGCAGACGCTTAACTGACTGAGCCACCCAGGTGCCCCCAGAGATGATATTTAAAGCCAAGGGATGGGATGAGAATACCTAGAAAGTGAGTGTGGAGACAGAAGAGTTCTGAGGACTTAGTCAAGGGACACTTGAAAAATCTAAAGGTCAGAAAAAAAGGAACAGTCAGAAAAGGAAATTGAAAAGAAGGAATCATTGGCTTAGAAGGAAAACCAGTATGGATATGACTTCCTAAGAGTCAAGAGAAGAGAGTGGCTCAGGGGAAGGATGATCAATGATGTCAATGCTGCTGAGAGAGAAAGGTGGGAACCCACTGAGAATTTACCAGTGGGTGTGGCAAGATGAAGTTTCAATGACCATGGAATAATTCTTTCAGAGGAGTTGTGGGGAGTGAAGTTGATGAGGACAGAATGGAAGATGAGGACAAGGAAGCAGCAAATATATAGTACATTCGGTGGCGTTTGCTATAAAGATGGATAAATTAAGGGAGCTGCAGCTAGGCAATATGGGATCAAGGGAAGATTATGGTTTGTTTGTTGCTCTGGTTTGGTTTTAAGTTGAGAAATATTGCAAGACGTGTCTGTGAACTAAAGGAAAACAATCCAGTAGTGTGGGAAAACTTTATGATACAGATGAGAGAGATTGCAGTGAGATTCATTGCACAATATACTGTGATAGGAAGAAAGGCAAATCTTATGGAAACACATATGAGTGGGTTATTAGATTTGTTGGTGGGAAAATGAGGTAATTCTAATCTGATGACTCCTGTTATTTTGGTTGTTCCTTTATAATGAAATCACAAAGTCTTTACATGATATACTTCCTAAAATATTTGCCTTTACAATGTATGGCAAAAGGCATTGCCATTGTAGATTTTATATTGTGCCTGTAATGATACTAGTGGGTTTTGCTCCTTGTTTTTAAACTTATGAGAAGATTTTTGCAGAGTACTATAAAGGCTAAGGATTCCAATAAGAGGTTGTAAAATAAAATTGAAAAAAAAATTAGCAGAATGTTTTATTGTAATCCTCAAGGAGCGTTAAAGCCTTTTGACTAGTTAAAGCAATTTGATATGCATTGAATAAAGAAAGAGGGACTAAAAAATTAAAAATATGAGGTTAAAATAATTTCTATCTTATCCTTTATATCTCCCTTACTTTCTTTTTCTCCTTATATTTATTTATTATTTTAGTTATGTAGCTTTCTTTGTTCTATCAATCACCTTTGAATTTCTAGATTACTCATGTGGAGGTAACCCCAAAGATAAATTACTAAGGATTTCTCATAATTGTTTAGCCTGATTTACCGTCAGGTGTCCGTATTTTTTTCCAGACTTTAAATCAGTTTGAAAGGTGAAAATATGATTATCTATTTTCAACTGGGAAATGGAAAGACAAGGCAGGAGACATTTCTTAGCTTCTTCTGTGAGAGATGCCTTGTCTCTCTTAAATAGTTTCAGATATGGGATTATTAACCTAGAATTAAGGGTGGTCATACAGATGAAAAGCCATATGTTAGAGGTCAGAGTCGTGATTACTATTGCCGAGTACAAGTGGATAGTGACTGGATGGGGCATGGGGATATCCTGGGGGGCTGGCAATATCCTATTTCTTGTCGAGGGCACTGTGTCCGGTTCATGTTCCCGTGTCATCCAATAGACTTCCCAAGGGCAGATCAGCTTGCACCCTTTCCCTTTCTCTCTGTACTGCCCTCCATTGCATATACTCAACCAGTTCTGCCCAGTACACACTGTGTCTCATGTTTGACCTTGGATTTATCTCTAAATTTAGAGATGATCTGGAAAGGAAAAATAGAAGGATTAAGGCAATTTAAGAGACAGGCATTGATTGCTCAAAAATTCTTCTATGATATTAATGCATTTCCTGTGAAATAAATGCATCTTGAAGACATTTTCCCCTAGAGCGAGATTTTTCCCAGGTTTGTCATCAGTGCTTTAGGCAAGCGGCTCCACGATGGGTACCTAAGGTGGAAAGAGCTGTGGCTTATGTGGGATTCTCTTTAACTCTGTAATACTTTTTTGTCTTTTGTTTCTATTATTTGATATAATGTCACAAGATTGCCTTTTGCCCTTCAAGCCAAGAAAATACTCCTTAATGTCTTGTAATTTCCATAATTAAAGATTACAAATATGAATTCTGAGAAACTCTATAATTTAAACATTTCTTCTCACTACCAATTTTCATTATTTTTCTTCCTTCAGTAGCAGTTTATAGAATGCTAAACTATAGAAATAAAGTTGGTGAGATATGGCTTTATCTAAGGCAATATAAAGGTTAGAGGTATATACTAGGAATCACTGCATTTACTCTGATGGCAGGTTTATAAGATATGGAAAGCATATTGTCTTATTTGAGGATAATCATGTTTTATCCGTTCAATCAAGTTAGTTTGGAACATATTGCTTGGTGGAAAGGAACCGAGCCATTATTTTCTAATTTTTAAAAATATGTGCTGCCTTTCAGAAACTTATGGTGACATTGCAAAGTACACATGACAAATTTCAAACTGAAAATGTTATAAAAATTTATCTTGTGGGATAATGCTAAGTTTTACCTGAAGGCTTATCTTCTGTAGTGGCAATGACGATGACATTGCGCCATTTTAAATGCATCTATATTGAGATGATAAAACATGGCAAAATATTGGTTCCATAGAGAATTGCAGTAATTGCTCTGACCCTAAAGGGTAAAACATTAGGAACACCAGGAGAGCCATAGAGCAGTGATAGTGCCTCCAAGCAGAAGCTACCCTTTTCATTAAAATGCTACAATTTCCTTCTATGCCCTTTACTGTAATCATTGATGGCAACGATTTAATCTCACTTTTATAGTTCTAAATAATGTAAATCATCACACACCACACTTAACATGGAGACTGTGAAGTACAATTAGTCACTGATTTATTGCTTCTGTGAATGTGCAAGTGAGGAGAATAACCTTGTGATATTTATAATAGGAATAATGTCATAGAGTTTCTGGGATTGGGAAAGAAAAAGAAACAAAAGCCTAGACTCTACCTGGAGGCTTCTTATTTTATTCCATATGATTTATTTTTCCATGGTTTAACTGTTTGAGGACAACCTAGAGACTGGATTTGTGTACCCATCTTGACAGAAAATTACCAAATGTTTTCAAATTTGGTACCCAAAGGAACACACTCTATTAGCAGATTGATTGTTTTATTTACTGATGTGCATTTTCCTCACAAGACGATTTTCACCCGCATAGCATATGTGCTTCATGCTTTTAAAGAATCCAATTTATCAACCAAATCTATCAAGCTATCATTTTTATGCAATTTAACTATTTTGTATTATTTTAATCCAGAATAGGGATTTAGAGATCAAAGGGGATATATTCACCTTGAATTTTTCTGCAATCCCAGCTGGTTTTAATATCTGTATTTTTCTTCTCAAAGCTGGATCCTTTTGCACCCCGTGTACACCTTTGCACCCATACTTGTTTACTCATCATCTGTCTAGAAAGTAGAACACCCCAGATTTTAGGCAGAAGAGATTTAAGCAACACTAACATAATACTTTGGAGCTCAACATTAAGTTAACCTTGCTGCTTGTCTAACTCAGACCTATTCATCTGAGTTTTAAAAACTCAACTTTAATTTTTTCCTTAGACTAAGTTTTTGGCTCATTAACTAGGATCCCAGTTATTCTGGGATTCTTATTCTGTTTTCTTCTTGTGAGGTTCTGTCCCAAACAAACTTCCCTCCACCGATCTCCCCTTCACCCCCTACATCCCCAAAAGAGCACTGGTTATCAAAGTATAGCCCTGGAAAAAATGAATTACTCCGGCTAATTCAGTGCAAACAGATGATCTATGGTGGGATAAATTTGGTAAATTCTACATACTGTATGTACGGTTTTCCACATATACAGGAAAGTGGAATATGAAAAGAGTTTTGGTTAAATTATACCACCGTCTCTACCATCTCCTCCAAAACTTATTTTTTTTTGTAAGGAACATCTATCAACAACCTTAACTGGGACCTTAATCACATAGGGACAGCATCTTCCTGAATACCAAGAAGCACCGTGTAGACTTCAGATACTGCCTAGACACTGTGTAATGCCTTATTTCCCCCCAATGACCTTATGACAAATGTTTAATATTACCTCTGTAGTTATAAAAATATAAATTAATAAGGATAGATGACAGTGCGATCCCTTAACATTTTACAACTTGTGTTATTTGAAACAATTTATATTTATTCATCCCAAACTGCCCAGCCAGGGGGTGATTTATTGATTCGTATGCTAATTAAATATGACATGATTATCATGTTCAATGGGTTAAGGAATTAGGGTCAGACCAGGTGTGAATACCAGGTACCAGTTATAATGAACCTAATGGTTCACAGTTTCCTTTTTCATAAAATGAAAACTATTTCAGATTACTGAGGATTAAATGGATCAAAGTATGTATATGCTCTTCCACTCTGGCACCCCACACACCTTTCTGAATTAGTTCTATTTCCTCCCACCTTTGAAGACTTTCCTATTGTTGATTTCCTGATTACTGGTCTGATCTTCATAAATATCATTTGTTTCTGGATTCCTTATTGCTCTTCCTGACTTGCCTATTAGAAAAATGTCTCCCATGTTGAAGCTTTCTGATGCACAATTTTGTATGGAATTGTATTATTCTCTATGGCCTATTCCTTCCATACCAGGTTTGACCTGCATGGCTAGACTTCCTCCTGGCACCTGCTACATCAGCTGTGTCCTATGTGTGACCCAACCCTGGGGGCGGATTCCATGATCTGGCCCTCCCAGCCTGCTTTGTCCTGTCATAGTGAACACGCCATCCCTGTTCCTGCTCCAGCCTCAAACAGAAAACATTTGTACAAATCTTTATATCTACAAGAAAATGTCTCTTTGCTATTCAGCAGTTTTGGATTTGCTATATGCTGCATGGGAAAGAAAGAAACAAGTGCAAACTGTTTACTCTTTTATAAATTCTCCAAAGAATTTGCATATATAGAAAACCTAATACTTTCCAGTATTGCTGATGAGTTTTGGAAAAACTTCTTAATATTTTTCTAAGGGTAGAGATGGTAAAACCATTTGTGGAAATACATCTCCTAATAGTGCAAGCCTTGTTTTCCAAGGGAATTTAATTAGCAGATCATGATAGTCTAATTAAAAAGAAGCATAACTATACAAAAAATAAATATTCCCATTTGAAAATAATTCCTACTCTAGTTAGTTGTGCTTCCTGGGGGGAAAAGAAAAAACAATCAACCAAAAAATTTAAACACTCAGATAAGAACACTGTTTTGCCAATTATTAAAGATAACTCGGGGTGTGTAAATTTGTTGTTAATATGTAAGCTTTTCTAGAGACTTTCTTCTCTAGGGAATTTTCATTTCAGGCTTTTTGGTGCCTAGATTAAAATCTATAGTTCTCCCATTTTCCTGCACAGGGACTAGGAATTTACTCATATGGGGTCTGCAGAAAATATTGACAATATTTTAATAGTGTTAAAATATTTCCCTGCCACGGATATGAAATATTTTCCTGTCAATCATCCCTCTTCCCCTGAAGGGCCCCTGAGGGAGCCCTGCGCAGAGCTGAATGGGAATCAAAGTATACTCTGTGATTATTTGGGTCTGCCCAAATCAACAGCAATACAAGCTTACTGGCATAAACTAACCTGGATTGTGTGACTCCGACTTGCACTCTAAAACAGTCTTATACTTCTTCCTTGATTCTGAATCTTGGAAGTCAAGCCTGTCAGTAAGAAAAGAGAAAATATGGCCTGTTCTCAGAGCAGGTGCTGACTAACCTAACATGGATAAAAAAGGAGAGAAGACACCCCACCTACTTGTGTTCCACATGAGGCAGTATGGAGCCTGGGAGAGAGGGGGGAGCTGAATTCCTGCATTAGGCTAATGTACCTACTGGGAAAATGTGGCACCATGAGGCGGTCCTGGATTCTGAGCCGATAAAGTGAGAAGCAGATTCAGAATAGGGAAGGAGAATGGATGCATGTCCTCCCAATAGCTATGGTGCTGGAGAAGGGAGGGGACTCTAGTCGCTTTACTTAGCCTTCCTTCACATATCCTTCGCCCCTTCCAGAGAACACAGGAGAGAAGCTATCTGGGCATTCGCAGTGCAGCCCTTGCAAAAGTAAGCTTTATGCTATGAACTTCACCCCAAAGGGTCCGCAGACATATTCAAAGGGTGGGGTTGCTCAGGAGGAAAAATAGCTACACATTAAAGCCACTTAAAATACATCAGCACTTTAATCTTTTATTACAATCACTTTGGCACTTTTTGTCAACGCAACGCTTTCTACCGAATATTGTATCACCCTGTAAAATAATCCTGTAGTGGAGTATGTTGTTACATTTGTGTGTGTGTGTGTTTCTCTATACAAAGTAGAAATTACCTCATATGTCATCTCCGTAGCATTAAGCTATTTAAGGTTTCCAGTAATATCCTATGTAGTCTTAAGTTGAACCATTACTGACCCTTGCCTGGGAAAATCACTGATTTTATGTTAATATATGCTTTACCTAATTTATACTATAGTAAAGTCACGATTGCAAACTATTCTTGAATTGCAGTTTTGCTCTTAACCAAATCTTTTAATATTTTTCCTCTAAAAACTTACTTTATGTAAAATAATGAAGAATATCATATACATATAGAAATTAACAATCATAAGAGAAGAGGCACACATGTACTCACCATCAAGATTAAATAGATACTGTTTTCCAAAAAACAACTTAAAAAGAAAACCAAAATGATACAGATAGAAGCCCCCTTGCACTCATTCCTCTTACCTTTACCTTTCCCAGAGGTAAGAAGGACCCTGAGGTTGACATTTTCCATTCAGATTTACAGATTAGAACTTATATATTTGAGTCATTATAATACTAATATTTAAAAATGTATATTTTAAAGCATTATATAGTTTCATACTTGTATGTATTCTTACTCATTTGGCCTCATAATTATAAAATCTTCATAGGGATATGTGTATCATTCATTTATTTTTACCACTTAGTAGTTTTACTCATATGAATAAATCATTTTATCCATTTTTTGTACCAATGGAGAGTTAAATTATTTTCATAGTTTCCTTTTTAAAAAGAAACTGCAATAATTAGCATTTTTTTTGTCTCCTGTTCACAGAAAGATACATTAAAGTTTATTTTCTAGGTCAAAGGATATGTGCATAATCAACTTTTCTTGATATTGCCAAATTAATTTCAAAATTAGAGCAATTTAACTCTCATCAGCAAAGCTATAAAAGGTTTCATTTCTTCATACTCTCACCACATAATAGTAAATGTTATCAGACATTAATTTTGGTCAATATGATGGATATTAAGTGGTATATAAATTTCTTAACTTGCATTTCCTCCATTTCTGGTAAAAATAAGTTTGTTCTTATTCTTTTCCATTTTCCCAATGCTCATCTTTTCTTTCTTACTGATTTGTAGGCGTTCTTCCTCTGATTTCTTTGTCCTATGTAGGCCCTGCCTAAGAAATATTTCCCTACCTGATGTAATAATAAAGATATTTTCTCTCTCTTTTGTTTTGCTTTTTTTAGTTTGAAAAATAATTAATCACACCTATTTGAGCACAAATATATTTTCTATTTTGTTTATATCTAGTGAAGCACCATAAGTTAATTTATAATTTTCTAAGAGTTTCTTTTTTTTCATTTTTTGATCCATAGTGAGTTTGTATATTTTAAATAATGGGTAAAATCCTATGAATCTTAGGATTCTCTTCTGGCTTTCTTGAAAAACATTTTCTTTCTTTCTTTTTCCTTTACATCTGTAGCTTGAATATATTTTGGCATACCTCGTGGCATAGGGATCTTAATTATTTTTCTTTTTATACATATTTAGTCCAGCAAGTCTTTCCTCACTGATTTACACAACTTTATCATATGTAGTGGTCGCATGTCCACACTGGTCTATTTCTGAAACTTCTTTAATTGTTTTTTATTTTTCCAACTTCATGCCAATGCCACACTTTCTTAATTATTGTAGATTTATTTAAAAAATAAATGTTGAAAAAAAGGGGGGGTTACCTGGGTGGCTCGGTAGGATAAGCGCTGGACTCTTGATTTCAGCTCAGGTCATGATCTCAGTGTTGTGAGGTTGAGCGCGTCATGCTCTGCTGTGCTGGGCTTGGAGCCTGCTTAAGATTCTCTCTCTCCCTCTCCCTTTGCCCCTCCTCTCTCTCTCTCCCTCTCTAAAAAGTAATAATAAAAAAATAAATGTTTAATTACTGTAGGTTTATATAAATCTACGAAGGGTAAACAAGGAGTCCTGGTCATCATCTGATCTGGGTAAGAGTCCCCTTTACCAGCTTCTGCCCTTTGAGGGTAGAAGTCAAAAAGCTCAGTGCAACTAGCCTGCAGGTAGCCATACTGCTTCTACCATCAGGGGTCCACCGGAGTCCTTGAAGTCTTCCTATCCAAGGCAGTCCACTCTGGCTTTTACTTCCACCATTATCTGCCTTAGGACCATTGTGAATAGTTTGTTTATACCTTTTATCACTACTTTTATACCAGCATACAAAACCAAAGAATTTCAAGTCATCTTTCTTCTCCATATGATTTTGAGTTTATCCCTTTTCTGATTATATCCACCTCCATTCCCAACCCCTGAACTATAGAAAAACACAAAGATTCACGTCATTTAAAAATTCTGGAAAATTTTAAGACAGTATTTCTTCAAATATTACCATTCTCCAATTTCAATGGCATCTACTTTTGAATTTCTATAGGGTTCCTACTTTTTAAGCTTCTCACTTTTTATTCACCATGTTTTTTAATTGCTCTGTCATAATTTTGAACTCTGTGCATTTCAGGTCTTTTCCTTGATTTTATCTTGCAGTTTGTTCATTTTCTAAATAGTTTAACTCATTTATTGTGCACATTTTATTTCAATGACTATTCTTTGCTTCTAAGAGTTTTGATAATTTGTAAACAATATCTGGCATGTTTTTCATATTTTCTTATTTTATCTTATAGTGATATAAATTCATTGTTATATGCCTTTATCTGTTTTAGCATATTTCTTTTGCATTCTTTAACATATTATTTTATTATGCAACTGTTTGAAGATTACTAATCCTTCTGACTGTCACTGCTAGTGTTGGTTCTCTTATTAACTCCCATTGTGATGCTCTTCTTCAGTGGGCTATATTAGTAGTTATCCTGTGACCTGAGGAATTTTGTATTTTATTTTACCAAGTACTTGAGGGCTATCAGTAGTGCAGGACCAATTTTTATGGTCTTTCCTAGTTTGGAGGTTTTGGAACTACTGATCACTTCAGACAAAAAGTTTGTAAGGTACAAGGTATGATTATGAATTTGAAGACTTTCTTTTTTCCACCTGGATCCTATGACGGACATTCAAGTTTCCTTTTTTCACCTATTTATACGATTGGACAGATGAGCTTTTCTCAGTTTATACATTTAGTAATTTAATAGTTCTTTACATTTCTCCATATTTTGTTCAGACTTCTCAGTTTCAACTCTGCATTTCACAGGCTAAGAAATTACCTTCTGACTCCACATGAATAAGCCAATAGGTTAATGTGACAACTGCCTTTATCCTTACACAACTCACCCTTGTTTTTATTTTTAATTCCTTTTGCATTTTCTGCACCCATTGATTTATTTATTTCATTCTAATCTCAGGTTTGAATGTGTAAATGTGCTGTATATAGTTTTCATAAATGTTAGTGTTTAGAAAGTATGCAATTTACCTGGTCATTTGCATTTTTGGAATGTGAAGTCAAATGACTTGTTACTTAGCTACTTTATTGAAGAATATTAACATGCCAAAGGAACACTTATTCTGATGAATAAAAAATTAAAGATTAAAAACCCTAACTGTTATTTTGGCAATTTGAACAATGTAACAGTAATGTACTATCAGCTCCTTTAAATAGGCAGAAGCCTTTAGGCAAACTTGAATATGGAAAAAATATGTATTTCAATCACATCATATGGCATTAGAATGTGCTATTTATGCAAAGAAAATCTTATATATAGAATTCTCTTAACCAATATTATTTATAAGATGAGATTATAACACATTTAGTTGGCCATTAGTTTGAACAACAAACACTGAAAATCAATTTTTGAAGTATATTATCTTAGTAACTTTGGTCAAAATACCTAATTTCCTGAGTCTAAATATTCTCAACTTGAAATAAGAATGAGAATTGTATGTACTTCATAGATATATTGTGAGGATTACATGAAGTATTTTAACCAATACAGTTAGAACAATATCTAACACATAGGAAATTCAAAAGAAATGCTTGCTATTTGTTGTTGTTGCTATTATCTGTTTTGGTTCTGTACAGCTGCGTAAGAAACAATCTTATATACATATGTGATGGTCAATTTATTTCAGGTTGTTGACTGAATCATAGAATGCCCAGACATTTGGCTAAACATTATTTCTGTATGTGTCTGTGAGGGTGTTTCTGGATGAAATTAACATTTGAATTGGAAGATTTAGTAAAGCAATTTGCCCTCCCCAGTGTGAGTGGGCATCATTTAATATGTTGAGGGCCTGAATAGAACAAAAACTTGGAGAAAGAAAGAATTCAGCCCTTTCTGACTGATTGCTTGATCTGGGACACTGATTTTTTTCCTGTCCCCTATGTTACTGGCCATTGGACCTGAATTGGAATCTACACCATTGGCTTCCCTGATTTTCAAGTCTTTGGATTCCAACTGAATTACACAACTGGCTTACAATCTCCATAATTGCATGACCCAGTTCCTTAATAAATTTAATCCTATAGCTATATGCTATTCGTTCTGCTTCTCTGAAGAACCCTAACATAACTTAATACTGAAAGCAAAAAACATTTATTATACTCAAGGATCCTCAAAGTAAAGACTCTGTATAGGACATGGCAAATATGACTTGCATCTGCTCTCCTACATCTAAGGCCTCACTTGGGAAGTCTAAACATCAGGGATTGACTCAAAAGGCTAGAGTCTAGAATTATCCGAAGGTTTCTTCAATCACATGGCCGGTATCTGGGATGGGATGACTTAAAGTTTGGTATAGCTGGATCTGTCAATGAGAGCACCTGCATATGGCCTTTTGATATGGCTTGCAGCGTGGTGGCTGGGTTCTGTAAGGAGTGTACCTGGAAAGAATTTCTAGAGAGCAAGCCCTCCAAGATACCAAGGTGGAAGCTTTAAGAGTTCCTCTGACCTAGCCTTGAGAATCACATAGTGTTATTTCTGTTGTACTTTATGGTCACCATCTCACTGAGATTCATGAGAAAAGGACATGGATCCCACTTTTCAATGAAAGAAGTGTCAAAGAATGCTCACCTATGTTTTAAAACTGCCATATTTCATTTTTGTTAACTGTTTTGTCATTTAACAATCTGCATAGGGGCAGACATTTTAAAATAAATTAGGTTTTACTTATAAAAGCTTATTTAATATAACTATTTGTATAAAAAATAACACATTTAACCAATAATAGGTCTTTTTCATGTACCATTTATAAGGGTAGTTACAAGTATATCTTTTTTAAGTATCAGACATTTCAATTTATGTGTCATTTGGGTCCTCTAAGTTTGGATAGTTTTTCTTAGAACTTCTTGTACATTTTGTTGTTTTTGTTAAATCTGAAAATTTGTCAAGATTTTCCAACAGTATCAATAATTAATTATCAATTATTAAGCTTAATCATGTTGAAGCAGAGTCTTGATAAAGAAAATATTGCACATACTGTGCAATATACTACATTTCTAAATAATTAACCTAAATATGTTAATGGTGCTTTTGGGGGAAAAATAGGATAATGTCATCGGGCAAAAGTTTATAGAGTTACATTTATGAATTTAATACAATCCAGGGTCTTGCCTTGTTCTTTTAGACCAAGAAATTATTGTTTCAATGTTCCAGAACATAGCTTACTTGTGGAGGAACTGTCACTATCAAATAAATAAATAGATAGGTAGATAGATAGATAGATAGATAGATAACAAAGATAATAATAAGTAAAAATGAATGTGTAAATCGTATTGACAATTTATTAGATATCCTGCAAAATGGACAAAGAAAATATATCAGCAAGTTCAGTACATTATCTTCTTGAAGAAGAATTTATAAGAGAAGTCAAATGATTTTCAAACAATGGCTTTATAAGCATGGACTTTGAACTAAGGGAAATTATATGATACTAATGTCTAATGATGTCAGGCTATACTATCTGGGTATATCTATTCTACCATAAATTTTTGTCTGTCACAAGGACAGAGTATGTCTGGATCCATCTTTCATAGAAAATGTCAGAGAATCACTGCCAACAATGATCTTCCTGATACGATTGTTTTTTTTTGTTTTTGTTTTTTTTTAAAGATTTTATTTATTTATTCATTAGACACAGAGAGAGAGAAGCAGAGGGAGAAGCAGGCTCCCAAGGAGCAGGGAGCCCGATGCGGGACTCGATCCCAGGACCCTGAGATCATGACCTGAGCCGAAGGCAGACGCTTAACCATCTGAGCCACCCAGGCGCCCCCTGATACGATTGTTGACCATTCCTATATCTTATGGCAAATACTCTGTCTTTGATAGTTTATTAAAACCAATTCAGGTATGGTCAACAATTACTCTTTCCTTGGATAGACAAGAATTTTCTTCTTTCCAGTTTCAATTATTATATGTTGATCTAATAGCTTAACTCTTCAACTTATAGAAAAGTTACAGTGTTTTCAGGAAGATCTTATTATTCTCTCACGCTACCTCAATTTGTCAAAGTATACCCGACAAGTATGAACAGATATTTATAGTTTTTATCTATTTACTATAATTCAAATTTTAATATAAAAAGTATTTAACATCTCTATTTTAAAAAGCTCTCTTTTTGAGTTATATTAAGAAAATAATCTTTTGAATTTTTTTTATATTTTAAAAAATAAAATTGTCACTTCTTCCCGAGTACAATCTCTAAACCTGCCACTGTAATAACTTAATAGGCTCCATCAGTTTATTTCAACTACAGTGGACAGTGAGCATAAAATGCATTTTTGTCAGAAGAAATTTTTTTTCTTTTTGCTGCGGTCCACTTTATTTATTTATTTATTTTTAAATATTTTATTTATTTATTTGACAGAGAGAGAGAAAGCTCAAGTAAGCAGAGCTGCAGGCAGAGGGAGAGGGAGAAGCAGGCTCCCTGCTGAGCAAGGAACCTGATGCCTGGGTCCATCCCAGGACCCTGGGATCATGACCTGAACTAAAGGCAGATGCTTAACCATACTGAGGCACCCAGGCGCCCCAACTGTGGTCCACTTTAAATATCTCTTTTATTAGGCAAATGCCCATAGATCGTAATAATTTCCTGGGACGTTTCCTTGTCAAACTTCATCTTGACTATATGTTTCTATTTAACCTATTAATGTATTCTTTGTAGAAAATACATGTATTTGACATTTATTGAGTTTTTGATATGGGCCAGGCATCATCCAAGTGTAAATATAGATAGAAAGTTGATAAGACATATACTAACAAAAAGTATGTGATTATATAATAAATACATTTTAAAATATTATTTAATATATTTAACAAATATTGGTCAAGCATCATTATTTCAGTGGGCTGGATCCTTATACTCTGCAAGAAGTTTTCTAGTTTATATAAGTACCATATATAAGTAGCATAAAATTTTCTTCACTTTAATTATGATGCATTTCCTTTGCATTTGGATAGATAATTATTGGTAACATGATAACTTACTTTACATTTAACGACTTATATATTCTTTGGTCAAAAACTCCTAAAGTCAAAAAGAAGGCTTAAAATTCACAAAAACAACTTCACAAGTTGAAGGAAGCAGTGAATCACAACACAAAACTTTTGTTATTTCAAATATGATTCTATGTCACTGAGAAAATCATGAAAAGGAAGAATTAAAAAAAAATTACAAGTCTACATGGGTATGACTTTCTTGTGTCTCCATGATAAAATATTGCAAATATTATTATTTTAATTTTGTGATTGTTAGTAAGATACTCACCCATATAATGAACTATTAACACAAGAGTATATAGTATACTTTCTTTAAGGTAGACAGACAGGTAAAAGTAGTAGAGAAAATCCCAAGTATTTATAACTAGATGCTATTCTGTATAAACATATAGAATATTGCACAAGAAGCATGTTATATCAATGGAAATTCCACAGGTTAATTAGAAAATGATATTGGAAATATTTTTTATCAACTTGGAAAAAGACTTGAGTCCCTACCACACATGTCATCTAAATAAATTTCCAAATTTGGGGTGTCTGGGTGGCTCAGTTGGTTAAGCATCTGACTCTTGATTTTGGCTTAGGTCATGATCTTGGGATCCTGAGATCAAGCCCCACATTGGGATCCCTGCGCAAGGGGGAGTGTGCTTCACTCCCTCTCCCTCTGCCCTTCCCTACCCCAACCTCATGTGTGTGTGCACACATACTTTCTCTCTCTCAAATAAATAAATAAATCTTTAAAAATAAATAAATAAATTTCAAATTCATTAAACATTCAAATGCCTTAAAATTAAGCAATATAGGGTGCCTGGGTAGCTCAATTGGCTGGGCTTCTGCCTTCGACTCAGGTCATGATCCCAGCGTCCTGGGGTGGAGTCCTGCATCGGGCGGGGAGTCTGCTTCTCGCTCTGCCCTTCCCCCCTGCTCGTGATCTCTCTCTCTCTCTCACGCTCTCACTCTCTCTCTCTCAAATAAATAAATAAATAAAATCTTAAAAAAATAAAATTAAAACGTATATGTACTAGAAGACTGTATGGATTATTTTGAGATGAAATCATTCATTCAGCCATTATTTTTTGCTTGTTTATTACTTGTTAAGCAGAACAAATGTTGGAAGACGAGGGCCTACCCAGGTTTAATATCAAATACAGAAATAATAGATGAAACATTGTAGATTTATCACATAAAAAATTAAACATCACATAAAATAAGTCTCCATAAATAAATTTAAGTCTCAATAATAAACTGACGGAAATTTGCAAATCATATAATAAGCAAAATATTTATAGTCCTTAATATACATTTTTCCTATTAATAAGTGAGAACTTGACAGAGCTCCTGGGTGGCTCAGTCAGTTAAGCATCTGACTTCGGCTCAGGTCATGATCTCAGGATCCTGGGATCAAGCCCGGAGCTGGGCTCCCCACTTAACAGGGAGTTTGCTTGTCCTTCTCCCTCTGCCCCTCCCCCTGCCCATGCTCTCTCTCTTTCTCTCTCTCAAATAAATAAATAAAATCTTTAAAAAAATAAGTGAGAACTTGAATGGATGTTATATACAACAATGGTGTTATATACCTGGGTGTTATATACAAACAATAAATCATGGAACACTACATCAAAAACTAATGATGTAATGTATGGTGATTAACATAACATAATAAAATAAAAAAAATAAGTGAGAACCTGAATACTACAATATTAAGGCTCTGAATCATATAATTTATATTCATTTTATATTCATTCTTTCCGCAATTTTGTGCAGTATTATTGTAAAGTACCAAGTGATAGATGTTTAAGGTAAAATTATATTCTTATCAAACTGATTTCTCTATGTTGGAATAGATATAGTTTCTTTGAAAACTTGAACAAAGTAGTATTTCTAATTTCCAGAATATTTTAATGCTTCCTTACAAATTAATAATTCTATGCTATTTTAAGTGGAACATGACATCATTTTAGTCTTTATGAAGTACTTAGATTTATTCAATCTAAGATTTGCAAACTGCTCTTGAGGACCATAGGGATTCAAGATCAACTATGGAGAAAGAGAACCAGGTAGAAAAAAGATAGAGGAAGGGTTAACCATGACCATCTTTGCCTCAAACAGGGCAACTCTGCCTTATGTGTTGATCAAATAAGATTTCCTTTTTGTACTTCATTTAGAGAGAGATTTCCAAGGTATTAGTAGTAGTAATTGTAGTAGCTGCAGTAAGAAATAATCCTACTGTGATAGGCTGGAAAATGCCCCCACCCACAATGATAACAGATCCAAATCCCTGGTACGTGTAAATGTTACCTTATTTGGAAAAAAGGTTTTGCAGATATGATTAAGTTAAAGCTCTTGAGATGGGGAAGTTATCCCAGAGTATGCCGGTGAGCCCTAAGTATATCACTTGTATCCTTACAAGGGAGAGATATAGGGAGGTTTGACTCACAGAGAAGGTGACATGAAGATGGAATAGAGAGAAGTTTGGAGATGCTGGTCTTAAAGCTTGGAGTGACGCAGCCCCAAGTAGAGGCATCCAGTCAGCCACCAGAAGCTGGAAGAGACAAGGGACAGAGTCTCCCCTAGAGCCTCCAAAGGGAGTGTAGCCTTGCCAACACCTTGATTTTGGCCCAGTCCTAATTATTTAGGAATTCTGGCCTTCAGAACTGTAGAATTTCAAGAGAATAAATTTCTGTTCTTTTAAGCTACCACATTTTTGGTAATTTGTTACCATCCTGAAGAACGTAATAGAGCACCAGTAAAAACCAGTAGTCTAGTCCAGCCCTACTCAATCTTCAGTTTGCAAAATTCAGGTCTAGAAGAATTAAAGAGAATCAGTCAGGGTCACACAATCAACAAATTAGTATTAAAACTGCAGTGCAGTCTAGGTTGTAGGTCTTTGGAGTTTTAGTCCAATCTTTATGCCCACTGCATTGTGTGAATTATTAGCTAGGTTATTAATGTGAGTAAAGCTGTACTGAAAAGATAAAAAGGGTCCTTTCCACCAAACAATTAAAATTTTGGCTATTTCTGTTTAAAAAGAAATTATTCTCTCTTTCACCATTTTTCTTTAACTTTCTTCCCTTGAGATTCAAATACATACTCAAATAAATATATAAATTATTAAGTGAGCACTGGTGATTCAAGTGCAAAGGAGTTAACAACTTTGACTTCATAGAAACTGCAGTTATAGTAGGGTGATGGACAATTTGCCTTTCAATGGCAATGTGGTTTGCTGTGATAGCAGAACTGTGGGGGTTGCTAGTGAAGACTCTAATGCTTCCCAGACGTGCTGACAACTAACGTAGGTCTGATGGGGCTCAAGAATATGTTAGTGTGTGTGTGCGTGCGTGTGTGTGTGTGTGTGTGTAGGGAAAGGGAGCATGCATAAAAGAGAGAGTATGTAATGTACAGCATGGTGACTGTAGTTAATAACATTATTGCATATTTGAAAGTTGCTAAGTTAATTTTTCAAAAGATATTTGTTGCAGTTTTGGGTTGTAGGCCAATAGTATCCTGAGCAAAGAAATAGGATCTTTTTAGATATAAGCATCAAGAAGTTATGAAATGAAGAATAGCAAGTGTAACTCAGCTTTTCAATTAGATGGCAGCTACGAATGAAAGAATATTCTTTATAGCTTAGAAATTACTGTGCTTACATGGCTCTTTTTTTAAACACAGTCTTATACACAAATGAAAACTACAGTTGTATCATTTTCAAAAATCACTTATTTAACAAAATTTCCGAATTTATAGAATGTCTTACATCTGCACTCAAAAGAATACACTATGTAGTGGAAAGGGGGTAATCCAACTTTTACTGGTCTGCCTGAAACCTGGTCTTGAACAAACATTGTAGTATACCTTTTGTCCATCCCACTAACACTCATTTCCTTTTGCTGAACCAAAGCAATTCAGTAAATATCCATCACTCTTGTCTGTATTCTTGGTGATTTTGTATTTTTAGTGAAAATAAAGCTGAAAGGGAATGGTGAATTATATATGAAGTTAAGTGAGATGACTAAGTAAGTGCACGTATCATCGCTTTAGAGAACAAAAATAAGTACCCAGCTTTATAATCTTTAAATATTTTTTGGAACAAACACTTCTGCATGAGTCCACTCCGCTGTTTTTTGTTCTCATTTTCAAAGGGACATGTCTCCTCATTCATTCCTTATTAATGTATCATTTTGGAGTGCACACTCTATTGAGTGCTTGCCTCTATTGAAGTCTGTTTCTATTTAAAAGTAGCATTCTGGTTTTGAACTTTTAAAATTTTATCACAATATATTATGAAATAACTTTCTTTTTAATTTTTAAAATTTGAGATTTTTACAAAAATGCAAAATCTACCCCTGGGGCACGTATGTGACCATCTGCATAGAAGTCATAACGGAAGCCCAGTTATGGATGAGGTGGTCTCATGAGGGAATACATTGTGAGTGAAGTTTAAGGCATGACAGCCTTCAAGAATTCCTAAAATGTGTGGCCCAGGAGAAGAGCGGAAGCATAAAGGTGTTTGAGGAGGACTAGCTAGAGAAGGGATTAAAGCAGGACAGTGTCACATCATCTGTGCCAAGAGAGGACTGTTCCAGCATCCAACAGTGTGGACTACTGATGGGGAATCAAGCAAATGAGGTGTGGAAAATGTTACCAGTTTCCAAACATGGCCATGGAGATGAGGGACTAATAGCAAGAAGATCAAAGAACATATCCCAAAGATTTTAAAATCTCTTTAAGTCAGAAGAATGATGAATATTAACATGAAACACTGTCAAAGAATGTATACAGGCTATATAGTAGAGAATGTGCAAAAAATCTCTAACCGATATTTAACAATTTTTTTCAAGCAGTTGTTTGTGAGTGAGAGGAGAGCTAGAGGACCATAACTGAAAGAGATAGTGGGGTCCAAGAGAGAAATTTGTCTAAACATGTTTTAAGGATGATGGAAAGACTCCAGGGAGAGGAAGTTTGTAAAACAAGATTAGAGAAATAGTTGGTGGTATGAGGGCCCTGAGAAGGAATGGGTGGTGTTTCCACAGCACCTGCAGAAATTCCCTTAGGGTACCGTGAGTGATTCCTCTTTTACAGCAGCAGGGAAGGAGAAAAAGAAAGAAAAGGATGCTGGTAATTTTGATGGTATTGAAGGGACCCTCTGTGATAAATTTTCTTTTCTTTTCTTTATCTTTTTCTTTTTTTAATAAATTAAGAAGCAAAGTCATTTGTAGAGCCTAATGGAAGTGGTTGACCATTGGTTAATGGTTGAACCAATCTGCTTATTTTGCAGTTATACCCAATAATCCTCAGCTGCTTGGGACTGGGTATTTGATATAATTCGGAGTATCATTAGATATCATTTGATATCATTAGAGTAGGTATTTTATAACATTCAGAGCTATCTTTTTTTTTTTTTTTTTTAGGGGGAGGAGGGGCAGAGGGAGAAGGATAGAGAGAATCTTAAGTAGGCTCTACCCCCAGCATGGAGCCTGATACAGGGCTCAATCTCACAACCCTGAGATCATGACCTGAGCTGAAATCAAGAGTTGGATGCTTAACTGACTGAGCCACCCAGGAGCCCCCAGAGCTCTCATTTTTGACCAGGTAGGTGTTATGAAAAATATGGAGAGTTCATGTAATTTGGGACAATGACCAGAGTGTTCTTGAAATGGTGCTGTTAGGAGTCTAATCCATATGTGGTTAGAATTGAAGAGAAGGTTTGTCTCTTGAGAATTATGCTGAAACAATGGAGTCGGTGACTGGAAATCTCCATAAAGGTGAGTGAAGCTTCAGGGGCAGCATTTCAGAAGCAATCTGGAAGGAATGAGGTTCTAATAAGAGAGTGATTCTTGAGTAGGTGAAATTTATAGGTTCAGCAATTTGGGGTTCAAGATGAGGTTGTGAGTGCATTGTGGAGATATGAATACTGAGAAAGGAATTAATAATAATATTTTGTATTTATTGGGGTCTTATTATGACCCAGGTAATATTTTATCTAATATTTTTTCTCTCAACAATCCTAAAATGAGTTATTGTATCATCCCTATTTCACAGGTGAGAAAATTAAGATACTAAGAGTTTAGTAACTTGCTTTGGGTTTGGAGCTGTCTGCTTCAGAAAACAGGCAGGCAGCCTACACAGTCCACATCTTTTCCCCTACTCTATATTGCTTCTTTGACATGCTTGGTATAGGGTGAATCTTTTTTGTGGATGCTAAAGTGACCCAGGTTGTTGGTGTTTGTGGCAGAAGATAAGACTATAGTCAAAGGGCTAAACTCTCCTGAATCAGGGAAAGTGGCCCAAATTCAAATGACAATCAGCATGGGAGAAAGAGGTCCACTGAACTACATGGAATGGATGTAGTTCCATTAGTAATTAGTCAAGTTTAACAAAAGGAATAATATGGGAGGTCTGGGAGAGAGTCTGTAGATATAAGGGGGATACATCCTCAATGCTTGAGGATAAGAATATATATGATGATGAGGATAAGAATATACACATAGCAAACATGATGATGAGGATAACAATATATACATAATATACATAATATATGCATACATATATACATAGCAAACATTTGAGATAGTTCCAGGAAAAAAAAGAGCATTCTCAAGGAAGATCCTCATCTCAGATAAGTGAAAAGATAGAACAAACAAACATGAGATTCAAGATACAGGGGATGTGTTTGTGAAGAAAAAGATTCAGATGGCTCTATGGTTGAGTTTGAGAGAGAAGTGAAGAAAATGGTTTGGGTAAAATGCAGAAAGCATAATGCATTATGAAAGAGGATAGCGTACAGGAAGATTAAAGGCTAGGGTTGGTTATACTTTGTGCTGTGACCTATGAAAATAGTCTCCAGCAATCCCTTTGCATACTGGGTTCAAAAGCAAAAAGACTTGTATTGATGGGGTGAAGGCAGTCTCAGAAAATGCAGACCTCAGACTATCCATTGGTAGAGATGGCCTGGAGTACTTACTTTGCTGATAAAAATTATAAGGTTATATCCTAACTCAGTAGGAAGGAGCAGTGTGACTGAGTAGATGGCTCTACCAAGAACATGAAAAGAGATGTGGAGAACCCATAGGGGAGCTTGTTAACCCAGATTCATTGTTTATCTGGCAATCACATTTTCCATAGAAGTAGCCATTGGTGGGCACCTGGGTGGCTCAGTTGGTTAAGCGTCTGACTGTTGATTTCAGCTCAGGTCATGATCTCAGGGTCATGTGATTGAGCCCCACACCATGCTTTGTGATGGGTGTGGAATCTGCTTAAGATTCTGTCTCTCCTCTTCCTCTGTTCCTCCCCCCACTTTGCACACCCATGTGCTGTGAGCATGGTCTCTCTCTCTCAAAAGAAAAGAAGTAGCCATTGTTGTGATAAAATATTTAACAAAGAAGCTACTTGTCATATGCTTTCCTAAAGAAATATCTCTTTATAAAATATTTTTTCAAGATAATTGTGTTTAAAATAATGTATAACAATTTGGGTCAGACCAGGGAATAGATAGCACACTCAAAAAGGTTAGGTGAGGAATGTTAGAAGAAAAGACTACTGACTGTGATGATAAGAGGCTTAATGGAACCAATAAGAGACATTAAAGCACCCAAAAACTTCTAATAGCAGGAATATTAATGCTCCTAGGCTTGAAGGGTCAAAGTAAAGAAGTGTTACCAGAATCCAGAGAATGAGACTGCATGAATCTAGCTGTGGCAAGAGAAAGAACAACAGAATGGCTGATAAAAAAGATCCCAACAGCAAGAAAGCTAGAAAAATGAGCACCCTGGCCTTTCTCTACTAAGATCTCCAACCTCCTGCTAGTGCCCTTTTTTAAAAGCCAAGAAACATGGGACCCTACAAATGGCATTCATTAACGTCAGCCTCGCGGAGCAATATCACAAGGCAGAGAATGGTCTGGAAGGGCTGCTGTAAAATGCTCCCCAAAAAGATGATGTCATGGGCTACCACTTGTGTTGTGCCAATACTGCACTGCACAACCCCAGTAGGCACCATTCCCATAGACAGCAGTATTGAGTACAACTTATATAGATCTTCATTTAGTGTTGCAGCCAAGGCTGTGATTTATTAATCTTTGAATGTAAAACCAGGTTGTGGGTTGTTTTTTTCTCACAATAGTTACATTCAAATGGAAGGAGGTAGAGGGATGAAAAATAATTTCCCTCTCCTCTTCTGAATTCTTAGCTGAGATCTCTGTAATAAAAGACAGATTAACAAGAGAAAAACAAACAGTTTACTAGCATGTATACCTGATTTATACTTGGGAGATACCGAGGGGAAGATGAGTAACCCCCTGAGGTGTATTAGAATTTAGAGCTAAATACCATCTTCATAGGGAAAGGGGAAGGAAGATATAGGCCTCTTAGGGGAAAGTGAACGATTTTCAGGAAAGATGAATGGGCCCTTAGAAGAATAGATAAGAAGTATGATAGTTTGTGACAAAGTTTGTTTGGGTATGGTGTCAACTTCTAATTTCCTGTCCTGTGATAAGAGTCAATCTTTCCTGGTTGATAAAACTCCCAGGGAGGAGATCTATGACAATTGAGTTCCTTTTGGAGGATCTGTCTTTAAACAGATAAGGGAAGTTCAGAGAAAGACTCTCTTTCTGCTATCTGCTGTTTTTCAAGGGCCCGCAGCTCAAAATAATATAACCAAAGCAGCATAATTTGGAATGCTATATCCTGAACTCCTATAGTCATGTTTGGGGGTGGCATAATATGGTACACTTCAGAGGATTCCAGGTTGTCATAATATGTGGTGACAATAACTGTCACAGATTGAGATTTAATGGACAATTTAGATCCATTCATTGGGATGCAGCTGTCGTACAGGATAGTCTTACACAGGTGCCTATTTCTTTCCTGATATTTGTTTATATATTAGTAACACATGATTGCTTGTAGCCCCCAACTGAACTCTTATCACATCAACAAATACTATATTTTCTAGTAATGATGTGTGAAATAGACTCAAAAATTTCTCAATACAGTTCTAGCCTTGAGAAGTTTAAAGAAAGACTTTAGAGAGCACTGAATGGAACAGATGATGTTTGTGAAGTGCATTAATATCTTCATCACTGTTGTTATACTAGTCTCTTGCAAATAAATTTTACATATTTCTAATAGAATCATGACTATCAATAATGTGACACATTTTCCTTTAGTAACTCAACCAGAAGAAGTTTGGGAGAGACAAGAAACTAATGAAGAGGTAAAGTTGTGTCATTGGCTACTGATTCAAATTTTGACACATAATTTGAATGTATATAAGTTGAATAAACTTTAAAAAATAACTTTAATGGTTATAAGCACTCAAGGTACAGGTGACCCTTGAACAACATGGGTATGAATGGCACAGATCCACTTATATGCAGATTGTTTTCTGTAAATACAGTACAGCACTGTAAATGTATTTTTCCCCTTATGATTTTCTTAACATTTTCTCCTCTCTAGCTTACTTTATATTGAGAATAGAGTATATAATACATATAATATACAAAGTATGGATTAATCAACTGCTTATGTTATTGGTAAGACTTCCGGTCAACAATAGGCTATTAGCAAAGTTTTTAGGGAGTCAAAATTATATGCAGACTTTCCACTATGCCAGCGTCATGCCCCTCACCCCCACTTTGTCCAAGGGTCAACTGTACTTAGGTTTTATGGATAACCAGATTCAGATAACATCCTTTTGCTAGTTTAAATTCCAGTATATAAACTGTATACTTACAAAGTATCTTAAAGTAGCAGCCAAGTGGGGAGAAATCAGAAATACTGTAAAACTGACCAAGGATGCTTTTAGTTAGTGTTCCATGTCTTATTCAACCATATCATGTTGCTTAAAAAATAGGACTGCTAAGAGCAGGTGATTACATTTTACCACATATTCACCTTAATATCCATAGAAAGAAACCTTGTTAGAGGATGGAGCGAGTTTCATTATCAAAGTTTATGGTGAAAAAAGAAAACCTGACTGGGTTTATAGAGAAGCATCAGGGTCAGAAAGGAAAAGCTAATATACACAGCATGGGGCATCTTTACTAAAGCTTTTTGTTCACTCAACTACATTGCACATTATGTAAATATATGATAAAGCACTGAAATACTATTTGAACTACATAATGTAATATTTTAAAACTTTACCTAATAAGAAAATTGCAGAATATGATTTTTTATTAATTGTCATATTACAGAATATGATTTGACATGGTGTCTTCAAATAAAAGATATCTGTGACATGAACGCATAGAAACTGTAAAGAAAGAGAAGTGAGGGGAAATTTTAATGTATTCATACCTCCTGTCTATTTCCTTAGTTAGAATTTCAATTCAAAGAGTCAGGTTTTTGCTCAAACTTCTGAAATAATGCAATTGTGTTGTACTGTCATCCAAATTCTACCACATGTCACTTATGTCTCAAAGTTCAATTAAAGTGACAAGTATGACACACATCAGTAGTTTTGGAGTAAAAATGAAAAGTGAGGGAACTTCTAAATGAGATTTAATTATGATTTTATGGTAGAAATTATTCTTCTAAGGAGGGAAATGCAATAGAAAGCAAGATTTCATATTTTGGAATTTTCATCCCCAGAGACAGTTAACCAACAAAAGCTGTAGCAGAGTTTGATTAAGTCCGCATGTTGTTCTTGACCTCATTAATGGAGTCAGCTGATGGATTTCCAGATCAATTTGTATGCAAATATAACAGAAATAAGAATGTAGTTTCACAACTCATCTGTCCACTTGTACTGACTACTTTTTCCTTTCTTCCCATCTTCATTTATGCACTAAGTGATGTTTGTTGGTGCACTTGTAACAGCATTTTGATAACTGATTATATATGTTAAAGCAAAGGAAGATGTGATTTTTAAAAAAGATTTATTTATTTGTCAGAGAATGAGAAAGAGAGAACACATCAGCAGGGGGAGTGGCAGGCAGAGGGAGAAGCAGGCTCCCCCTTGAGCAAGGAGTCTGATGCGGACTCAATCCCAGGACCCTGGAATCATGACCTGAGCCCAAGGCAGACGCTGAACCAACTGAGCCACCCAGGTGTCCCAAGGAAGATGTAATTTTAGACGTCTTTTCATATAAGAGTGTGCAGTATTTAAATACAGTCTAACGTTTTCTGAAGACTTTTCTGGCTATGATTTTCTTTATTCCTAAATTATTCTAATGCATTCTAATATACTGGGAAGTGCCTTGTCAATAAATAAAGAACACTGCACAGTAAAGCCCATCCACTTTCTAAGTAAAAGGGACATCCAGCCACAATAAGCAAAATGAGCCGAATAGAGACATTTATTGCTGGCATGGAAAAGTGTAGAATTATATGTTGTAAGAGTTATATCCATTTTTAGAATAATGGATGCAGTATCAATCTGATTTCTCAGTAAACACTATCTATATGGCTCACATATGTTTGAACAAATGTTTATTCAATTAAAGTCAGTCAGTGAATAATCTCTTGTGAAGTATCTACTTAAGATACATTTTTACCAGGCATTATTAGAAATGTTTGGAGAAAGTTATATATATATATATATATATATATATATATATATATATATATATAGTTTTACTATGTTTACTTTACTTTGTCTATTTACTATGTTTATTTTACTGTGTTTATTTGCTATGTTTATTATATATATATATATATATATATATATATATATATATATATATAACTGAACTGGATTGATGAGGTCAATAAACCTAAAAAGGGGAAACTTAAGAGGCTTAAAGGAGGAAAATATTTGTAAGCCTTATGACTGGGTATGTCAAAGCATGTGAAAGCGAGTACTAGAGTCAAGCGCAACTGACTGAAGACCTCTTCTAGGACACAAAAGAGTGACTCGCTGACTAGCGTGGGTGCATTAAATAGCAGCTTAATGAAATGAACAAGACTTTATGAAAAGACACTTGTATTTTATGTTCCATTTCAGTCAGATGGACTGAGAGTCGGTGATTTTTCTTCTTTCTCTCACGATCCTATTAAAAATGATAGTCAATGAAAACCGTGAGGTGCGCATGAACAGAGACGCTGTTACCATGGACTTGGAATGCGGAATCCTCACTTATCATGGCAAAAGTCAATAGATAATATCCACAGTTATTGAGTTAATTTACAATGCCATAAACATGTGATCTAGAGTTGTTCAAGTAAGCAACTGAATAACAGGTACAGACAACTGTTAAAAAAAAAAAAAAAAGGAAAGAAAGAAAAGTTGTGGGGGTGGGTCCCGGAGCAATGAGGCAATGGGACTTTTGTCGCTTTCCCTTGTATACCCTGTGAAACTCGAGATTTACGAGCTGTCTGTGTGTATGTGTGTGTTATTTTGAGAAAACATAACTCTACTAAGGGGAAAAATAACACTTGCAGTAAGCATTGAGTAAATAGTAAATACTCTATTTACTTTAAATGGGGAAAACTGATAAGCCATTTGAACTTCCTTCTGCTGCTTAATAATTTAGTCAATACTGTACTCTCTCATAGCTATCAGTTATTTAAAAAATTTTATAAAACTTGAAAAATTAAATATGATACTGTATTTTCATTTAAATTACATATTAAGGGTTGACTTAAAATGCTAATTAACCCTGTGGTTCAGATGTGTCCTCATTGTTTGCAAATATGGTACACTTTCATATACCACAGAATATAATACTCTTTTTGTATGCCACAGAATGTGATATATATCATAGAATATTATATATACCCTATATTATAGAATATATAATGTACTACAGAATATAGTATGTAATATACTTTTATATACAACATAATATGTAGAATTACAGCTTTACAGCACTGGTTATAGTTTAAATTAGCATGAAGATTTATAAAACTGCTGGTTTGGGGCATCATTATTCAGAATCAGATCATCAAAAATCGTTTCAATACCTTTTGAAAAATAAGGAAATATGTTGCCCACTGTTCTTCAAGTGTACCGAAGGATAAGGGTTCTCATTTTAATCCACTTTCTATTAAACCATCAGTCCCTGTAGATTCACAGAAAACCTCCAGCAGGCATGAGATTGAAAAGTAATGCCTACTATTAGAGGAGCTCAAGGCCCACAAAACCCTTGATGACTAGATGCCTTTGTTAAATGCTTTGATTTTTTTTTTTATTAACAGTGTCACTGAGATATAATTTACTCATCTTAAATGTACAATTCAGTGATTTTAGTACCTTAACAGAATTGTGCAAACATCACCAAAATCTACTTTTAAATATTTCTAATATTCCAAAACGCCTTGTGCTCATTTACGGTCACTCCTTGTTCCCACCCCTAGCCTTATGTCATCACGCGTTCTGTCTCTGTAGGTTTTACGGTCAATCCTTTATGAATAATTTGTGATTATGTTTTCAGTTAACTAAAAGTTTGGATTATGTTTTTCAGTTAAAGTTTTAGTTAATTAAATAATCATTAATGCATAATTTTGCTTAGTAACTTTTCAAAAAGCAGAATAGAATCCATGACTACTCTCAAAGGTCACAAATAAATGGTTTGACATTGGGATTTTGTTGTTGTTGTTGTTGTTGTTTTGTTCTGATTTTTTAGCCACATCCATCTAATACAGATTTGATCAGAACTGGTTGATGAACAATCATTATTATAATTGTAAAAATAACCAGATAATATATATAAATTAATAGCATAGTCTGGGGGGGAGGGGGGAACTGGTTCCCTGTCAAATTTTCCTCACCCCTGAAACTCAGATTCAGGGATTAGATCATTATGTGTTTGCAATTGGCTAAAAGATTTCTTCTGAACACAAATCCAGTGATTTGCATGTGTGCATTAGGCAACAATTATATTGCTAAGTTTTCCCTGAACTGAAGAGTTAGCCTAATTATGCCTAAACTTTTATAAACAGTGATGTGACTTTCCAGTATAGTGCTAACAATTTCTGGGGCACCTGGGTGGCTCAGTCGGTTAAGTGTCTGCCTTTGGTTCAAGTCATGATCCCAGGGTCCTGGGATCGAGCCCCGCCCGCATCTGGCTCCCTGCTCAACAGGGAGCCTGCTTCTCCCTCTCCCTCTGCCTGCCTCTCTGCCTACTTGTTCTCTCTCTCTATCTCTGTCAAATAAATAAATAAAATCTTTAGTGCTAACAATTTCTGCAAATTATTAGTTAAAATCATTATTTTATAATTTATTCAAATCCCAGTGAATAGTTTGGATTAAGAACAAAACACTATCATTTTGTAGATAAATATAAAATAATATAGAAATGTTTCTTTTGAAAATTATGCATTGGTTAAATGATGGCTTTGGCAGAATGAGTCCATTAGCCTAGTATCTTTCACCCCACAGCATGAGTAAGAGGAAAGGTTTGTCATTCTCAAGCTGATATCTTGTCAGCCTCGCTGCAGATTTATGAGGCGATGTTCTAATCCCTCATGATTATCTGTCCTGTTGTTCTCCATTACTGCTTCCTCAAGGAGGCTGTTTTTTTGTGTTCTTCTCATGTCATGCTCAGCTGAAGTATAATTGACTGGAAGACCACCTACACTTATGATGCATTCACACACAAATGAATGGATGCTAGAAAAGTTGTACATCCATTAAGCGGAGCATTAGTTTTGATGTTATTCATTTATCTATCAAATATACTTAGACATATGAGTTCTCTGAAGGCTTGTTTACTGAGAAATGGCACTTTGCTCTTAGATAGGGGAAATGAAAGATATTGTTGCTGTCAATGAATTTAAAGGCTTTTATGCAAAAGTCTGAAAAATGAGAACGCATGTCATTCTTCCATTGTCTATTTTGTGGTGCTTTAAAGTGAAGTCTTTCAGCAGGCTATTTTCATATTATGATCAGAGAGAAAACACACACACACACACACACGTGTGCACATGCTACATTGAGTTCCCTTATTTTATCTTTAAAGAGCAACAGCCAGAGATATAAGCCATTGGTGACTTAGATAGTTCTAGTTGTATGTAGTTCTTTTTAATAAAATAAGTAGATGATTAAAAATGTCAATCTTCATTTATTAGCAAAAGTAGACTATATTTAATGTTGTGTGGCATAAGAGGGAAGCTAGGAAGGTAAGTCAATAGTCAGGAGCATGATCAATTTTGTGAAGAAGGAAAGGATGTGTAAAAATATAGTGGGGACGTTAATACTGGTCTGAGGAATCATGAAAACTCTTTGAAGAAGTGGCAGATAGGTCTGGATCTGAAAATGGAGGAAGAGAAGTGAAAAAAAGAATATTTGATATAAGAAATAACAGGTGTGAATAATTTGAGGTAGAAAAGAACAAAGCACCTTTGAAAAAAGAGTCCAGTATCCCTGGAGCATGGGCTGGGCTGGATGATGTAGGGCCTTGCAGGCTTTGTTAGTAATTTAAGACTTTATTCTAAGGAAAATGTTAAGCACTAAAGGATTTTAAGTTGGAGAGTGATAAAAGCGAATGTCAATTCTTTAAAAGGACCATTTTGGCTGTCATTTGGAGAAGAAATTGGAGTAAGAGAGATGAGCTTATGACTATTGCAGTAGTCCAGACTAAGAAGAGCTGGTTGGCACTGGTTGGTTGGGGAGATAAAGAGAAGTGGGGGGAAAAAAAATCTAGGAGATATTCAGGGGAGGGTTATATAAAAGACAGGCATTAAGTTAGATGTTTTCATATGCATTATTTCACTGAAATTCCAAATAATTGTAATATAGTCATCATCATATCATTTTTGAATCTGCAAAAATAGAAGCTTAGTGAAAACTGAAAAATTGAAGCTCAGAGTAGCAGAGATGTGAAAGTGTTTAGACTAAACTTGATCTGCATAAATTAAAAATCAACCATCTGCCAAATAATAGTCAACTTTTAAAATATAACCTTTACATTAAGCTCATTTTAATAAACTATCTTTAACATTGTCACTAGAAGCTTACATTAAGCTCATTTTAATAAACTATCTTTAACATTGTCACTAGAAGCTTACTAATTCTTAGTAGTGACACCAGGTTGACCTCATGTTTCCTAATTTAAGTAACAATGAATGACTTCATTGTTTCCTAGTTTATTTTCAAAATATTAGTGACATTTTGAAATTTATATGACACAAATATTTCTCTACTTATCTATATCTAGTCTATGATTATACTTCATTCTTAACATTTCTAATTTTTTTCATTTTAACTTTCCAATTTAGAATAGAATATCTAAAATATCTATTTCAGCACTCTTTAGATATTTTGACATGCATTATTTTAAAAGGTGCTCCATTCTTTCCTCTCACACAAATAAAACTATAATTTTATCTTAGGTTAGTTTATTTCTGCCTTACTGAAATGAATCCAAATGATTTTAAGCTTAAAAACATATGCACATTAAAGTTATTTCTTGGGCGCCTGGGTGGCTCAGTTGGTTAAGCTACTGCCTTCGGCTCAGGTCATGATCCTGGAGTCCCGGGATCAAGTCCCACATCGGGCTCCCTGCTCAGCAGGGAGTCTGCTTCTCCCTCTGACCCTCCTCCCTCTCATGCTCTCTGTCTCTCGTTCTCTCTCTCGCAAATAAATAAAATCTTTAAAAAAAAATTTAAAAAAAGTTATTTCTTAAAAAGATAAATTATCAATATATCCACATCCCCCATTTTTTCTGTCCCTTCTTCAGTAAGTTATGCATCTACCCAGAGGCAGCTATTGCATTGCAATACAGTACTTTCTCAATTGACGAAATATCTGGTAACACAACTTTAAGAAAATCACTGTGAGTTTCCAAGGAATTGTCCAAAGGTAGAAAGTCTTTAGTGTAAGAAACTGAATGATCATGATGGTCAGACCACCCATGACAATAAAACCCTGACCCCAACCTCTGCAGCAATTGGCCCAGGACTTGGTCAAGGAATACTAGCTTCTCTATTTTTTCTTTCTTCTCTATTTATTCACCCACTTCCAACTGAGAACCAACTAGAGAAAACCAAGCCAAATATGTTTCCCAGACTAATCACATAAGAAACCCTGCTTCTAGTTAGCTATCTCCAGTTTCCCCATGCCATTGGGCTCCAGTTAGAACATGCCTGAATCCTTCCTTCTTTGCTACAAGTCTTTCCCACTTCACTATTTGCCTTTTAAGTTTTTGCCAAATGCAAGTGATGGTGGTTGATTCCCTTACCAAGTCCTGAATAAACAGCCTCTGTTTGTGCTCAGTTGATTTGTCTTCTATTTCCACAAGTGTTCGTTTGGAAGTTGTGAGGCATGAGAAAGAGGAGGCAGGATTGGGGGACAGGAGTATTTAGGTGGCTACCTTCCAAAGACCCATCACCTGAAGAATAGACAGGGCCAGCAAGACAGTGGCATTTTGCAGTATCCAGCAGGACTAGCCTACAAGCTTAAAGTTGTCCCTGCCAGGAGCAAAGGAATCTTTCTTAGAGAGGAGATAGGGAAAGAGAGAGGGTCTTACTGAGTTGTAGAAAAGGAGGAATGGCTCATCCTGCATATAGCTGTCAAAAATTAGCACAATTATTAAATAGGTGATGTTAGACGACCACCTTCCCTAATTACCTTCCTATGTTTTCTAAAGATATTGACTCCTACTTACGTGCTTGTCCTTTTATATATTTTGAATGCAAGTTTTTTTTTTTTTAAATCATACATAGATTTTCAAATATTTTCTCTCAGTCTGTGGCTTGTATTTTCATTCTCACAAGCATGTTTTTCACAGAGCAAATTTAAAAAAATTTTCCTAAACTCAAATTTAACATCTTTTCTTTTCATGGTCGTTGTGTACCATTACTTTCTCTTCTCTTTGTGGTACTACAGCTGTATTTGTGTTATTCCATTTGATACTGCCCCAAAGCTCACTGTGCTCTATTCACTTTATTCCATTATCTTTCACTCTGTGCTTTATTTGGAATAGTTTCTGTTACTAGCTCTTCAAATTCACCTTTTTTTTCTTCTTTAGCTAAAACTTGAAACAATCTTTCCACAGAACTCCAAAAACCTCTCTAGTCTTTAGTCCCATAAATTCCAGCCACCTTGTCATCCCCAAACACTTTACTTTAGCTCTTCTGCATATCCAGACCACCAGACTCTGTATTTCCCTCTTGGTACTGTGACTTCACTCTGTAATTTGAAGTTATTCTAGCATTCACCTTGTTTATTTCTCTTTTCTCACACATTACTTTCTTGGATTATCTCTAACCCAGTGGCTGACAATTTATTTCATGTATTTTGTTCAGTTTTCTAAGTGTTTAAGGCAGGAGAGTAAATCATATTCCTATCATTACCTAGCTGGAAATGGAATTCCTAGTAACTTTTCTTAATGTGTCTAGATATCTGCTAGTTCTCTCACTTTTACTACAAACTGATCACAATTTTTCTTTGACTTTTAAATTATTCAAAGGGTTTCAGGTGAATACAGGCAAAGCACCACTAATCGTATTTGTAGGTCAATATTTTATTTTATTTTATTTATTTTTTAAGATTTTATTTATTCATTTGGCAGAGAGAGAGAGAGATAGCGAGAGCAGGAACACAAGCGAGGGAGTGGGAGAGGGAGAAGCAGGCTTCCTGCAGACCAGGGAGCCCGATGCGGGGCTTGATCCCAGGACCCTGGGATCATGACCTGAGCCGAAGGCAGACGTTTAACGACTGAGCCACCCAGGCACCCCTGTAGGTCAATATTTTAATCAATCAGTGATGTACCATTCATTTTATTTTAATAGGTTAAAATCATTTTTTGTTTTATTTATAGTTTAACTATTTTTGCTTTATTAACGGTTTTTTAACTATGTATATTCCTTTTTATCTGTTAAGCTAAAAATTTTATTTAGAAATATTTAAAAACATTTCATTTATTTGTTTTATCACATTGTCATAAATTTAACCAGTTGTTACAAAGGTTTTGTAATATAACTACTAATGTATTTCAACAAAATTTAAAAATTGGAAAAAATGTAAAAATGCTACTTTTTAGAGTAGCATCTACTTAATTTAGAGCTCCATCCTTTGTTTTTCTGATTACTAATGTATGTGTAAAAATATAATTTTTGCTTAAATCTATAATTACATCTAAAGAAGTGCTGGGTGGCAGCAAATTTAGTGCTAATAGGTCTCTGTGACAGAAAGAGTGGTCAGAGTAAAAATAACAGCTATTCCTAGATTCAGCTTGAGATACAAACTCAATGAGTTGTAATTATTATCACATGTAACTTGGCACATAGAAATGATAAAGTGAATAGTTTAAACATACTCATCTGCAAGTGTTTTTGACATCCCACAATGTAGAATATTAAACACTTGAGAAAAGTTCTCTCAAATATCAGAACTCTTTTCATATGAGACATAACTCGCCGTGTTCTCATATCATGCCAATTATCTACTCTTTGTATTGTTCCTAGGTAGCACAGGTAAAGAACAAACAATTATGGTGAATAGAAAGAATAAATTATGTTTTTAGTGACTTACTTTATCATTATTTATATTTTACCAGTTTATATGTGAATATTAATGAATGCCTTTGGTGCCATAGAAAAATATGTATATTTTATTTCAAAAAATTGTAAGCAAGCATAGAATATAATATTATACAGTGTATTGCCATTGGAAATATATGACAGGTGAAATGGGCACTTGACTTGCATACTTTTATTATTATCAGTGGCTATGATATTTTGTTTTATGTGTCAATTTGTTTAGGCTATATTACCAGTTATTTAACCTAAGTGTTGATGGGAACCTATTTTGTAGATGTGATTAATGTCTATAATCAGTTGACTTTAAGTAAAGGAAATTTACCCACCATAATGTGGGTAGACCTCATTTAATCAGTTGAAGGCCGTAAGAGCAAAAACTAAGGTTTCCTGGGAGAAGAAGAGAGACTTGTTCTCAAGATAAGAATCAATTCTTGACTGAGTTTCTAGCCAGCGGTCTGCCTACAACTTTCTGACTTGCCAGCATCCACAGTCATATGAACTAATTCCTTATAATAAATCCATCTCTCTGTCTCTCTCTTACTCTTTCTTTCTCCTTCTTGCTCTTCCAGCTTCTCTCCTTTTCTCTCCTCTTCCCATTCCTCCTCCCCCTCCTTTCTGTTGGTTCCATTTCTCTGTAGAACCCTGGCCAATATAGTGGCTGTTAGAATAGGAATAAAAAAACTTATGGATGAAAATTATTCTGTCTGTTGGCAAAAATAATATAGATTATTTGTCAGACTTCCACAATAAAATAAGATTAGAAATTTAAAAAGATACAAAGGATTTATGAAAGCCCTATATAATTATTCATATACATAAATCCGTATTTTCAAATTATTTAGTGACTTTTTTCACAGCAATATAGGAGGTGAAGGTATTTATTATTAACATTGTAAAAATAAATATAGTTCACCTATGTCATCCTAATGCAAAAATAAAAAGAGAGAACAAGATGCAAGAGAAACAAATGATTAGGATTATATGTCCCGACTTCCAGTACTGGAACAAATTTTAACATTAATGTGAGATGAGCCATTAGGATGAGGGGAAAGCCTAAGTCCCTAAACCATCCTCAGTTGTAATTTTTTTAGGCATGGTGACCCCATGTGAAAACAAGAAGGTGGAAGAGCAATGGTTGTTAAACTAATGAGTTTATCAGCTAGTTAGCTGCTTCTGCATGGCCAAGCTGCAGTCCCTGAATTGTCCATGTTTGGGCAGTGTTAAGACCAGGTCTTGCACTCATAAACCTCCCTTGGCTCCATAAAGATCCAGAAGTTCTTACTCTTCCCTCAAGGATACAGAAGGTAGCTTAAAAAAATTAGCAGTTTTGCTACGGGGTTAAGGGGGCAAAGTAACTCCGTAGTAGTTATGAAATGGGCAAGTGAGGCCAAGAGAAAAAGTATCAACTATTAAGGAGCTCTTTAATACCAATAAGAAAAAAAATATATATATATAAGGCAACTCTCCATAAAGACCAGTAAGAAAGACTTACACAAAACTTTTACACACAGATAAGAAGTCCACTACCTACCCACGACCATCCTGTCACGCTAGCTTTCCTTTCCCCACATATATAGATTACACCTCCAGGAAGAAAAAAAATGGATATTAGCAGTCTCCTGAAAGAGACTGAGTTACCTGGAAGATATTTTAAATGGAAAGAGAAGGAAATAGATTAAAATGTTAAGTTAAAATCTGTACTCCACTTCCATTCCCAGTGGAGTTCATGAAAAAGATGAGACCTGTTTAGAAAACAAAGAAGCTTCATTTTCTTCACATATCTGAAAACTAGTGTATTGAATTTAAACTCCATTAAATTTCTAGTGAAATGATTCAGTAGACCATGATTAAAGAACCAATTCTCTGCTATTTGACATATTTTAATTGTTCTACAAGGCAAAAGGGTAATAGTTAAGTTGCACATTCAGAACCCTTTAGAAATTAAAGTATGTCGTCACATACTTAACATTCTTAGTCTACCTTGTAGAATATAAAATGTAAGGGTCGTGATAAATTCACTCTTGTGATGACCTTTTGAAAAATGTATCTATTTTTCTATTTAGTAAAGTATCCCCCAAATTTAATGTGATAAGAATTTTCATGAACTCATGAAAAATTCAAATATCATAAATCAGCTTAATAAAGATAATTCTCAGCTATTTATAGTTAATCCTTCAATTGCAAAGATAAATAATCTGCTCTTTACTCCGAAGCTGATTTTAACTGTTTTAGAAGGCAATGTTTGAATCTCTCATCCTATGTGCTATGCAAAAAGTTGGGGATAAACATTAAAATTCAGGCCCTCAAAGTCCTATACATGATGTTCCCTGTCATGATTGCAATAGTAAAAGATTTTATCATTTTGAATTTTCTATGAAGAGCCAATGGCTTAAAAATAACCAACTTCTTGAGTAGCCAGCAATTTCAAAACCAAATAAAAACAAACATCAGATTGGTTAACTGTTAACAAAGTGAGAATGAATGAAATGAAATATTATCACTAGGTTTCGAGTTTCAAAGAAAATTTTAAATAGAATGCCAATACACAAAACATAAAATTGTATTTTCTTGCTGAGAATACAGATACACACCTTATAAACTCAAATTTATAGCATTTAGTTACATAATAGTTTATAAAAGAATGACAAGGATCTCTTGAATAAAAAAATTTGAACGTTATAGTGTGGGGTCAGAGTTACACTTTATAGCAGTTTACAATTCAATATCTTTCTGTTTTGATTTGGTTTTATAGTAGCAAGTAAATCTTGATTGAGAGAGAAAGGTATTGGAAGAGCATATGTTTTTCTGTAATAGCTCACCATGCAATCTAATTATCTTTTTAACTAAAAATTCCAGAAGCTTTAAAAAGAGATAGTAGAAAATCATTAATATCTAACAATTTATCTTATTCCTTAAAATGTGAAGCTCAGTCGATAAGTAGTCAGTTTGGTGGAATTAGGGAAAGATAAACTGGTTTTCAACCATTTTATAATTTGAATATCTGGAATAATGTATTTTTCCAATTCATCTGTAATATTATGATAATTTTCAATGGTATCCTAAAATACTTATCTCATTGCTTATCATAGAGATAGTCATTTAAAATTGCTTTAGGAAATTTCATTTTTTTAACTGGTATTTTATCTGCAATTTGAAGTATAGATCTTTGCAACCTATAATGGTTAAGTGGGTTCATTCAGTTTATTTAAAGTCAGCCTTGAAAATTTTAGTAAACAAACCAGCTATTCAAATTCTGACTCAAGGTGCTGGACTCAACACATGCAGAAGGCAGAAAACAGAATTAAAATGGTGAACACAAGGCACTGCTGATTAAAAGTAAATTATTATTAGAGCATAAAAATGTTGAGAAAATTCTAGAAGATTCGAGTCAAAGAAGACATGATTTCTTGAGATGGCAAATAGATAGAGAAAACCAGAACCCCTCTACCAGATCTATCCAAGTTCCTTTTAAAGAAAGTTGAGACTAGGTTCAAATTCAAACTAAAAAAGTTTGAAGAATGAAAAATGACTTTAAGATAGTTATCTAAAGTTTTAAAGAACTGTTTACATACCTGAGCCAATCACACCCTTTTACTTTCTCCATGTATAGAATTGCTGGGAGTAACCTGCCCAGGACACTTATGTGGGTTTAAAGGCTTAAACAACTAAAATGAAGGAATATTTAAGACTGAAGTATATACTTCCATATTAAAATGTGAGGGTCAAGAAAGAAAGAAAAAGAAAGAAAAAAAGAAAGGAAGAATGAAAAGAAAGAAAAGAAGACAGCTCAGCCCAGATAACTTTCACTACATTAATCCAATTCCAGAATAATGCCCTCCTAAAGCAATTGAGAGGGTCCCTAGTATGCCTGCCCGTCCACTGACTGGGCAGTAATTAAGAATGCCTACCTGTTAATGAATCCCTTCAAATTGCTTAGAGTGAGTTGCCAGTTATTTCCTTCAAGGGAGGGATCATTTTGTGAAATATACTTTTATAATCTAGAGGCAATTTACACCACATAATTAACCTAGCTTTCATTCCTAAATATAAACTAAGAATCATTAGAAATTTGAGAGCAACTATAAGCATGAAATAGATGGACCAAAATGAGTACACAGACCAAATGACCCTGAAAGAAACAGATTATAATTCAGGCACTAAAAGAGGACATTAAAAATTCAAATTAGTATCCCTTGAGAAATGCAAAAAGACATTGTATCTCTAAGAAAATAACCAGCTGTTGTGAAAGAGCAATCAGAGAATAAAGAGTTCCTAGAAATTTTAAAAAATGATTAAAATATTTAAAATATTAAACGGGCACCTGGGTGGCTCAGTCGGTTAAGCATCTGCCTTAGGATCAGGTCATGATCTCAGGGTCCTGGGATTGAGCTCCCTGCTTAGAGGGGAAGCCTGCTTCTCCCTCTCCCTTTGTCCCTCCCCCCTGCTTATGCTCTCTCACTCGCTCTCTCTCAAATAAATAAATAAAATCTTTTAAAAAATAAAAAAATAAAATATTAAACAGACCAAATAATAGACTTTATGGGATTGAAGATTAAGCACGTAGTCTGAATATTAAACATGCAGAAATCTTTCAGAAGGCAGAGGAAAAGATAAACATTAGTAAATATAATGTAAAAAGTTAAAACACATGGAAGCAAGAGGATAGATCCATGTAGTTGAAGTTAAGGAACCATGGAGAAAGATGGCGGGGGCAAGATATAACCAAAAGATTAGAGGAAAATAAATTGAAAAAAAATATATGTATATATATTATTCTTTGGATTTAAAGGGTAAACATCCTTCTGAGAAGATAGTCTTTCTAGTAAAATAAAGAAATAAAAACATAGGATATTCTTAAGGAAAGGAATCGGATGAAATTTGAACTTCTCACTAGTAATATTGAATACTATGTATTGCATTATATTCTTTAAAGTTTGGAAAGGAATTTAATTGATGCATAGAATGATCTACCCAATCAAACAAAGTAAGAGAACAATATATATTTTGGACCTTAAATTTACTATTCATTTAGTATATATATATATGAGTGTGTAATATATATATATACACACACACATAGATGAACAGATATTCCTATATAAATGTGTAAAATGTAAAATAATAGATATTTTTTTTATTATTTTTTTTTAAGATTTTTATTTATTTATTTATTTATTTATTTGACAGAGCGAGAGAGCACAAGCAGGGGGAACAGTAGAGGTAAAGGCAGAAGCAGGCTCCCCGCCAAGCAGGGAGCCCGATGCGGGGCTCGATCCCAGGACCCTGAGATCATGACCTGAGCCGAAGGCAGACACTTAACCATCTGAGCCACCCAGGCGCCCCAATAATAGATATTTTTAAAGTGGTAATAAATAGAGCCAACTTAGAAGAACTAAAAGTATCCAGTGGCTCTTAACATTTCCAGTATTTTACATATAGCAGCAAAAGTACAGTGAAATGGGGTCACAATTTTATCTCTGTGACCTACCCACAGTACTTGGCTACTTGTTTCTATGGTGACTAATTATATGACTTGATGAATGTGACAGTACCTGATTTATCATGGGCAGTTCTAAAGGCATGATCCCTCCATGTGCCAGCACTAGATGCTCAGTTTGCTCACTAGCATGCCAGGAGCTCCTTGTTACATACAGTAGAGCCCATAGTTCTCTAGCAGAGATGGCATGGCCTTGCTCCAGAACCCTAAGGATCTATGTGACAACCCTATTTCTGGAACTTTCAAGAGAAGAAGACAGTCCCTTTTTCTACCTTAGATACCTCCAGTATGATGGTATCTGTCAGATCCTGTGGCCCAAGTAATAGGGCTGCTTGTCCCCCAGCCTGGACCTGCTGTCAAATCTTTTCTTGCTCCGAAACCCACTTGAAGCTAGCAGCCTTCTATGTAAAGTTGATGCCAGCAATAGTCCCAGATGTAGAATATGCCAAAGAAGCCTACCAAACATTATGCTTCTTTCTCAGTGGTAAAAGGTATAAGATGAAATGACTAGTCCTTTATGTTGTAGATTCCCAAATTCCTGGACCAGTGTACTCCTAAAAATATCATCAATGTGATAAGCCCCTGAATCTTTGTAGTGCTTTATCTCTCACCTCTTGAGCACACACGTTTTATGAATCATCGTAAGTTCTCATGATTATTGCTCACAGATCTGATTAATATGATATCATTAATATAGTGAACCAAGGTGATGCTTTGCAGAATTTCTAGATGGTTCAGGTCTCTTTGGGCTGTATTGTAATAGAGCACAAAAATCTGAGAGTTCTGTTAATAGCTTAGTATGGCAGAGTCAATGGTACATTCAGGAACCAGGGAGAGTTGTATTAGATAGGCCTGTGGACCTACTGGACACATTATGAAGTAGATGTTGGTTATAAATTCATTATTATTGAATACTTCTATGCCCATAGTCTAATGAGGAGCAGCATGGTACTTTGAATCTCTGTATATCAGAGTCAATTCAGATACATTACAAAAACTTTAAAATATCTAGATAGTCCCCTTTCCATTGTGTGGTCACCTAAGTCCTTTTAGGGAAGAGTGGTCAAATCAATAATGTGATATATGTTTATAAACACACACATACAGTATGTATACAGACAGATACTAGGGTTCTCAGTAATGTGTTTATGTACGTGTATATGTATAGATACTAGGGTTCTCAGTTCCATATCTACATGTTCTGCTTCCAACCCTTACCTTTAAAGAAGCCGATCCTCAGCTTTAGATAATGCTGTTCCCCCTCACCAACATATTTCTTATCACTTTGGTAAATGGACTGTTCTCTGGGCCCTCTCAAGGAATATATTAGCTTTTGAGTTTTCCATTTTTTTCCAGCTTTATTGAAATATAATTAACATACAACACTGTGTAATTTTGAGAGGTACAGCGTGATGTTTTGATCTAGGCATATATAATGAGACTATTACCACAATAAGGTTAGTTAACACATCCTTCACCTTGCATAATTACCATTTTGTCGTTGTTATGGTAAGAACCTTAAAGCTCTACTCTCATAGCAACTTTCAAGTATACACTATAGCATTGTTGACTATAGTCCCCATGTCGTACATTAGATCCCTGGAACTTACTCATCTATAACCCAAAGTTGTACTCACTGACCAGCATCTTCCCATTTCCCCACCACTCAGGTCCTGGCAACCACCATTCTACTCTCTGTTTCTATGAGTTTGATGTTTTTAGATTCCACATAAAGAGTTATCACAGAGTATTTGTCTTTTCTCTGACTGCCTTAATGCACTTATGAATGATGCCCTCAAGATCCATCCATGTTGTTGCAAATGGAAGGATTTCCTTCTTTTTATGACTGAATTATATGTATAATATATATATTATATAATAAATATAATAATATATTATATTATATATTATATATATGTCATTATCATGGGAGTGCAGATCCTCTTCTATATCCTGTTTTCATTTCCTTTAGATAAATACCTAGATGTGGGATTGTTGTATCATATGGTAGTTCTATTTTTAATTTTTGTGGAATCTTTAAACTATAAACAACAGTGTATATATAGTATATATATATATATATAGTGGCTGCACCAATTTATAGTCCCACCAATAGTGCATAAGTGTCCCCTTTTCCTCACAACCTCAACCAGAATTTGTTATCTCTTGTCTTTTTTGACAACAGTCATTCTAACAGATATAAGATGTATCTCATTGTGGTTTGCAGTTCCCTGATGAATAATGATTTCTCTGGTCATATAGAGTAAACCCACTGTAGCATGCTACTTTTCTGATCTTTTTTATTCATTTATCAATATAATACCAAGGCAGCTCTGGCATCTCTACTTTATTTAATGAAAACTAACATATTTTCTAAGCATTCAGATCATCCCTTGTGAGAGTATTAAATTCTTGGTCATCAGCGAGTTCCCCAATGTGGACAAACTCTCTTACCCAGTTTTATATTCTGTCCACCAGCTGGCGCCCTCAGGATTCCTTCCAGGCCTACTCCCCATTTCCTGCTGGCACATGTTAGCCAGAGCCTGCAGCTCCTTTGACATATAAAACCTCTTCATCCTGATTAGGTCCACTATGTTCTGGTTGAGTTACACCAAGATTTTACCTGAATTAAGTCTGTTGCAAGTATCTCAGTTGTATGTGCAATTTAAAAAGGCTGAACTCCCAGAAACAGAGAATAGGATAGTGGTTGCCAGGGACTGGGAAATAAGGAAATGGGAAAATGTTAGCTAAAGGGTACAAACTTCCAGGTACAAGATGAATAAGTTCTGAGGATCTAATATACAGTATGGTGACTCTAGCTAACAATACTAAACTGTATATTTATAAGTTGCTAAGAGAATAGGTCTTGAACATTCTCACAACACACAAAAATGATAATCATGTGAAGTGATGGATGTGCTAACTAACCTTACTACAGCAATCATTTTGAAATATATATGTGTATCAAATCATCACATTGTATACCTTAAACTTACACAATGTCAATTATATCTCAATAAAACTGGAAAAAATAGTCTGTTGGGCAGGAGGGCAGTTGGGAGCCTATTTTTAAAAGGGCAAAGATTGCTTTGTACATTCTTGCCTTATTTGAGGATCTTACATTGTTTGGCAGCTAGGAAAAGGGATCAATCTGCCAAGAACTTGGAGTTGGTCCTGAGAGTTCAAAAGAACCTCAGAACTTAAAATTCTTAAATGTACCAACACAGATTCTCATTTCATAATCTCTGGGTTTTGTTACTTCCATACCAGGCCCCAGCTTTGCATAGAAGACTTGCTGAGGCTGAGAATTCAGCTTTTTCTGAAGTTCTTCCACTCTTGCAGTTAAACCCTGGGCTTAATCTTTAATGGTCCTGCCCTAGGACTTCAGGAGGTGAGAGTCTTTTGAAATGCTGTCAAGAGAGCCCTATAACTCGGGCACCTGGGTGGCTCAGTCGTTACGCGTCTGCCTTCGGCTCAGGTCATGATCCCAGGGTCCTGGGTTTGAGTTCCACATCGGGCTCCCTGCTCGGCAGGAAGCCTGCTTCTCCCTCTCCCATTCCCCCTGCTTGTGTTCCTGCTCTCGCTATCTCTCTCTCTGTCAAATAAATAAATAAAATCTTAAAAAAGAAAGCCCTATAACTCTACCTTTGCTTTAAGGTATTAACAGACATGAGCCTGTCATCTTTTCTCTTCAGTGTATCAGTGGTGCTTAGCAACAAGTATGCAATTCTGAAGTTCTTATATTTTCTTTTTTCATCACACTATTCAAATGCTGGAGACATTGCATCAGCTACTATATTTGCTTCCACCTATTTGTCATCCCAATTCACTATAGCTATGGTGAGACAGGACCCATCCATCTGCCATCGTGATGGGACATGCAAGGTCATAGAGTCAATAAATGAACCAACTCTAGATGTCATTCTTAGAACCTCCTTTCTAGGGCCTCTCCTAGGTGGAATTCCCTAGAAATGACTGAAGTGGGGATTCTTGTACTGTTATTTATTGGGGAAGTATACTTAGGATAAGGGGAGAGAGGGAGCTGGGACAGGCCAGGAGAAAAAGCTAAGGAATAACAAAAACTTAGCTGGAAACTAGCTTTATTCTGAAGCACAAATTAGACTACAGTGTTATTCACTCCTGTGACAATGGGTCTGGCATTCAGTCTTTGGCCAAGGTCTACTAGGCAGGAAAATTCATAGACTCCTATATGAAGGGACCAAGGAGAATTCTTCAGAGAAAGAGGTTGCTCTGAGTTTTTACTTGCTAATATATCCAGTAGCTGGGGGTTTGAAGACACTAGCCTGCAAAGTGTGTGCTAAGGAAATTTGGACGGGACACCAAAAGTATCCACTACATGCCTTCTTAATGCTTATTTCCTTAATTACCATATCATGGAAAGAACATGGGGAAAACGGATGAGCCTGTTTCTCGTCTAGCATATATTTAATTCAATATAGCAGACACATGTATTACTGAGTTTACAGTATATTTGTCTTTCCTTGTACAATTTTATGTGAACTAATACGGGTAGCTAGAATCTCAAAAAATGACCAGTGCATGAATATAATATTTCTAGTCAATGACATATTTTCATCTGTGAGAAGTTTACTTTAGGGAGTACATCACAATTATAGCAGCTATACATTAAAATGCTGGTTATTTCCACCCAGCAAGTATATTTTATTACCATCATTCAAATAGTCCATAATATAAGTATTTTAAATTACATTGTAGGTTAACACTTCCAGATCATCTGAATCATTTTGCTGAGTTTTTTGTAACCAAACATAGCATCTTTACGAAGTTCTATAATAGGGCACTGTGAAGGTAGGAAAATCAACTCTAGCACTGTTAAAAGTCAACATTTGGAAACTTCATGCAAATATTTTATAGCAGGACTAATTATATTCTTTTTGTATGCCTTCTATTTTGTTTGCTCATTTTTTCATAATATACAGATATAGGTTGCCCTTCCCTTTATCTCAAGGATCCTTCTAGAATAGTATCTGAGTAACACTCATGATTCGAACCTACACTCTTCATTCATTTTTCACATTAGGCAGTAGATAGAACCTATTCCTTTATGCTCCATCATTTTATCATTTCTTCTTTCCTATCCTTTATAGGAGCCTTAACAAGCCTTAGTGTATGTAACAGTGAAGGTGCCCTCAATTCACAGACTTGGATATTTGTTCTTCTATATCTCTGTATTGGAAATGATCCAGGAATTGGGCCAAGCCCTCTAGAGCACATCAAATACCAAATAGTCAATATTTTATTTCCCCCTCCTAAATGAACATCACTAGGCAAATTTCCTGTTCCCTGAGGAACATCTGAATGACATATTGCAGACTGTGCAGCCTTTCCACAGACCAGAATCTAAAACATTTACAGATTAGAAAGTAAATAAGCATATAGCATATGCTAATTCTTTCCTTATGAATAGTTATTTGTGTTTTCACTATTTAATGAAGTTATGGACTGTGGCCTTTCTGTGAAAGTACGGCAATTAGGAATCAATTACACTTTATATTGAAACACTGGTTACTCTGCTGCTGTGGGATAATTGGGAAATAACTATATTGTCATTTTTATGTACTTCGGCTACATTGAATCACAGCATTTCAGTGGTGAGGCCCTGGCAAATTACACATACATCTGTTCATATTAGGTCATGGATTGTGGAGACAGTGTGAAAAAACTGCTCACTTAGAATGAACTCCAAAGATAATGTGTAAGTTCAAGTAGCTATGCAAAGATAGGGAGAGCTTCTCAATTAATTTTCATTCCCAATGCAATTAGTGCCACTTAATAGAATGTGGTGCAATATTAGAAATGGATCTAAATGCTTTGCTGGTTTTCTTGTGTGTGTGTGTGTGTGTGTGTGTGTGTGTGTGTGTGTGTGTGTGTGATCTGACTAATAAAAGGAACTGAAAAATTCAGATAAAGATTTTTTTTTTAAGAATTAAAAAATGATTTCTTTAAAAACACAAATGCTTTGAGAATGACATCTCAAAATAAGACGTGGAAACACTAGTAAGTTGGCATCCAGTATCCTGAAGAGGTTTTCAATTAGAACTTTTAAAGAGGAATGATTCTCTGCTTCTTATGTGAATGGGAAACAAACTCTTGGGTGTTGGAGAAAGATTTTGTTTTGCTTGCTCGTTTGTATTTATTGCTGGCATTGACGTCACTAACCTGGGCTCACAAGGTAAACTAGTGGTGACAGATCTTAAGCCAAGAAAGTAGCTGAAGAGTCTAATAAAAATGTCGCCAGACTTTCCATATTAAAGTTAAATATGTTGTTGTTTACTTTCTAAAAACAAAACAAAGGAACTCTAACGAGCTTTACTTATAGGACATCTGTGTTAACAGAACTGACATTTTTTATCCCTGGTTTAGACGACCTGTCTCAACTTTTGCTTGGTGAGCTGAATTTGCCATGCAGATGTTTTATTTCAGCCCTCTTCCTTTCTTCTTTTCTTTACCTTTTTTTTAATTTTGAAAAAAATTATCAGCTATTTAAAAAATTTGAGTATCAAAACAAAAGAGCAAAGGGAAAGAGAGAGAGAGAGAGAGAGAGAAACCAAGAAACAGACCCTTAACTATAGAGAAAAAAACTGATGGTTACCAGAGGGGATGTGGGTGGGGGGTGGGGGAAATAGGGGATGGGGATCAAAGAGTACACTTATCATGATGAAATAAATAAAATTTTTAAAAAATGACAAAAAAAATTGGAGATTTCACACCCACTTAAAAATAAGTGGTTTGAAAGTATAGCAGCAAAAATTTATTTATATGTAACATAGGTATAGGAAAGTTTAGCTAAAATATGTTTTTTTCTGCCAAGAGGTAAACCTATCTTATATTTTTGATAATTTCCTGGTTTGCAGCATCCTCAATCTGAATGACAAGAAGAATCTTTCTGGCTTCCAATCATACTTTTCCATGGCCACAGTTGAAAAATGTAAGCCTTTCTGAATACCTGGATCTCAATTCTTTCTTGAAAGCATTGTTCAGATAAAAAGGGATCCCATTCTATGCTTTGAAATGTAGTATGTACTTTTTTTCCAATGGGTGGGGGCAATTATGTGTAATAGCAAGAGTTACAGTCCTTAAAATAAATTGAAAGCATTGATCCAGAGCTGAATTCAACTAATACCAACCCTATTATCTTCATTCAGACCAGCTCACCAAATGAGGTGGTACAAATACCCTATAAACATCAAACTGTTCTAAAAGCCTGGTACACTCGATCACTGATTACACAATTACTTAAGAGGAGGAATCTGAGAACAAAAGTAATTAAGTACAGGAGATTTGTTTTTTAATTATAAGCAAACTAAATTAAATCAAACACAGAGTTACTACTGTGAAAGGAAGAATAAGAGAAATGGTCTCAAATGTGCCTCTCTAAAGCATTACTTAGTAGTCAACTGACTTACATTATTTAACAATAGGAAATTAAAACAATGGGTACAAATGTGTTTTTCTACTTCTGGAGGTAGAATTAGACTCTCTTGCTTTCATTTGTGTAAGCATGAAATTAAATTTAACTAACAATGGAAAAAGTAAAATTATTTTAAATCTCTTTTGCTAGTAAATTTTTATCAAAGAGTAAATAAGCATTATTTCATCTATTTGTACTATATTTTTTCTAATGAGCCAAGTATCAGTAAAAACAGGTCACCTTGAAAGCATCCAGTAAGAGCAGTTTTAGATTCGTGTATCCTCTGAAAAGGAAGAACATAGAATGTAGTAATAGTTTATGATCATGCAAACTTAAAAGGACCCAGATTTCCATTTTTTCAATTGTTTCTTGAAGTTAAGTTTGGAATATAGGGAGATTTTCCCCCAAATTATTCTTTATTTTTCTCTGATTAAAGTAAGTTACAGTTTCTATTGAAAACATGCTCAGAAGCAACTGAAATATGAAATGGAAACATACCCATCTGTATTTGAGTATTTTTAACCTGAAAATGGCAGTTTCATAAGGTTTAATCCAAAGTATTGATGAGTATGTGTTTTCTGAAAAGAGTCTAGCATAGCAATATCACATGGAAGGGGAGCTTCTCCTCTTCCTCTGATACAAATGATCTGTGATTCAGCCAGAACGCTGAAGTAGACTCACCAATATCTTAATTCCATCTTTTTTTTTTTTTTTTTTTTTGTGCAACCATACATGATTATCTTTGTATTCTCAAATCAACCCTTCTCCATTCTTGGCGATTGATTTTGTGGTGATTTTGCAATGGTAGATGGCATGCTGGGTTTTGAAAAAAATATTTAATATCTAAATAATGCTTTGAGTGGAAGGAAAGAATAGGAAATGGTTGTCACTAGGATACATATGCCATAGTATTTATGATTTTGTAATATACCGATGAATGATTTTTCACTGTATTTATGTGTTTATATATATGTGTGTGTATATTATATATATATATATATAAAACCTATGTATATATAGCTTTACAGTGAGTCAATTTCTTACATCAACTTGGTTCACACTTTCTTTCCACATTTTCACTGTTATTTTTTGCTAACGCTATTTCTTTTTCCTCCACAGAATAATTCTGTAAGTCCTAGAACATACTTTTCCTCTTTTATAAAGACTTCAATTATCTAGGTTAAATGTATATTATTTTCTGTAAATTCATAGCCTGTGAAAATAATAACTAAGTTTCAGGGAAGTTGTCTGAAGTCCAAAGATTTTAAGTAGGTATACCCCTTGTTTTTTGTTTTTTGTTTTAATTTTATTTTATTATGTTATGTTAATCACCATACATTACATCATTAGTTTTTGATGTAGCATGTTCTATGATTCATTGTCTGCGAATAACACCCAGTGCTCCATGCAGAACATGCCCTCCTTAATACCCATCACCAGGCTAACCTATCCTCCCACCCCACTCCCCTCTAGAACCCTCAGTTTGTTTCTTGGAGTCCATAGTCTTTCATGGTTCATCTCCCCCTCCAATTTCTCCCCCTTCATTTTTCCCTTCCTACTATCTTCTTTTTATTTTAACATATAATGTACTTTTTGTTTCAGAGGTACAGGTCTGTGAATCAACAGTCTTACACAATTCACAGCGCTCACCATAGCACATACCCTCCCCCATATCTATCACCCAGCCACCCCATCCCTCCCACCCCCCACTCCAGCAACCGTCAGTTTGTTTCCTGAGATTAAGAATTCTTCATAACAGTGAGATCATATGATACGTGTCTTTCTCTGATTGATTTATTTCGCTTAGCATAATACCCTCTAGTTCCATCTGCATTGTTGCAAATGGCAAGATCTCATTCCTTTTGATGGCTGCATAATATTCCATTGTATATACACCACATCTTCTTTATCCATTCATCTGTTGATGGACATCTTGGCTCTTTCCATGGTTTGGCTCTTGTGGACATTGTTGCTATAAACATTGGGGTGCTTGTGCCCCTTCGGATTGCTACATTTGTATTTTGGGGGTAAATACCCAGTAGTGCAATTGCTGGGTCGTAGGGTAACTCTATTTTCAACTTTTTGAGGAACCTCCATTCTGTTTTCCAGAGTGGCTGCACCAGCTTGCATTCCCACCAACAGTGTAGGAGGGTTCCCCTTTCTCTGCATCCCTGCCAACATCTGTCATTTCCTGACTTGTTAATTTTAGCCATTCTGACTGGTGTGAGGTGGTATCTCATTGAGGTTTTGATTTGGATTTCCCTGATGCCGAGCGATGTTGAGCACTCTCTCATGTGTCTGTTGGCCATTTGGATGTCTTCTTTGGAAAAATGTCTGTTCATGTCTTCTGCCCATTTCTTGATTGGATTATTTGTTGCTGGGGTGTTGAGTTTCATAAGTTCTTTATAGATCTTGGACACTAGCCCTTTATCTGACATGTCATTTGCAAATATCTTCTCCCATTCTGTCAATTGTCTTTTGGTTTTGTTGACTGTTTCTTTTGCTATGCAAAAGCTTTTTATCTTGATGACATCCCAGTAGTTCATTTTTGCCCTTGCTTCCTTTGCCTTTGGCGATGTTTCTAGGAAAAAGTTGCTGCGGCTGAAGTCGAAGAGGTTGCTGCCTGTGTTCTCCTTTAGGATTTTGTTGGACTACTGTCTCACATTTAGGTCTTTCAACCATTTAGAGTCTATTTTTGTGTGTGGTGTAAGGAAATGGTCCAGTTTCATTCTTCTGCATGTGGCTGTCCAATTTTCCCAACACCATTTGTTGAACAGACTGTCTTTTTTCCATTGGACATTCTTTCCTGCTTTGTCAAAGATTAGTTGACCATAGAGTTGAGGGTCCATTTCTGGGCTCTCTATTCTGTTCCATTGATCTATGTGCCTGTTTTTGTGCCAGTACCATACTGTCTTGATGATGACAGCTTTGTAATAGAGCTTGAAGTTCGGAATTGTGATGCCACTGGCTTTGCTATTCTTTTTAACATTCCTCTGGATCTTTGGGGTCTTTTCTGGTTCCATACAAATTTTAAGATTATTTGTTCCATTTCTTTGAAAAAAGTTGATGGTATTTTGATAGGGATTGCACTGAATGTGTGGATTGCTCTAAGTAGCATTGACATCTTCACAATATTTGTTCTTCCAATCCCACGTGGAACGTTTTTCCAATTCTTTGTATCTTCCTCAATTTATTTCATGAGTATTTTATAGTTTTCTGAGTACAGATTCCTTGCCTCTTTGGTTAGATTTATTCCTAGGTATCTTATGGTTTTGGGTGCAATTGTAAATGGGATCGACTCCTTAATTTCTCTTTCTTCTGTCTTGTTGTTGGTATATAGGAATGCCACTGATTTCTGTGCATTGATTTTATATCCTGCCACTTTACTGAATTCCTGTATGAGTGCTAGCAGTTTTGGGGTGGAGTCTTTAGGGTTTTCCACATAAAGTATCATATCATCTGCAAAGAGTGAGAGTTTGACTTCTTCTTTGCTGATTTGGATGCCTTTTATTTCTTTTTGTTGTCTGATTGCTGTGGCTAGGACTTCTAATACTATGTTGAATAGCAGTGGTGATAGTGGACATCCCTGCTGTGTTCCTGACCTTAGGGGGAAACCTCTGTTTTTCCCCATTGAGAATGATATTCATTGTAGGTTTTTCATAGATGGCTTTTATGATATTGAGGTATGTACCCTCTATCCCTATACTCTGAAGAGTTTTGATCAAGAAAGGATGCTGTACTTTGTCAAATGCTTTTTCTGCATCTATTGAGAGAATCATATGGTTCTTGTTCTTTCACATTGATTGATTTGTGGATGTTGAACCAACCTTGCAGCTCAGGAATAAATCCCACTTGGTCATGGTGAATAATCCTTTTAATGTACTGTTGGATCCTATTGGCTAGTATTTTGGTGAGAATTTTTGCATCCATGTTCATCAGGGATATTGGTGTGTAATTCTTTTTGATGGGGTCTTTGTCTGGTTTTGGGATCAAGGTAATGCTGGTCTTGTAAAAGGAGTTTGGAAGTTTTCCTTCCATTTCTATTTTTTGGAACAGTTTCAGAAGAATAGGTATTAATTCTTCTTTAAATGTTTAGTAGAATTCCCCTGGGAATCCATCTGGCCCTGGGCTCTTGTTTGTTGGGAGATTTTTGACTACTGCTTCCATTTCCTTAGTGGTTACAGGTCTGTTCAGGTTTTCTATTTCTTCCTGGTTCAGTTTTGGTAGTTTATACATCTCTAGGAATGCATCCATTTCTTCCAGATTATCTCATTTGCTGGCATATAGTTGCTCATAATATGTTCTTTTTTTTTTTTAATTTTATTTATTTATTTGACAGAGAGAGACACAGTGAGAGAGGGAACACAAGCAGGGGGAGTGGGAGAGGGAGAAGCAGGCTTCCTGATGATCAGGGAGCCCGATGTGGGGCTTGATCCCAGGACCCTGAGATCATGACCTGAGCTGAAGGCAGACGCTTAACGACTGAGCCACCCTGGCACCCCACTCATAATATGTTCTTATAATTGTTTGTATTTCTTTGGTGTTGGTTGTGATCTCTCCTCTTTCATTTATGATTTTATTTATCTGTGTCATTTCTCTTTTCTTTTTGATAAGTCTGGCCAGGGATTTATCAATCTTATTAATTCTTTCAAAGAACCACCTCCTAGTTTCGTTGATATGTTCTACTGTTCTTTTGGTTTCTATTTCACTGATTTCTGCTCTGATCTTTATTATTTCTCTTCTCCTGCTGGTTTTAGGCTTTATTTGCTGTTCTTTCTCCAGCTCTTTTAGGTTCTCCAGCTCTTTTAGGTTAGGTTGTGTATTTGAGATCTTTCTAATTTCTTGAAAAAGGCTTGTATTGCTATATACTTTCCTCTTAGGACTGCCTTTGCTGTTTCCCAAAGATTTTTAACAGCTGTGTTTTCATTTTCATTGGTTTCCATGAATTTTTTAATTCTTCTTTAATTTCCTGGTTGACCCATTCATTCTTTAGTAAGATTCTTTTTAGCCTCCATGTATTTGAGTTCTTTCTGACTTTCCTCTTGTGATTGAATTCTAGTTTCAAAGCATTGTGGTCCTAAAATATGAAGGGAATGATCCTAATCTTTTGGTACCAGTTGAGACCTGATTTGTGACCTAGGATGTGATCTATTCTGGAGAATGTTCCATGGACACTAGAGAAGAATGTGTATTCTGTTGCTTTGGGATGGAATGTTTTGAATATATCTGTGAAGTCCATTTGATCCAGTGTATCATTTAAAATCTTTATTTCCTTGTTGATCTTTTGCTTAGATCATCTGTCCATTTCAGTGAGGGGGGTATTAAAGTCCCCTACTATTATTGTATTGTTATCAATGTGTTTCTTTGATTTTGTTATGAATTGGCTTACATAATTGGCTGCTCCCATGTTAGGGGCATAGATATTTACAATTGTTAGATCTTCTTGTTGGATAGACCCTTTAAGTAGGATATAGTGTCCTTCCTCATCTCTTATTATAGTCTTTCATTTAAAATCTAATTTGTCTGATGTAAAGATTGCCACCCCAGCTTTCTTTTGGTGTCCATCAGCATGGTAAATTGTTTTCCACCACCTCACTTTCAATCTGGAGGTGTCTTTGCGTCTAAAATGAGTCTCTTGCAGACTGCATATGGATGGGTCTTCTTTTTTTATCCAATCTGATACCCTGTGTCTTTTGTTTGGGACATTTTGACCATTTACATTCAGGGTAACTATTGAAAGTTATGAATTTAGTGCCATTGTATTGCCTGTAAGGTGACTGTTACTGTATATTGTCTGTGTTCCTTTCTGGTCTATATTACTTTTAGGCTCTCACTTTGCTTAGAGGACCCCTTTCAATATTTCTTGTAGGGCTGGTTTTGTGTTTGCAAATTCCTTTAGTTATTGTTTGTCCTGGAAGCTTCTTATCTCATTCTATTTTCAATGACAGCCTAGCTGGATATAGTATTCTTGGCTGCATATTTTTCTCATTTAACGCTCTGAATATATCATGCCAGTCCTTTCTGGCCTGCCAGGTCTCTGTGGATAGGTCTGTTGCCAATGTAATGTTTCTACCATTGTAGGTTACAGACCTCTTGTCCTGAGCTGCTTTCAGGATTTTCTCTTTGTCTCTGAGACTCATAAGTTTTACTATTAGATGGGGTGTTGACCTATTTTTATTGATTTTGAGGGGGGGTTCTCTGTGCCTCCTGGATTTTGATGCCTGTTTCCTTCCCCAAATCTGCTATAATTTGCTCCAATATACCTTCTGCCCCTCTCTCTCTTTCTTCTTCTTCTGGGATCTCAATTATTCTAATATTGTTTTGTTTTATGGTATCGCTTGTCTCTTGAATTCTGCCCTCATGATCCAGTAGTTGTTTAGCTCTCTTTTTCTCAGCTTCTTTATTTTCCATCATTTGGTCTTCTATATCACTACTTCTCTCTTCTGCCCCATTTATCCTAGCAGTTAGAGCCTCCATTTTTTATTGCACCTCATTAATAGCCTTTTTGATTTCAACTTGGTTAGATTTTAGTTCTCTTATTTCTCCAGAAAGGGTTTCTCTAGTATCATCCATGCTTTTTTCAAGTCCAGCTAGTACCTTTATGATTGTCATTCTGAACTCTAATTCTGACATCTTGCTAATGTCCGTATTGATGAGGTCCCTGGCAGTCAGTACTGCCTCTTGTCCTTTTTTTTTGAAGTGATTTTTTCCATCTTGTCATTTTGTCCAGAGGAGAATAGATGAATGAGAGAACAAAATGCTAACAGAGTAACAATGACCCCAGAAAAATATACACTAAACAAATCAGAAGAGACCTGAAACTGGGGGAAAAGAAAGGGAAAGAAAGAGAAAAGAAAAAAAAAAAGAAAAAGATTAAAAACAAAAAGAATATGATCAAATATGATCAGGCTGGTGAATAGATCAGTGCCACACACTAGGTTTTGGGCATATTTTGATCTGTTAGAAGAAACTGCCTCCCAAAATTTTAAAGAAAGAAAAACTTATATATGTACAAAAATAATGGTAAATATGATGAAGGGATGGAATATGACTGTAAAGATGAAAATTATAGAAGATTTTATAAAAGGAATTGATAAGGTAAGAAATTGGTTGGAAAAAGAAAGAAGAGAAATTAAAAAAAAAAAAGGAGAGAATGTGATCAGGCAGGAGACTAGAACAAAGCCATATACTAGAGATTTAGGGTATATTTTGGTCTGTTAGAAGAAACTGCATCCCAAAATTTTAAAGAAAGAAAAACTTATATATATACACCAAAAATAAGGTTAACTACCATGAAGGGATAGAATATGACTCTAGAATATGACACCCCAAAGTAGAGAGCATATTTCTTCTGCTCCACCAGAAGAGATAGAAAATGAAAAATAAAAAAGATTTTTAAAAAAGTGATTGATAAGATGTTGGTTGAAAAAGGGAAAAAGAAAAATTAAAAAAAAAAAAAAACAGAAAAAGAAAATTAAAAAAATTAACTTGAAAGACTAAAGAATCAGGGGGAAGAAAGCCATGAATTCTGCGGGCTGTATTCCCCTAGTGCTGGAGGTCTGCTGTTCTCATTGATCGGGAAGCTTGGTCTTGGCTGGCTGTTCTTGCTGATCTTCTGGGGGAGGGGCCTGTTGCTGTGGTTCCCAAATGTCTTTGCCAGAGGTGGAATTGCTCCGTCCTTGCTGGGGTCCAGGCTAAGTCATCTGTTCGGGTTTGCTCTTGGTGGCTCTTGTTCCCTGCAAGCTTTCCATACAGATTTGGAGGATGAGAGAGAAAATGGTGGCCTCCTAATCTCTGCCTAGAGGAGCTGAGAACTCAGGGCCCCACTCTTCAGTGCGCCCCCAGAGAAAAGCAGTCAATCACTCCCGTCTCCTCGGTCTCCAGCCACACTCCGTGCTCACCCGGCCTGTGACCAAGCATTTCTATCTCTGGCACATGAGCCCGTTTGGAGTCTCTAAACCCAGCAGATTCCTGTGGTGTGCTCCCACACTGCTCCTCCCAGGGGAGGAAGGGGAGTCTCCCCAGATCTGCTTCTTGTTGGGTCCCTGCTGGAAGAGCGGTGGCTCAACTGTGCCGTGGATCATGGTTTATGGCAACCCTGAGCTGTGAGCCCACTCCTCAGATCTGTCTCTGCAGTGGGCTTCCCTGCTCTGATCCCTGGGAGCTCTGCCACACTCAGGCACCCCTGGTCTTTCTGTGACCCCAATGGTCCCGAGACCACACTGTCCCAGCGAGGGTTCCACCCCCCCATTTAAGCCACTGAAGCCATGTCCCTCGGCAGAGCAGACTGCTAAAAGTTCCGATTTTGTGCTCCGCTTCTCTATCACTTGCTGGTAGCGGCTGACGGAGGCTCCCTCCACCTGCAGTCTATCTTCCCAAATATCGCCTTGGATTCACTTCTCCGCACATCCTACCTTCCAGAAAGTGGTCGCTTTTCTGTTCATGGAGTTTTTGCTATTCTTTTCTTGGATCTCCTGTTGAGTTCATAGGTGTTCAGAATGATTTGATACCTATCTAGCTGAATTCCTGGGACCAGATGAAATTTAGGTCTCCTACTCCTTGGCCATCTTGTTCCTCCTCCAGGCATACCCATTGTATTACTTATCTATTGCTGCACAGCAAATCACCACAAATTTACTGGCTTGAAACTTACCCATTTATTTTCTCACAACTTCTGTGTGTCAAAAATTCAAGAAGACCCATTTATATCATGACTCTTCACAGGGTTGCCATTAAGGCATTGACCAGGATTGGAGTCTGAGAGAAAGTACAACCAGGAAGGGTTTTTTCCAAATTCATGTAAGTGGTTGCTGGCATGGGTCAGTTCCTCTTGGGCTATTGGACTCAGAACCTCCTATCTGGCCTTTGGCTGGAGGCCACTTTCAGCTACTTGCCATGTAGACCTCCCCTACATGGCAACTTGCTTCATTAATGCCAACAAGGAAGAATGTCTTCTAGCATGATGGAAGTTATAATCTTATGCAACATTATCATCCCATTTCCAATGATGTACTCTCTTGGTTAGAAGCAATTCTCCAACCCACCCTCAAGAGGAGATGATTACACAAGGAAGTGAATATTGGGTTAGAATGATTGGAGTGATTTTAGAGCCTGTCTTCTATACCTATGTTCCCAGCTCTACTTTGAGTTCCTTTCTTTTTTTCTTTTTCATTTTTTTGGTAAAAACCATATTAATCCTCATCTCATTTGCATTTGTCTTCATTTTGCCTCAAAATCACAATCTCTATAAACTCAAATGAACTTATGCTCTATATTTGTTTGCATCTCCATCACCCCAAAGTAGAGAATTTTGGAATTCAATTACATGAAAAGACTAAAAGAAGCAACTGATATTTTGATGCATATTTCTTCTGCTCCACCATGATCCTTAGTATTCATTATGTTGAGATATGTTATTATATATGTACATTATTTTGGGGTATTTTTATGGTATCAGTGTTTAGAATAAGGAGAGAATAAGGAGGGAATAAGTACCTTGGTAGAATCTTGAATTGAGAAGAGTGACAATCACTGTTAGAAACTGGCCACCAAAAACATGAATTGAGTTCTATGATAAGCTATGAAACAAAAGTGATCCCAAAAGAGTTAGCTTGGACTTAAAAGATATCTCACTAGAAATCTATCTCAACTTTTCAAGAAAAATTGTAATTGTGACCCGAAGCCTATCATTTTTGTACTTATTAGTACTACTGACATTTATTTTCATTGGATGTAGCAGATATAAATAATTGCTTATTTAAAGCTATTTATAAACTATCTAAAAAATTTCCCCACTTACTTATGTACACAGTGTCTTTCTGACTTCTACTTCAGAATAATAATCCTGGTTTGTATTTAGAGGATATGGATCAAAAAGAAGGGAGAGGGTTGGGGAGGGGTAACAGAGTGATGGGTATTAAGGAGGGCACATGTTGTGATGTGCACTGGGTATTATACGTAACTAATGAATCATTGAACACTACATCAAAAACTAATGATGTACTATACAGTGGCTAACTGAACATAATAAAAATAAGGAAAACCATATTTTTTTCTTTTGCAAGGCAAACTTTATGTATATAAAATAAAATGCTTCATGCAGTTAAAAAAATAGAGTTAGCTAGCTAGATTGATAGCTAGCTTGCTAGCTACCTAGATTCCTAGAAACTTTGAGCTTAGAAGAATTCAAAATGGCTATATTTATTATTATTTCATTCCCAGTCATCTTAAATTCTTTCTTTTTAAGCTTTTTTAACAATATGATAATTTATTCCTATTTGTATGCCACTTCTTAAGATATTTGTGTCTATAATCTCTATTTCTTTTTTTTTAAATTTTTAATTTATTTATTTGACAGAGAGAGACACAGCGAGAGAGGGAACACAAGCAGGGGGAGTGGGAGAGGGAAAAGCAGGCCTCCCGCGGAGCAGGGAGCCCGACGCGGGGCTCGATCCCAGGACCCCGGGATCATGACCTGAGCCGAAGGCAGATGCTTAACGACTGAGCCACCCAGGCGCCCCTATAATCTCTATTTCCATTGAGATATTTACCTATCTTCATATTAATTTGTGTTTAATGTAGAAAATATAAAATAATTTTACCACCTGTCAAATATCACTTTTAGCTTAAATTTCATTTAAATTTTAAGATATTTTCCCATAAAGAACTTTTCTTAATTTTTATTTTGTAAAAGTTATTAATGTTTTTCTTTCTTCATAATGCCCCTGGGCCCAAGCACAGAAAGTCTTTACACAGCACACTATTATGTAGGTATTGATCTGTGCTTTATTCTAGAAATAGTGTTGTTTTGTAAATCTTCAGTATATACAAAATATATTATAGTGTAAGATGTAAGATCGAGGTCTAAATTACTTTTCCAAATGACTAACAATTTTTTAAACACCATAATTTTAATAATCTCTTGCCCCATTACTGCTTTGACAGACATGAAAATCTATTTAATTTTACTGATCTGTTTCTGCATCAGTTCCATAATGTCTTAATTTTCATAGCTTTACATGTTTAAAATATGATAAAGTAAGTTGAGCACTTTTCCCTTATTTTGCAAAAATTTCTTCATATACTCCAGTCTTCTTTATTGAAACTCTAAGTGAGGTTTTTATATTTTTCTTTATATTGGCATTTCTTATTATGCCTACCCTATTATCTTGTCTTTGTTATATAATATAGATTTTTAAAGAACATTTTAATGTATACTTTATATATGTGTTTAAATATGCATTTATAGGCATGGAGATATTTTTGCTTATTTGTTTGTTCTTTGCTTTATATCAAGAAGCAAATGATTTGTGAGTAGATTTTATCAAGTACACAATATTTCAATAACTTTTCAGATGTGTGGTTAGTATGGCGGAAATAAAATTTCAAGAAAGAAAGGGAATGATAGTTTTTGACTATTAAAGAAAAGTTTTTCATATTTTTAAAATTGATGATAATATATACTTAATATTCTTATCACCTCTTATTCATCCTATTGGTGAGAGAAGTATCTCTGCCTTACATAGTGTGAAATGACCAAACACCCAGCACCCAACATGGGACAGATGAAATTGACAGCAGCTTATTAGTGATATAAACTCACAACCTGGGAAAGGTAGATATTGCATACCATGTAAGACCACACAAGGGTAGCATTTTGGAGCTCAGAGAACAAGCAGGAGCTGTGGAAGGCAGCCTTTGCAGTGACAAGAAGATGAGGTGCCACCTTGTCTGGCAGAGAAGTGAAAACC